>NW_024704742.1:74598838-75198838 GCF_018977255.1 Callorhinchus milii | reverse complement strand
GTGATATAAATGAGTCTATCTTTCTGTTCATTCTCTATAGTCACACTTCAAGATGGTAATGGTCCAAACCTAGAAAAGACGTGATAGATTACAAAATTTACTGAATCTGCTTTGATTCAGCTCACACTACAGAAGGTTTTTACCATGAGATAAGAGTAAATATTCACCATCGCGTGTTAAGAATCGGCAGCCAACCAATCTCTGAATGTCTGAGATTCAAAAACCTACCTAATTGGTAAGTAGCTATTGGGAATTTCAACTTCAGGATGAAACAAGTTAATTATGATAAGACATGAGGAAGTAATTTCCTAATCCACCGCTTGGAGAAGAAAAGGACACTGCATTCACTTGGAAGGGAGAGAGCTCCACAGATTTAGTTTTTTTTTTAAACGGAAACAAATGTAATCTTCACAGATCTATGAAGTTAGCATTTCGCGCTCAGTGCTGTGTTGGGTACCAACCTGATACGTTTAGCTCTCATTTACAGCAAAGAAAAACAACTTGCATTTATATAGCACCCTTCACGTAGGGTAGTGTCCCGGAGAGTTTCACAGTGGTGGAGTCTGACAATGAGCCAAGGGAAGAGGGAGGGGGGAGGTGACCATAAGCACAATTGAAAAGGAAGATCTTTGGGCAGGATTTGAATGTGGAGAGGGAGGGGGCAAGGCGGAGGGATCGAAGGAGAGAGTTCCAGAGTTTTGGGATGTAGTGGATGAACATAGTGGTTGCATGGCCACCGATGGTGGAGTGGAGGATACAAGCCGAGTAAGGCAGCGGGTGGTGGAGTGAGGGGTAAGCAGGTCAGATAGATAGGGAGGTGCAAGGGATTTAAGTGATTTGGAAACGAGTGAGAGGATCTTGAAATCTATCCTTTTGGGAGCCAATGGAGCCTGGCAAGAACTGGAGTCATGGGGGTACAGAGTTTTGTGCAGGTGAGTATCTGGGCGGCAGAGTTTTGAATTAATTGGATTTTGTGTATGGTGGAGCTGGGGAGAGAACACACAACAACAACAACAAGATTGCATTTATAGACCGCCTTTCACGTCGGGAGGACGTCCCAAGGCGATGGACAGCTGGGTCGGGACCTGAGCAGGGGGGAAATGGTCAGGGTGAGGGGAGGGAAGGGAGGGAGCGAGGATGGGGTAGAGAGTCGAGAGGGGAGCTGAAGGCACGGTTAAAGAGAACATATCAAGTAAATTTAACCTGTGCAGCATTGTTAACAAGAAGTCGTGCCGAGGCACTCCCAGATTTTGGGACTCCCTCACTTCCTAAATCACATCAGCGATTGACCCAATTACATCTATGATTGGTCCTGTCATTATTTATTCTTTTCCTTTTCATTGACTGCAAAGCCAATATATAAAGCTGAGTTTCCAGCCAAAGTAAAATACTTTTGAATGAAAAAATTCTCTTGCCTCTAACAGTAGCAGTTGATAGAAAGACACTGAAAAATAAATGATTAATTTCTAAATTGTAAATGAATAAAAGAAAGTAGGCAGTAAGTTGTAAAATTAAGGCTAAAATTAAAAATAGGATGTAGAGAGAATAGAGAAAGATAAAGCGTTGACACAGTGAGCAAAGATAAAGGTTTATAGAGGCTTTATTATGAATTTAACTTTTTTTTGTGGTATGAGATTTTATATTAAAGTAATACAGCTAATCCTTATGTTTGAGTTACTTTATTGCTGTAATGTTAGCAGAAAATGTACACAACCAGTCAACCAAGAGATAGGAGTCTCTGTAGACCTGTTGGCAGTGTGAGGGTTAATTTGGTCCAGTTTCATCAGCTGTTAGATAACAGTAGCACAGAGAATAGTGATTAAAAGATTTAAATGGACACACATATCTAACTTAATCTTGGGTCTGATTATTTCATTGTACTACTCTTTATTCAGCTGCATGTCAAAACTACACACAAACCGATTACAAAAATAATTTTAGTTCAATAAACAAATACTACACAAACCTTCTGGCCCTAACTGAATAGGCCAGTACCTGCTACTAACCCACATGTAGCAACAAGTGACTTAAGCTAAAAGCAAGATTAAAAAGAAGTTCCAGTATAACATGCAACTTGCATCATAACTTGAACTGCAACATGCATCCATAGTTTATACACACTGCAAGAAAAGGACACCTCGGGCCGGTTAAAATCACTAGTCTGAATCTTCTACTCCAACATAACAGTTACCAGTTATCCAAAATAACATGCTTGGTAACTTATTTTAGTGAGATGCAAGAAATTAAATCAAAGAGATCACACAAATAAATCCAATTAAAAATATATTAAACAATAACATGGGTGCTTTGGTTTTATTTCTCTAATTAGTACAATTATTAAGAAATATTAAGGTATTTTCTTTTAATTATTTTTTTATGCTCATCAAATGTTAAGGATATGAGGAATGAAGACATCTGTTACCAAAAATCTAGCATAATTTACTCCTTGGATACAGATGCAGTGAAATGCCCTCTCTGCCCCCAAATGTGTTTTAACTCAGCATTCCTCCTTGCAGCTATGCATCATTTCCAATACCTATACCATTCCGTGTTGCCTCATTTAATTGCTAATTTAGTGTTGATTTGCAGGCAAATTTCAGATTAACCTGTGAACCACAACCCACTAGAAACTGGGTTGAGACTTCAAACTCATTTAACATTGGACCCTCTCAGTTGGGAGAGAGAGACTTTCATTCTATCCATTGAGGTTAAATTGGAACATGAATTTCAGAGGAAGTCACCCACTCCCTGTGTATTTTAACAATTTGTCACAGAGGTAAGTAATTAAGTAGGCACAGTAAATGGTCTTCAAAGTGCTTTCACAATGGACTTGTACATATATAATGAAGCAACATTTATAGAACAGTAACATTGGCTACTGATGTAATCTGAAGTCTCATGAGGCCATGTGTTTAAGAACAGCTTGCTCTGTAATGGCAAGATAGTAGATATGGAATTTTGGAAGGATGATACCAAATGGGCAAAGGGACTTCTTTATCCAATCCTTTCTCATGTTCTGTAAAGCTCAGATTACACCATTGGATTCTGTTGGCTGTAATGCACCTCTGCCCAAACAGAACCCATGATTAAAAAATAGTTATGGGAAGTACAGGCCAAGGTGCTGACATTGTGTGAATATAAGAACTTATTGATACCAGAGCCTCGGATGTATTCACAAACACCCCATCTCCAACGGGCAGACCTAGTCATTTACCTATAACTGTACTCAGTCAGGCCACCAGTGTTTTGAGGAAACCGAATAACATTGTAGCTGCCAAATTCTGTCAGTTTGTATAAATACATCAAAGGGTTGCTTTTTTTTACTGGATTTAACTACTTACAACAAAAAAGGTTATATTGTTTACTACAGGTCATGCTCATTATTTACACAATTACAACTCTAGGTTATTGCTTCATTCCCTCTTTCATATTGAGTTTTCTCGAACATTAGTCACAACCCTCAATGCAACATAATGATTGTCCAGTTCTATTCATTGCATGTTACAAGCTTCNTTTTTTTATATACAGTTCACCCTTAATACCAATACACAATTTTGACATGAAAACAAAACAGCTCCAAAGATACAAAATCCACTACTAGGAAAAACAAAGAAACCATTGGAATGGAACTTGCTCCTTGTGTCAGGAATCCATGCAGCAACATTCTCTGTTCATGAGGCAAATCACACTTCATGGGGTTGGATGAGGTGTAGAATCACTCCTAAAAGAACCATCTGAATGCCTCTCCTCCACCAGGGATTATTACCTTCTGTAAAAGTAAATGGAAGAAAAAGAAACAATATTAATTAGCACTGTATGAAGGCAAAAGAAACCCAATGAAAGTCATACTAAAAACTGTTTTAGATTGGTGCTTTTCAAGTCTCATTTTACCCCTTCTTGTTTTTCTCTATTTCCTAATTGTAGGCCTAAAATGACCACATAAGATAACAGTGTGCATTTATATAATTCCCTTTACGTAGGATAAGGTCTTGGAGTGCTTCACAAGTGCTTTGTGTTGAACAACGAGCAAGGGAAGGTAACTATAGGCAAGAGTAAAGAGGTGGGTTTTCTAGGTGGGATTTAAAGATGGAGGGGACTGGAAGAAGGGGTAGAGGGGGTGATGTTCCAGAGGGTGGGGCATCATTTCTGAAAGCTCCGCTGCCATGGTAAAAGCAGAGATGGTGGCGGACGTGCAGAGGAGTGGAAAAGTTGAAGACCACAGGTAGGGAGTGCTAGAACATGAAGTGATATATATTTGAGGCTGAGCACCTTGAAATCATCCTTTGGGAGATAGGGAGATGGTGTAGCCTAGTGAGGACTGGGGAGGTGAGCATTCAGAATTTGGTGCAAGTGAGAATGTGAGTGATGGAGGTTTGTATGAGCTGGAGCTGGCTCATGATGGAAGTCGTGAGACTGGAGAGGAATGTGTTTCAGAAACCGAGTCAGGGAGTTACAGAAGCATCAATGAGGTTTTAGCAGTGTTCTGCGTGAGACAGGTATAGAGGTGGGTGATGTGGTGATAATGAAGAAAAGCAGTCTTGGACAGAGACCGAATGTTAGAAAGAGGAAAATTAAACAGAATGCAGTTCTAAAATAGGACCAGCTTTCACATGAAGACTAAATTTAAGAATTTTCAATTAATCTTCAAAATCTTACAATTTAGGGAAAATAGGCTTATTGACTAAGACTATGATGATTTTTAGGCCTCGTAAGATGCATTGGCTTATAATCTTGCTGGGCAATGTTGCCAGTGTCTGTATGGACACTGTCTGAATTCCAGTACAGCCTCAGTCATGACCATCTGGACCCAGAAGCTTGGCCTTCACCAGGTGTCAGCCTGGTTCCATTGGTAGCACTCTTCTCTTTGATCCAGAATGTTATGGATTCAAGCCCTACAATGGGACTTTGAACTTGGTAGGTTGACACTGGAATGCAGTACTGGGGGTGTGCTGCATTGTTTGAGATGCCGTCCTTCAGACGAGATGTTAAACTGAGGTCACGTTAGCCTGTTCAAATGGACATTAAAAATCCTGTGTCACTATTCAAAAAGAGTTTATCCCAGGGTCCTGGCCAACAATCCCCCACATAAAATTAGTCATTCACTTCATAGCTGTCTGTGGGACATTGCTGCACTGCATTTGCCTACAGATACACAATCACTTTGCTTTACAGAAGTCCTGTGAAACAATTTGAGGCATCTCAAGCTCGTGATAAGATGCTTTACCAAATCTGAGGATTATGATATTATTGTCATCTATACATTACTCCAGCTTCTCTCATTGGCATCCATTTCCCAGTGAAGTCAGCATTTATTTATGGCCAACATGTCAAGGCAGCAGTTATCATTGCACTGAAGTTGTTGAAACTGCCTCAGAATCTCACTGTGGTAGTATCTTCTAATTGGCCCTGGTACCACCATCAAATATTGACCATTCCAGAGCCTAGCACCAGAGTGCGTGATGGAGTAATCGCTGGAGTTTAACCAGCTAAAACCACATAGATTGCCATTGATATTCCTGATTTCCTGCTGCTTGGCTAGCTTGGACTACTCGCTCTGTTAGGGCTTTGGCTTGCAGGATTAACAGGAGCTGAGTGATCCATTGGGGGATGATCCCCTGCCCCTGGACTACCTGGACAGTCACAGAAGGCTGGCCGGATTCCGACATTCTGTTACCAAGCATGTGACCTTGGAGCCAGACCAACTCCAAGGAGACCCCACTTACCTCTCCCGCCCCCACACCCCCCTCTCCCACCCCACCCCCAGGAGGATAGTCACAGGTTGGTCATTCAACATCAAACAAGCGTGGGTTCAGGCCTCACTAGGTGGAGGCAGGTACCTTTGAGCTTCTTGGTGGGCAACACAGCTCAGCATGAAATGTGTGAGAGCATTGCCACCATCTTTCTTAAAGTGACAACACTTTGGAGATACTAGTGCTACTGAATACTGCCCATAAAAGTAAAATGTCACCCTGCAAACAATTCTAACAATTCTCTTGACATTGTCAGTTTGTCTCTCTCTTGTCTCAGAGTCAGAAGGGAGTGGGTTCAAGCACGATCTCACAACTTTGAATTCACAGTGTAATTTGGTACTCCAGATCTGCATCACCAGTGCTAATATTATTTCTTCTTGAAGTTGATTTCTTATCCTCCTTTCTCTGATCTGTGCGCTTTACACTGGTACACACGAAACTTATTTGCCCATAAAATATACAATCCATTCACTTTACCATATATTCTGTGAAGCTCTTGGAGACATCTCGAAGACGTGATAAGGTGCTATATTAAATGCAAAGATTATTATATTATTATCTATTTCCCTGTCACTCACCCCTGCTTGTCACCTGTACTTTGGCTTCTTAAATACCTGGGTGACCGTATTTCAATACAGCCAGTGACCATGTT
Organism: Callorhinchus milii; assembly: GCF_018977255.1. Classification (NCBI taxonomy): domain Eukaryota; kingdom Metazoa; phylum Chordata; class Chondrichthyes; order Chimaeriformes; family Callorhinchidae; genus Callorhinchus; species Callorhinchus milii. The sequence continues at coordinate 75,192,436 of NW_024704742.1, read as the reverse complement.
TCACACAGTAATAAATCTCACTGCCAGACCTGCATCTCTTCTACTCATTTGCAAAATAAACCTTCTCTTTGACGCTTCTCTATTTTTGGTTTGATTTTACTTTATTTTCAAATATGTCTTTATTCAGTCAATATTTTTAAACATTCCAAGTTTAATGCATAACATTTGGCTGAGAAATCGGGGTTAACAACTGGTTCTGAGTTGTTCTGTTCTGAGCTCCTCCTTTTCCACCCACCTCACCATCTGCCAGCTCATTTATCAAGCAGTTTCCCTCCCTTGATATGTTAGTGACATATTGCAAACTGCCGCTTTCCAGCCCCTGCAGTATGGAATCACTGCTGTGTTAAACTCCCTGCTGTTCAGTGAACAACTGCAGTGTGAATCTAAATATAGCTTCAACCTAGAAGTGCAAAAAACATACATCTGTTAGACTGGCCTCTAATGTGACACTTGAGGGTCCAAAGTAATACCCAGGACATTTGTACTTGTATTTCAAAACAATCTCACAATTCAGAAAAAAAAGTTCAGATGAATCTGTATTTGGGCTTCAATTTATCCGTTTATTTGAGCTTCCATTAGAAATTATTGATCTTAGCACTCTTTAGAGTTAAGGTAATAAATTCAACCACCTTTCTAGACATTAAAAGCACAGACGCACTGCCCTTCGTGGGTTATGTGTACTCTCCTGGCAGTAGTAGTACAGCTGAAGGACTTTCTGATAATAGCAGCTCATCAATCTGCCCCAACCCAAATCCCCTCTTTCCACAGGCCACAGTGACAGCAATCATGCCCCACGTGTCTCAGCAGCTTGGAGTTTCCCAGGCATTTACTGTACAACTTGTGATCATTCCAGCAGAGATGTAAAGATAAATTCCCAAAATGAAGTTAAAAAGTGCCTGTGACATTTTGTAAATTATTTTACTTTCCTGTCACAAAAGATCAGATCAGTCTATTTGATCTCATTCTTACAGAATACTCACCCTGCCACCTTCCCATGATAGCATCAAACTGCTACCAGGTGCCACACACAAAATTATCCATAAATGTAAAATATGACCTAAGACAAATATTGTTAGAGGAAGACTAAGTGGAGAGGATAGAAGGAATTTCTTCAATCAGAGACTTACCAGCAAGATAATTACTTTGAAACTAATTATCACATGTCGTTCTCAAAACTAAATCATAAATAAATTGGTTCATTCACTTCATGTCTATGATGGGCAACACTATTGTGGGCAAATAGACTGCTGCCTTTCACCTACAAAATACATAGTTACTACAGTGAAGAAGTTAGAACCATTAGTGGGCGGGCCTTCAGCCACTCTGCCCCCAGCCGTTGGAACTCCATCCCGGAGTCCCTCCACCTCCCTCCCTCCCTTGCCTCCTTCAAGACCTGTCTCAAGGCCCTCTGTTTTGACGGTGCCATTGGTCACCCTTCTGCCCCCCTGCTCTCCATCCTCCCCGATCCTGACCCCCAGCTCGGGTCTGAAACACTGATTGTCCTGCGCCTTGGGACGTCCTCCCGATGTGAAAGACTCTATACAAATGTCATTTTATTGTTGTTGTTGAAGAACTTTGAGACATCCTCTCAACTTGAAAATACTATATCGAATGTAATACAATATAATTTACATGTATGTTGAGTCTTTCACGTTGCAAAGACATCTGAAAGCACTTTACACAGTTATAATTATAGTATTATAAATATAGCATACGTTATCATTAAGGGATATGAGAGATAGAGAGCTGGAAAGTAGAATTAATAAAAAAAACCTTAAAAAAGTATCAGTGACAAGCTGTGTTGTAAAGGTCTTCCCACCATACTGAAGACAGAAGTCTTTTGAATAATAATTATAATCCTTGCATTTGATACAGCACCTTATATGCTGTCAAGACATCTCAAAGCGCTTCACAAGATATATTATATTTTATGGGTGAAACGCAGGAGTCAGTTGTGCACAGCAATGTCCCACAACTAGCCAGGGAGCAAGTGACCAATTTTATTTGGGGGATTTATTGGCCAGGACATTGGGAAATGCACCCTTCTCTTTTCGAATGGTGCCATGAAATCTTTAATGTCCACCTGAACAAGCATATGGGACCTCGGTTTAACTTCTCATCTGAAGGACAGTACCTCCTACAATGTAGCACTGCATTGGAGTATCAGCTTAGACTATGTGATTCCAAGTCCGACTTAGAGGCAAGAATGCTATCACTGAGCCAGGGTGACACTGAATAACTGGTGAGGAAGCTCTGAAGCTTGGGACTATAACATCTTCCATGACACCAAAATCTACTTGTCCTCCTCCAGCTGTGACTCCAAATCTGCTCATGTCCTGTCAGCTTGTTTGACAGACATCAAGGCCTAGATGAGCACAAATTTCCTGCAGCTGAATGTCGGCAAGACATAAGCCATATTCATTGGCTCCCGTCAACATTTTCTCTCCTGCAGGTCTGAACTCCTCAATCTCCCTGGGCTCTCCCTCAGACTCAATGAACCTGTGTGCAATTTAGGTATCAGGTTCAATCCCCAGTTTTCCTTTCTGTCCCACATTCCGTTCCCTGACCAGGACCACTATTTTCCACCTCCATCACATTGCCCGCTTCCATCCGTATCTCACAACAAAAGCAGCCAAAACCCTCGTCCATACCTTCGGCACTTTGCAGCTGAACTATTCTAATGCCCTCCTCGCTGATCTCCCCAGCTCCACAATACACAAAATACAACTAATTCATAACTCTGCCACTTGGATTCCCACTTCACAAAATTCCATATCCCCATCACACCAGTCCTTGCCAGGCTCAAATTTACTGAACGGATCGATTTCAATAATCTCCCACTCGTTTTCAAATCCTTTCATGCCCTTGCACCTCCCTACATGTGAGTGGGATCACAGCTGACCAGATGGCTTCCTGCGTGGTGCACACATGCACAAGAGGCAAGCTAGATCTCTTTCAGCTTCTCCGTTGGCAACTCAATCTATGTAGTCAATTCCTCAAAAAGACTTACCCTTTCTGAACCCATGTTGGCTGTCAATGATTGATTAGTTTTTACAAAGGTAATCATCCACTTGTTTTCTGATGATTCACTCCATATTTTTTATTATTATTGAGATCAGGCAAATAGGTCTATAACAACAACAACAAAATTACATTTGTATAGCACCTTTTTTTCACAATGGTTTCCAAGCCAACCTCCTCATCCACCTCTCCTCACTTATCCACCTCCACGTGACTACACTCTCCTGGTTTTTCCTACTTGACCCACCACATTCACTGTGTCTCTTCTAATGGTTTCTCCTCTTGCCCTCATGCACTCAGCAGCAGGGTACTTCAAGGATCTATCTTCAGTCCCCTTTTTCTCATTTGCATACTTCCTCTTTGTAACATTGTTTACAGTCATGGGATTAACTTCCACAATCTACGTTTTCTCACCTCCAGTTCTTACTTTCCAATTTCCTGAGTTTATCCCTCAAATTCACCAAACCAGTGCGTAGCTTAGGCGTTTGGTTCAATCCTCAGCTATCCTTCCAATGAAGCCCTTCAAGATGTGCGAGGAGATTATGGACTTCTTTTCATCTGAAATACATAACATCCGCCAGGCAGCCTCATCCACCTGCCTCTTGTCACCCACCACCACGCCCTGTCTGTCCCCCCTCACCCTCCCCATCATCTACTCCTACCACCACCCACATCCTACATTCCTTCCTCCCCATCTCTCCCTTCTCCCTCTCACCCACCATCACCTCCATGAAACCCACCACCTGCTGCCTCCCCACCAATTTGCTGGTCAACCAGCTCCCCCTCCTCTTCCCACTACTGGCTGACGTCATCAATCTCTCTCCTCCGGATTAGTCCCTGCCCCCCTCAAAACTGCTGTCATCACCCCCCTTCTCAAAAAACCTTCCCTAGATCTCTCAAAACCCAGCCACTACCATTCTACTTCTAACCTGCCCTTCCTCACAAAAGTCCTAAAACGCGTTGTTGCCAATCAACTTCGCGCACACCTCTCCTCCCACTCCCTCTTCGAATCACTCCAGTCCGGTTTCCGCCCTGCCCACAGTACAGAGACTGCGCTTGTGAAAGTCACAAATGACATGCTCTCTATCTGTGACCAGGGCTCCCTCTGCCTCCTTGCCCTCCTGGACCTCTCCATGGCGTTCGACACAGTCGATCACGCCATCCTCCTCCACCGCCTTTCCTCCATCATCCACCTCAGTGGGACCGCACTCGCCTGGTTCGAGTCCTACCTCACAAACCGCCAGCAGTACATCTGCACAAACAGCTTCTCCTCCCTCTCTCACCCGATCACCTGTGAGGTACCCTAAGGATCCATTCTTGGCCCCCTCCTCTTTCTGATCTATATGCTGCCTCTTGGGGATGTCGTCCGCAGACATGGGGTACATTTCCACATGTACGCGGATGCACCCAACTCTATTTTTCCACCTCCCTTTGCGAACCCCAGTCCCCTGATGTTCTGTCAGCCTGCCTGTCAGATCGCAGGGGCTGGATGAGCACAAATTTCCTTCAGCTGAACGTTGACAAGACAGAAGCCATAGTCTTTGGCTCTCGTCAATATCTAAAATCTTATGGCTCTCACCTCCTCCACCTACCCGACCTCCCCCTAAAACTCTCCGAACCCGTACGCAACCTAGGCATTAGGTTCGACCCCCAATTCCTCCCCCACATCTGGTCCCTCACCAGCACTGCTTTCTTCCATCTCTGACGCATCGCTCGTCTCCGCCAATACCTCACTCCGAAAGCCGCTCAAACCCTGGTCCATGCCTTTGTCACCTCTCGGCTGGACTATTCTAATGCCCTCCTCGCCGGTCTCCCCTCCATTACCATCCATGAAATCCAGATTATTCAAAACTCTGCCGCCCGCATTCTCACCCGCACCAAACTCCACTCCCCGATCACCCCAGTCCTTGCCAGACTGCACTGGCTGCCTGTCCCACAGAGGATCGACTTCAAGATCCTCACCCTTGTACTGTACCCTCCACTCCTCTGCACCCCCCTACCTCTCTGACCTCCTCTTTCCTCAAAACAGTATCCATTGCCTTCATTCCTCCGGGTCTGGCCTTCTCCTCATCCCCCGAGTCCTCCATTCCACCCTCAACGGCCATGCCTTCAGCCACTATGCCCCGAGGCTCTGGAACTCCCTTCCTCACTCCCTTCACCTTGCTCCCTCTCTTCATATTTTCAGGTCTCTGCTGAAGACCTTTCTTTTCAACCGCGCCTTTGGTCACCTTTCTTCCCCTCCCCCTGGCTCGACCCTGGGATCCGTTACTGTGAAGCGCTCTGAGACGCAGTACGACGTGGAGGGCACTATATAAATCCAAGTTGTTGTTGTTGTTAATCATACATTCATTATACATGGACAAGTTGTTGCTAATTGAAATTGCATACTTACTGAAGTAAGAAAAACACCGTGATAAGTATTTTTAATGTCATGGAGTAAACGTCTTGCTCAGTGTCCGTATGTTTAATGATTGTATTTTTTTTCTGCTGAAATGTACATGGCATTAACCTTGTACCGAAAATGGAATAGATCCAGCCGGGGTAGAATATTTCATAAATTGCTAAGTATAATAATTACTCAGATCTTCAGTGATGCAGTGCTTCTCGAGAGCACAGAGGTAAAGGTATGCAGTTGTTCTTTGTAGACGATATGTGGAGAACACTCCTACCTATATGCAGGATTTTATTGGCACGTTATAGGTCAAATGAAGGGAATGGGCCAAATAGATCATCCTTACACTGTGCAAGTACATGTTGTCTCTTGATAGTACCCGTGCTAATGGAGACAAAGCCATTTTTCACTGTTGTCAGTGCAATTCTTTTCTCCATCCATCAATGAATCTTTGTGTGGGCATGTGCATTAGTCTTGCCAAAAGGAAATAGCCGAAGCTTTAGCACATACTGATTAACTTTCCAAACAATGTAGGTGGGTAACACCAGCTCAAAGAATTTACCTGGTGTGCAATCTGGGTTTTGTGATCACTGCTGCCAAGTTACTCATAGTCATAACAATATCAGGTAAACATACTATGGGTCAACTCGAAACACCACTGGAGTCAACCGGCTATATTGTAACTAGATTTAATATTGTTGCACACACATTAACACATATATAATTTTTAAATGGTTCTTTCCTAATTTGTTAAATTAATAATTTAATCCCGTAAAAAGTGAAAACACAGCTATTTGCAATGAACCCGAGTGAGAATTGCAATGTTTCTTAATAGATAGGATGTAATAATTAACACATTGTATCTGTTATGAAACACCACAATTTGTAATCTATTGCTAAAGACTGTCTGTGGGTATGACCACACCTTTCCCCAACCTTAGTACAATGATTGGGCCCAATACGGGTTTTAAAATTTCGGCACTACCATTTTTGTTCCCGCTAACAACCACTGTCATTGCCGACCGATCAGTCTGAGGCAAGCTGGTATCCCATGAAATGGCAGAGCAACTCCATGGTTGGCTAGAAGAATGCAGCTGCCATTGAGACAAGAAAAATGGCAAATATTTTTTGCATCATTGAAGCTAAAATCTTTGAATCGCATCAAGTGCAGACATTGTGCCAAAATCAGGGCAAGGGCTGCTTAACACTCACCAGTACTGTGCCATCTGTTAATAAACAATACAATTTTCACCCTCTGTTTCTCAAAATGCTGCAAATCAAATAATCTCAAAACATTCTGAGCAATTCTCTGAGCAAACCTTCTTTTCAGACATCCCAAAGTTTCTTTCTTGATAAGCACTGGATAATGTTACTTTCTCAATGTTGCAGCCAAGAGATTTCTTGATATGATGCCAAAATATTACAAAGTCCTTTTCAGCTTGAGGATAATCTGATGACTGGAGATAAGGAAATTATACTTCTGAATCACTAGGAAAAATCTACCTCCACGCACATCCAGTCCTCTGTGAGAAGGGTCACCCTTTAAATGAGGCATTAAACTGAGGACCTCAAGAGCTAAAAATCCCATGAATTAATCCTTTAAATTGTTAAATGATTGTTAAATTATGATTTGTGGGCGTTTCGCATGAGGGGTACTATATAAATGCAAGTTGTTGTACCTGCTGTCCCACGTTTAGTCATTAATGTATTTCAAACCAGATCCCTCTGCCTCTCCAAACTGAATGTTTCATCCTTCAAACTATGCCTCTACTCTATATTCTTTTTTCTGAAATTCATACCTCACATTTAACTTTGTTAAACTGTAGCTGCCATTCCTCTAGTCGATCAAGGTCCTAGAGTTCAATGAAAATCTTCTCAGAATTTGCCAATTCACACATTTAGTAACATCAATACACTTGGACATATCCTCTCCTAGGTCGATGTCCAAGTCATTGATTGTTACAGAAGGCAAACCTTTTGGGATTTTTTCAATAAAAATTGCTACAATTTGAATAGAACCACAACAAAATGACATTTGTAAAGCCATCTTTCATGTCGGGAGGATGTCCCAAGGCGCTGTTACGGACAGAGTTATGAACTCGAGCTGGAGGTAGGGGTGGGGGAGGGTGGAGGGCAGAGGGGAAGCAGAGAGATCGAAAGCAGGGTCGAAGAGGATGGTCTTGAAGGTGGAGAGGGAGGATGCGAGACGGACGGGCTGCGGGATGGAGTTTCAGAGGGTGGGGGCAGAGTGGCGGAAGGCCCACCCGCCACTGTCTGCAGTGTTGCTAAAATATGGTTGATGTCAAGAGGCAATCATGTCTCTCCAGTCCCTCCCTAAACTGGCGTTTATAAAAAGTGAATAAGTGACAGCTGGATATTCAACTTCAGAACCATCACAATCATGCTCAATTTGATCCTCACTCTGCATCCACAAATGCACACCAGAAACTTTATTTCTAGGTTTCTAGTGTGAACATGTTTTTATAAGCGTTAATAAAAGGAGAAGAAAGTGAGAATCACTTTTCACTTACAATTCACTTACTCAAGCAGCAAAACACTCAATTCCCTAATGGAAGGAGGCGAGTTGGAGGATATAACAACTTGTCACTCAAATGTATTGGAGTCAGCTGGGTGCTTTTCATCTGTTCAAAGGCATATTTTACAAGGCCGCTCAATCACGAGGGAGGGAACTCAGGTATCTCCGTTCAGCTGCACTTCCTGATGGCAAGCCATGGATCATCACTGATAGCCATAACGTTAACTAATATAGCATTGTTCACATACAATAAAATCTCATAGTTACGGATCATGGAGCTCTACCCCTTCAGTCCAAGGCATAAATGGAACCAGTGGAGAAATATGGTTAAAACTAATTGAAGAGAGGCTGAACCATTTGGTACACAACATGTTGTTCAGCTTTTAATTCCCACATGTGGTCTAACTCCAAGACTGCCTTTGGAACTTGTATTACATCTGTATAGAGCCTCTCACATTGGGAGGATGTCACAAGGCGCTGGACAATCAATATTTCGGACCCGAGCTGGGGGTCGGGGAGGGTGTAGGGCAGTGGGGGAAGGAGGGTGATCAAAGGCACAGTTGAAGAGGAGGGTCTTGAGGCGGGTCTTGAAGGAGGCAAGGGAGGGGCCGAGGTGGAGGGACTGCAGATTGGAGTTTCAGATTATGGGGGCAGAGTGGCAGAAGGTCTGCCTACCAATGGCGGGGCGGATGAGGCAGGGGACGTGAAGCAGGCCAGAGCCTGCTTACCCGAGGGAGTGGGCAGGATGGTAGGGGATTAGGTGGGGGAAGCAAGGCCATGGAGAGCTTTGAAGGTGAGGACCAGAATCTTGAACTGTATCCTCTGTTTGATGGGAAGCCAGTGAACTCGGGCGAGGATGGGAGTGATGGGGTCGCGGAGCCTTGTGCAGGAGAGGACATGGGCTGCAGAGTTCTGGATGATCTGTAGCCTATGGAGGGAGGAGTTGGGGAGGCAGAGAGTTTGCATAGTGAAGCCTGGATGTGATGAATGCGTGTATGAGGGTTTCGGCGGCCCACGGAGACAGGGGTGGAGCCGGGTGATTTTGCAGAGGTGGGGGAAGGCAGAGTGGGTCATGGCATGGATGTGGGGTAGACAGGATAACTGAGGGTCAAAGAAGACGCCAAGGTTCCAGACAGGCATAGTAAGTGGAGTGTGTATCCTATGATGGTGATGCTGTCATTGCTTGAGGTGTGGAGGTGCTGACGGGAGTCAATCAGGTCTTGTTGACGTTCAACTGAAGAAAGTTAGCTCTCATCCAGGATTTTGTGTCTGTCAATGGTCCTGGAGTCGAGGGTGGAGGCAGAGAGATAGAGTTGGGTGTCATCCGTATACATGTGGAAGTTGATCCCATGTCTATAGATGATGTTACGAAGGGGGAGCAAATAGCTATTGAAGAGGAGGGGACGAAGTACAGAGCCCTGAGGAACGCCGCAGGAGACGGTGTGGAGACGAGAGGAGAAGCCACTTGCGGAGATGAAGTGGAGATGGTGTGAGAGGTACGATCTAAACCAGTCAAGTACAGAGCCGTGAAGATTGAGATGAGAGGAGAGGTAGTGGAGGAGGATAAAGTGGTCAACGGTATCGATTCCGGTGCCTTAGTTCACTCCTGGACATTGACTGCTTACACCCTTTTCTTATCCCTATGCTGTCTTCCCCTCAAAGTTAGATTTTTCTAATGTTTCTGACCTTCCTGACTTTCCTAGTCTTCAGAAACTTCAAATGATCCAGATTTCTGAAACGTGAATTATTTCCCACAGGAGACTCTGCACACCCAATCTATATCCTCAGTTTTTCTGACTTCGGTTTTTGCTCACTTCCACTCCCTTTGCTCCACCTTTAGTGACCGAGCTTTCAGACACCAGACTCCTGTTCCTCTGGAAGTCTCTGCCAAAACCACTTCTGCTCAATACCTCTCCCATGGCTTAAAAAACTTTGAAAGCATATCTCTTTCACTGTGTCTTTGATCAGCATCTTGGAATCTCTATTTTCCTGCTTGCCAATATATTTACCATGCACTTTGAGATGTTCCTTTAAATGAAGACCAAGAGCTCCCATTTGTACTGTGTATAGTGTCAGGCTGCTCAGTAGGTAACAATCTCACCTCTGAGTCTGAAGGTTGTGGGTTGAAGCCCCACATTGGGACTTTGAAGTCATATAGTCTAGGCTTCACTCCAATGCAGTGCTGGGGATGCATCGCATTGATGTAGGTTCTTTCCTTCAGATGAGATATTAAACCGAGCTACCTTCTGCCTGTTCAGGTGGATATTATAGACATTATTCATAAAGAGGAGGGTGTTTCGCTTAGTGTCCCGGTCAATAATCCCCCAAATAAAATTGGCTGTTTGTGAGACATTGCTGTGTGCAATTGGCTGCGGCAGTCACCATAAAATACTTCAGTTCACAGTAAATCCTGTGAAGCACTTTGAGATGGCATCCCAACATGAAAGGTGCTATATCGAATTAGAGGATTATTAGTATTATTATCAAGTCTGTTGTTGATTCTAAATGTGGATGGACAGAAACCCATAAAATAAGACCACAATATTCGATGCAGATAATGCCACAAAATAAAAACAAAGATAATTTTTTTCATGGTCTATTTTCTGCATTGGAAACACATGAAAATCTACGGCAGAGGATTGGAAAGATTCAAATTAAATTGGGAATTATTTTGGAACATCAGAAAAACTGAAGTGTTTTCTGTCCAAGTTAAAGGTAATCAAAAAATACCATTAAAAATATTCACAGGATAGCACCAAGCAGCCAGCAACAAATGTGAATGTTTCAGATGCCAGATTATACATTTAGGCATTGAGAATGCACCTTGAAACACATTATGTGTTTACAACACTGAGAGACCAGCATTAGGAGGCTTTCTGAGCATACGATGTGTGCATCAATTGATAGCAAAGTAACGTGCGCACATACAGAAATATATTTTTATAAAAAAGACTCAATTGAGTTTTTTTCAGAGAAAATCAAGATTTACCTATCATCTTTACCAAAAGAGTATAGTGAAAATCAATTAGAAAGGATTTCAAACATCCCTATCTAATATTCATATGATCAAATCTACTGTTTTTAAACCAAGGTTTAACCAACCAATTCAGTTACCAGATTACTGCAACTACAAACCAACGCTAACATCTAATGATGAACAACAGAATATGTTTATTGTAAAACTTCTTAAACTGCAGCCAAGAGCTCAAGAAGGCAATCTGCTCTAAAATACATTTTCTTGTGATCGTCATTTTATAAGTAAATAATAATAATCCTTGCATTTGATATAGCAATTTATCACATCTTTGAGCTGTCTCAAAGTGCTTTACAGAATATACTGTAAAGTCATGGATTGAGTGACCAAATTATTATTTTTAAAAAAATTTTTTTTGATGGGTTTATTTACCCTGGAAAATCGTCCTCCAATCGACCAACAACCAGGTTCCTACTTATTGCTCTAACCACTACACGACTCCACATGTTATCTCCACATTTTGAGCTTGTTAAGTTTGATTCCAGTGGAGAGCTTCATCAGTAGTGATGCTGCCTGTACTTTGCCAACATTTCTTCCCACACTTGCTATTTATCCTCTAATTGTTCTCCTTACTGGTATCTTGGAACCTTGCACCACCCACAGCTGAGGAGGCGGTAGGGATTTCCGAGGCCTCTTTGCTCACGCTTGGCTGTCAGGAGGTTTCTATTGTTCAATTTTTAATTTTTACACTTCTTTAATGTACATCACCATTTATTTTACCTTAATATTTCGCAGATCTTTTAGGTTTTTAGCAATCTTTTTGACTATAATAATGGTTGACTTCAGGTTGCCATGGACATCACTTTCTGTGTGAAGTGCATATATGCTCAGACAGTCAGTGCAATAATGTCACGCCCTGTGCAGCACATAGGAGTTGCCCTTAGTAGTAACCTTACAACCTATAAAATCAGCCATTTTTATAGATTAAAAACTATTTTTAAAAAAATTGTTTAATAGGAGTGCATTTTCCTTAATTTGGAGAAAATTGGAAATCCTGTGAATTCTCATTTTTATAGAATAAAATCGAAAGCTGTTGAGGCTATCCATAAGAGCGTTCTCCCCACCTCAGCGGGCTCTGGCCTGCTTCATGTCCCCCACCTCGCCCGCCCTACCATTGGTGCGCGGGCTTTCAGCCACTCTGCCCCCACCCTCTGGAGCTCCATCTCATAGTACTTCCACCTCGTCCATTCCTTTGCCTCCTTCAAGACCCGTCTCTAGACTGTCCTCTTCGACTGTGCCTTCGATCACCCTACTTGCTCCCCTGCTCTCCATCTTCCCCAATCCCGACACCTAGCTTGTGTCCGAAACACAGATTGTCCAGCACCTTGGGACATCTTCCTGACGTGAAAGGCGCTATACAAATGTAATTTTGTTGTTGGGGAAGGTCCTTACAAGATCGATTTCTGATCCCTGAAGCCACTCTGCCTCATCCCCTCCCTCCCTATTTTTCATAACCCATCCAAAAACCTCTCTCCTTGAATACACTTTCAGGCACTTCCCACTTATCTCACCTAAGCCTCCCTCTGCTATGGCTACCATTCCACCTTTGCAAAGTGGTTTGAGATATTTGTCTATGTGAAAGCCAAATATACGTACAAGACTTTGTTATTCTTGTTACAATCATCCCAATAAACTGTTTTTGGCAGATAAGGAATGTTTCTGTTCAACTGAAGCAGGTCTTTCTTGACCTCATCTTTCTCCTCCTCATCCTATGCAGGTGTCAGACTGCTCGACCTGCAAACTGTTTTGGGTAACATTATGTTGAATCATACATGACCCAAGTTTGCTAATTTCACCCAGTTTTGTGTATTTAACATTAAACTCTATAAAGTCAGGCGTTTGAATAGGTTTTTTTTCAGCAACAAAATGTACAGTATATTCTGTGAACCGCTTTGAAATGTCTCAACAACGTGATAAGGTGCTGTATCAAATGCACGGTTTATTATTGTTATTGTCAGAATTCTACAATCTTTCCAGTGCCCTAGACTGTTCTATTATCTAAAGAATGTGATAAACAATAATCTAATAATCATTGCATTTTGATATAGTGCCTTTCATGTCAGGAAACGTCCCAAGGCTCGTCACAGTAAAGTGAAGTGACTGTACATTTTGTAGGCAAACATGGCATCCAATTCTCACGCAGCAATGAAGTTCCACAAACAGCCATGAACTCAATGATCAATTTTATCTGAGAATTATTACTGGCGAAAACTCCCATCTCTTTTCGAATAGTGACGTGGGACCTTCAAAGTCCACCTGAACAAGCAGCCAGGGCCTCAGTTTACGTCTCTTCTAAAGGACAGCACCTCCAACAGAGCAACACACACGCAGCACTGCATTGGAGCATCAGACTGGACTATGATTTCAAAGTCCTGCCATGGAGCTTCAATCCCCTACCTTCTAATTCGGAAATGAGAGTGAGTCAGGGTGACACCTCTACTGCAAGCAATGCAATAAAACAATACCATTTTCAATTTTCAACAATACTATTTTTTCTGTTACTTGTGACATCTTCACTGGGAAGGGCTGATAACTAATAACACGCTGTCCAGATTTATTAATTTATTCAAGACTCTTCCTTTGAGACTTTAAAAAAACAAGAAATCTACATATACAATCTTTTTCTTAAGAAAGTCCTGTATTCTTGCTTTCTTCCTGCCTCACTGGATTTTAGTAATAATAATTTGTGCATATGATATAGCGCCTTACCATGTCTTCGAGATGTGTCAAAGGGCTTCACAGAATATACTATAAAGTGATTTGACTGTATATTTTGTGGGCAAAACAACTTTCCAATTAAATATCTTCCTTTGATGTATAACAGATCATCTCTCTTTCCCTCTCCCTCTCACAGAAACTCTTACGCACCACACTCACTCTTTACACATGCTCACACATACAATCTTTATACACCTCTCATATACACACTCACATATTCACACATACTCAATCTTACACACAAATACAAAGTAAAGATCAGCACGACAGAATTAGCCAGCCTAATTTTTAGAGAGCTGTACTATGCAATAAAGGCCAGGCTACCCACTGTTCCATATCCACAACACCTCTGCATTTTAAGATGTTAAATGTCCAGTTAATCAGGTGAAATGGAAATCAGCCTAGATTCTTCCAATTATCTGATCTGTTTAAGGGAAAGGAATTATCCTCTTTTCAAATGATGCCTGTGGAGCATGACCTGGCGAGCAGCCAATTCCTTCAATATCTGCAGCTTTGATGAGTCTTCCTTAAGAGTTTATGTGTCAGAATTTTAAAGTGCCCCCACCCAAGGCTTCCCACTCAAAGTCCCTGATTTGCGGTGGAAAAGCCTGTATTATCTGCATACTGCACCTCTGCAACTCCTTCATGCCTTTGTTTGCAACAGGAATAAGTTAATGCATCTTAGCAGTCAGCTATTGCAGGATGTGAGAAACAGATTTTAGCAGGCAGTGGGACAAGCTTTCACAGCCTTTTTTCCTACCTGCTTAAAGTGAAGGGAATATTTTCTGTCCAAATACACCAAATCACAACAACAAATGACATTTATATACTACCTTTCACGTCGGGAGGACATCCCAAGACACTGGGTTACACCTCAGCCAGGCTGAATTAGCACTGCTCATGCAGACCTACCATCTCAACTCATTTCCTCTGCCAGGCTGCCTTTCATTACTGACTGGGGAAGCAGACATTGCCCCCACTCACTATTTACTTCAATTGTTATTGACTAGCTTAGCACCTGATTCAGCGTCATGAGACTTTGGGAATATCACAGCATAATGTATTTTCTCAGGTTAGAATGTCTTTGCATTGGATTACAGGCCAGTTCCAAGTACCTTCCCCACTGAGGCTATAGAAACTTAAAGTGGCAGAGAAAGCATAGTTGCAATAATAGTGTGGATGTAAAAAAAGAGTTATCTACAGTAAACTCCTGATACACGCCAAGGGAAAAGAGCACAACGACTATTTATCCAGTGTTGAATTAAGCATAGATCCTCCAGAGCCACAAGGGGGCGATGTGGCCAGGAAGACCGTCACCAACACACATTGTGCCTTAGTGGAAGAGGGATCACCTCCAGCCCAATTGATGCAATATACTGTAAATCACAAATTTATGTCTGAGGCACACTATTGCTTTTTTCCTCCATTACTAGAACTTTTTTAAAAACAAATTATCAGGACAGAAATAGTTTACTTTTCAAACTCCATCCTCTTTAGGTTTGTTCTTTGAAAACATTTTATATTATTTTTGACACAGCAAGTTGTTCCTAATTGGAATGCATTGTCTGAAAGGATGGTGGAAGCCGATTCAAAAACAACTTTTAAGATAGAAATAGATAATTATTTGGGGAGGACAAGTTTGCAGGGTTATGGGGAGAGCACGTGGGAATGGGATTGATTCAGATAAGTTATTTCAAAGAGCCGGCATAGACACGATGGGCCAAATGACCTCCTTCTGTGCTATATTATTCTATGATTCTATGAATTCCCAGTACTCCACTTTATGACAGTCAAGAGGTGGATGAGAGGCTGTGAGTAGCAGATTGGGTTGCCAGTCAGTCAGCAGGTGGGCTGTGGGTGATGCCCGGCCTTTTATTATTAGTCTGGTTGTCAGTCAGGGTCAGGGAATGGGATGAGGGGCTGTGCATGAGGCAGACAGGAGAGCTAATATTTTGCAGTTGCATGTACAGTACAGGTAAGATACCATACCGCAAGAGTTCGGTTCAGCTCCTGGCGATTTATCTGAGCAATTTTATATTGAGTGCAATTATGAGAATATCTAGTATGTGACTATTTATGTAATAATTGGATGAATAAATTAGAATCCCTTATCAACATTTTGCGTGGCGTGCAGTCAGGATATTGGTACATTTTTTTTAAGTGGTAGTGACTACTTAAACCAATGTATTATTATCCAGAGTTTACTGCAATTCACATGAATTACTTACAATTACTTATTGATCAGTCGTATAGAATAATTTCCAATTGTTTTGGAAGTATTCTCACCAAAAGTTTTAAAAATCTGTTTATTTATTTACAGAACCTGAGTAAGCAATGATGCCGATACCATTTATCGACTATTTAACCATGTGGCGGCTGTTTTTATTTCACAATTTAATTAAATTGAATAAATCCTGACGAATCTGGGAACAAATTTCATGTCTGATCTCCTACAATCCATTCTAAAGGAGCTTAAAATAACCTCCATTCGGGCTTCGGTCTATCACCCATAGACGGATGGGCTGGTAGAACAGTTTAATACAATGCTTAAGGGGATGCTTTGGAAATTTGTAATATGGGAAAATCAAAATTGGGACAAGCTCCTCCCCTTTCTGTTCCCTGTGCCAAGGCTTACAAGGGCTTTTCTCCTTTTGAGCTCTTGTACGGCACACAGCCACGTGGAATACTTGATTTGGTTAAGGAAACATGTGAAGAACAACCTACCCACACAGAAAATATCTTGCAGTACGTCCTAGAGCCCAGAGAAAGCCCAGATATTATTGTGGAATTCACTAAAAAAAACTGCTGAACACACAGCAAACCCAAGAACAGCATTATAATCAGGGGCTCAGCCATGTGAGTACTGCCTTGGAGACAGGGCACTGCTCTTACTCCCATCATCAGAGTAAATTACCGCTAAATGTCAGGAGCCCTTCAAAATAGTATGTCGTACTGAAAGAGTAGATTATGAAATGTACCAGCCAGGGAAAAAGAAACAGAAACAGATTTATCACGTAAACCTATTGAAGTCATGATAACCTGTTTGTACATCCTATAGAGCAGGAGGTAGATTTATGGCCCCAAATCCCAGTTTAGAACTCCTCTGTGTTGGTGTCCACGGGGAATAATGTAACCAGGGCCCAAAAAGCACAGGAAGATTGATTGGTATACCGATACCTGAATGTGTTTTTGGAGAGACTGACCTGGTAGAATATGTGGTGGACACCGAACCAGGTGTGACGGTGAAGTCCCATCCTTAGCGGATCCAGGGAGCAAGGTAGGGTAAGGTGAGGAAGGAGCTGCAAGGTGTGCTGGAGCTGGGAATCATTGAGGCGTCTGAATGTGAGTGGTGTAGCCCAATTCTCATGGTGCCCAAACCGGATGAAGCATCCAATTTTGCACTGACTGTCGGAAAGTCAATGCAATTTCGAAATTTGATGCATATCCGATTCCTGGGTGAATGAGTTGTTGGACCAAAATTGGAGTCTGGCAAATTTATTTTGATGCTGGTCTTAACCAAAGGCAAATTCCTTTGGCCGAGCAGTCAAAAGAAAAGATTTCGCTGAAACCTGCTTTAGTTTAGTTTATGCTGACACTTCAATATAGTGCTGGGCAGGCGTTGGATTTTCAGAGGCACTGTCCTTCAGATGAGATGTTAAACTGAGATCTGTTTGTCCAGGTGCTTATTAAAGATCTCATGGCACTATTCAAAAAGAGAAGAGAATTTCTCCCGGTGTTCTGGCCAACAATCCTCCAAATAAAATTATTCACTGAAGAAGAGCCTTGGGGTACATTCAAGCTCACTACATAAGCCCAATACATCTCAGGGTATGGACTCAACATAGTGGTATATCCATTTGCAGCCAAATAACTCCAAACTGGTTGAAGGAAAGACTAAAGTCGCTCTTCAGATCCAAGCGATTAGTTGCATGCATCCACTATATCATGCTAACATAGTGACAAACAATAGCTGAGAAAGTGCTATTTCTCGCATTATTTGGAGGAGCAGTTTTCATAGTAGCAACATTCTTAATAATGTATTGTTCAATAATTTCCCAATGCACAAGATGATAAGATAAGATGGTTTGGATTAAGATGACCCTTCGACCCAGCTAATCTCATTTTTCCAGAACACCCACACTACCATTCCCCATCAGAACATCTTATCACAGCACAGCATCAAACTGCCATCGTCCTGGTCTCAACCACCCTTCCTGTTGGCAACATGTTCCTCTAAAGAAAGAAAAACTTCCAGCTTTCTGTCTTGAAAGTGCCCTTTACAACTGTAAACCTATGTCCCCTTGTTCTATTGTCTTGGTGTATCTTAACATTTATTTACGCTTACTTTTTCAAAACTATTTAAAATTTTCTGTCATATTTCACTGATCCTTGCTTGGCTTCTCAAAGTTGTTTTAGCTGTGACGCTGTCAATGTTGCATATTAATTTAAGGAAGTTGAGTTTTATCACTTGAACTTCCATTTCTAAACTCCCACAGAATAAACATGTGTTAAAGAGTTCACTGCTCTGGGGATTGAATCCTGCATGAGCTCATCTGAGATAAGAGCTGCTGTCTGAGCTCATCAGAGATAAATGGTAGAGCATGTGCACTTGGTTGCTTGACCTCAAAGAGACATACATTTATCGATATGATGAACAAAGTTGTACTCTTAAAGATATATGCTCTATATTGCAAGTTCTTTGCAAACATACATGTCTGTTTCTTCTAAGATGAGGTTTAGAATGTCCATGCCAGACCTAACAGCCATCAAGTTTTCAAAGATACGGAAATCGTAAAGTTATGCTTGGCCACAAATAACCAGTTAACAAGGCCTGATTAAGTTTTGATAGTGATCCAAAATTACAATTGAATACAAAATGTTACTAAATGTGTAGCATGATCAGCAGATAAATTATAGTAATTACAACCCAATTTAAACTGGCAACTACACAACTATACATGGGTGAAGTGTGCCCAACTGCATGCACTTGAGCTAAACATTGCTGAGCTTGAGCAGCAGTTGAGGACTTTCTGTCACATATGGCAGGCTGAGTGGTTTCTGAACTGCATCCTCCAGGAGATGGCTACCCCACAGATTGAGGAAGGAAAATGGGTGACTGTCCACAGGAGAAAGAAAATATACAACAACAACAAAATTACATTTGTGTCGTGCTTTTCAAGTTGGGAATACCTCCCACGCCATTGGACTGTCAGTGTTTTCAACCCGAGCTGGGGGTCGGGATCGGGGAGGGTTGAGGGCAGGGGGGGAAAGAGGATGATCGAAGGCACAGTCAAAGAGGAGGGTTTTGAGCTGGGTCTTGAAGGAAGCAAGGGAGGGGGCAAGGCAGAAGGACTGCGGAAGGAAGGAGGGAAAAACAGTGCAGGGATCCACGAGGAAATTTGCTGCATCAAACAGATACCCAGTACAGAGTACCTATGACAAAGACAGCACCCTACCGGTTAGAGCTGTGGTTTGAAGGTTAACAAGAGCTGAGTGGGACGATTTCCTGTCCCCAGTGACTGGTCTGCCCTTCCAAGTTCTGCCGATGAGCCAGGCTGGCTGGGCTGTCATCAGCAGTGCCCTGGAATACTGCGGACCCGTCTGGTCAGGAACCGGACTAGAGACCGCCACAGAGGGCTGACTCGATTCCGAAATTCTGTTGCCAAGCATGTCTCCTTGGAGCCAGTTCAGCTCCAAGGAGACGCTGCTTATCCCTAACACTAATGTTAATAACCACTTGGAAAGACATGGGTTGATTAAAGAACCGAGCCAGCTGAGTGAAGGTGGCTCTAAATAGAGTTTCTTGTGAATAACCTGGAAAATAGATGAAGGTAATGCTGTGGATGTAGTACATATGGATTTTCAGAAAGCTTTTAATAAGGTGCTGCATTTGAGGCTTATTAAAAAAATTACGGCTCATGGTATTAATAGAAAGTTGGTTAAAGGATGGGAAAAAGAGGATGGGAGTACAGGGTTGTTATTTCCAATGGAGAGATATAAATAGTGATGTCTTCCAGAAGTTAGTGTTAGGACCACTGCTCTTCACCATTGATATAAATGGATTCTGTATAAGGGGCACAATTTCTAAGTTTGCAAAAGACACGAAAATAGCTAATAATGAAGAAAATTGTAAATAACTTCAGGGACACACTGACAGATTAGTTGATTGGGCAGAGAAATGGCAAATGGAATTTAATGCAGACAAATGTAATATTCATTTTGGTGAAGAGAACAAGTATATATTAGGCGGTAAAATATTAAAAGGTGTGAAAGAGCAATGGGACCTGGGGGTTAATGTACATAAATCCTTAAAGGTTTGAAGGCAGATGGATAATGCTCTTTAAAAAATGGAATCTTAGGTTTTATAAATAGTGGTGTAAAATGTAAAAACAAAGAGGTAATGCAAAATATATAAATTGTTAGTGAGACTGCAGTTAGAATATTGTGTCCAGTATTGCACACATAATTACCCCACTTCAGGAAATATGTCAAGCTGACAGAAGGGGTGCTGAAGAGATTTACTAGGATGATACCAGGGATGAACAGTTTGGCTTATGAGCAGAGACTAGAGGAACTGGGACTTTTTGTGCTGGAACAAAGAAAGTTGAACGTGACCTGATAGAAAATTAAGAATTATTAAGCGCAGAGTAGTTAGGATATGAAATGCCCTGCTGGGAGTAGTAGTTGAGGCAGAATCTATATTGGCCTTCAAGAGGGAACAAATACCTTTAAAAGAGTCAGCTACAGGGATATGAGGAAAGGGCAGGTAAATAGGACTGAAAAGATTTCTCTTGAGGGAGACAGTACAGACACAAAAGGCCAAATAGCCTTCTTCTATGCTATACATTTCTATGGTTCTCTGGTTCTAGAAATTTAGGAGACAAATCACCTGGATGTGAAATAAGATCTTTAATAACATAACAATTCAAGGACAGAGAAAAATCCGTTCAGCACTTCAAGCCCACACCTTCTAGAGACCATCTTTCATTTTGCCACACTCCCTGTTTCCTAGAAAGTAGTCCTTAATCCCAGTAAGAGATCCTTGATCCTTGAGGGAGCGAGGGAAGGAGATAGGTAAGGAGAAAGAACTTCCACCTGAACAAGAAAATGTGTCATCTAAAGGTAGGCATAGCTGTCCATATAGCGAGCAGCAGCAGAAGAAGAAAGATAAAATGATCACATTGAAAAAAATCTCCAAGAAACTTGGAGTGAAGAACCCCTGATTAATGTTCCTCCTCATTAAGTTACAACCAACTGCACAGGTCACCACATTCAAATACAGAAAGTGGAAGCTGTAAAAGTCCTTTAAGCCACTAATACAACAAGGATTAGTCATAAGTTATACAGCGCTCTTCATGCAGATAGCATCTGTGAGCATTTAACAACATAGTTTTTCGCTGAGCTGGAAAGTGAGAGAAGATGACCAAGGGCACGGTCAAAGAGAAAAGTATTCAGGTGTAATTTTAAGTCAGGTAAAGAGGGGCAAGACGGAGGGATTGAGGCTGGAGTTCTAAGATTCGGGGTTGAAAGCACGGCCACCAATTGTGAAGTGGAGGGGACAAAGGGCGGTCAGCAGAACTGAACCAGCTGAGCAAAAGTGGCAGATAGAGGAGTGGGGTGTGAACAGATTGGAGAGGTAGGGAGGTGCCAGGACATGAAGAGATTTGAAAGTGAAAGTGAGGGTCTTGAAGTCAATCTGTTTGGCAAGAGAGAGCCAGTGGAGCCTTGCAAGAACTGGGATGATGGGAATGCGGAGCCTGGGGTATTTTGAATCATTTGGACCTTGTTAATAGAGAACGGTGAGAAGTGCATTGGAACAATCGAGGATGAATGTGATAAAACAACAACAACCACTTGCATTTATATAGCTCCCTTCACGCAGGGTAGCATCCCGGATTGCTTCACAGTGAAGGAGTCTGACAACAAACCAAGAGAGAGGGGAGGTGACCGTAAGCACGATCAAAAAGGAAAGTATTTAGGTGGGATTTGAAGGTGGGGAGGGACAAAAACATGAATGAGAGTTATAGCAGTGTTTGAAGTAAGATAGAGATGAAGACGGACAATATGGCAAAGGTGGAGGAAGGTGGTCCTGGTCAGGGACTGGATGTGAGGTAGGAAGAATAAATGAGGATCAAACCTAATGGCAAGTTATAGCCAAACTTGTTACTCTGTTAAACAATCAGACTTGTGTCAGCTGAAACTCTGTGGACTTTGAAACATGTTAACATAGGAACATAGGAGCAGAGGAACATAGGAATAGCAGTAGGCCACTCAACCCTTCGAGCCTGTTCCGTCATTTAATTAGATCAAGGCTGATCTATACCTCAACTAATCCCTTCAATTCCAATTTCCCGCTTTTTCCCATATCCCTTAATACCTTGACCTACCAAAAATCTATCAACCTCACTCTTGAAGGTGTGGATGGATTCAGCATCCACGGCCTTTTGGGAGAGAAAATTCCAGATTTCTACCACCCTTTGAGTGAAAAAATGCCTCCTGATTTCACTCTTAAATGTCCTGGTTTTAATTTTAAGACTATGCCCCTTGTTTTGGATTTCCCCACCAGAGGAAATAGCTTCTCTCTATCTACCCTATCAAATCCCTTTACCATCTTAAATACCTCAATCAAATCACCCCTCAACCTTCTAAACTCAAGGGAATACAATCCAAGTTTACGCAGCCTTTCCTCGTAACTTAACCCTTTTCGGCCCAGTAACATTCTGGTGAACCTGCGCTGCACCCCCTCCAGGGCCAATATATCCTTCCTGAGGTGTGGTGCCCAAAACTGAACGCAGTTCTCTAGATGGGGTCTGACTAACACTATATGCAGCTGAAGCATCATTTCTTCCCTTTTGTACTCCAGACCTCTTGAGATAAAGGCCAACATTCCATTTGCCTTTTTGATTACTTTTTGCATCCGGGAACTAGTTTTTAGTGATTTGTGGATATGGACACCCAAATCTCTTTGCTCGTCCACAGTTCTTAATTTCTCCCCATTAAGAAAATATTCTGCTTTATCTTTTTTTGGACCATAGTGGATGACCTCATACTTCCCTACACTGAACTCCATCTGCCACAGCTTTGCCCACTCACTTAATCTGTCTAAGTCCCTTTGTAACTTCTTACTCCCATCTATACAACTTACTGAGTCTCCAAGCTTAGTGTTATCTGCAAATAGGGATATAAAACTTTCTATTCCTTCATCCAAGTCATTTATACATATGCAAATAGCTGAGGTCCCAGTACAGACCCCTGGGGATCACCACTTGTCATATCCCGCCAATCAGACAACGTTCCCGTTATCCCTACTCTCTGTTTCCTGCCTCCCAACCAATTACCAAGCCATGTCACAACATTACCTCCGACTCCATGCACTTCCATTTTCACTAGTAATCTTTTGTATGTGTAAGATCATAAAGGTTTCCTGTGAAGCTACCATATTTCTAATTTAGTCTTTTTTCTTGTTGCATGATGGGAAATGTTGGAATGTGTAAATTTTCTGGATTTGGATAATTATTATTATCCTTGAATGCAATTCATTTTCAATTATCAGTGTCAGTCATCAAGGAAGATCTTCTCCTGAAGCTTAACTCATCCAAGCAAAGAGGATTGTTAACCGAATAGATTGACCTCACCCTGGAGTCTGACAAAAATGAAGGCAGAAGCAGAACTTTCTTTCACCTACGACAACTTGGTCTTGGACTTTAATGGTTTCAACCACACATTTTTTTCTTGATCGATATGAATTGCTCACACATTTTTTCTTGTGGATAAAGGGATTAAGGGATATGGGAATAAGGTGGGTAGGTGGAGTTAGAATAGATCAGCCATGATCTTATTGAATGGAGGGGCAGGCTAGAGGGGCCAAATGGCCTATTCCTGCTCCTAATTCTTATGTTCTTACATTTACATTTATCAACATGCTATTATTTAGCTCATTACTCAGTTGAACTGGATCATTTTAAATGCTTCTAATTTCTCTTATACAGAACCAGGATTACTCTGTTATTAAATACCTTGGTAGATCTAGTTGTTTAGAACTCTCCTCTAGGCCTGCAGTTACTGGACGTATGGCACAGTTCGGGCTTGGAACAGGCAGGCCAGCTTCTGGCATGTGCCACATGTGATATGCAGCTAACTAAAAAAGCTTCTGGTGCATGCTCCTGCATGCCACGTGGTCTGCCCCAATTCATTCATTCCTGCAGTTTCTTCATAACAGCTCCTTTATTCTCACTATATTTTAGAGTGTTATAATAATATAATTAATCCTTACATTTGGTATGGTGCCTTTCACATTGGGAGGACAGCCCAAAGCATTTCATAGGATTTACTGGAAAGTGGACTGGAGCGTTTTGTGGGTGAACGCAGTAGTCCAATTGCGCACAGCAATGTCCCACAAACAGCCATGAAACGAATAAACAATTTGGGGATTGTTGGCCCGGGCACTTCTCTTTTCTGGGTTAATGTCTCATCCAAAGGATGGCACCTCCAACAATGCAACACCCTGCCTGCACTACACTGGAGTATCAACTTTAGTGAACATGTGAGTTCATTTCCTGACTTGTGGCTTGAATCCACAACCTTCTGACTCAGAGGTGAGAGTGCTACCACTGAGGCAGGCTGGCAGATAAAATAACTAAACTGACTGGATACAACTGAACTGCAGTCTTTACCTGACAAGAAGGATGTGAAGACTTCATTTTACACCTCTACCACTTCCTGATCCTCCAGGCTATTATCTGCAATCTGCCCTTCTATTGTTCACCTGATTTTAATCCTATTCCAATCCTCAGTACTTTCTATTTGCTTTGTGGATCTGAGCTCCTGGGAATGCAGCAGAGAATCTTCCTCCAGCCAATTTGTGAAGTCAAGGATGAGGCATCGAGGTGGATTTGTGGCAAACACTGCAAGCAGTTGCAGGGAGGGAGGGCTCCAGCCTATAGTGACCTATCGCTGAGCACCCTGGATGCAGAGTTGGCTTCATGATGGGCATATCTATTTGCTAACGTGAGGATTTGGATTGAGCAGCTGGTGCTGAGTAAGGCTGGTATATGGCATTAAACTTAGAACTCAAGAGCACCAAGGTGGCTTGCACATCACAAGCTGTCCTGTGAAGATCCTCACACCACACTGAAAACATGTCCATTAAATAGCTGATGAAGAATCTCTGAGGCTTGGGACAATAGCTGCTGGAATGCATTACCTGGAGCCCATGTTTGTGAACACATGTTCATATATATAGGATTTGGAATCCAAATTGATTGGTTTGCAGAGAGGTAAGCAGTTGCTGCTCACCTTCAACACCTAGTGGAACTACCATTCAGTGAGTAAGGATGTGTGTCTGAGCTGTGAATAGGAAGATGGTGGCAATGCTCTCACACATTTCATGAAAAATATAGCTCAAAATAGAGCTATCCCAAATTCAAAACAAAAGTCTGGCAGGATTGCTGGTGAGCCAGAGGAGATAAATAGGGAGTTTGCTACATACTGTTCTCAGCTGCATGAGTCAGAAGCTGAGGAAAAGCCAAAGAGATGGCAAACTCTGAACTCGCTTTCCTTTTCGTCACTTGCACAAGATTAAGCAAATGTTTATAATCTCTCAAATCACAAGGAACTCTACATAGTTATGAGGGATCTTCAGTCTGGGAAGATTTTAGGAACAGATATCTTTCCACCCAAGTTCTGCAAACTCCTTTTCCTTCCTGTGCTTGTCCCCTTCCTATTAAAGCTGCACCACCTGAAGTGGGTAGACTTCGCAACAGTTTAAATTTTTTGGTCAGCTGGGTGTCTGACATGTGCAGAAACCCATCACTATGCTTAAGAGTATCCAAATGAAACTGGGAGTTCCATGCATCCCACCTACACATGGAAATTACTAGCCTGTACCTAATTCTAGAGAACATTAGGCGAGCAAAAGGCTGGCATTAGGGACATCAGATTGTGCATTGGGGTACTGCTGGTGTCTAACCAGCTAAACCCGCACAGCTTGCCATCAAACACTCTATCTGCAAGCTTTCCCGTTGCTTTTCTAGCTGGGACTAGCTGACCCATTAGACATTTGGCTTTTAGGGTTGCCGGGAGCTGAGTGGGAAGAATCCCTGCCCCAGGGACTGGTCTGCCCCTCCAAGTCCTAATGATGAGGCAGGCTAACTGGTCTGTCTTCAGCAGTGCCGTGGAATACTCCGGTCCCACCTGACTCAGGAACCGGACTACCAAGACTAACTCAGAGGGTTGACTCGATTCTGACATTCCTTTGTCAAATATGTCACCTCGGAGCCAGTTCAGTTCAAAGGAAAGCCCACCTCCTCCCCCGAGGAGGATAGTGATGGCAGCATTAATCTTATTAATTCAGAAATCTGGCAAAAAATATATATTTAACGTTCACCCGAACAAGGACCTTGGTTTAACATTGTATTCCAAATGATGGCCCCACCAACAGCCCTGGCGTGTCCCTCCCAGATTTGTTAAAGGAGCCATCATTTGGATGCTCTCCCAGCCCAGTCCTGGAGTACCAACCTACATTGTGAATTCAAAATTGTGAGATCGTGCTTGAACCCACACGCTTCTGACTCCGAGACAAGAGAGAGACTAACTGACAATGTCAAGAGAATTGCTAGAATTGTTTGCAGTGTGACATTTTACTTTCATGGGCAGTATTCAGTAGCACTAGTATCTCCAAAGTGTTGTCACTTTAAGGAAGATGGTGGCAATGCTCTCACACATTTCATGCTGAGCTGTGTTGCCCACCAAGAAGCTCACAGGGAGTTCCTAGTACCTGCCATCCACTTAGTGAGGCCTCAAACCTACAACTGTCAGATGTCAAATGACCAATTGGTGACTTTCTTCTGGTTGTAGGAGAGGGGGGTTGGGGTGGTGGTATATAAGTGGAGTTTTGTTGGAGCTGCATTGGCTCAATTCTTGAGCCAGGGATTCCACATTAAGACACTGCTGATAACAGACCAGCCACGCTGGTTCTTGTCAGCCTGCGGCAAATACTCGCCGTAATTAGGTAAGCAGGATGCATCCCTCCACGGAGAGAGCGCACATTCCTTTCCAATAAATGGGCATTTACATTTGTCAGTAGGATGTGTTTGGAACTCTCAGTCTGGTTTGGATTCTCCTAAGCATGGTGATGGTTTTGTGCATGTGTCAGATACCCGGCAGAATAAAAAGATAATGTCCTTGACTTTATCATCTTTAAGTTATTTTGACTCCATCATTCAATTATGTGTTCTTCCAGAAGGTTGTCAGTCTATGGAATGATTTGCTGGGGGTGGCTGTTAGAGCAGAGATTATTGGGAACATTTAACAGTCAATTAGACAAATACATTCAGAGGAAAGGTATCAGAGGATGCAAGGGAGAGCACCAAACTTGGGAATTTTCCTGCGTCTGTGTGGACTGTTTGGCAAGCTTTATACCTCCTGTCCAAACCCTGATTGGTAGGGCTTTGGCTTGCAGGGGTAACAGGAGCTAAATGGGAAGAATCCCTGCCCTCAGTTGGGATTGTCTTCTTGGAAGAGAAAACATGAAAAAATGGGTTGATAAGTTTCTCTTATGTTGTACATTTCTAAGTGTGTTAGCCGGGTTCAGTGGTAGCACTCTCACCTCTGAGTCGAAACATTGTTGGTTAAGGTGCTCAGAGATGTATATCTCTATGTCACAATAAGGTGCTATATCAAATGCAAGGATTATTAATATTATTATTATGGCTGTATACCAATGCTAATATTTTCACTGGCTGCATGTACATCTAACGTTGTATTCCAAATGCTCCTTTCACTAAGATAAATATATTGGCACATATGCACAATCCATATTACTGTGTACAGTCAACATTTTATTTTCTCGTAGAAATACTTTAAAAAAAATGTGGTCACTCAATCCATGACTGTTTGTGGGACACTGCTGTGCACAATTGGCTGCCATGTTTCAGTCACAAAATGTACAGTCAATTCACTTTACAGTATATTATGTGAAGCGCTTTGAGACATCTATCTCAAAGACGTGATAAGGCACTATATCAAATGCAAGGATTATTATATTATTATCAATATTTTATCACCATTTGTATGATTTTTAAAGCACTGTCCTCAGCTACTTCATAAAGAGGCACAACTATGCGCTGACCTACATTCCCCTAAAGTATTTCCTCCTACTTTCTATCTTAAATGACACTATCCTCCTAAGGGGTAGGTAAAGCAAGGTCTGCTGAGCTGAGCTGGCTGCAAGGTGACATGTTTGGTAATGGAATATCACAATCAAGTCAATCCTCTGTGTCAGTAGTGGCAGTCTGGGTAGTCCGGTTCCTGAGACAGACAGGTCTGCAGTACTCCAGAACACTGCTGATGGCAGACCAGCCAGAGTGACTCATTGCCAGGACTTGGAGGGCAGACCAGGCAAGAATTCTTTGTATTTAGCCCTGTTGATCCTGCAAGCCAAAGCCGTAATGGGTAGGATGATCCCAGCTGGACAAGCAGGGGGAAGCTTGCCAGACATGTACAATCCATTCCAGACGAGGAAATTTGAACCCGCATACATAAATGGTGGGCGAAAATATTCTTTTGGCGGGGGGGAAGGCGGGAGGGCTGAGTAAACCTTAATACTGCTGCGCTCAGGAACATTTCAAGTCATTCAGAATTGTGTGATTTATAGTTAGAGCCCTGTATTTTGGGCACATACGAAATAACACTAAATAAAACAAAAAGCAACATATAAAACAAAAATGAAACAAAATACATGATTATAAAACAAACAGGAATAAAGTTAAAAATTAAAGTTAAAAGGTCGGTCCCCTTTAAGATAGGCAAGCCTTTGGCTTGTCTGACAGCTTCATTGACCAGTATTTTTTGGCAAGGACACCTTGACGAGCAGCCCACTGGACTGAAAGTGGGCAGGTACCGCCGTTGAGTTGGGAGAGGGGCAAGAAAGGGGCTGTGGGTGCCACGGATTGGGGCTGCTTGGAGAGCTAGCCTTGGTCCTCCTCAGGGCTCAAGGTTTTTCCTTCCCAGCTCCCCTTGAATCTCTTCTTCATGTCAAATCTCCCTCAGCAAAAGCAATGGAAGGAAGCCAGGACCTGTTTGAATGGGGAGACATTACACTGCAAGGCTGCTGGCTTTGGCTGTTGGCCAGTGTATAGTGCACATTTTATGCCAAAACTAGAGCAAAGTGGTGAGCTGGTAGATAGATTGAAGGGTGGGACTGAGCCCCTCTCGCCCTCGCCGCCCACCCACCGCCTATGCCCATGGGTGGGATTCAAATATGGAACTCTCAATCTGGTTGTGAATACTAATAACCATGGTGATGGACTTCTGCATGTGTCAGACCCCAGCTAACCAAAACAAAAGATTCCCAATTAACCTCTCTGCAGCCATAACTCACCTCTGACTGAGTAAATACTGTTCAGAGGAACAACCCCCTGCCCACATTCTACTGTGTTGCCTTTAAATGGAGGAATATACACATAATATTTAAAAGGGCGAAGGATGGATCAGGGCTTGCAAATGACTGGTGGCTTTGCCATTCATAGACTTACTGGTCTGAACCACCTCTTGCACTTCATGACAACTATTCATTCTTCAGAGAGCATATTTACCTGCTACTTGTTTGTTGTTCCATCAAAGGAAAGGTGAACGACTGCTGCTTAAGTGAACCAATATTTTGATTCCCAGATTACACTAAATTCTCGAATTAATTTGAGACGATCAAAAGGATTAACCGTCTTAAGGACAGTGTTTTAAAACCTGAAGGTGCTATTAACCGAGGGACAGGCACGCTCTGAGCTGGGAGCAGATTTGCACAGAGGAGATGAAAATAAATGATGCCCAAAACGGTTAAGCTCACTGTACCTCGAGTGAAGTGCCGGGTTTCTTCTTTAACTCCTCGCATTTCCGTAATTTACAGATTTGGTGGCCAGTTTTACGGTTCCTGCAGCTGCTGCATTCTCCACAGTTGATCAGCCTCCTGCAGGGAGCGCACACCCCGCACCTTTTCCTTTTCTTTTTGGCAGGGTGGCCGCAGCCTCCCGTGGCATTGTGCAGAGGGCAATCTGTCAGGTTGGCGATCTGAAAGGCACTGTCTGACATCGCTGCGAGAGCTGCAGGGGAATGCAGGGCTGTCATGATGATGATCCCCGGAGGTAATGATATGCCCCCTAGAGCTGGAAATGCAGAGAAAGCCCCAACACGTTCCCGGAGAGCCATTATCTCAGCGTCGGAAGAAGTGCACTTAGGCTCATTCGGGCAATCTCCTGCTGACGTCTTGCTGGGTTCAGGAGATGAGGGAGCGACTGGATCATTATGCACTATTTGCAAAGTCTCTGGCAGTCTGTCAATCTTGTCTGCCCCCTGGGAGTCATTTATATGCATGTGGGTCTTATTAGAATTTATTGCGGCTGATTTCCTTCCCAGGAGCACGGCAGTGTCATTATTCCAAAGTGATCCACCTAGTCTGGCATTAGGAAACAGAGACGTGGTTGTTGGTGAAATCTTTGCTGTCTGCTTCGGTGAGAGGTTTGTTTTGCTGCGGTTTGCAGAGAGCCTGTAGCTTTCATTGTCTGAGTCTGAATCCACCACGACGATGCTAGGCTCATCCTTTTCCTTACCGTTCTGGTGGAAAGCAGCGGGCTGTTCCTTGCAAGCATTCCCAGTGCAAACAGGACTGCTTTCACCAGACATTGCTGTGCCCCAAACAAAGTGTAAAGCACAGTGATAAACAGCAGCGTGACAGAGCTCGCACTGAGTCAGGGACCTTCCCTTCAGCTTTCGTGCACAACACAATACTGCTGTTGCTAATCAAGCAGATCTGGTCAGATTTTCAGTTTATTACATCCTCTTTCTCATTTTCTTATTAAAGTCAAGCAAGCTTCTGGTACCACTGAAACAAAACACACACAATATAATGTTAAAATTGAAAGTAAGCATTAACTGAATGCGTGAGACAGACAATATGGCTCACCATTGTCCATTCATGCACTCAGCAAAAGCGTTTGAATCGCTGGCAATTCCCAAACATCCTGTTACTCGGTAAATTAACTTCATTTATTTCAAATATGTTCTATTTCAGATAGCCTCATAGCTCTAATAGATTTGTCCAAGAAAATCACGAGTTGGATGTGAGCTGCAACCTCATTTGAACTGACCTGATTCAATGTTCCCCCCTCCCCCAGATTCTTGGCTGGACTGCTTATAAACCCTGAGCAACTGTGCTGTGCTGCCTCTGCAGAGGAGGGTGGGAGATATAAAGCTGGTGGACATGCTGTATAAAGCTGCTGATGGTGAAAACAGCATATGTGGCAACATTCCCATCACTGGGACCTAAGGTGTGGAAGTGCACTTCCTACTGGCCAAATAACGAGTAAAAAACACACGGGAAACAGCTGCAAGGTGAACAAAAGCAAAGCAGAAGTGGGAGCATGGAATTCAATTCCATGTAATCAGACATTTGGAGTAACACCTTTATCATGCTCTTAAGTTTATATAGCTTTGCATACTCCATGTAAACAGAGGATAATTTATACGTTAAATAAAAGGGGAGAGAAGTGGAAAGGGACACAGCAGCAAATCAAAACATAACCCCCCAAATTCTTCCAATATCACAACAATAAAGAGGTAATCAGGGAAGACATTAAGATCCTGGGGAATTCAAATGGGGTTGAAAACAAGAATACACATGAGATAGCAAACAGATTAAATGACTACTTCCTGGAGATTTTTAACCAGGGTGGACATTAAAAACATACTCCCCAACAGCCAGCAAACATTGTTGGAGCTCCAGGACTTTAATAAAAGTGAGGGTGGGATAGTGGATATGAGTTTAAAACTAACAAATCCCAGGGGTACTTAGGGAGACAAGTCAGGAGATTTGTGCAGGACCGACATATTATGAAGGAGTTAATCAGGACTGGGGAGGTTCCAATAAATTAGATTGAAATGTTGTTCTCATATTCAAGAAGGCTGACAAAACTAAACCTGTCAAATATAGACCCATTAGCCTGACCTCAATAATAGGAAAAATAATGGCTTTAATCATCAGAAAGGCAGTGGAAGATTACCTATATAAAATAATCTAATGAAGAGGAAATACACGTACTGAATGAACGGCTTCTCCTCCCGCTCTCACCCGGTTGCCTGCGGGGTACCCCAAGGGTCCATCCTTGGCCCCCTCCTCGTTCTGATCTATATGTTCCCTCTTGGGGATGTCATCCGCAGACATGGGGTACATTTCCACATGTACGCAGACGACACCCAGCTCTATTTTTCCACCTCTCTTTGCGACCCCCAGTCCCCTGATGTTCTGCCAGTCTGCCTGTCAGATCTCAAGGGCTGGATAAGCCCAAATTTCTTTCAGCTGAACGTTGACAAGACAGAAGCCATACTCTTTGGCTCTCATCAACATCTAAAATCTCACGGCTCTCACCTCCACCACCTACCCGACCTACCCCTAAAACTCTCCGAACCCTTACGCAACCTAGGGTCAGGTTCAACCCCAATTATCCTTCCTTCCCCACATCCGGTGCACCTCCAATGCATTGCCTTCCTCCGCCAATATCTCTCTCCGAAAGCCGCTGAAACCCTAGTCCATGCCTTTGTCACCTCTTGGCTGGACTATTCTAATGCCCTCCTCGCCGGTCTCCCATCCACTACCATCCATAAAATCCAGATCACCTCAGTCCTTGCCAGATTGCACTGGCTGCCTGTCCCAGAGAGGATCGACTTCAAGAAGGCAGAAGCAGAACTGTCCTTCACCCACGACAACTTGGTCTTGGACTTTAATGGTTTCAACCGCGCATTTTTTTCTTTATCGATTTCAAGATCCTCACCCTTGTATTCAAGTCCCTGCACTCTTCTGCACCTCCCTATCTCTCTGAACTCCTCTCTCCTCAAAACAATACCCGTTTACTTTGTTCCTCCGGGTCTGGCCTCCTCCTCGTCCCCTGAGTCCCCCGCTCCACCCTCGGCAGCCGTGCCTTCAGCCACTATGCCCCGAGGCTCTGGAATTCGCTTCCTCACTCCCTTTCTCTCGTTCCCTCCCTTCCCATTTTCAGGTCTCGGCTGAAGACCTTTCTTTTCGACTGCGCCTTTGGTCACCTTTCTCCCCCTCCTCCTGGCTCGGTGCCAGGATCCGTTATTGTGAGGCGCTCTGAGACGCCGTCTGGCGTGGAGGGCGCTATATAAATCCAAGTTGTTGTTGTTGTTGAATGGGATAGAACTTGCCAAGGGAGAAACTGAAAGAGTTCTAGTTTACTTGTAGCTCATTGTGTCAAAACAATGTGAAGCAGCAATAAGCAAGGCAAATAAGATGCTGGGCTATATTGGTCTGGATGNAAAAAGGCCCTTCGGCACATTGAATCTCATCCCTCCAGAACACCCACCATCCCATCCCATCCCTGCATTAAGCTGCTTTTTAAATGTGCCTAGTGTTTTAACTTCTCCCATCCTTCCTGGTAACCTGTTCCAGTTGTTGATTGTCCTCTGAGTAAAGAAAAGCTTCCTGGTATCTGTCCTGAAATTGCCCTTTACAGCTCTAAACCTATGTTCTTATGCTCTACGGTCTTGTTGCATCCTGAGTGGGTTTACTTTTTCAATCCCATTTATAATGTTACACACCTCAATGAGACTCTGGCCCCCTGCTTGCCCCTCGTCCCCTCTGCTCGACCATCAACAGTCATGCTTTCGAAACTTTGGAACTCTTTCCCTCAATTCCTCCATCTTGCCCCCTCCTTCCCCTCTTTCAGATCATGGCTGACGACCTTCCTCTTTGACCGTGCTTCGGTCACCCCTCCATCTCCACAGATCGGCTTCAGGCTCTGCCACTGTTAGGAGCTCTGAGACACTACCCAACATGAAGGGCATTATATAAATGCAAGTTTTTGTTGTTGTTGTCCCCTCTGAATCATCTTTGCTCAAGACTGAAGAACTTTACAGCTTGTCTAATCATTACTCATAGCTCATTCCTCTAAAGCTGGGGATCATCCTCGTTGCTCTCCAATACACTGCCTCGAGAGTTTGGGCAGCTACTGTTATGTTGCAGAGTCCAGGACTGGATGCAGTATTCAAGGTTGGGTCTGACCAGAGCATTGTACAGCCTGAATAAGATATTTAGGGATTTAAATTCAACTGATTTATCAATATAACCATTGTATCACTTTAATTATCCTAACATAGACTGGGAAGAAAACAGTGTAAAGGGCACGGAGTGGGTAGAATTCCTAAAATGTGTACAGGAGAGCTTTCATGATCAGTATGTTTCCAGACCAACGAGGAAGGAAGCAGTGCTGGATCTAGTCCTGGGGAATGAAGTGGGGCAAGCAGAGTGGGTTACAGTGGGAGAGCATCTGGATAACCATGATCACAATATCACCAGGTTTAGAGTACTTATGGAAAGGGATAAGGAACAACAAAGGTGAAGATACCCAACTGGATGATGGCTACTTTCAGAGACTAAGGAAATTGGGATTAAAATGAAACAGAAAAAGGAGACTTACTATAAATGTCAGATTCAAAATACACTGGAGAATCATACAGAATACAGAAAGTGCAGAGGAGAACTAAAAAAGGAAATAAGAGGGGCAAAGAGAGCATATGAGAAAAGATTAGCAGGGAACATAAAAGGTCTCCTATAAACATATAAAGAGTAGAACGATGGTCAAAGGAAGGGTGGGGCTGATTAGGGACCAAAAAGGAAAACTTATTGTGGAGGCAGAGGGCATGGCTGAGGTATTGAATGAATACTTTGCATCTGTCTTCACAAAAGAGGATGCTGCTAATGTCACAGTAAAGGAGGAGGGGGGTAGAGAAATTGGATAAGATAAAAATAGATAGAGAGGAGGTACTGAAAAGTTTACTTGTGCTCAAAGTAGAAAAGTCACCTGGTCCGGATGGGATGCATCCTAGGTTGCTGAGGGAAATTAGGTTGGAAATAGCAGAGGCTCTGGCCACAGTCTTTCAATCGTCCTTGGATATGGGAGTGATGCCTGAGGACTGGAGTGTTGCAAACGTTACACCCCTGTTCAAAAAAGGGGAGAGGGATAAACCTGATAACTACAGGCCAGTCAGCCTAACATCGGTGGTGGGGAGACTTCTAGAGACCATAATCGGGGACAAAATTAATCATCACTTGGAAAAACATAAGTTAATTAATGATAGTCAACACAATCACTACAGCTTACAGAAAACTATGAATCATTTTGGGATGTTTCGAAGTGATAAAGTGCTATATTAAATGCAAAGATTATTATCAGAAATAAAAGAAAAAGATAAATGTAGCCCATCAATACTAAACTGGTGCTAACTGATTTCCTGGAGCTATTTATTCTAATTCCAGTTCCCTGGTTTTTCCCCAAACCTATTTATATTCCTTTTCAAATGTTTATCCAAATCCCGTTTTAAACGTTGTTATGGTCTCAGTCTCAATAGCCTCTTCTGACAGATTCCATGTTGGAGTCCTGAAGTTTAGTTGTTAGAGCACTCGCCTCGCAAGCGAGAGACCTGGATTTGATTCCCGAGCAGGGTGAAATGATGGGCAAGTTCCCTTACCCAATATGCCACTGTTTACCTAGCAGTAAGTAGCAACTTGGTTTTTAGTTGATTGGCAGATCGCTTTTCTGGGGGTAATAACCCCTTCAAAATTAAAAAAAATTATAATTTGGTCACTCAATCCACGACTAAACAGGGACACTGCTTTGCCCAATTGACTGCCTTGTTTCGCCCACAAAATATACAGTCAATTCACTTTAAAGTGTATTCTGTGAAGCACTTTGAGACATCTTGAAGACATGGTAAGGCGCTATATCAAATGCAAGGAATATTTTTATTATGTTTTAATAACCCTCTGCATGAAAAAATCTCAGCTCCCTTTGATTTCTCCAGTGACAAATGTGAGTTATCTTCATTACCAATTTTCTAACTGGTAAACTACTTATCCTCTCGAAACATTTACAAACTCTAAAGAGCGCTATTAAATTCTCTCTTAATCATCGATGTTCCAGTGAAAAATGTCTCAATTGATCAAGTCTATCCCCATAACTAAACCTTCATTCCCAGTACCATGTGTATGATCATAGATTATATGTCTGATGTTCTCTGTGCAATGGAACTTAAAATGAAGCACTGTTGCCACTGAAACATATGTATCAAAGCCATGGTGCCATGTTTTTGACAGCTGTTGCCATTGCTAAATAGGAGGATATTCATGGGGTTATAAATGCAGGGTTAACTATAATCAAGCCATATGGCTCATGCCCTGTAGTGCTGTGAGTACTTCTTCAGCAATTGGGTGGAGGGGGGGGGTTAAAGTTAGTAACTAAAATCTGAACTTAAACGCTTATATTTTTATTAAGCATTAACTTTAACGCAGATCACAGGAACAGAGATAAAATACAGCTGTTCTTCAATAATGTTACTCTCAAACTGGATTAGAAATGCTGAAAATCAGCAGCAGCTCAATCAGCATCTGGAATAGTTTAATTGGTTGACATTTTGGCCAGGACCCTTCACCACAGACATTATCCTATCACACTTGCAGATATTTCTAGTGTTTCTGCTCTCAATTCATTTCAGGCTTCCACATTGTGCGGTTCTTTCTTTTATTTCTACAAATCTTACCATTCTTCATTTCCTTTCGACAAACACTCACACTTGGTTATGCAAAGCGCACACATTCCCTGGGCTATTCACAACATTGCACAAAATTTTCAGCACTTTTGGCACAGGTTATACAACCATTACCATTATTCCCTCAACTCTGGATCAGAAAATTCTCATACAACATTTTCAAAACTATTTATTTCCACTACTTTGTTTTTGTTATAAAAAGCTGCTTGCCATAAAGGTCTCAAGTACCATGACCTCAGTGAAATAGAATATCAGCAGTTCCAGTGGTAATGGGAATGACCCAAATATAATGTGAGTACCTCACAGCACAAATTCAAATGGAATACATTTTCTAGCAATATAGTGGTTTCAAAACACCTGGTACATTTCTGATATTTTATACCATAAAGTTACCACCCACCACCGCCTTTCATATTACAATGTTTTGGGTAAGTTTACTGTAGCTTGTTCACAATAGCACCTGGATTCCATTACTAAACTGATTTATTCTCTTGTCTACTTGCACCATGTTTCAGCTCTCTGCACACCATGAAAAAAGGATTTCATTTCTTGTTGTCTTTTGAACAATAAATTGACATAAAGAATGTAATTGTCAAGGATTGTTTCCTTGTTGAAAAGGTCTCCTTTATTTATGGCATTTAAAGACTTTAGGTTCTAAAATGTGCTTGTACATACTGGATCAAATAAAAAATATATCTGATTTGTACACTAAGATTATTAAAGGGAGATAAGTGGAGTAGCAAGTTAGTGTATAAATCTATATTTACAATGATCCAATTTCCCTAGCACTGCCCATTTGGTAAGTTATATTTATTATTCAATAGACCATCAGGGAACTTTTTAATCTCTGAATTCAAACTTTAAAATATTTTCTTGGTTTGAAGCCATATGTGTTCCACTGAATTGATTCTGTTAATCTATCTATACTGCAGATTTTCAAGTTGAATCTATGACCTATTAAACATGGAGAAGAAAACAAAAGTGATTAGAAGTATCATACTTTTAAGATTCTTCAGTTAGTGATAGTGATAGTGTGGCATCTGAAAATCATTGAGAGCAACAGGAATGTTGTATTAAAATAAGAGTAGGAACACTGCCTTTTCATTTGGAGGGCACTGTAAGCTGGAACTGTTCTGTAAATAGAGAACAGATGAATTTTAGGAAATGCAGAAATTATCTACAGAATTAATTGAATTCTAAATAAAATGTTCTCTTCCTGCCCATTTCTCATTAATTCCTGCTGAGAGCAATGAACCCAAGAGTTGAATTCAACCAGTTCTTAAAGAAGTAGGACTATATGAATTTTGTTCTTTTTGCACCTAAGCTGAAACATAGGTTTCAGTAACATAATGAACAACAGTCTGTGTAAACTACAAAAAATGTATTAAAGCCTACATGACAATATTACTCTTTGGGTAAAATATGATAATATTGATTCCCAACACATTTACAGTTTCTACGGTCAATGTGAAAATGCTGACCCTCAATCTCTTTTCAATGAGCAGAGTGTATTTTACATAGAAATTTAATGCTAACCAGTCCTCTGGCTGGACACTTACCACTATTGCATACAGTTTGCCTTATAGTAAAGAGAGCAGCAGGAATCTGGTATTAAAATAAGAGTAGGAATACTGCCTTTCATTTGGAGAGCAATGCAAGCTGGAACTGTTCTGGAGAACTGTTTTGGGAGATTCATTAAATTTCTAATGCTTAGTTCATCCTGCTGGAAGCAAGTAGCAGTTCAAGCAGCAGAGTGAATCAGAGTGGGAAACAGGATTTATATTTCCTACTCCCAATTGCTCTCCCCAGGAGTTGAGCAGAGCTCAGCAGAATCTGACTAATTCGCTTCACAACATTTGCTCTGCTTGCATTTACCCTGCAGTCAGTCTCCTGGTGAAACTACTTACATCAAGGTTGGCTCCAGAATGGAATGATTCATAAATATTGTTTGTTTATTTATTTGCAGAGTGATTAAGCATGAATAAAGAATAAACAATCGTGTTTTCAATCCAGAAAAAATAG
Organism: Callorhinchus milii; assembly: GCF_018977255.1. Lineage (NCBI taxonomy): Eukaryota > Metazoa > Chordata > Chondrichthyes > Chimaeriformes > Callorhinchidae > Callorhinchus > Callorhinchus milii. The sequence goes on along the minus strand of NW_024704742.1, from coordinate 75,154,102 downwards.
CCCAGAACTTACATGAGTTAAATAAAATGAGAAGTGTTTTGACCAATAACATTCAAAAACTCCTCAATCTCAGAGCACAACCCAACTCATTACTCCAGCAAATCAATTTCTCAAAATATACCAAAAATAACTTTGATTAAAAACAAAAATCTGCTTGGTTATTGTGGATCCAACACTATTTATTTCCTCCCCTCCTTGCTTCGCAGAGTGCAAATTAGGGATAGAGTGCCCGTTATTCCACAATGCTGCAGGTTTTCACCATTGGTTGTGCTTCTGGAAAGCAACATAATGGGTATAGGATAGTGCTCTTCTCATAGGATCAGGTCTTGGAGAACTTTACAGTGATGGACTCTGACACTGCGCAGTAACCATTGTGTGTCAGCTTGGCTCAGTGGTAGTACTCTTGCCTCTGAGTCAGAAGTAGGTTACAACTCCGCCTTGGGACTTGAACTCACATAGTCTAGGTTGACCCTTCAATGCAACGCTAATGATGTGTTGCATTGTTAGAGGTGGTGTCCTTCAGATTAAACGTTAAACTGAGGTCCCATCTGCCTCTTCAGGTGGACATTAAAGATCCCATGGCACTATTCGAAAAGACAATAGAGTTTCTCCCGGTATCCGAGACAACAATTCCCCCTCAAAATAAAATTGGACATTCACTTCATAGCTATTTGTGGGACATTGTTGTGTGTAAATTGACTGCCACATTTGCCCACAAAATACAATCCACTTCACAGTAAATCCTATGAGGCGCCTTGGGTCATTCCCCCGATGTGAAAGGCGCTATACCAAATGTAAGGATTATTATTATCATTGAAGAAGTAGGTTTTTGAAGACAGAGAGGTGTCAAGATGGAAGTGTAAAGGGAGGAAGATCCAAAGGTTAAGGGTGTAAAATTTTAAACTTCAGACAATGATCTTTAGTTGCTGCAGCACAGGACCCCGGATGTTGAGGAGCCCCAAAAAAGAGGGAGTCACAATGCTGGGGGCAATGGGAGTCCAGCACAGCTGTGGTAACCTTCTGACCTCCGGAGAGAATGAGATTTCTCTAGAGGTCAAAGTGCTTTAGTGCTTTTGCGCATGCGCAAAAGCAATAGGCTGGGCCAATAGAAAATCACGTTATGGGAGGTGTTGGGATGGCGGCAGTGGCACGGGCAGGAAACGGGCTTCACTCCTAGGGAGCTTTCTACCCACATCTGCACCATGACCTGCTCTGCTTTCCCCAGTCTTCACAACATCACTCGGCTCCACCACTGTCTCATACCGCAGGCGCCAAAACCGTCATATGTGCTTTCATTACACTATGCAAACTAATTCTTGTCAGTCTCCGCAACTCCTCCCTCCATAGGCTGCAGGTTATCCAGAACTCTTCAGCCTGCGTCTTCTCTTGCACCAGGCTCTGTGATCCTCTTACCCCCAACCTCACCTGACTCCGCTGGCTTCCCATCACACAGAGGATACAGTTCAAGATCCTGGTCCTCACCTTCAAAGCCCTCCCTGCCCTCCATTCTCCCTGACCCTGACCCCCAGCTTGCGTCCGTAAGTCTGTCCAGTGCCTTGGGACATCCTCCCGACGTGAAAGGCGCTTTACAAATGTAATTGTATTGTTGTTGTGACTACGGCCTCATACCTCTGTGAGATTGTCTGTACATGGTACTCTGTTTGTGAATATGTGTGACTCTGTGTGTGAGTGCGTGTGTCTCTCTGGGTATCTGTGTGCCATGGTAGGCCCGAGAGGCGCGAGGTAGACATTTCATGGAGACCTGCAATCAGGGCACTGTCGAGCATGGTGAGCAATGCTGGTGTTTGGTGGATCTTCAATGGTTTTGTCGGCAGTCACCAAGCAGTCACCATTCAGGCAGTGGTGGTGTTGTGTCTGTAGCGAGTCCTCAACAGACTGGCTACAGTTATTGGAACATGGCAGTTAACAATATGTGACGTCCCCAGGATGTCCCCACTAGGGAAAGTTCCTTAAAAAATGGCCTGACAACAACAACAACAAATGACACTTGCATAGCACTCTTCATATTGGAAAGACGTCCCAGGGAGCTGGACAGTCAGAGTTTTTTGGACCCAAGCTGGCAGTTGAGGTGGAGGGCAGGGGGTGGGGGTGGGAAGGTGGCGGAAGGCACAGTTAAAGAGGAAGATCTTCAGATGGGACTTGAAGGAGGAGGGAGGAGGGGTGGGTGGTGAGACGGGGCGATTGCAGGATATAGTTCCAGGGTGTGGGGAAGAGATGCTGAATGCCCAACCGCCAATGGTGGGGCGGGAAGTGCGGGGGACCTGAAGCAGGCCGGTGTCTGCCGAACGGAGGGAGCGGACAGGCTGATGTGGGGTTAGAAGGTCGGAGAGGTCAGGGAGATCAAGACTTGGAGGGCTTTGAAGGTGAGAACAAGGGTTTTGTACTCGATTCTCTTGAGGGATGGAAAGCCATAAAGAACGGGGATGATTGGTTCACAGAGTCTGGTGTGGGAGAGGACACAAGGTGCAGAGTTCTGAATAATCTGCAGCTTGTGGAGGGAAGAGTTGGGAAGTCCAGTGAGTGGGCAGCTGTTGTACTCAAGCCGGGACGTAATGAAAATGTGGATCAGGGTCTCGGTGGCCTGTGTTGAGAGGCTGGGGCAGAAGTGGGCAATGTTGCAGAGGCGGGAAAAGGTGGAGCGAGTCATGGCATGAGTGTGGGGTTTGAAGGATAGCTGAGTGTCGAAAACTTACACTGTACTTAACCGAGTTTTAACAAATAACAGTTGTGGGGGTCAGGGCTGCTCTGTCACATTGACAGCTGCTGGCTCTGCACAGGCAGAGGCCAGTGTGTTGGCTGGGTCCTCCTGGCCACAGCACCCCCAGTGGCCCCAGAGACCTCATGGCCACATTGTCACTCTGAATTGCCACTGAAGCTCTTTTCCCTTTGAGGATACATCAGGAGTGTACGGCATAACAAACAACAAGCTGTTTCTTTCTTTCTTACAAATGTAAACACATCCCTATACAATGGACAGCAATAAAATACAGACGGTAACAACTTACATTAATCATTACATTGCAATAATCCTTGCATTTTGATACAGCGCGGCGGAGACTGGCTATAACGCTGTTGCAGTGACAGAGATGCCTAGTGTAGACTGTAAGAGATGCCGAGTGTGTGGAGGGAGACTTTGAGAGAGACTGAGATAGATATAGACTGAGGAGAACTGGTGACAGATAAAGACTCGCTCCACAGTGCGCCGAGATAACAGCCGCAAATCCATCCTGCTCCGGCGGGGAATATCTATCTATCTCCTCGCTTTGACCTGTGAGGAAGGTCTTTGCTTTTCAGACAGACATGGCACCGTAAAAAGGTCTGTCAGCAGATAGGTCAGTGCCAGCAGATCAAAGGGTCACTGACTGACTGTCCACTGAGCTGGGGAGCTTCAGAGAGTATCCAATGCACACTCTGGCAGTGCCTCTGCTGTGCAGGAGGAACATGCAGCTCAACAAAACATGTCTTAAACATGCAGCTCAACAAAACATGTCTTAAACATGCAGCTCAACAAAACATGTCTTAAACATGCAGCTCAACAAAACACGTCTTAAACATGCAGCTCAACAAAACATGTCTTAAACATGCAGCTCAACAAAACATGTCTTAAACATGCAGCTCAACAAAACACGTCTTAAACATGCAGCTCAACAAAACACGTCTTAAACATGCAGCTCAACAAAACATGTCTTAAACATGCAGCTCAACAAAACACGTCTTAAACATGCAGCTCAACAAAACACGTCTTAAACATGCAGCTCAACAAAACATGTCTTAAACATGCAGCTCAACAAAACACGTCTTAAACATGCAGCTCAACAAAACATGTCTTAAACATGCAGCTCAACAAAACATGTCTTAAACATGCAGCTCAACAAAACATGTCTTACTTGGATTTCTAGCAAATCCATGGCGATTAATTCCAACAAAATCACTTACCTCTGACCAGGCGGAAAAATGCCAGAGCCAGTGTCACAAGGCTATCTCCCCCTCCATTCAGTCTGTCGGGCCGAGGAACATATACTGCACATTACCCACAACGTTTAAACACAAGTCACACGTTATCCAGATTTGCCAAAGTCGACAATCTTGTGTAAAGTGATGTGAGAATGAATGCAGGTGTGTCCCACACACCCTGTGCACAGTCTGTACACCGACCCCAGTTTCTCTCTGTCTCCACACAGTCTCTCTGTAAACATAAATCTGTACCTTTGTGCCCAACTCTCTATTGCCCTCTCTCTGGGTCTCACTCCCTCTCTATGTTTCTCTGTGTGTATCTCAATCTGTCTCCTCAGTCTCTCTCAAAGTCTGCGCTGTGTATCTCTCAGTACCTGTCTGTCAGTGTCTCAGTATTTCTCACAGTGTCACCCTGTGTCTATCTCCTTTTCTCTCTGTGTTTAATCTTTCTCTGTGTGTTATCTCTCTTTCTCTCAGTCCCCGAATCTCTGTGCCTCAGTCTTTCAATGTACAGTATGTCTCTCAGTCTCTCTCTCTCTATACACAATCTCTCTCTCTCTCTGTGCACAGTCTCTTTCACTCTATCTTTCATCGTATCCCTCTTTCTCATCCCTGTATCTCACTGTCTCTCGGGTTCCCTCTGTTTTATCTCTCTCTCGCTGTCCATTTGTATCTCTCTGCATATGTACTGTATCTCTCTCAGTCACTCAGTGTAATGTAGTTCTATCTCAGTTTCTCTCTGCTGTATATCTCTGTGTCTGTTTGTCTCAGTCTCTGCTGTACTTCTCCGAATCTCTCTGTTGTATCTCTTTCAGTCTCCCACTCCCTGTTATATCTCTCAGTCTCTATGCTGTATCTCTCTCAATCTCTCACTCCTTGTTATATCTCTCAGTCTCTCTGCTGTATCTCTCTCAGTCTCTCACTCCCTGTTATATCTCTCAGTCTCTCTGCTGTATCTCTCTCAGTCTCTCACTCCCTGTTATATCTCTCAGTCTCTCTCTGGTATTTCTGTATTTCTCTCAGTTTCTCTCTGTTGTATATTTCTTAGTCTCTCTCTTTTATATCTGTTTCATTCTCTCTGTTATACATTTCTCACCGTCTCTCTCTCTCTGATATATTTCTCTGTCTTTCTCAGTTATATCTCTCTGTTATATATATATAGCTCAGTCACTCTCTGTTATATCTTTCTCACTCTCTGTTATCTATCTCTCAGTCGCTCTGATATATATATCAGTCTCTCTCTGTTGTATCGCTCTCACTCTCTCTCTGTTGTTTCTCAAACCTGCCCATTCTGGCCAAAGTTTTGGAATGCATTACAAATCAATTTTGCTCACACCTCTCCCTCCACTCCCTACTCAAACCCCTCCAGTTTGTTTTTTGCCCTGCCCACAGCACAGAGACAGCATTTGTCTAAGTAACAAATGATGTCCTCTTTCTCTGTGACCAGGGCTCCCTCTGCCTCCTCATTCTATCCCAGGTGTTTGTAATACAGCAGGCTATTTCAGGAACTTTATTCTGAAATCATTGTCCCTTTCACTGTCCCTCTCACTGTCCTGACTGGTAAGAAGTGACCAAACCCAATTATCTGTGCTGAAGAATCTGAGCAGTGATACAGGAGGTTAAAGTAGGCATTGTGTACAGAACCTGTTTTAGTTCAAACTGTGAATGAGATTACCTGGCAATGCCCTGAGCCAAGTTTGTCAACAGATGATAAACATCCAGTCTTATACTTGAACAGAAACCTTTACCCAGAGAAATGTTGTCTACAATCAAAAATAACTATTTGGGTATGGTTTATGCATTGTGACCGAAAGCGCAGTCAAAGAGGAAGGTCTTGAGACAGGCATTGAAGGAGGCGAGGGAATAGGTGTGGCAAAGGAACTCTGGATGGAGTATCTAAAGAGTAGGGGCAGATAGGCTGAAAGCCCAACCACCAATGGTGGGGTGGGCAGAGTGGGAGATATGAAGCAGGCCAATATATATTGAGCAGAGGGAGCAGGCGGGTTGGTAGGATTTAAGAACAACAGCAAAAAAAAATTACAATCGTATAGCACCTTTCACATCCAGAGGACGTCCCAAAGCACTGTCCCATAAAGTTGGGAGGATGTCCCAAGGCGCTGTCCAAGAAGGTCATGGAGATAGGGTGTGGCAAGAGCATGACACGATTTCAAAGTGAGGACAAGGACCTTCTGCGGGGTTAGAGAGACAGTGGAGCCGAAGAAGAATGGGTGTGATATTTTTGCAGAGCCTAATGTGGGAGAGGACACAAGCTGTACAGTTTTGGATGGTCTGCGCCTTGTGGAGGGAAGAGTTGGGAAATCTGGTGAGCAGCGAGTTGGCATAGTCTAGTCTGAATGTGATGAATGCATCGATAAGGGTCTCAGCCACCTGTGGGGAGAGGTAGTGGTGAAGGAGGGCAATGTTGCTGATGTGGGGGAAAGCTGAATGAGTCACAGCAAAGATGTGGGCTTTAAAGGTCAGTTGAGAATTGAACAAGATACAGAGGTTCCACACTGGCTCCATGAGGTAAAGTGTACATCCATGTAGATTGATACTGTCAGCTTCTGAGGTGGGAAGGTGCTGATGGGAGCCAAGCAGGAGAGCCTTTAACTTGTCAACACTGAATTGGAGAAAGTTAGGTTTCATTCAGGACTTGATATCTGATAGGCAATACAGACAGAACAACAGTGGTCCCTGAATCAAGTGTGGAGCCAAAAAGATAGAATTGGATGTCATCCTTTCTCAGGGCTATATCTTAGACTGTGAGCTAGGCACAACTTGTTATTGGCAGCACAGGCTCAATGGCCTGAATGGCCTCCAGTTCCTATGTTATTGCGTTACCATGTTACAATGTTCCTTACACAAGGTGGCAGCAAATGGAAACTTTTCAAGCTAAAATGCATTTAAAAATTTGATATCCCCAAGGTCAACCTTAGGACCCCAGATACCTGCAGTACACTCAGCCCTGGCTAACTAGACTAAAGGTGGGGTGTGGGGGGAGGGGAGAGATCTGGACCTTCTGATGGATTTTCCAGGCCAGTGTTAATGCATTTAAAATAATTGTAATAAAATAAATACCTGTAAATCCTACTCAATATTTAAAATAAGTAAAAAAATCCTCCCTAACGTTTAAAATGAATAACAATACAATTTAAATAAATAAAATGAATAAGATAGACCAAATCCCTCAAAACATTACATAGTTCAATGATCACCACTGATGCATTGCAGCTGTGTTGATGCCCTCAGCAAAACTCAATTACTGGGGTGAGTGTCCCTACGCTTAACTTTACAACAAAACGTGCACTAGGAGAGTGGTCCTGGCAAGAATTTGGAATTGTCTACGCGCGCGGAGGACTTTTGTAAATTACCTGAACTTACATTCTGCTGCATTCACCTATAAAAGCACAATCACTACACTTTACAATGAATCCTCTTTAAGACATCCTCCTCATGTAAAACGTGCTGTATCAAATGCAGAGAATAGTAGGCCGTGTATTTGAATGAGGGGAGAGAAAACAAAAAATTAACAACTGATATAGTAATGAAACTGATGACAGCATAAATAATGAGTGTCACAAGTTTACGATTGTCTGGCCTATCTTTATCGGATGCCATCTCAGTAGTCCCTTTTTCAGGAACTGCAAATTTCACCTTCTTCTGGCTTCACTCCTTCTGAGCTTATTTTGTGGGATGCACTAATCACACAGGTACAAATGATCAAGGTCAGACTAACACTGGCCGACAATAAAATACACTTATCAGTCTCCATGAATTAAAGATGGAAATAATTAATCCTTACATTTGACATAGCACCTTTCATGTAGGGAGGATATCTCAAAGCACTTCACAGGATTTATTGTAAAGTGCAGTGACTGTGTATTTGTACACATCAATGTCCCACAAACAGCCATGAAATGAATGACCAATTTTATCTGGAGGATTGTTGGCCAGAATCTTTCGTTTGAAATAGTGCCATGGAATCTTTAATGTCCACCTCACCAGGCAGACCAGACAGGTCCTACAACTGGGCAGCATACCCCCACCACAGTAGTGGAGTACCATATAGGCTAGATTGTGAGTTGAAAGTCCCACCGTGGAGGCTTGAATCCATACCCTTCTGACTAAGAGGAAAGAGTTTTACCAACTGAGCTAGGCTGACACTAAGATCCTATGCCCACCATTTGGAAAGAAAAGGAGTTCCTCCTGGTGTCCTCGCCAGTAATCCCCCCAGGATAAATTCATGACTGTTTGTTGGAGCTTATAGTGCAGAAAATGGCTGACACTTGGGCCTAAAAATATCCTATCTCTACATTTGACAATTATCTGTGAATCACTTGACAATATTTAAATATTATAGATACTATATCAAATACAAGGATTATCATTTTAATCTCTCATCCTAAAATAGCAACGCTATCCTCTCTATGGTTGTGACGTTCTTTCAATTATGTGATTCCCGAAACAGAAGACAACGCTACATTCATTACATTCTAACCAATAATGGAGAAAAAAATGAACATTATCATTTTACTCTTGTTTTCAATGTCCCCATGTCAAAATAAAATTCAATTTGCTCTTCTTATAGTCAATTTGCATTTGCACTACAATTGTTTTTGACCATAGGTACTCTTTGCTTTGCTTTTATAATAATAATAATAATATTTAGCATGGCATTTGATATAGCACTTTTCACGTCTTCTGGACATTCCAAAGCGCTTCACAGAATAGACTATAAAATGAATTGACTGTTTATTTGTAGGCAAAATGCGGCAGCCAATTGTGTGAAATTTCTTCAAACAGAGATTAGTAGGAATGTGGAACATGCTACCACAAGGAGTTGTTGAGGCAAATAGCTTAGATGTATTTAAGGGAAAGCTAGATAGGTACATGAGGAATAGAAGGTTATGCTTAAAGGATCAGTTGAGGAAGGGCAGGAGAAGGCTCATGTGGAGCATAAACACGGGCATAGACCAGTTGGGCCAAATGGCCTGTTTCCATGCTGTATATTCTAATGTATTCTAATGCATTCTCAGTCCAACTGCCTTAAACTAGCTTTACTACTCAGAATGGTTGGAGTGAGCAGAAGCTCTGGGCTTGGCTTCTTCCAATGATTCAGTCTTTCTCGATTGATAGCTGCAGCTATCTGCCTCTCACAACTTAATTCCCTCTGCAGATGCCTCCAGCTCACTTCCTCAAGAGAAATACATCCCCATGGGGAGGTACCTTCAAAATTATAGAATTCTCTCTATCTCCCCCTGCCCCACTCCCAGCTTGGACTCCTAGGTAGCTTTGTGAAGCACTTTGAGATATTCTCCTGACATGAAAGACACTATATAAATGTAAAATTGTTGTTGTTCCCTAATGGAAGTCCGGATTCCCATCTTCTCTGGTTGCTAATGAAATAGATGACCTGTTGTCATTATAGTCCCACTTACTTGTAATTGTCTGCTCCTGTAGAATTGATGACAATGGCGCCTGAGTCCGGGAAATCCAGTCAGTTTCCAAGTTTCTATTTTGATAAGATTAATAATCTTTGGATTCAATACTGTGCCTTGTCATCTCAACATGTCTCAAAGCACTTAACAAGTAAATGTATCAAACATGACAGCCAATTTGTTCCCAGCGATGTCCCACAAAGAGTATTAAATAAATGATCAATTTTATCTGGAGGATTATTGGCCAGGACACCGGATCAAACTTCCTTCTCTTTTTCAATACTTGTCATGAAAATGTCCATTTGATGAGGATCTTGGTTCAATGTCTCATCCCAAGGTCAGCCAGTGCCCCATTACTGAAGTACACAGTCACTCCCTCAAGCACAGATATGAGCGACAGTCAGCTGTCTGTCAATGCTCAGTGAACAACCCCAATAGGGATGGCTGGACCTTAAACAATCAACACTGCACAGTTACCCAGTTTGAATATTTGATAAGATTTCACTGCTTGTCAGACAGCATTACGTATTCCTTGGAGTTTTGATTTGTACATTTATCTCAGGAGGCAAGGATGTCCACACTTACAAATACACAGTCACTACACTTTATAGTAAATCCTATGAAGTGTGTGAGATTTTTTGACAATGTGATAATGCACCATATCAAATGCAAGGTTTATCATTATAATTATATCTAATTGAGGAGCCAGGCTTGTCCGTCATCAATGGTTCCCTTGAATACTGTGGACTTGACTGGCTCAGTTGTTGAATTACCGAGACCATGACAGGGAGATGTCTCAATTACACTTCTTCCTTCACCAGGCATGTCATTAGTACGTAAACATGAACCCTCAAGTAGCTCTGCTTGCCTCCCCCTCACCCCAGTCCCAGGCGATTTAATGTTTGCCTCTGACCTAAGAAGAAATGCCTGTGTTGGTGCAATGCCATTGTTTTAACAAGCAATTGCCATGTCCCAAATTGAAATTGCCTGAGTGTGGTGGTTTTTCATCATGTTTTAATATGGGCAACAGCTACCTGCTCTGTACAATGAGATCTGAAGCCTGTATTAAACTCCCGAGAGTAGGACTGCGCCAGGCATTTTTTCCACAGATGGATAATAAAGCTTACGTGAGATATGCAGAGAATAAACACACTGGAGGAAGAATTACGCTGCAGCTAAATTGGGCATTTTTAAACAAGGCTTTGAAATAAGTGACTGGGTGATTCTGCTGCAAGTGTAATGTCATCACCATGGCAACATGTGCCAGTGCTCTCTTCCCTGTGGGGTTCTGAGCTCAAATTCATGAAGGAAAAATTAAACGTAATTTCTGTGAAATCCTAATTTGACATGTTTGATTGTTCCTCTCCTGCCTGACCTGCTAATCTGCAGCAGTAAAAGACAGGTTCATTCCTGTTTGACCTGCACAATATCACACATTTCAGTTGAACACGTCTGCTGAGATTGCCACCACACTATATTGGAAAACAGCTTTTCTTTGAATTAATTGATTTGCTTCTCATCTCAGCGTGGAGATTTTAACATGTTTATTATATTTTAAGCTGCAGTCAATAATCATTTAACTTAATGGTGGGGTGGGGGGGGGGGTGAAGTGAAGGTGAGAACATGCAATGCAGCATTTGGTACCAATCGCTCTTCTCTAGCACCCAAAAAACTGTCCTCTCAGTGGCTAAAATATCCAGTATCTCCTTTTCCAATTATTTGCATGTAAGTAAGACATCTTTCCAGTTTTGCAGTTTCAAAAGTCTCCTAACCAGAAAATTAAGTTAAATTTAAATTCATGACTGTGATGAAGTAAGGACTGTCACAAATGTTGTACAATTAATCAAGGTTTATTAATTCAGATTAATAATGGTTATATGTAATTAAAAGAATACATCCAATTATGCTTATGTATCCACGTATACTGTAGTTCACAACAATTTAAGTTGACCAAACCAAATGCTGTGGGAGAGATAGGGGACCAATGTCCAATTTAATCCAAATATATGTCCATCAAAAGGTATCCACGTATTGTTGTACGGTTTCCAGTTTGATATCACCCAAAAGTATCCAGATATTATTGTATGTTTAGAGTTATTTAAATCGTAGTCTTGATCTTCCTTCTTTAGAAGCTGGAATATGGTTTGCGATTCCAAATTCCAATTTCGTCCTCTCTCGAATCGATCTCTGTTTATACTGTTGATCAGGTGACCTTTCACCTATTGTCTTTTCAAGATGCTTCCTTTGTAAAAACAAATGCAACATAGCTCTCTCCAGCTGCAGACCATTTTTCCATGAGAAAATTGATAAGGAATGAAAGCAATATGTTGTTTATAAATAGTCTTTTGTTTCTCCTCCTTGAGCAAAGATCTTCTTTGAAGCTAGTTACAACTAGCTACCCTCATATGAGATTCATCGTATGTTTCAAATATATATATAAACATCGCAAATATAATTTGAGTTACTATATAATACATTTTTACAGAATCCTACAGTCCCAAGGGCAGCCATGGAGGAGGTGAGCAGTTTTGTTTGGGGATTGTAGGCCAGGACATGAGGGTAAACTTTCTTCATGTTTCAAGTAGTGCCATGGGATCTTTGACATGTCACCTGCATGGGAATGCTGGACCTTGGTTTGGCATCTCATCTGAAGGATGGCAACTCTGACAATGACATCATTGCATTGGAGTGTGATCTTAGACTATATGGGTTCCAAGTCCAGGGCTGGAACTTGAACCCATCACCTTTTGACTCTGAATCGAGAGTGCTATCTGACACAAGAATCGAGAAATTTAGATTGACACAAGGAGTGGCAAGGTTGGGTCTGTTTTCATTAGAACAGAGAAAAGTTGAGAGGGACCTGATAGAGATGTACAGAAATATGAAGAAAACAATATAGGGTGGAGCACAACTTTGGAGGGCGTATCCAAAAGGAAGAAAAAATGTTTTTTTAGGTGAATTTGGATGAGAAGGGAATAAGTGAGAATAAGCAGGAATTATTTCACAGGAAAGGGAGTGGGGTAGAGATGGTGGTTCCTTCACGAGCAGCTGAGTTACCAAGACCTAAACTAATGATTCAATAAAAAGAGATGGTGAGGCAACCCTGACGGTGTAATGGATAGAGCTGTCATTTATGGATTGGGAGCTCACTGGTATGTGCTGAGTTAGCTGGTCTAAGAAAGGCTATGTGGGTAAAATAAAACAGCTTGGTTTTATTGATAGGAATGGGAAAATTCATGCTGCCGTCCTTAAAACACACCCTCTACTGGTAGTGGGCATGTGTGGCAGCCGAGGGGGGGCAAGATCAGGCACACATGGGTGTGACTGCCCTCTGCAGTCTGCTGACACTCACTGCTGAGGCTGGCACATGAACAACAGCCACTTGGGCTGATGCTTTGGGGGCAACCAATGCCCATGAAACCACACCCCAGCACGAGCAGAGTGAGCGGAGGAATAGAGCCATATGTGACTGAGAAGAAAGTTCGAAAAAAAATTGGGATCTCGAAGCAAGTAAACAACTGTTCTATAAACACATTAGAAATCAAATAACAAAGAACAACATATAGATTGCTTGTGTTTGCTCGTTTCAGCAAAGCCTTGAAAATTCCTGTAGCCTGTGTTGTAGAGATTCCAGCTGAAGCAGAGTGATTAAAGGCTGTATTGTTTGGATGGCATGTCATTGGAGCCCAGTGTTAGCAGTCATGAGGCCAGCAGGCTAACAGTGTTCAGCGGCACTAAACATCTGTAAAGGAGAAATATAAAATAGTGTAAGGCGATGAGGCAGAAGAAAAGCGCTAAATATAGTGCTCTTTCAGACTCAGCACATGTGCAATGGGCCTCCTTCTGTGATGTAACTGTTAATGGTTCTATTGTAATTGTAGGTAAATGACTGAAACGTCAGGAATAATAACTGAGCAGCTGAATAAATATGTACAAATCAGGGAGAGGTCGCGTGGTTTTGTGAAGAGTCAATCGTGTCTCACAGATATAATAGTTATTTTCTATTATATTTGCTATATCGATCTGTCCGATCTCTCCACTCAGCGGTCACCAGCCTGCTCCATATCCCCCATCCCTCCCGCTCCACCTCCCTTGCCTTCTTCAAGATCCATCACAAGACCCTCCACTTCAACCACGCTCTTGGTCACCCTCCTACTCTAACTCTCCCTGCCCTCCACCTCTCCTGATCCTAACACCTTGCTTGGGTCCAAATCCCTGACTGTCCAGCACCTTGGGGTGTCCTCTCGAAGTTAAAGGCACTATATAAATGTAATTTGTTGTTGTTGTTATGTTCAGATCTACTGAAATGATAAAGGAGAATTGATGTTATTTATATGGATTTTCAGAAAGCATCTGATAATGAGCCACATAAGAGATAACAAGTTAATATTAAGATTCACGGAACTGAAGGCAATAACAGGCATCAGCCTGGCTCAGACCTCTGAGTCAGATGGTTGTGAGTTCAAGTGCCACATCAGGACTTTGAACTCATGCGGTTCAAAGGCTGAGTCTCCATTGCAGTGCTGGGGGGGTGTTGCACTGTTGGAGGAGCTGTCCTTCAGATGTAAAACCGAGGTCCTGTCTCCCTGTTCAGTTGGATGTTAAAGATCCTATGGTACTAATTGAAAAGAGAAGGGAGTTTCTCCTAGTGTCCTTGCCATCAACCCCCAAAATAAAATTGGTAATTTGCTTCATGGCTGTTTGTGTGACATTAGTGTGTGCAGATTGGCTACTGCTTTCACTAACAAAATACACAGTCACTGCACTTTATGGTAATTCCTATGAAGAGCTTTGAGGTATCTCAAAGGCATGCTAAGGTACTATATGAAATGCAAATCTTTAAGGAGGAAGTCAGCCATCTAGCCTCCCTGGCTGAGAAAGATTATTACATGCATGATAACAACACATAAAAACACATCTGTTTATTAACGTGTTTAAATCTTTGGTTTTCTTGTTTGATGTTCACCACTATATTTAGCAAGTACTTTGAGACATTCTTTTATAGTAATGAAATTATAGAAGTGATATAAATGGAAGTTGTTGCTGTAGATATGTCATCAACACTGATGAAATCGCCCCTAAATATAATAAGTGTTAGAAACTGAAGTGGATACGCTTTGTGTTATATTAGTGAATTGGAAGGAATCTCTCCTTGGTGACAGTGGCTATGTTCATACCAAGTTCACCCTTTCTTTCAGCAGAGCATGACACTCAGGATATCAGTCAGAACAAGCAGAGGCTTGTCTGAAACCACAGATCTTACATCACAGGAAGTGGAGTGATACTGCGCCTTTAATCACATGTTGCACCAGACATATGGACTCAGATTAGCCAGAAGCAAATGCTGTTCAGTGTAATTTGAACAATTCACATTTGTCTTCCTTTTTAACTGGAGCAGTAATAAATGTGGCATGTCGCAAACTTGAGAAAAATGAAGAAACCTTGAACGTTGGCATTGTTTAATTGGGTACTTCTTATGTTTGATCCAATGGCAAGATCTTTGATAAGCACATGTTTTCATTGAAGGTAAGTAGCATGTGGCATTTTACTTCAAATCTATTTAAAGTGTATGTTTTCATCTGGAGTGTATCCTATCAGTGAGTTTTGCTCCTTATGTCTCCAGTAACATTAGTACTTTTATTGTGTTTAATTGATATATACTTAAACCCCGGCTGACCAGACCAACGAGGAGAAAGGTCTGGTCTGGTCTTGCTTTTTTGAGAAATGCCGGTATGAGCAGTGCAATTGTTTGAATCTCACGAGCAGAGGATAGTGAATAAATTGTCTTCTGCTCCCAGGATTCAAACAATCTGAGTCAAAGTGTAGACTCAGATTGTTGAATCCCGGTCTCCTATTTGTCCCTTGCCCCCTCCGCTCCAGCAGTGGTGGTCACGCCTTCAGCCACTAAGCTCTGAATCTCTGGAACTCTCTGATTCAATCCCTCCGACTTGCCCTCGAAGAGTTGTTGTTGTTTATTCATTATCCCTCACCACTGAAATAATCTAGTGAAGATTTGAGAGAGAAAAAAAGATTAGGATGAGAAAGGACTGGAAGGGAAAGGAGGGAGATTGTGGGAAAAAGATGATGAAAAAATACTTAGCCTGGAGGTTTGAAAACTGTGCATGCAGAAGTAACATCACAGAGCGAGTTTAGTTGTTGGTTCAGGCGATTCTGGTGCTTCTCTTCACGGAGTGATAAGAGAGGAGACATTGTCGGGAGCTGAGAAGGATGGATTTCATAGTAATTGAAGAAAGTTCTGGCTCATCCAGATCTTTTAAATCTGACAGACAAGCAGACAGAACATCAGTGGAGCTGGAATCAACCGTGGAAATGGCCTTTTAGTTCGGGTGTCTTATGCATACATGTGGAAGTTAATCCCGTTTCTGTGGATTATGTCACCAAGAAGGTGCAGGTAGTTTAGGAGAGCGAGGGGCCGAGGATTGCGCCCTGAGATATTCCACAGGGGAACATGCCCTTCCAGATATACCATCGCACCTCATTCTCCCGCTTGTATTTTATTGCACACAGTGACTTTACTCAACTGCGTTTTCCATTTTGAAATAAGATGTCAGCCTTCTTCTCTGCTGAACATTTGTGTTTATTGGGGTAATCTTTTGCCCACTCCCAATTACCTGAGCTGATGTCCTCAGGAGCTGCGCAGTTAATTAACATGAATGGCATGTTATGAAACATTGAAAATATTACCCCTGTGTTTCTATGGAATCCCAGAAATTTCACTTGGTCTTAGCCTGGAGGCCCATTTTGTTGAACATGTATAAATTCCGTCTTAATTTGAAAAATGATCATTTTTGAACAAAGGTGGAAAGACAACTTCTAATTTCAGATTGAATTCAAGAATTTCCACAATTCTGCACAATCTTATTGTTTGAGGCAAAATGGTCTCAAAATAGTTTGTAATTTCAGGCCTCTGATACAAACAGGCATCTGACTGCCCGGTGCACAATATGCTAGAGAACATCACATGATTTCTATGTTCTCAGTAAAATTTAGGGTGAAAATGTGTGTGTCATTATCACAATTTGAATATGGGACATTGCTCCACGTGTAATGGGCTGCACAGAGGCTAGAATGTGGCCATATTGGTTTGAGTATGTAAAATGTTTTGATCTTTTGTCATGAAAAAAAATTGACAAAATATAATTAAAATCACATTAGGATTGGAAAGTGCAACAGGAGAAGAGCTAAAGAACATTGTAACCATTTAAACATTATACCAATACCAAAACAACATATTGCAAAGTATTATTACAATTTTGTAAAATTTAACATTTAAAACCAAGTTAGAGATGCCATATCATAGAAGCATAGACATTTACAGCACAGAAGGAGGCCAGTCGGCCCATCATGTCTGTGCTGGTTCTTTTAAACAGCTGTCCTTTCAGTCCGATTTAACTGCCTTTTCCCTCGGCCCTGTGATTTATTCATTATTGATTTGCAGTATCAATATTGCAAATGTGATAACTTTTGCCTGTAGCCCAGTGTTAATAGTATCGTCAAATCTATTTATAAAACAATCAAAATCAAACACTAACTGAAAATGTTGAATTAATATTCCAAACTGAATTAATGTTCCAAAAGCAGTGACTCTTTTACATCCTTCACAAAGGCATTTAGAAGAGCTAATCAGCCATGAACTTGCTACCAAGTTGGGGGTGTGGGGGAGAGGGGGCGGGCATTGGTAGGTAAGCAGAGTCTCCTTAGAGCTGAACTGGCTCCAAAGTGACATGCTTGGCAACAGGTGTAGGAATCAAGTCAGCTCCCTGTGGTGGTCTCAGTAGTCTGGTTCCTGAGCCAGTCGGGTCCACAGTATTCCAGGGCACTGCTGATGATAGAACAGCCAACCTGGCTCATTGGCAGGACTTGCAAGGCCAGACCAGTCACTGGGGACAGAGAGTCAACCTACTCAGCTCCTGTTAACCCTGCAAGCCAAAGCACTAACCAATAGGTTGGTCCTAGTTGGACAAACAGTGGGAAAGCTTGGAAGACAATGCTATCAATGGCAAGCTATGTGGTTTTAGCTGGTTTGACTCCAGCAGCACCCCAATGTACACTTTGGAATCCCCAAGTCTTGGATCTTGCCAACTTGCACCTAATACGTTCTGAAATTAGGTAAGCAGGAAGATCCTCCAGGGAGATAGTGTGTATTCCATTCCAATAAACATCTCTGGAAAGTATGGTGATGGGTATCCGCATGTGTCAGACACCGGGCTGACCGAAAAAAAGCATGAACTTGCTAAAGTGCTACTTTAACCTGTTTTATGAAACATTTGGATACAGTGGATTATCTATACTAATAAATCTATAAAATAAAACAACAATATCTGTCTGACTGTGGCGCTGTGGCATTGTGCGTCACAGAGGACGTAGCCAAGCGTCGGCGGGAACAAAATAAAGAACACAGATGAAGCTAAACTGCAGCAACAACAACAATAAAATTATATTTTTAAAGTGCCTTATATTTATCATAAAGATGCCTAAGCAAAAATCAAACCTTTCAAGGATAAGTAAAAATCCTAGACAAAAGAGAGAAGGCCCAATAAATGAAACTGAAGAACAAAAAACAGGCGGCTGCACTTCAATCTTGAAAGTACTGCAACAGCGTGCCAAAATTAGTTGCTCACTCAAAGAACAGCACAGCCAAAATGAGTCCTCCCACAGGAGTTCCCCCAGATGAGTATCAATAAATATTAAATGTCTGTATGTGTGTCAATCTACATTCTATATTGAATCCTTTGGTTGCAAGCATCGCTGCAACAGCTACAGCTAGTAAATAATAAAACCATAAATGGATCATATTGTAAATAAAAGCGTGTATCTAACTTATCCCCAGGAGAGATCACAATGATGCACAGTGCTATGAAGGATGAAGAACGTGAGATTATTTTACTCTTTCTCTGAGACCCACAGATGTCTATCATCAAGCACACTCAAATCATCAAAGCACACAGGATCATTGTAGTTCAAATAAATCTAAAACTATGCTTACAGATTTTAGCAGCTACAGTAGTTAGCAGAATGATTACCCTTCACAATGGATGTCTAATAACTGTGTATTTGAGTATTGAATGTAATCTTTAAACTTTAAACTCCATGGTTGACACTAATTTCTTCCTGAATTTGGAGATTAGTAATATGGGACCAGATTAAAGTCTGTCTTTGTGATAATAACAATAACAATTTTTGCATTTGATAAAGTGCAATTTTATCACATTATTGAAACATCTCAAAGAGCTTCACAGGATTTTACTGTAGAGTGTAGTGATTGTGTATTGGTAGATCACAGTAGCCTATCAGTGTACAGAAATAGTTAGTTGGTGAATGATCAATTTTTGGGGTGAATTGTTGCCAGAAAACTGGGAGAATTGCACTTATGTTTTTGAATAGTGCCATGGGATCTTTTTCATCCACATGAACAGGCAAACAGGTCCTTGGTTTAACCTCTGATCCAAAGTACTAGTGCTCTAAATGCATTGGATTGTCAGCATAGCCAACATGAGTTCCGTGTTGGAAATCCCATAGCCTAAGATGACACTCCAATGCGGTGCTGGGGGGCTGTTGCATTATCAGAAGTGCCATTTTTGGATGAGACATTAAAACCGAGGTCTCGTCTGCATGTTCAGGTGGACCTTAAAGATCTCATGGCACTATCTGAAAAGAGAAGGGAGTTTCTCCTGGTGTCCTGGCCAAGAATCCCCCAAATAAAATTGGTTGTTCATTCCAAGACTGTTTATGGGAAATTGCTGTGCACAATTGTGCTATCACATTTGCCTAAAAATACACAGTCACTCTACATCACAGTAATTCTTGTGAAGTGCTTTGAGACATCCTTCCGCCATGGTAAGGCAATATACCAAATGCAAGAATTATTATTATTATTAAATTCCAATTGGGGATTAAACCTTCTGACTCAAAGGTGAGTGTGCTACCAACTGGGCCAGACTGACCCTGACTAGTTCCAGTGGTGCCATCAAAACCACTAAGAAGGAAGGATGTAGATGTTAGTATCCTTATTCCCTGACATCTCTCTCAATTAAGGTTGTCAACCATTGGTCTTGGGCTGGAAAGTCTGGTGTTAAGGGAATCTGAGTGTCCAATCAGAAGCATTGACCAAAAACCAAAAGTCTGATTGTTGTTTGCACAATAAAAAAAATCCTTACTTAAAGCGTGTAAAGTGTCTGGGCTGTGTGCGAGCATGTGTGCAGTTTTGAGAAACTGGGAAGTTGGCAACCTTATGTGCCAGTCTACAACAACAACAACAAAATTACATTTGTAAAGTGCCTTTCACGTCAGGAGGACGTCCCAAGGCGCTGAACAGTCGGGGATTAGGACCCCAGCGTGGGGTGGGGGGGGCCGAGTTGGGACAAGGGAGGGCAGAGGTAGGAGGGCGGCTGGAGGCACAGTCAAAAAGGAAGGTCTTGAGTTGTGCCTTGAAGGAGGCAAGGGAGGGAGCAAGGCGAAGAGATTGTGGGATGGAGTTCCAAAGTGTGGGGACAGAGAGGCTGAAAACCCGCCGCCGATGGTAGGGCGGGTTGGGCGGGAGACCTGGAGCATGTCGGAGCCTGCTGAATGGAAGGAGCGGATGGGTTGATAGGGGGTCAACAGGTCAGGGAGGTAGGAGGGGGCAAGGCCGTGGAGGGCCTTGAAAGTGAGGATGAGGATTTTGAATTCTATCCTTTGAGGGATGGGGAGCCAGTGGAGCCGGGCGAGGGTGGGAGTGATGGGGTCACAGAGCCCGGTGGTTGAGAGTACACAAGCTGCAGAGTTTTGGATGGTGCGGATGTGGGGGAGAAAGGGCAGTTCAGTGTCAAACAAGATATAATATATAATATTGTATATATTTATTGTATATATTGTATATATGTCATTTCATTGGCATGTGCTCCTATATTAAAGGGAGAACTGTGGAATCAGAGGAAGCAGCACATGTCCTGCAAACAGAGGGCGGGTAACTGACAAATGAAGTTCAATACGAATATAATCAAGGTACTACACAAATTATAATATTCCTTGCATTTGATATAGCGGGGCTTACCACGTCTTCTAGACATCTCAAAGCACTTCACAGAATATACTGTAAAGTGAACTGGCTGTATATTTTGTGGGTGAAGCAGCCATTTGGGAATCCTGTAGCTCAGTGGTTAAAGCACTCACCTTGCAAGCAAGACACCCGGGGTCAATTCCCGGCAGGCGAAACCTTGGGCGAGTTTCCTTACTCCACACGCCTAATAATAATCACTCCAAAACAAAACAATAATACATTGGTCACTTCAATCCACGACTGTTTGTGGACACTGCTGTGTGCAATTTGCTGCCGCGTTTCGCAAATATACAGTCAATTCACTTTACAGCATATTCTGTGAAGCACTTTGAGACTCCTAGAAGACGTGAAAAGCGCTATATCAAATGCTAGGATTATTATTCCAGCGCCTTGGGACGTCCTCCCAACGTGAAAGGCGCTATACAAATGTAATCTTGTTGTTGTTGTTATTGTATTCGCTATTTAAAGTTTGCATTGTAACTAACATATAGTGAAATTCAGTAATATGGTTACACAATTTAAAACAGGATTTCTATATGATTCTTACGGGTTATGTTTCTGGAAGGGAAACTCAAATATATTGTGAACCACAACACTCTGATCCAGAGGCAACAATGTTACAGAGCAAGACTTGACACACAACAATAATAACTTCCATTTATATAGTACTCTCCACACAAGGCAGCGTCTCAGAGCGTTTAAGCACCAGCAGCTGAAGTCAACTTTGTTCTAAAATATTGTAACACACAAGTGTATGAAATATAACATCACAGAGATAATATAATGCAGGGTTCATGGTCCAAGGTAACATTTTGAAAACTTACATGTATATAATGTGGAGTTCTGTAGCTCAGTGGTTACAGCACTCGCTTTGCAAGTGAGAGACCTGAGTTCAATTCCAGGCAGAGCGAAACCTTGGGCAAGTTTCCTTACTCCGCACGCCTAATAATAATCCCTCCAAAAAACAAAAAACAATAATAAATTGGTCATTTTCAATCCATGACTGTTTGTGGGACATTGATGTGCGCAATTGGCTGCCGCCTTCGCCCGCAAATATACAGTCAATTCACTTTACAGTATATTCTGTGAAGCGCTTTGGGACGTCTAGAAGACGTGGAAAGCACTATATCAAATGCAAGGATTATTATTCTAATGCTTGAGTTATACAGGTGTAGGGTGCAGAGAGGGTCAGGGTGCACATGTGCAGTGTTCTGTTTGAGACAGACCGGAAAACAAAATTTTGACCCGGCAGCCAGTAAGTGCGGTAGTGGAAAGTGCGGTAGGGACGTTACGAATTATGCGATTGTTAATACGATTAGTGCAGATAAATTTAAATGGAGTGAATAGGAAATTGAATGAGATTTGGGTAGATGTACTACTTAGGCAATTATACCATTAATACAGATCAGAGTTTTGCTGTATCAAGTGGCGTTACTGGATCACTTGTTACTGTGTAATTATTTTTTGCATATTAAGACTGAAATAGTTAGTTCTGCTTCCTGTTGTTCACATTGTGTAAGGCTATTAAAGGTACAGTAGAAAGTTTATTGCATCAGTCAGTGTGTCACTTTCTACCAGTGGATCAGTTAGTTGAAACCTTTAACTGTATTTATAGTCATAATTATCTTTCCTCCTGTGTAATAAAACAAATGTTCCTCAAGATTAATCTTAAGAAAAAAATTGTCCAGAGAAAATTGGTGATTTACTTCATGATCATTCACTTCATGGCTGTTTGTGGGGCAGTACTGTGTGCAAATTTGCTGCCAGTGTTTGTCTCTAAATACAATCACTATACTTTGCAGTAAAATCCCATGAAGCACTTTGAAACTTCACGATTACATGCTAGGATTATTATTATTATACGACAAATCTAACAAACAATTGGCCTCTTCAGCCCTTCCCCCAAAAATATACATTAAACTTTTTCAGATTAGGGAAATAACAACATCAGCACTTGACTTGTGCCAAATTAAGACCACTGAATTGAGATGCCATGAAAGAAATATGTCAGCAGAGGGCAATAAAATCTGTCAGCACAGTCTGAGAGAAGCCAGGGAGGAGAAAATCTTTAAGACTGCCGCAAATATGAAGCATACCATATACAGTCATTGATCCTTCTAAACTTGAAACTATACACTTTTCACCAACACAGAATTCCTTCTAAATTGTTCACAAAAACTATTTTTTGATACAT
The DNA here is from genome assembly GCF_018977255.1 of Callorhinchus milii. NCBI lineage: Eukaryota > Metazoa > Chordata > Chondrichthyes > Chimaeriformes > Callorhinchidae > Callorhinchus > Callorhinchus milii. The sequence continues at coordinate 75,131,436 of NW_024704742.1, read as the reverse complement.
TTTACAGTTATTATTCACACAAATCCCAAAATAAGAATTAGCAACATTACCTGTAGTTGCAAACACAAGGGTCCTAATAATCCTTACATGAGATATAATGCCTTTCACATTGAAAGGGTGTCTCAAATTGCTTCGCAAGATATACAATCCTACAAAGTAGGACCTTGATGTTGATCCACTAGAAGACATTAAGCCAGTGGGGCCTGATGGGTACGCAGAGAAAACTTTCAGGTGGATCAGTGAACAGAAGATCACAAGATCATGAAAGGTTTGGATGAAAAATACCAGTATTTCAAAATTAAATGTTTTCAGTTGCACGTGGTGCTTTCTTTTGGTCAAACGGGTGTTTGACATATGGGGAAACTCATTACAGTGCTTAAGAGTTTCCAACCACAACTGAGAGTTCCATGCTTCCCACCTATATATGGAAATTCCTATACATTGAAATGGAATGCACGTTCTCCTTGGTAGGAAGCATCCTTTTCACTAATTCTGGGGAATATTTGGTACAGGTTAGCAAGAGCCAAATTGGGGACTTCAGAGTGTGTGTTGGGTTACTGTTGGAGTCTAACCAGGTAAAACCACATAGTTTGCCATTGAAAGTATTGTCTGGCAAGCTTTCCCACTGCTTATGCATCCAGAAACATCTGACCCTTTGAGGTTTGGTTTGCAGGGTTAACAGGAGTTGAATGGGAGGATTCCCTGCCCCCCAGTAAATCCTATTGATGAGCTGTTCTGTGTTGTATTCAGTTACTTCAATATGCAGATCGCTGGTTCCATAGTCAACAGTAAAACTGACTTATGTTTATTGCCATAACAATTGCTAATGCTGCCGATTTTCAGAAAGTATTTGATTAAGTTCTTCAAGGAGGATGTTGCAAATTAAAGATCCAATTGATAGAGAACAGAAGGCAGTTATCAAGGCAGTCTAATAGTTTTAATTGTGGAGTAGTGATTAGCAATGACCTCCTGAGATTGGACTTAGACTCGTGATAGTCATAATGATTTTCATGAGGTTATTGTAAACAGAACAGGGCTCCTTCTGTCTTTGTGTTCCTATATCTCTATCATCTCAGTTCCTGGATGATACCAAATTGTGGGGGAAAACATTAGAGGGTAATGGAAAACAAGCAGGGAATTGGAATAAGGATAGATTGAATTATTTGGAGAAGCAAAACCTACATTAATACAATGGGATGAGTGATCTCAAACTCTACCATGGAGTTCTATGGTTATATGATTTTACCGAATAGTCTGAATGAAATATTGAAGATAAACAGTAAATGTGTTTGCTCTTAACTTTGCTTCCAATCTCGCACTCAAGATTTTTATTATCTACTATTCCTTCTCTAAACCTATTGGCATATTTGCCCAACATGTCCTCCCTCCTAATCTCCCTCAGATTCTGTTCTGAATTTGTCATTAGATTCATCATCGACACATTTATCTCTCACAAAGTAATTTCAGACGACTTCAATCGTTGTCCTCTCCTTTCACTACCTATACGCTCTCCCTCGATAACTCAGATCTCACCCAACTCTATCTCATTCCAAGACCACTGTTGTTGTGATAAGTCCTGGATAATTTCTAACTTTGTACAGCTCAATGTCGACAAGAGAGAGGTTCTCTTGGCTGATCCCATCAGCGCTTTCTCACCTCAGGGACTACCTGCATCAACCTGCATGGATGCACACTCTATCACATAGCCAGTGCAGAATCTCAGTATCTTGTTCATCCCAGCTGAACATGTAGGCTCTCACTAGCTTTTTGCAATGTCACCCACCTCCGACTAGTCAAATGCCTTCCTCACTGATCTTCCAGGCTCCACCATCCAAAAAATCTAGTTGATCCAAAAATCCTGGCATCCCCCATTCTAAACTCCATACCCCCATCTAGCCAGGCTCCACTGACTCCTTATTGCCAATTGGATCGATTTCAAAATTCTCACACTCATTTTCAAATCTCTTCATGCTTTGTTACTTCCCTACCTCTCCGACCTGCTTACTCCCCAACCTACTACCCGCTGCCTCTGCTCCCTCGTACCCTCCATTCCACCATCAACGGCCGTGTCTTTAGCCACTACGCCCCAAAACTCTGGAACACTCTTCCTCTATCCCTCTGCCTTGCCCCTTCCTTCCCCATCTTCTGATTGTGCCTAAAGACCTTCTTCTTCGACTGTGCCTACAGTCATCTCCCCCACCCTTCCCAGTTTGAGCTTGCTGTCAGTTGTGTGAAGTGGTTTAAGATATCCTACTGATGCGAAAGGTACAATATATGCTCATAAATGTAAATTGCTGTTGTTTCTTTAAGTTAAGAACAACTCTTTGTCATCAAACTTCTTTTTACATTTCTATATGAAATAATTAATTGATGCACCAGCTGGATAATCTATGTCCTCATGTGCCCACTGTGAAACTGAGTCCACCTACAGGGTGCTCAGTGACAGGTCAATGTAGGCTGGAGTCCTCCCTCCCTTCCTCTGTTTACTTCAAATCCACCTCATTGCTTGGGCCTGGACTTCCCAAGAAGGCTAGATGAAACCCCTTGGTTGCATGCTCAGGAATCATGAAGGAGAATTGTTTTGACACAGATCTTATAAGGTCTTATATACCACAAGCTAAACCTGCATTGGGACCTTGCTGTCCTTGAAGAGAGACGAGAACAACAGAGGGCTCTTCTCAGTGTGGTCTCACAGGACAGTATTCCTCATGTATGACAAACAGTCCTGCAAACTCAGGTGATGATTTCACACATTTGGGATGAACAAAACTATCTTTTGCACCACGGTGGTTATAATACTGCACATCAGGAAATACTGCCTCAACTCTCAACCCTATTATTTCAGAGAGATTTCCGCTTTATACCTCTATTCATTTATTTGGCTTATAGTTAGTTCCAGGTCAGATAGCACAAGGAGAGGAAGTACTCCAGCCTGTCAAAGTATCAACTAAGTCATGTCCAATGATAATTAATAAGGAGGGTGTAAAGATCCAACATGATGCATAATTCCTTCAGTTTGTGCTCTGAAACTATTTGGGAGCTGTAGCCAGGTCAGCAGATATGGTATAACTAACAAAACACAAGATACTGCAGATGCTGGAAATCTGAAATCAAAAACAGAAGTTGCTAGGAACACTCAGCAGGTCAGGCAGTGTCTATGGAGAAAGAAAAGTGAGTCAATGTTTCGGGTCCACGATTCCTTTGTTTGTTCTTACGAAGGGTCGTGGACCCGAAACATTGACTCACTTTCCTTTCTTCATAGATGCTGTCTGACCTGCTGAATGTTCCCAGTGACTTTTGTTTTTGGTATAACTAACTGCATGCTAAACATTTGAGTAGTAAGTAGATCCTTATGTTGCATATCTGCTAGAACATTCATCTTGCAATTCAAGGTAGTGACGTATTTGAGACTGTTAGAAAGGCCTCCTTTCCGTGTTTAAGACTTCACACAGCAGGAAAACTCTATGCTCCATATTCATTACTGTGAAGTGAAAGGCTTTTGATCCATCCTGGGTGTAAAATTAATTTCCTTCATCAAAAGAAAATGTGACAACATGATATTGCATCTTACTCAACCTAGACCTTGGGATTTCACAAAGGGATCATGTCCATGTTTATGGTTATGATAGGGTAATTAGATAGAATAATCTTGAAACTCCAAGACAGAGGGATGTAGGTGAGAGGATAGGAGGTGTGGAGTATAAACACCGGCATGGATGATTTGAGCCTAAGTTCAGTATACTGTGGGTTCAGATGTAACATAGGCACATTGTGGGTCCATGGGATATGGAAGTGTGGTACATTTCCTGCATTTATTACTGACCAGACAGCTTCCTGCACATAGGTAGTGTGGCTCCATGATGTCAGCAGCTACCTGATGACCTAGAGGTGCTGAAAAGAATCAACAATTGGCACAAATACAAGAGTTGACTGACTGTTCAGCTATGGGGAGAATCACAGACAGACCTGATCCTGTACTCATGCACACTTTCCAGCAGAGGTCACTGGATTGCAACCAGGATACTCCATCTAATCTTTCCTTCTTATCCAGGAGTTTATGCCACAACTGCTACATTAGCTGATATCAGTCAACTCAGCACAGACTAGAACTGGGACTTGCAAATTGCATTGCCTTGTTTTTGTGGCTTAATGGCACCAAAGGCATCAACTGGCTCAGTTGGTGGCACCCTTGCCTTTAAGTCGGAAGGTTGTGAGTTCAAAATCCACATTGATATTTGGAAGTCACATAGTTTACGCTGACACTGGAGGGAGCATTACGCAGAGTTGGCATTTGACCCAACAGAACATAGCAGAGATCCATCTGCATGGAGGTTGGAAGAGCTGGCGGAAGGCATGGGCCACATTGAAGGCCTTAATGACCCAATCCGCTGGGAGGAGATGGACTCTGCACTGTGGTGCCTTGCCAATGGAATCCCTAACTCACCTTGAAGCTGCCCTCTTAGCCCTGGTCTCTGGATTCTCTCTGAGGCACACACCCGATCAGTATTCCAGAATGAAATTGTGGAGTCTGTCCATAAGAAAGGTGACTCTAGTGAAACTGGTAACTTCAGAGGGATCTCGCTGATTTCAGTGACTCTAAAATTGGTGCTTCAGGAGTCACTGGACATGTATCGCACACATTGGGAGGCTCGGGATTTGATCAGGATGGAACAGGCAGGCTTCCGTTCTCATGAGGAATGTGTGGGACAAGTTGTGTCTCTGTATGAAATCGCAGAACGTCATAAAGCTGAGGGGAAATCCACCAAATTCGCGATCATCGAATTTTGTAAGGCTTTTGACCTAGTGCCTCATGAGGCCCTCTTGATGAAACTGGAATCCATGGGAATACATGGCTGAATTCTGGATTTTATCCAAAATGTGTATTGCCAAGATTCGTGTATTGGTAGATACTGAACTCACTGAGCCAATCCCTCTGGAAAGTGGGATAAGGCAAAGCTGCCCATTGTCACCCACCCTGTTTGATGTGTTCATCAACGACGTATTGGATGGGATCGATGGGGAAGGACTGGGGCACTTCTCTTTACGAATAATATTGTGCTGTTGGTGGACTCACCTGACTCTCCTTCCTCCCTCTCAACCATCATCATCAACACAAAGATCACTACCTGCTGCCTCTACCTCTCTCCACCCAGCTCCTGGTCACTCAACCCCCCTCCTCTGCCCCCTGCTGGTTGATATAGTCAACTGTCCCTCTCTGCAGACTTCCATTCCCCCCGAAACCGCCGTCATCACTCCCTCTTCCAAAAAAGGGATTCCTTTATGTGTAATTATCTCTTATAGAGTTTTCATTCCCATTCCATTTTAAGCTTTATCTGGGAAACTATTAAACGTGTTCATAAATCTTTATGTGCCAAAAACAAAATATTTCTAATCTCAAGTTCTTTTAAAGTGCATGACTTTTATGTCCTGAAGTTCTTTGCAAATTAAATGGTCTTCGATACCCATTCAATTAGGAGGAAATGCCTCATTGAATCAGGGTTAAACCAGCAACCCATGAAATGGTACTGAAATTCCATGCTTTGCAGATGGCAATAATGGCAACTGCTAGTGTTTCAGCAAAGCGGGAGTAGGTGAGGGCTTCATATGCATTGTCAATCAATACTCATCAAATGGTTTGACTGCAATATAACAACATTGCCAATGATAATAGTTAAAGTAATCCTTGCATTTGATACAGCACCTTATCACTTCAAAATGCTTCAAAGTGCCTCACAGAGTTTTCTATAAAATGTGCCATCTATTGGTGTTGGGAGGGGGGAAAGGAGAGATGTAGTTACATCTAGTTTCCATGGAAAAAAAGGCAAATGTTCAGGTTTTAAAATCTTAAAATTTTAAAATTTAAAAGTCAGGCAGAAATCATGAGGATAAGGATGGGTATGTTGAAATTCTGTAAAGAATATTTTACTGTACTCGAACATTTAGTCACTATGTATTTTGTAGCTAAACACAGCAGCTAATTTGCACAATTCACAATGTCTCATCAACGCCCATGAAGTGAATATCCAAATAATGATAATGAGAATAATCCTTTGCAGTTGACACCCAAGCACTTCACACCAAACTAAATTACCACCAGCAGCTGTTACTTCAATCTTGCCCAGGGTGTGCTATAGAGAGTCACAAGGTTGAACTAGGTTTGGATCATTAAATTTAATGTAAATTCAATCCGCTGTATAAACAGAGTGTACTTTTAGTTAGACTGCGATCATGCCTGTTTGGCAGAGACAAGTGGCACTCATTATTTCCTGGTGGGATGCGGGCATTGCTATTGAGTGAATTTCACAGCACAGCTTCCTGAAGACAGAGCTGTTTGTTGTCTTGGCCATATTAAACAGGTGGTTGCTCTGAGGGTTGCTCTCCTTAACAACTGCATTGAGCTGTATTACTGTTTGGCTGCTGATATTGGATAATCGCTCAAGATAGGCTCTACATCATGATCTCAATAAACAGATCAATTCAACAATGCATGCCAATATGATGTACAAATGGGAATCAATATATTCAACTCTTAATGAAAAAAATCTAAATAATATTTTGGTTTAATATTTGCACACATGTTGCTCTGTACAATGTCATAGAATCATAGAATCTTACAGCACAGAAGGAGGCCTTTTGGCCAATTGTGCCTGTGATAAAGCTATCCACTAGTCCAATTCTCCTGCCCTTACCCCATAGACCTGTAATTTTTGTTTTCAAAAACCTATCCAATACCCGTTTGAAATCGACTTTTGAATCTGCTTCAACCTTTCAGACAGTGCATTTCAGATCATAACTACTTTCAGGGTAAAAACAATCTCCTCGTCACCCCTCTAGTTCTTTTGTCAATTATCATAAATCTGTATCTCTGTGCCCTCTGGTTACTGACCCACACATCAGAGGAAACAGTTTCTCCCTATCTACTCTATCAAAACCCCTCATAATTTTGATCACCTCCATTAAAATCTCCACTCAACCTTCTCTGCTCTAAGGAGAACAATCCCAGTCTTTCCACATCCCTCATCCCTGGTATTATTCTGGTAAATCTCTTCTGCATACTCTCCAAGGCCCGCTCTGCCTTCCCTCACATCCATGACATCGCCCGACTCCACCACTACTCACCCCTCAGGCCGCTGAAGTATTTTGATCCCCAGAACTGTACATAATTATATAAGTAATATGTGTGCAATGGCTGCCAATAATAATCTATTTACCAATAATGAGTACCACATTTAAATGCTATACAAATGTGGTTTCTGCCATAACCTGTCAGTCAAAATTCTTGTTATATATTGTACTGCTACAATGGAGAGGCCTGTCTGTGCCCTATATTGAAACATTGGGGAGCAATTGACATCTGGAGTTAGCTTCCAACCTTTCTGTATCTTTCATTCTGTATAGTGTGATCAAATGAAAATCAGCCTCTGTGAAACACTTCCAAATCGGGAACATCTTCAAAATATACGTTGGCATGGTCAAAGAGGAGGGTCTTGAGGCGGGACTTGAAGGAGGCTAAGGAGGGGGTGAGACAGGGTGACTGGGGGATGGAATTCCAGAGGTTGGGGGCAGAGTGGCTGAAGGCTCTCCCGCCAAGATGGGTCGGGGGACCTGGAGCAGACCAGAGCTGGCTGAGTGGAGGGAGTGGGCGGGTTGGTAGGGGGCTAGGAGGTCGCAGAGGTAGGCTGGGGTGAGGCCATGGAGGGCTTTGTATGTGAGAACCAAAATCTTGAACTGGATCCTCTGAAGAATAGGGAGCCGATGGAATCGGGTGAGAGTGGGGGAGATGGGGTCACGGAGGACACGGGCTGCAGAGTTCTGGATTATCTGCAGCCTGTGGAGGGAGGAGTTGGGAAGGCCGACAAGCAGGACGTTTGCATAGTCAAGCCTGGAGGTGATGAAGCATGAACAAGAGTTTCAGCGGCCTGAGGGGTGAGGTAGTGGTGGAGTCGGTTGATGTTACGGAGGTGAGGGAAGGCAGAGCGGGTCATGGCTTGAATGTGGGGGAGAAAAGACAGTTGAGGGTCGAACAAGACACCTAGGTTCCTGACTGGCTTGGTGAGTTGAAGTGTGCAACCATGGAGGTTGATGCTGCCAGAGCCTGAAGTGCTGAGGCGCTGGCGCGAGCCAATCAGGAGGGCCTCAGTCTTGTTCATATTCAACTGTAGGAAATTCTCCCAGTGAACTGGCAACAATTTCACAAAATAAAATACATTATGGCTGTTTGTGGAACACTATTGTGCTTGTAAAGGTATTTCAATAATAATAATCCTTGCATTTGATGTAGCACCTTATCGCGTCTTCGAGACGTCTCAAAGAGCTTCACAGAATATACTATGAAGTGAATTGGCTGTATATTTTGTGGGCGAATCACGGCAGCCAATTATTATCCACGGAAAAGTGATCCGCCAATCGACTATCAACCAGGTTCCTACTTCCTGCTAGGTAAACAGAGGCATGTGGAGTAAGGAAACTTGCACAACGTTTAGCTCTGCCAGGAATGGAACCCAGGTCTCTTGCTTTTGAGACAAGTGCTCTAACCACTGAGCTACAGGACTCCATTTGAGGATGATGTTTTTAAAGTTCATTCGATAGAGATAGAGAGCTACTGTATCCCCACAAGGATTGGAGTGAGAGACCGGTGTAGGACAGCTGAAGGGCAGTTGAACACTGTTACCCACCACATATGTTTTCACTAAGATGTAGGAAAAATTGGAGAAATAAAGATCAGAAATTATGAAAAGTAGTTTCATCCTGAGAGATGCTCTCAGAAAATTGGTTTGTAAGAAAAATTAATGGAGAATCAAGGTGCCTTAACTTGGTACTTGGCCCATTGCTCTGTATCATTGTTGACAAACACCACTCTTATCAGGATGCAGCTCCCAGTTCACACTTGCCCTGCTGTGACTAAGTAATTAGTGTGCGAAAAGTAAATAACAGCAGCCGTGCCATCATTGTTTGAACCACTGCGTAGAAAAAGTATCACTTGCCTTTACAACCCATAAATCATTCCAAGTTGATTTGCCCTTAACACTTGCATAATGGCCCGTGGTCAATTCAGCACTGGAATGGGACCACATTTGCTGAGGTGGGTAAGAAATAGATGCAGTAACAAAGTGGTAGGTACTTGAGGCAGGATGGGCGTGGGTGGAAGAGTGGAACTGAGGTTAATCAGCAAAGCAGTTTTTCAGACTTCTGAATCCTTTCTTCAGAGTTTCTCATTAAGTTGCCATGAGCCTGAAACACAATCTCGCCTCTCCGAGAATTTTTCTAATGAGCACCTGAAGCCCGTGTTGAAAGATTAAAGTCCAGCATTAAAATTGCTTGTGTATATATAATATATTTTGTCATGCAGGTGGGAACAAATAATGATTTAGAAGCAGTTTTTTTCATAAAAACATCTCATTACTTTTATTCCCTTTCAATTCAAGTCTAATTTTAAACAAAAGGAAAAATACCCCAATGTATCATTTCATTTTCAACTGGTTAGCTAAATATTTCTGCATGATTGACCTGGAGATGCTGTAACAAACAAGCAGATAGAAAGACTTATATTTGTAAGAGTCTATAACATTGTATCCAAAATATTTGTGTCAAGTGTGATAGCTCTTTCTATAACTTCTGAACGGTTTGAATTTTGGGTTGGTTGGATAGTGTTTGGATTAACCCACAGTTAGTGTGGGATAAAATAAAGAATTTTATTGAGAAATGGGTCTATTTTAAGTAGAAATAGACCATTACATTAAATCTGGATGGGTTGCCTCTAGCGTGCATAATAATAATCCTTGCATTTGATATAGTGCCTTAGCACGTCTTTGAGATGTCTCAAAGTGCTTCACAGAATATATTGTGAAGTGACTTGACAGTGTATTTTGTGGACGAAACTTGGCAGCCAATTGTGCACAGCAGTGTCCCACAAACAGTCGTGGATTTAAGTGGACCAATTTTTTTTTGGAAGGAATTATTATCCCCGGAAAAGCGATCCGCCAATCGACTAACAACCAGGTTCCTACTTACTGCTGGGTAAACAGAGGCGTGTGGAGTAAGGAAACTTGCCCAACATTTCGCTTTGGTGAGAATCCAACTGTCGCTTGCGAGTTGAGTGCTCTAACCACTGAGCTACAGGTCTCCACACATAATGATAGATCGGCCGAGATTTGTAAAATTCTATGTAAAAGTGTTTCAGTAAATTGGAGCCATCTCCCATCCCCTGCACTCTAAATTTACGTAATGTCCCTTAGTTTGAAGCACACTGACTATCTCCCGGGCTGACTGGTGGGGGATGTGCATTCTGTTCAGAGTCAACAAATGTCACATTGGTTAGGAAGGCTGACTGGCAGGAAGGGGCCAGTGGTGGTTTATAGCTGGTGCACAGCCAGAGCGGATTATCCTCCCAACACGAACCACCTGTTCTGCTCAGAGTTACATTTCAAAGGAGTGAGAGCAAGAAGTGACACAATGTACTTCCGAAAGGAGACACATTTAAACACGCGAAGGAAATCACATCCACAGACTTCGTGCTTAAAAGAAAAAATACTTGCAAAGTCGGGGTCTCAGAAAAAAAACGCCTCAATTATTTTTAAAACTCTGAAGTCCAGAGAAGATCAACATAAACTTGAGATCTAAGCAAAGACATGTTTAGGGGGTGCATTTGACTGGAGGGAATGACTGCTCTGATGGCACAGACATTAGCTGGTGCAGCACTGACTGCACGTGGCTGGTTTTTCTCCTGCACAACCCACATGGGCTGCACCAATTGGGGATGGCAGACGGGATGGATGGTCGGGGTTCTTGTCCTGTTGACTCTCTGGGGGGGGTTTCAGGTCAAGAGGGGTTCCAACCTACGAGTTCCAAATAAATAACAGCCCCCTGTGCAAACGTTAAAAGGGTGGGGGTTTTTTTTTTAAAAAAAGATGGGATGAGCGTGTTGCAAGATAGGAAGTGGGTGAAGTACTGCAGAAGAAAAGAAACAGGAAGTGTTCAGAAAACTGCACTGCAACATCAGGAGGATTAAAAGCCAAGATTATTATTATTAATAAAGAAAGGTCTGGGTCATTTTTCTAACCTTTGTTTTTTTTTGTGCCTGAGCAGCTCGGTGGGTGGCCGCTGAGTGATCAAGGGGTGGAGGTGGTGGGGGGGATACCAATAGGAGCCGATGGGGGAGAGGGCAGTCCTTGTGCGGTGCGCTCCACTCCAGAGTTTCAGTGCAGCTTCAGTAATGTTCACTATTGTGCAGTCAGAAATCATAGGGGTCCCTTTGTGTTTAAGGATCTCGTAGGGAAATGATTTACAGTCACCCAAACAGGCGAACTGATCTTCCCCACACAATACCTACTTGTTGGTGCAAATGCTAGTCACGTGCAAACTTTGGGCTGGGGAGCAGCAGCACTGGGGTTTGGTGGGTGATGATAATAGACGTCAGTCTGCTGCTGTATGAATATTGATGTGAAGCCCAGTCTGCTTTCGTAGAGGAGCAGAAGGAAGCAAAATGGCTGCCCTTTAGGATTTTGTTTGAAAGGAGACGGATTGTAAATTTTTTTTTGCTGCTGGATTCCGCGACGTCGGAGGGAAGGCGAAGGCCTGCAGTGATTTCCCCGCCACCGAGTAAGGCTTTCTGTTTCTCATTTGATCGTTTTCTTTCCGTCGGGGGGAGAGTGGATGAAAATGAACTTTGCATGATCTCATGAAAGAGGGGGAAATGGGGGGGGGGGGCTAGAAAATTAGCCAAAGCTTCTCCAACATGGCTGACAATATTAGTTTGATAAAGAAACTATCAGATTTTGTATCTCTTCTGTCTTGATGTGGTGAGTGTTTAGTTGGGCTTCTGCTGCTGCCCCCCCCCCCCCCCTTCCCCTCCCCCTCTCCCCTCTGCTTCTGTGCGTGTGTTTTAAATTTTAAACTAACCAGAATTGACAGTGTCACTTTATCCTCATGTAGTTTTTTTTTCGCCTCTTTTAGGTTTGAAGTGTTATTGTTGAAACGCACACACTGGAAGGAGAGTGATCACTGTGGGAACAAGGTACTGTTTATGTCTTCGTGTTGGACATGCACGAGATTTTGTTGTTGTCTTTTAAGAATTTTTAAAATTTTTTTTTAAACCCCCCAAAAAAATAATGTTTTATCGTTTGAAGTGTCCTCAAGCCAAACCAGCTGCCCCCTCACAGCTTCGGAAAGTAAGGTTGTTCTGAATAAAAATAGAGAAGCGCGAGTCTGAAATGGCTCAGGGAAGCAGAGTGGTGCTCTTGTGTTGGTGTTTCCAGAGCCCCGTGAAATGCAGCCTTCTGGTTTTATGTGTGTCAGAGCCTTCGTTGGCTTGTGAGAGTGACAGCCAGACACACACACACACACACACACACACACAAAGACGGGGGCAGTTAAGAATGGATTATGGATCCCAAGGACCGAGGGACTGCAAGGTCAGGGGCAACCGAAAGAAATGAAACCCAAGCCTCCCACACCATTAGCGACCAGGGGAGGGGGGGGGGTTGCAGCAAGTCCTCCATTCTCTCGGCTGTTTTGGGGCCCCATGTTTGTAATAAGTACACTGCCGATGAGAGGATCGTGGAGCCGACGCTTTTTAGCTGCTTGTTTTACTGTTTGTGCATTGGAATTTCCTTTCTGGACTCCTAACTCCAGAATGGTCTCCATTGAAGTCTAATTCCATTGATGGCTATTAAAAAACCCACCGTGATCAGCCACGGATCGTTTGGGGCTCTGATATCTTCCACCCACCAAGCCACTGCAGCCCCAAATCGGCTACAGTCGTTATCGTGATTTTTCTTTTTTTTAAAAAAATGTAATTAAACGGGTTAGCGTGTCTGAACGGCAAGGGATTTTATCAATAGCCTTTGCTGAAAGAGCCAGGTGGCAAAATGAAAACAGAAAAAGAGACAAAAGAAAAGGGAAATGATTAGTGAATGTGTGGCCTTTGTTATGCTGTGCCACCAGTACAAACAAACCAACTATCAGTTGTTTTTAAGTTATTGGGATGGATAAATAGTCATTAGGATTAGCATTTTGATTGCGCTCAAATATTTGTGGGCCATGAATAAAAGCCCATGTTATCTAATGTATCTAACTTGTGTATTCCAAATGCATTGCCTTCATTTGTTGTTTAAAATTGAGGACCTGTGTGAATTGCTAGAAGACTCCTGGAGGGTGATTCTAATTGTTCATGCCATGAATAAACATGCAGCTATTGCTGAGAGTGTTACCCTACATGAGAGAAAGTAATTGCCGGAGCTCCATGTGTAGTGAAAACCAGAGTGGGACTGATGTTAGAAGGTATTTGACAGTTACCTCTCTCGCACAGAATCTGCTAACCTTCATGCACTGACTAAATCATACCTTATCAACCAAATCGCAGTATATTGGCTCTACACAAAAATCCATAATAAGTATTTGAAGCTCCTCAGAATACAGTAATTATGTTTCAATTAGCTCAACACAGTCAGCGTTGTGATCCAAACTGCAAATGATTTAATGAAATTGCTGCACAGTTGATATTTTCAGTTAAACCATTTAAAACCCTATTGTTTTGCACTGAAACTATTGTTGGCTACAATGTTTCCACCTAACATTGAAGTGAGATACATTTACAGCCACATAAATCATCCAGTGTATTTCTCCATTTGTGAACAGTCCTAATGCTGATGTGCTCAATAGCAAATATGTAAAGAGAATCTTGGAGCCTCTTCACTCGGCTAATGCTGACATTTAAGGGACTCTGTAGTTTGATTAATAGATACTAAACACACAATTTTCTTTTTTAAAATTATTTTTGACAATGTGGCTGAAATCCATAGAACCGTGCAAATTATAACATTGAAGGAGGTCATTCAGTCCATCGAGTCTAAATTTGATAAGGATTTCCAGTCATACATGGGACTCCTTCTGGTAACAGAGGTATACTATTGCCCTAACTGGAGAATTTGGTGTTTGAAGGAGATTGGCTCGGATTGGATGGAGTTCCTGTGAGGTGGCATGTCAACTGTTTTGGATACCAGAAGGAGTGACTATTTGTGTCTCAGTCATTGTTACGCAACCCATTATGATTTTGTGGAGTCCTGTAGCTCAGTGGTTAAGAGCACTCGCTTTGCAAGTGAGAGACCTGAGTTCAATCCCAGGCAGGTCAGCGCGAAACCTTGGGCAAGTTTCCTTACTCCACACAGAGCCTAATAATAATCTCTCCAAAACCAAAAACAATAATAAACTGGTCATTTTCAATCCATATGACTGTTTGTGGGACATTGCTGTGCGCAATTGGCTGCCGCGTTCGCCCACAAATATACAGTCAATTCACTTTACAGTGTGTTCTGTGAAGCGCTTTGGGACGTCCTCCCGATGTGAAAAGCGCTATATCAAATGCAAGGATTATTATTATTCTTCTGCAATGACGCTTGCGTTTCAGAGTGGCTAGAATTCAATTTCTCCGTTGTTGTGAGATATTCTGTGGTCTTCCATTATTGTTTCTTTGATGTCTTATGAATGAAACGATCATGAGATAGTTGGATATTACTATCGTACACTCAATTTCTGAACTCTAATATGGTTCAGGTCCAAGGTTTCTCCAAGAAGAACCAAGAAAGGTAAGCACCCATCTCAGTGAATACCTTGGAGAGGATGCAATCCACAACAATTGTGTATCAATGTTAGAGGAAACTTTCCTCTTCAGAACTTTGTTTTGACACCTTTTTTAAAAGCATTTTTATAATGATATTTTTACCAATCAATCTTAAAGAATTGAAATAATTGAGATATTAAAGACACAATGAAATGCCGCATCACAGAAACTCTCAAACTGGAGAATCACTGATTTGTATAAAAGTAAAAGAATATCAACTGAACCTGCACAGTCGGATAATTCTGTTTTGTAAAGTGCTTCAAAACCCCTGGGTCAGATTCCTATGTTTGTGTTGCTGGGCAACCTAGCACTGCATCTTTTCTCTGTAATATCAGCTGTCTCAATTTCTTACCTCACTCCCAACACAGCCTTGGGCTTCCACCAATAAGCTCCTTTTTGCTCTCTGGATTTCCCTCCCCAAATCTCTCCACCTTGCACCCTCCCACCCTATTTTAAACCATTCTAATTGCCTTATTTCATTGACCTTGCCTTTGGTCACCTCTCTCCAACTTTCCACATTGCTTGGGTCTCCACAACATCTCTGTAAAGTGCTTGGAGATGTTATTGTATATGAAAGGTGTCCAATAAGTGCACATTGTTTTTTGTTTTATATTTATCAAAGCTTTCCTGAATGTGGGTTTTGAAACAATCCAAGTGTTTGACTTACTTACATACAGGGAAGAGGATTTGATTGATATAGCCCACAAGAAACCTAATTAAATCGTCACAACCGAAAGCCAAGTCACATAAAAGCAACTCATGTCCAGTTACAAATATTTTAGTAGTATGCTCTATGATCACAAGTAGCACTAGAATGCTGGTGCAGGTTTACTCATGCCATCTCTCAGAAAAATTCTCCTTCAATATGCAAACAAAACATTAAAAAATCGAAACTTGTGCATGCTGCTGAGGAACTATAGCTCAAGATCACAAGCTCTGAGCTGTTATTAGACCACATTACCTGTTCAGAATAAAAAGCATACATAGACTATTTTGTGAGGCTGGCAGAGCATATTTTCTATGTTTTCAAACAATTTCAAAAGAGCAGTGAGTACAGTGTATGGAGTAAAATAAGTTGATGATAGTTTCTACAAAAATGCATGGTTGGGACTTGGTCCCAAAGGTATTACATGTGTCTTTGCTGTGTGGACTGAAGATCTGCTTTGACACATACCATTTCTCATTTCATTCCATGACTTTGGAGTGCGATTCAAATAATACTCTGATCTACAGCAACAACAGCAAAATTACATTTGTATAACACCTTTCACATTGGAGGGTGCCCCAAGGCTATTGCAAGTCGTTCAACTTTGTAAACTTCAGCAAGTTTTTTAAAAACAAAATTAGCATTAAAGTGTGGAGTTCTGGATGTCTTCTTCCATACGTTGTTGTATGACATTTGCAAAATTAATGTTTTGAAATTAAAACCAAGAACTGTTGCTGAAAGCTGCTGACTTTGAAATGTTAAGTGATCTAGAATGCATTGCCTGAAAGGGTGGTGGAAGCCGATTCGATAACAACTTTTAAGAGAGAAGTAGATAATTATTTGGGAAAGACAAATTTGCAAGGCTGTGGGAGAGAGCGGGGGAGTGGTATTGATTTGGATAGCTCTTTTCAAAGAGCCAGTACATACATGATGGACCAAATGGCCTCCTTCTGTGCTGTATAATTCTTGAAAGCATGTACAGCATGGAAACAGCCCACTCAACCCAATGAGTCTTGGATGGTGTTTGTACTCCATATCAGTCTCCACCCATTCCTTTACTCCCTCACATACATTTCTCTTCCCTTCTACCTCATGTGAAGGTTTAGTTTCCTCTTGAATGCATCTGTATTATTTGATTCAACCATTGTTTCAGGAAGTGAGTTCCTTAATCTCACAGTGTGAAGTAGTTCTTCTTAAATTATCTTTTTGATCCCCCTAGTCATTATCTAGTCCAACCAGTGGGAGTTTATGTTAACACTATGGAACCGTTTTGTAATTCTAAACACTTGAATTGGGCCCCTCTTTAAACATCTCTTCTCTAGAGAAAAAAAATCCAACCTAATCAGTCTATCCTGATAGCAGTAACCTGCCATTCCTAGTATCATCCTTGTAAGCCTATGCTGTACTCTTTCCATCACTACTATATCCTTCTGGTCATGTAAGAACCAGAATTGGACACAGTAATTCAATATGGTCTAACCAAGTTTTTGTATAAATAATAATAATCCTTGCATTTGATATTAGCACAGTATTACATTGTTTCAAAGCGCTTCACAGGATATCCTGTAAAGTGGTTTTGACTACATGTTTGTGGGCGAAATGCAACAGCCAGTTGTGCAAAGCAATTTCCCACAAACAGCCACGAAGTGCATGACCAATTTTATTTGTTGGATTGTTGGCCAGGTTAACGGAGGAACTCACTTCTCTAAAATTAATAAATTCAATATCCTTTCTTCACTTTTATATTCTAGTCTTCAGGATACAAAATCTATGACCCCATTGGCCTTCTTATAGCCTTACCTGACTGTGTAGCTCCTTTTAAGAAATCTGTGGATCTGAATCCCCAGATCTCTTTGGCCCTTTACTCCTCCAAGGTTCCTACTACTATAGATGGCTTCTTTATTTTTCCTGCCTCTTTGTAGCCTTTCAAATATCCATCAGCATGCACGATGTGTCATTATCTATGCATTAGCTACAAATTGGTTTTTCAAGGTTACTTTGTTATTACATGTTTAAAAAATACAAAGTTTCACAACAGTTTAGGTGTGATTATCACCCTGAATCCATAACAAGGATCCTGATATCCACAAGTACAGAGAGAGCTTGGTATTCAAAATAATTAAGACAGGCCCATTGTGGATATGAAATCAGTGCAGATATAATATCTCTGTTTGACTCGCTCTCTCTAGTCTGTCTGTCTGTCTGTCTGACTTTCTATTGGTCGGACTCGCTTGGTCTCTTGTCTATCTGTTTGTCTGACTCTCTCTGTGTATCTGACTTGCTCTGTCTGTTTACAGTATTTACCTGGTTCAAATTTGCACTTTTCTTAAATAAAATCATGTTCATTGTTCTTTCACATTTAATCCAGAACTCAGACCACCCGCAGTCAATATGATCCCATGTCCCACACAAGCCATCTTTATGGCCTCCGTAAGTGAGACTTCCAGTTTAGTGTCAATTAGAGCTGACTTGGGTTGGGTTGCTTTGAGTTATTGACCTTTGTCTGCTATAAAACAAATGTAATCTGTCTAGACTCTGGACAACAGTTAAAATATGCATCAAACATAACTATCATAATGACACAAATGAAAGCTGCTTCTGTGATCGTGGCAGAAACCTGCTTGATTCAGTCCTTAAAAACTTGTGCAGCTTTGTAGGAGGCATTTCCTGTATTCTTACCCTTTCTAGCATTTCTCTTCAGTTTTAATATATAAAGGCTGATTGATTTTCTTTTGACTTTAAACACTGGTGTTTTATTTACTAGTTTAACACAATTGTTGTTTAATCATCTACCCTGTGAAATAGATTGCTGATCTATTTGACGTGCTGTTCTTGAGGTTATGGCTTTTCCTGCACTGCAACACAGAGATTTGCATGATTTATCATTTAAAATGTTTCAATCTGTTGTACAAATGTAATTTAAAAAATTTAGAGTAAACCGCTCCATATCTGAACAACTGAAACTAAACCACCTGAAGCCTCATAACCCTGCGTGCTTGTCTTCTCAGAGGTTAACAAGCAGTACCCCAATGCACACTATAGGGTCCCCAAGCCTTGGCTCTTGCCACGCTGTGCCTAATAATTTCCAGAATTAGGTAAGCAGTACGTGTCCCTCCAAGGAGAGAGTGCGCATTCCATTCCAACAATCTATCTCTGGGATTCCCATGTATAGGTGGGTGCAGGGAAATCTTGGTTTGGATATTCTTAAGCATGGTGATGAATTTCCACATGTGTCAAGACACCCAGCTGATCAAAAAATATGGTCACAGTTTCCATCCTTTCAGTTGTTATTCAAAACATCAAGTTGACTCTGAAACAATAATATGTATCTGTAGCTTTGTTTCTTATTTAGAATAAAATCCTAATTGGTCACCCAAGTTGTAGAAAACGTCTGATTAAATTTACTTTATTGAAAAATTGTGTGAATTTCATTCCTGCCTCTTTATAAATTTCTTGTATTGAATTTCCAGAATAGAATTCAAGTGAAGGGAAAACCTTCACTTTGGAGGTCATTCTGTTAAGGGCCATGGACTGGCAGCAAATTGTCTCATCTCTGTGTTTAGCACTTTTAGAGAAGATGGGAAATTGCAGTGGAAATTTTATTTCAATCTTTCTGTGAATTATGCTGACCTGCCACTGTTGCACTTAAGCTGCTGTTGATACTTATAGCAGCGATTACAACTGCGTGTGGTCTGTAGGTCAGACATCGCACTGAACTTCCACCGCATGGTTGTATGCAAACAAACGCATTACCAGATAAACGTGGTGAACCTAACATCTCTGAAGCCACTTGAATGAGTGAATCATGTCCTACGAGTATTGTGTGTATTCAGCAATATCTCCAACTTCAAAATCTAACTTTATGCTTCCAGGCAATAATGGGGCAGAATTAGAACTTTCCCCTTGTTTGTGCCAAATTTGTATTGCACAGCTCCGAAGCTGATAGCAGGGTCATTAGTGGACAGCTTAAAATAGCTGCTTCGTTGGCAGACATGGATGGGGCTGGTGCTGGCTTTCAGCAATAAAAGCAGTCATGCTTGCTACTCTGGGAAAGGAACCTACTCCTAAAACATGCTTTAGACTTCAATTCTCCCTTCCTAAAGAAGCAATGAAATGCACAACTTATTGATCATTCTGGTACAGATTTTGTTTGTAACAATTTGTTAAGTTTGGAAGATTACAGTATAACTCACGTTTTTAGACATTGTGGAGAGAACTAGGCTATTTTCATGTTGCTTCCTGTTTTACATCATGATGTAAAATAAGTCTCTGTAAAATGAGTCAGTTCTGAGGTACATAGGTTTCATCAACCAAGATTAGGGAGGAACCTGACAAAAGTCTCTGGGAATATTTTGGGATTGAGATAGGTGGTTCACTGGAGCTTAATAATTGTGGTGAGGTGATATCTGTATATGCAGAGTTTAAGCTCTGGTTATGTGTGTTCAGTGTTTGACTATGTGTGGGGAGTGGGTAGCCAAGTGTACGCATCTGTGGAGCATGTGGGTGGAATGTGGTGCTGTCTATCGTGTGCAGCACACATCGTCTGTTTTGTTGCATTTTATAGCTTTGGTCTTTAAAATCCCCTGCTGAAGCAACCCACATACTTTATAGAAATGTCCTGATTTTTTTATTATATTGAGAGAAAGGTATTATTATAGACGACTTTGGCACTGCCTGGGCATTAATGCTAAATTGTAGCTCAAAAAGACTTACTAAATAATCATTTACGGGGTTATTAAATCATTTACTTTCAAGAATCTTCATATTAACTATGGGTCTGGAATGAGAACATTTTTCTTCCTGCATTATCCCATTAGTCTCCGCTGCTCCGCCCCATTTGTCAACAATGACAAAGAACAACAAATTGCATCTTGTATAGCACCATTTACGTCTGAAGGACAACCCAAGGCACTGGACAGTCGAGGGGTTTAACCCAAGGCACTGGACAGTCGAGGGGTTTGCCCCAAGCTGGGGGTGGGGAGGGGAAAATGACCAAAGAACAAAGTCTTGATATAGATAACTTTATATAGAGGGAAGGGACAAGGTGAAGGGGTTCCAGAGAGTAGATGCAGAAAGGCTGAAGGCCAGACCATCAATGGTGGAGTGGGGCATGTAGAAGGCAGATTGTTATAGTTTTAGAAGGTCACAGAGATGGGGTGGGACAAGACTAATGAGAGATTTAAAAGTGAGCTTGAGGATATTGAACTCAATTCTCTGGGGGGATGAGGAACCTATGGAGCCAAGCAAGGATGGGGGTGATAGGCTCACAGAACCTAGTGCAGAAGATGATACAAGATGAAGAGTTCTAATTGGTCTGCAGCTCCCAACAGAAGAGTTGGGAAGGCGACGAGCAGACAGCTGGTGTAATGTAAAACAAAAACAGAAGTCGCTGAGAACACTCAGCAGGTCAGGCAGCATCTACGGAGAAAGAAAAGTGAGTCAACATTTCGGGTCCACGACCCTTCGTCGGAACTGGGGCATGTTATGAGAGAGAGGCTTTTAAGGGCTAACAGAGAGGGAGGAGGCAGGGCGAGGAAGACAAAAGAGAAAATGGGGTAGAAGACAGGGAATGATGGGTTAAAGAGATGTTAATGATGCAAAACAAAGATGAGGGGATTGCAATCAAGTGAGACAGTGATTCACGTGTACTACCACCAATGTAGTTTACTGCATTCGCTGCTCATGATATGGTCTCCTCTGCATTGGGGAGACGAAACCAGATTGGGTGATCGGTTTGCCGAACATCTCCGTTCTGTCCGCGAGCACAAACCTGAGCCTCCGGTTTCATACCACTTCAACTCTCCCTCCCACTCACACTCTGACCTCTCCATCCACGGTCTCCTAGGCTGTTCCAATCAGTCACAGTGCAAGCTCGAGGAACAGCATCCCATTTATCTGCTGGGAACCTTACAGTCCTCTGGCATCAATATAGATTTCAATAATTTCAGACCATAACCCTAAGTCTGCAGATGACCTGACCTGACCTGCCTAACCTGCTGAGTGTTCCAGGTGACTTCTGTTTTTGTTCAGATTTCCAGCATCTGCAGTATTTTGCGCTGGTGTAATGTAGCCTGGATATGATGGAAGCATAAATAAGGGCTGCGGTGGTACCAGGAGCGAGGTAGTGGTGGAGGAAGATAATGTTGCAGAGGTGGGGGAAAGCTGAACACGTCAGGTAATGGGGTTTAAAGGACAGTTGAGAATTGAACAAAACACTGACTCCATAAGGTGGGTGTGCATCCATGTAGATTGAAGATGTCAGCGCCTCAGGTGAGAAGGTGCTGACGGGAGTCGATCAAGAGGGCCTCTAACTTATCAACATTCAACTGGAGAAAATTAGCTCTCATCCAGAACTTGATGTACAACAAGCAATCGGTCAGAACAGCAGTGGCCCTGGAATTGAGATTGGAGGCAGAGATATTTGGGTGCCATCCTCATATGTGGAACTTATCCTCGTCCCTGAGGATGGCATTATCAAGCAGGAGTATGTAAAGAATGTTACATGTGTCGATGTGGGGGAAACGCCGATGACAGATATGAAATTGAGACATTGCGGTAGGTAAGAATAAAATCAGGCAAGGACAGAATCGTGAAGATGGAGTGGATAGGAAAAATGGTGGAGAGGAATAGAATTGTCAATAGTGTTGAAGGCAGCAGAGAGGTCAAGATTGATAAGGGGGCAGAAAGCCCTGATGGAGAGAATGTCATTTGTGATTTCCAGTGTCTAAGCTTCCCTGTCCCATCTGTTTGCACTGCCCCCAATATCCTTCTTCATGGAGTGCGGGACGACTCCTGCTGGGACACGAGAAGGACAGCGGCCCTTCTAACCAGGTTTTTCTACCTGTCGGGAAAAGAGCTTATGCAGTACCTGGGAAAATTCAGGATTAAGATGGACTCCTACCGCTCTGCCCTCACCGCCACTAAATTGTTGTTCTACTCCAAGACAATCTTGGAGGCCAAGGAGAACCCCAGGCTCCTCTTCACCAACCGGGTCCTCCGCCCACCCTCACACACCTCACCCATTTTCACTTCCAATGCCAACTGTGAGGCGATGCTGGACTTCCTTGAATCCAAAGTTGAGGGGATCCACTCAGCTGCCTCTGCTCTTCTGACCACTACCCCTCCCCATCTCCCCCTCCCAACTCGGCCACAAACCATCTCCCTCCACACCTTTGAACCTGTCTCCCACTCCTCTCTCACCACCACTATAACCCACATGAAACCGACCACCTGCTCCCTTTACCCCATCCCTACGACTCTCCTTACCTCCCAGCTCCACCTCCTTGCCCCCCTATTCACAGACATTAGAAACCTCTCACTGTCCACTGGTACTGTTCACACCCCATTAAAAATAGCCATCATCACTCCTATCTTTAAAAAAACCCTCCCTGAGCCCATCTCTGCTCTCAAGCTACTACCCCATCACCAACCTCCCTTTCCTCTCCAAGGTCCTGGAACTAGTTGTTGCTTCCCAGCTTTGCTCTTTCCTCTCCCGCCACTCCCTTCATGAACCTCACCAATCGGGTTTCCATGCTGCCCACAGCACAGAAACAGCTCTGGTCAAAGCGACAAATGATATTCTGTCCATCTGCGACCAGGGTTCTCTCTGCCTCCTCGTCCTCCTTGACTTCTCTGCCTTTGACGCCATCAACTACTTCATCCTCATCCACTGCCTCTCTCACCTCAACCTTCATGACTTTGTCCTTGACAGGTTCAGATCATACTTCTCACACCACCTCCACTTCATCTCCACAAACGGTTTCTCCTCTAGCACCCGCACAGTCTCATGCAGCGTTTCTCAGGGCTCTATCCTTGGTCCCCTTCTCTTCAATAGCCATATGCTCCCTCTTGGTGACATCATCTGCAGACTTGGGGTCAACTTCCACATGTTTGCAGATGACATCCAACTGTACCTCTCTACCTCCACTCTTGTCTTCAGGACCACTGCTGTCCTGATGGAATGTCTGTGAGATCTCAAGTCCTGGATGAGAGCCAACTTTCTTCAGTTGAACGTCAACAAGACCGAGGCTCTTCTGATTGGCTCCCATCGGCAAATCCACATCTCGGGTGCTGACAGCATCATCATCTATGGATGCGTATTCCACCTTACTGAGCCAGTCCGGAAGCTTGGCATCTTGTTTGACCCTGAGCTATCCTATCTACCCCACATCCAAGCCATGACCCGTTCTGCCTTCCCCCACCTCCGTAACATTGCCCGGCTTTGCCACTGTCTCACACCGCAGGCCGCCGAAACCCTCATACATGCATTAATTACATCGAGGCTTGGCTATGCAAACTCCTTGCTTGTCGGCCTCCCCAACTCCTTCCTCCATAGGCTGCAGATCATTCAGAACTCTGCAGCCCTTGCCCTCTCCTGCACAAGGCTCCGTGACCCTATCAACCCCATCCTCGCCCGACTCCATTGGCTTCCCATCACATAGAGGATACAGTTCAAGATCCTGGTCCTCACCTTCAAAGCCCTCCATGGTCTTGCTCCCCCCTATCTCTGCGATCTCCTAACCCCCTACCATCCTGCCTGCTCCCTCCGCTCAGCGGTATCTGGCCTGCTTCACGTCCCCATTTCGCCCGCCCCACCATTGGTGGCTGGGCCTCCTGCTACTCTGCCCTCACCCTCTGGAACTCCATCCTGCAGTTTCTCTACCTCGCCCCCTCCCGAGCCTCCTTTAAGACCCATCTCCAGACCCTCCTCTTCGACCGTACTTTCAATTACCCTGCTTCCCCCCCCCTGCCCTCCACACTCCACCCTCCACCACCTGTAGACTGATCAATTTAACTTTACAAAATAGTCTTCTCACTAGGACTGCTCTATCCACTAGGATTTTGGTCTGCAGGGTTCAGGACATGTCTGCTCCTCTAATCTCAACCATCAACAATTGCTTTGCCAGGCATGTTGCCTCCCAGTTACTAATGTACATCAGTGGATGAAGGGTTGAGTGGACCTATCTGCATTTCAATCAAGAATTTTACAACCCTGAGTCTGTTGCTCATCTACTGAACCATTTAGGTATGCATGGCTTATAGCAGTCTCTATGCTAGAAATTATTGGCTCACTGTTTTGATCTTTTATTTTTCAGTAACCTATCAATTGTTAGTCAACTACCAAGTGATCCTGTTTACATTTTTACATTTGTAGATGATTAGAGAATTTGCAGGAAGTTTTGTTTACAGATGTAGCCAGTGAAATCCTAGGAAATGCTTTGAGGTATTTTGATGAGGTGATAAGGCGCTGTACCATATATAGTGATTATTGTAAACTGGCTAGACTGCTGTTTACAAACCTGTTGATTTTAGGTGTAAATGTGAGATGTCAGTTATAATGTAATTTACCAGAAAGCTTTGACGTTTAATGGGTTTCTTGTTTTCTAATGGGTTACTGTTTGATCACGTGGTGCTTGTGAAAGCTGGATGTCCTTGCTAAGTTAATATTTAGGGCACTCCAATGTGCTGGTTACCACAGTGATAAGGCACAATAAAAGAAATGAGCTTTAACATACTGGGTAGTGTGAGATGAGCATCAGAATCATTCAAGCATTGATCTAGAATGAAGGGGAGCATTTTGTGTCTCAGTGATGGAAAAGGCTGTGAAGTGTTTGTTCTAAAAGGGAGCTGTAAACAGCAGGTAGAAAGACTTGCATTTTTTAACAGCTCAATGTGTGGTTTCTGCTGAAAGGAGAACCACACTGCAAACAACAGACTTGTTCCAACTTTACCCCAGGCACAGCCGAAACATTCGTTCATGTGTTTGTCATCTTCTGACTTGACTCTTCAAATGCCCTCTTTGCTGGCCTCCCCAGCTCCACCATGCTCAAGATTCAGCTGATCCAAATTTCCGCCGCCTGCATAAACACCCACACTAAATTCCTTGCCCCTATCACACCAGTTAATGCCAGGCTCCACTAGCTCCTAATTGCTGATCGGATCAATTTCAAGATCCTCGCATTAGTTTTCACATGTCTTTATGCCCTGGCACCTCCTTGCCTCTGACTTGCTTACTTCCCAACCCACTAGCCGTTGTCTCCGCTCGACTGGTTCCGACCTACTGCATGACCCTCCTGCCCCTCCGTTCCACCATCGGTGGCCATGCTTTCAGCCATTATGCCCTGAAACTCTAAAACACTTTTCCTCTATTCCTCCGCCTTCCCCCTTCCCCATCTTCAGATCGCACCAAAAGACCTTCCTCTTCGACCATGCCAGCGGTCACGTATTCCGGGCTCGATGTCATGCATCGCCACTGTCAAGCGCTCTAGGATGCTACGCTGTGTGAGGGGCACTGTATAAATGCAAGTTGTTGTAAAAATATTTCCTCATGCAACAGTGCAGATGATTAGAGTATCAAGAGAAATTAAACTGGACAGGTATTCACAATGGTCTACAGAAATCAACAAGCATAGTTATCATTGCTTGAAAGTTATCAAAAGCATCACATTAATTCACGGTAGTAAAATACAATTACTTTTTCCCTTTTTGTTTCTTCCAATTTTCTTTCCTCTCTGTGCTGGAGTATGGGGACTGGCAGTCTTCATCCAAGTGACCATTCTTAGTGTGAGCCCAACTTCTGTAGCTGGCAAACTATTCAACCAAGGAGAACATTACTCCTAAGCCAAATTGTGTACTCATTTAAATCAAAACACACACACGTTTCAGCAGGAGTCACTGGATAGCAATCGGGAGCAGCGACCATGGCTGATTATTCCCTCCTGAATCTGGAGGTCAATTTTCTAAGACTAATTTACTCAGGGCAGAGTCATTGAACCCGGGACTTTGCATGGGTTGTTATCATTTAATTATGCTCTTTGCATTTGCTTGGGAGAAGATTGAAATATGATGCTTAAGAGAACAAAAAGTGGTAGAATTCAACACAGTTTCAACAGTTGGTTTCACAAAAGGAAGTGATCTCCTTCTTTGAAGTTATCAGGAAGGTTTTATGGTATGAGGAGTCCATAAGAAATGAATGTGGTCAAATCTATTGCATCATATTCTTTACTTGCTATTTTGTGTTGCAATGTTAAGACACAACGCACACTTCAACCAAAAGTGACTAAATCACTACATAAGGGAGTTTGGGGACAAGTTCCATAGAAAATGTCATGCTGGCTGTTGTGATCATGACTCAAACCACACAATGTTCATTTATATAGCACCCTTCATGTAGAGTAGCAACTTGGAGCACTCAAAAATAGCAAAGCTTGACGCCAAGCCAGGGAGAATGGGAAAGTACCATATGTATAGTTGAAGTGGGTCTGAAGATGGGCAAGGAGGAGGCAGGGCGGAGGGATTGAGGCAGAGAGTTCCATAATTTGAGGCATAGTGGCTGCCGATGTTGGAGAGTGTGGGAAGCTGGAGCCAGGTGAGTGAAGGCGACAGGTAGTGGAGTGGGGTGTAAGAAGGTCGGAGAGGTAGGGAGGTGCCAGGGCATAAAGCAATTTATAAACGAATATGAGCATTTTGAAGTTGATCCGTTCTGCAATCGAGAGCCATTAGTGCCTGGCAAGGAGTGGGGTGATGGGAGTATGGAGTTTGATGAGGATAAGTATATGGGTGGCGGAGTTTTGAATTAATTGGATTTTATCAATGGTGGACATGGCGAGCAGAGCATTGGAATGTGAGAGGTGATGAAAGCATGGTTTTCATAAAATGGGTTTCAGCTTCATAGGGTGTGATGTTCGGTCAGAGGCTGACAATGTGCTGGAGGTGGAGGAAGGTGGTCCTGGTCAGTGACTGGATGTGGGTTAGCAGGGGGAGGAGGAGGAGCAGCCAGGTTGACGTGGGTGTAGATGTCAATGAGTTAAAATGGGGTGTATATTCCGGAGGCCGACCTTGCCAAGAGAGTGGGCGATGGGCAGTTGGGGTGGCTGATCTGGGACAACCAATGCTGAGTGCCCCAATGAATCCGGCGGTGGATGCCCAGGCTAGAGCAGAGGGAGACGGTCGAATGGTCCATAAAGAAGAGAAGGACTGAGTGGAAGTAGAAGAGGGGGCATTTTGGGAGTGGCAAACAGGCCCGTTGAGACCGGAAGCAAAGCATGGTCAGCCTGAATGGAGGGGCCTGGAGGAGACAGTGAGAAGGGGAGAGAGAGAGGGTATGGCGCTCATAACGTTGTCAGAGCAGATGAGTGACCAAGGTAAAGGGATAGACCAAATCAGGGTTTCTCAGTCATAAGTGAGGGAATAGATAGTGAAGGATAAAGAAGGCCATTTCTTAAACTTTGGTGCTAAAATTTGCATCATCTGAGTAGTTATGGCAGAAACTGAAAACCTGTGAGGTTGAAATAGAACCTTTACAGGACGGAGACAAGAGAAATGATGGTCATCGTGGAAGGCTACAACCTCTCTAATAAACAGCATTTCATAATCTGCTGCATCAGGATGTCATCGTATTTTAACTTCTCTCATGGTTTTTTTTAACTCCTATCTTCTCTGCTACCAGTTGTCTATTTCACTTCTGATGAAGCTTTTAAATTTATCTTCCACTTTATTCTGCTAAGTGGTTTGCTGTCGATTTCTGGTTTTATTTCAGATTTTCAGCTTATATACTTTTCTTTCAGGAGGGTGAAATATGTTGTGGTCATTTTCACATGAACAGAACTTGTAGTTGAACTTGTCTCTAATGATGTGTTTGGAAGTGATCTCCCCTGATTTTAGGAGAATAGTTTCACTCAAAGGCTCTGAAGATTCACTGGCCCAGCTGTGAGCATGCCATTCCAATGCCACCTTCCCAGATACTAGCTTTATTTTAATAGCAATCCAAGTCAGCTTTGGACCAACCAAAGATAGTGTCTCAGGGGTCTGTACAAGGAAGGACCCCTTCTGTTCCGTGCATAGGGTAGTGACTGAGATTTCCAGACTCAGTTGAAGTTAGCTATATTTCCAGGCTTCATTATATTGCAATCGGAGGAGGCAGTCCACAATACAGAATAATTTGCATAGAGATTTCAGTAAGGTATACACTTGACCTGATCACAGGCAAACAAGTTTAATACAGATCAATACAAGGTACTACATATAAGTAAAAATAAGAAAATGCATTTATTCCATGGATGGGATGCAACAAAATTTGACAAAAATGGTAGCTGAAGGAGATCCAGGAATATTAGTTTACTTGTGGCTTGTGATACGAAACCTCAGTGTTAGGAAGCAATAAACCGGCAAATGGATTGCTGAGGGGCAGATTTTTTTTTCTGGTATCGAGTGCAGATAATTCCCTCCATACTTGGTCACCCCAGATGGAAAGAAAAGGAAGCTCCAAGTTGTGTCAGTAAACAGATATACATGCCTGAACCGCAAAAAGGAGATCTATAAGATAGGCTGAATTTGGAGAATAATGGGGTTTCATTGGTAACTCCAACATATAGTCCAAACCTTGGGCAAGTTTCCTTACTCCACACGCCTAATAATAATAATCCCTCCAAAAACAATAATAAATTGGTCATTTTCAATCCAGGACTGTTTGTGGGACATTGCTGTGCGCAATTGGCTGCCGCGTTCGCCCACAAATATATAGTCAATTCACTTTACAGTGTGTTCTGTGAAGCGCTTTGGGATGTCCTCCCGACGTAAAAAGTGCTATATCAAATGCAAGGATTATTATTATTATAATATGGGTGGGGTTAATGATGATCCAAATCTCTTCCAGGATTCTCCCAGTGACCTGGAGTCTTGGGCAGGTCTATAATATGTGAATTGAGGACATGAACTCCTCCACTCCCTCTCTCACACTAAGCTGGAGATTCACATGGGCGGTGATGCAATCATGCTAATGTGTGGTAAATTCTGTAAGTTAGAATTTTTATTCCAGCAGCCACATTTGAGTTTCCATTTGTTGAAAGTGCTAAATGCTGTTAGCATCCTTACAAAAATGGGATTTCATCTTCTGAAGTGTCTTGAATTGGGCACTTATAGCCTTTTTAACTGTGCACAACTATTGGAGGAGTTGGGAATGTGTGAGACCACCAATTGTCATTAAGGTTTACCCAAACAGGTTCTGTAGATGCCACAATAATACTGGCACTGGAACAAATATTAGTTCTAAACATTATGACATGAAAATTTAAATATTTAAATGTATGATTAGGATTGAAATGGCTGAAATATTGACCGCTCACATTGAATGGGAAATGTTTTTATCTTTATTTTACTGGTTCTGTATAACATGCTATTTGTGATTTCTTTAAAATGTGGTCTAAATGTCTAAATAAAATTCTCCTGGTTGCTATTCAGTGGTTTGCACAGAAATACAAATTCCAACAGCATATTACAGATGGGAAAATGTAACTTGGCAGAAAAACTATTCAACATGACCAACATAATTTACAACAACAACAACAACAAGATTCCATTTATAAAACGCCTTTCACGTCAGGAGGACGTCCCAAGGCGCTGCACAGTTGGGTCATGACCCGAGCAGGGGGAAATGGTCAGGGTGAGGGGAGGGAAGGGAGGGAGCGAGGAGGGGGGAAATGGTCAGGGTGAGGGGAGGGAAGGGAGGGAGCAAGGAGGGGGGAAATGGTCAGGGGGAGGGAAGGGAGGGAGCGAGGAGGGGGAAGAGAGTCGAGAGGGGAGCTGAAGGCTCGGTCAAAGAGAAAGGTTTTGAGACCGGCCTTGAAGGAGGAAAGGGAGGAAGCAAGGCGAAGGCACTGGGGGATGGAGTTCCAGAGCCTGGGGGCTGAGAGGCTGAAGGCCCGACCACCGATGGTAGGGTGGTTGGGGCGGGGGACGTGGAGCAGACCAGAGCCAGAGGAACGGAGGGTACGGGCAGGTAGGTAGGGGGATAGTAGGTCGGAGAGGTAGGAGGGAGCAAGGCCGTGAATGGCCTTGTAGGTGAGGATGAGGATCTTGAATTCGATCCTCTGGGGGATGGGGAGCCAGTGGAGGCGAGCGAGGGTGGGAGTGATGTGGTCCCGAAGCCTGGTGCGGGACAGTACACGAGCTGCAGAGTTAAGAGCTCAAGGTAAGAAATTGTGTTGTTTCAAGACACGTTCCTGTGGTAATTAACCATAAGGAATGTATAATGCATCGCTGAAAACTTTACCTGTATATGCCATTTAAAATGCTTCAATTCAATCGCAGTTTTGTATAATTGTATAATTATTAAGTAAATTTTGCTAAAAAAAATTGACAAACCAGACAATCTGGATTTCAAGACTGACTTTATTCCTGTTGAGAAACAATTTGATTTACTCAATACACAACAGACATTTCCAGTTGACACTCCCATGCCACAAGGAGTGTTTGGTGCAGAAACCACATGAAATAAATGAGTTGCACAGAAAGCGTTGCATTTGTTTGACTTGTAACCTTAAATCTAATAATTCTGGTATTTGATTATGCACAAAGAACCTGCCCAAGCCTAAAGGCACAAACCACTTTATGTAGGGAGGCTGCATCAAATCATTTTTCCTCACCAGTTAGCAATAGAAATTGCCGATCTCAGAAATCTGCCAATAACTAAGTTGAAAAACACTACAGGTAAATTTGGGGAAATGAAATAAATCACAAGTTCTTGCAAGTAAAATATGAACGGAGAAGGGATCCTTTCTTTCCAGCAGACTCTGGAATTGCATCTGTGCCGATAGCTCTACAGCTGTGCTATCAGCTGACAGTGTGTGGTATGAGGAGCAACAGGATATTATTGTTATTGCATTTTTCCTGTACATGATCCAGAATGACCTGAGTCATGGGATACACACAGTTCTGCAAAGCAAAATCCTTTTAACTAAATTAAGAAGAGTTCTGTGTGTAGTCATGAGTATAACTTCCTTTATTTAAAAAATATATATTCCCCACATCCTTAAATTATCAGTGAGCTCTATAGAGCTTAGTTTCCATAAGATAGTTGCCCAACTAGCTTTATTTGTTTTGTGTGATCTCTGAAAATGGCAACCAATAGTTTGCTGTTTGGGGGTCATAAGGCTAATCTATAAACAGTTGAATCATTCCAACAGCACTGCTGTTTTCACTGGATACTACAGTATTACTGTGTGCTATTGGAACTTGATTTCTCGGATTTGGGAGAGATGAGGAATGGAAGGATATATTTGAAAACAAATCCCGAACAATAGTTTCAGAGGCATGAAATTCCACATACTCATAGATAGGACGACTATTTTATCTTAACATTTAAGATTGCTTTTGGGGGAATTGGCACAGGCAACATGGGCTGAATGGCCTTCTTCTGTGCCACAAATTTCTAATGGTGTATGGTGCCAATTTTAAGGTTGCGCTTTTCTAAAGTTCTTTAATAGACTAAATTCAAGACCTTTACTTAAATCTGTGTGAACTTTATTCTTAAATCACAATTAGGTAACAGGCTAAATGTTGAAAGGTCAGGCCTCAGATATGCTAAGCAGGACAAGAGGGCACAGGTCAGTGTGCTGTAAGGGGAATTTTAGGACAGACAGCAGAAATCTCATCTCCAGGTCTCCACTCAGCCTATTCTCTTACTCCTCTGGACCTTTCTTTTCTTTGAACACCTCACTCTTTAGCAACCCTCCAAACTCCCCCTAGAAAATCTCCTTGTCTACCATTCCTGCCCTTCCTCCCACCCCCCCCCCCCCCCAGCACTTTACTCAAATCTCCACCCTTCTATTCTCCCTCCTCATCCTGAGTGACTTGAATCTTCACTTCACTCCTTTCTCAACCTTTGCTGATTTCTTCCTTCTCTCTTCTCTGAACTTCTCCTTCCAAATTCCCCCCACCACCCATATTCATGGTCACCCGCTTGACCTGTTTTTTAACCAGAGCTTCACCATTCCTGACATCATAGTCACCAATAAAGCCATTGCAGATCATTATTTCATCTCCCTCAACTCCTCCTGCTTCCTGCCTCCCAACCTACTTCCACTCCTTCCACCCCTCTCCACTGTCCTCGATTCAGATCAACTCCTCCCCCTCTTCCTGCAAAAACCTTACTTTCTGGTCACACTTCTTCATAACTCCCTCGCTAATATTGTCGATACCCTTGCCCCCATCATGTCTTGCACATCCTCCTACCCCTGCAAGTCCCTGGTATGTTAGCCACCTCTGTTCATTCAAATCATTGATGCATTTTGCTGAACACATCTGACTCAAATCCAACCTATCAATCCACTGCCAGAATTGGCTACAAACAAACCTGTTACTCCACCCTTGCCTTCGCTAAATCATCCTTCTACTCCAATATTGTCCTGGAGGCCAAGGACAACCCCAAGCTCCTCATGTCCACCACAAACCAGTTCCTTCACCCATCTTCCTGTGCTTCGCCCATCCTCTGCTCCAACTCCAACTGCAAGAATATGATGGACTTCCTAGTGTCCAAAATTGAGAGGATCTACTCTGCTACCTGTGCCCTTGCTACTGCCTCCTTCACTCCTCCTCCACCCATACCTCCCTCCAAAAGTTAACCCCATCTCTCCATCTTCCCTCTCCTCTGTTGTGTCTAAAATTAAGCCCATGACATGCTCCATCAACTCTATCCCCACCCCTCTCCTGTGCTCCCACCTCCACCTCCTTGACCCCTCACTATTGGACATTGTCAGCCTCTCTTTGTCCACTGGCAGTTCCCATCCCTTCAAAACAGCTGTCATTACCCCAATCAACCTTCCCTCAACCAATCGCTGTTCTCTATCTACCATTGCATCACCAATCTGATGCTCCTCTCCAAGACACTGCAACAAGTTATTGCTTTGCTTGTTCCTGTCCCTGCACTCGCTCCATGAACCCCTCAAATCTGGCTTTTGCCCTGCCCGCATTACTGAGACTGCCCTGGTTAAAGTCATAAATGACATTCTTTGCATCTTTGCCCAGGGATCTCTCTGCCGCCTTCAACAATGTTGACCATTCTATCATTCTCCAGCGCCTTTCCCCCCAGCTTATACGTGTTCCTGATTCTGTCCATGTGTGGTTTCTTTCTTATCTATCTTAATGACTCCACTTTGTATCTGCCAACAGCTTCTTCTGTCCCTGTGATGATTCTCAGGGCTGTATCCTCAATTGGCTGGTGATGTTATCTGCAGACTTGGGTTAACTTCCATTTGCGTTTGGACGACACCAATTGTGCACAGCAGTGTCCCACAAACAATCGTGGATTGAGTGACCAAATTATTGTTTTTTTTTAAAGGATTATTATCCTCGGAAAAATGATTCACCAATTGACTAACAACTGGGTCCCTATTTACTGCTAGTATATTAGTATATTAGTTAGAGCACTCGCTTCACAAGCGAGAGGGCCTGGGTTTGATTCCCAGGCAGGGTGAAACATTAGGCAAATTTCCTTACTCCACACAGCTCTTTAAGTAGGAACCCAATTGTTAGTGGATTGGCGGATCATTTCCCTGGGGATAATAAAATAAACAATAAAAAAACATTTGGTCACTCAATGTATGTTTGTGGGACACTGCTGTGCACAATTCGCTGCTGGTTTCGCCCGCAAAGTATGCAGTCAATTCATTTTACAGTATATTCTGTGAAGCGTTTTGAGATGTCTCGAAGACATGATAAGGTGCTATATCAAATGCAAGGATTATTATTATTACCATATGGGATCCCCGGAATTGCAACCCATGCTGTTCTGACTGATTGCTTGCCAGACATCAAGTTCTGGATGAGAGGTAATTTTCTTCAGTTAAAAATAGAAAAGACAGAGACTCTCTTGCTTGGTTTTGGTTACCACCTTCTCACCTCAGGTGCTGATAGCAGACGCACACTTTCCAATCTACTCAGACACACACTTTCCACCTCACAAAGCCAGTAGGGAATCATCGGTGTCCTGTTCAACTCTCAACTAGAAGTTGCAAACCCAGGATCCTGTATGGCAATGATTCTCCTAAATCCTCGGATCCATTGAAGAGAATACCGGAATTTTGGGATTGTATGAAGGCCAAACACAGATGGAAGATGAGGCTGGCTTTCTGCCCTGCCAGAAGCGGGCTGCACGTTGCCATGAGGACAATCCGGTGGGAGTGGACAGACGGGCGTTTAAAACTTATGGTGCCCTCCCAGCAGAGGGACACTTTCTCTCAGTACCCTGCTGGTCCAGAGTTCAACCACAGGCGTCCTGGATGATATTGTGGGATTTGGGGCATTAAAATTGTGAAATCCTAGGATTCCTAAAGAGGACCAAGGTTGCAACCCCTACTCTCAACTATCCTTTATACCCCACATACGTGCCATGACCCACTCAGCTTTCCCCCACCTCTGCAACATTTCCCACACCCGCCACTGTTTCTCCCTTCAGGCCGTCAAGACCATCACCTACGTCTTCATCATGTCAAGACTAGCCTACGCCAACTCTCTGCTTGACAGACTTCCCAACTCCTCCCTTCACAAACTGCAGACCATTCAGAACTCTGCAGCTCATGTCTTCTCCCGCACCAGGTTCTTTGAGCCTATCACCCCTCAGCTCCATTGGCTCTCCACTCTCCCGCCACCCCTCCCCCAAGAGGGTAGAGTTCAAGATCTTAGTCCTCACTACTTTTAAATCTACGGTTTTGCCCCATGCTATCTCTGTGACCCTCTAAAACTCAACTTACCCATCTACTCCCTTCTGCTAGGCAACCACTGGTCTATTTTACAAACCCTGCCCACCTCATCATTATCGCCTGGCTTTAAGCTTTCTGTCGCCATTCTTGGAATTACTGAGGATGGCCATGTAAGGCAATGATGGAAGTGCTGCACATATGGCTTTCGTTTGTAACTCAAAATTAATTGTGGTTACTACCTGTATCACTGAGAACTCAGAAAAGCCTACCATAGAATTGATAACAGTGATCAACTATAATGTTGCTTAAATTATGACAAAATTATATCTCAAATTATTAGTGTAGCCAGTGTTGAGAGGAGAGTTTAAACTAACATGGCAGGAGGGAGGAGAAAACAAGATAAAGAAGCAGGAGGAAGTATGGAGGAAAGTCAGGAGCCAAATGGCTTCCTTCTGTGTGATGAATTTCTATGGTTCTATTATCCTAGTTCTGCTACATTTTTAGTGATGCACTTGCACCAATGTAACTGTTAGACTTCACTGACATCTTAAGTTAGTCCTCAAACCATATTGTGAATGATACAGTCCTGCACAACATAAAATGCTTCAATGATTGGCATTTCCAGTTCAAATTGGGTGCAGTTTCTATATTGTAACCTAAATAGTGGGGGGGGAAACATATAATGTTACAAACAGATTGCATGTGATAATCATCGCTGGCAATAATTATCATGTCGAATCTGTTGTAGTTTTCACCCAGGATTATCCAATACATTCTGGAACTTTTTTGTGGTTGTTGATTTAATGTTTCACAATAACCTTGCAGATTAATGCAATTTCTGGTGCCCTTAGCTGATGACAGCCAAGACAGTGATGGGACACTCCAATTGGCTTCCATGCTTGAGCAGGAAATATAATCAGCCAGGATTTCTGCTCCTAATTTACAACCAGTGACTTTAATCAGAAAATGTACATGTGTGGATGTTGGGTGAAGGTAAGATTGGGCCAATGGCATTAGTTAATCAATGACAGCACCCCAGGCCCTAAAGGTCATGTTCATATCAAGACAGAACTATAATATATA
This sequence comes from Callorhinchus milii, assembly GCF_018977255.1. Taxonomy (NCBI): domain Eukaryota; kingdom Metazoa; phylum Chordata; class Chondrichthyes; order Chimaeriformes; family Callorhinchidae; genus Callorhinchus; species Callorhinchus milii. The sequence continues at coordinate 75,095,555 of NW_024704742.1, read as the reverse complement.
TATCTGTTTGCTCTGAGTTGACATGCTTAGCAATAGAATATTGGAATTGAGTCAATCCTCTGTGGTGTTCTTGGTGGTCCAGTTCCTGAGCCAGGTGAGCCCACAGTACTCCAGGGCACTGACGATGATCGGTCAGCCAGCCTGGCTCATCAATAGGACTTTGAGGGCAGACTAGGTTCTAAGAGCAGGGATACTTCTCACTCAGCTCCTGAAATTTTTTAAAGCCCTAAGGGATGGGTTGGCACTAGTTGGACAAGCTTGCCAGATAATGCTTTCAATGGCAAGCTATGAGGTTTTTAATCTGGTAAAACTCCAGCATTACTCCATGCAAATTCTGCGATCCCCAAACCTTGGCTGTTGCTATCTTGCACCTATAATACTCTCTGAAAGTACGTGAGCATTATGTGTCCCTCCAGGGAGAGGGTGCGCATTCCATTCCAGACACAGGAAAATTTCCATGTGTAGCTGGCATACATATGTGGAACTCTGTCTTGTTTGGATACTCTTAAGCATGGTGATGGGTTTCTGTATTAGACATCTGGCTGACCATAAATTTGGGCAGAGGGAAAGTAGCCTGTGATACTCATTGTCACACTCGCATTTGAAGAATGACCACCTTGGTCAGGATGCGTGGGATCTGTAAAACAATTAGTTGGTCAGTGACAGCACCGCAGACCTTAAAGGTCATTGTCATACCGAGACATGATCTGTACATGTCTCGGTACAGTCACATTGTCTTGGACTTCCTCCATTTGCTATTCTTTTTGAGTCAAAGAACTGTTAATTGACCTTTTAGACCAGGTTAAACTAAAACCCTTGAGAAAAAAACACACAATAAGAAGTCAGTACATACTTTCCTGAGCATGCAAGAGAATATCTGTGTGGAGTTATCTGACCCCGTATAGCTCTTCCTTCATTGAAATACAACAATTCACTCTCCTGCTACTCACTGCAGTTACACAGCATAGATCAGCCTTGGTCTCAGTACATATTGACTTCACATGACAATGCTTCAAGTGCACTGAAGCTAGGATAGCCCTGACGCAACTACACTGGCGAGTGTGTGTGAGAGGGAGACTTACAGTGATAAGAACCTTCTTTGTGTGGCAGCATTAACTTACCCAGGGTAGACCTTTAATTCCTAATAGTTGTTGTGACGAACCAGGCAAGTTTTACTTTTACTCAATTCTCAAACCAAGTGTAATATTTTCTAGTCTGTTTTTGGTCTGTTGGCTAATTATACCGAGAAAGAACCATTGCATCTTATAGAAACTTAAAATTTTATAGCAAAGAAGGAGGCCATTTGGCCCACCGTGCCTGTGAAAGATCCACCAACTAGTCCCACTTCCCCTCTCTTATAGAATCATTGAAAAGATCTATCTGAGGAAAAAATCAGTTGCTGAAAATATAACCAACGGAATTAAAAAGCTAGCTTCTAACGTGTTAATTGTAGTGGACTGGATTTCAAGTCGATCCAGTGCACAGCCATGGATCATTTACATATTGATGAGGTCATGCTTTATAAAAGATCTTTCATGCAAATTCAACGAGATGAAAATAGTTACCACTCAGCTGGTGGTGAGATCAAACAGCAGTAGATGGAATTGCAGATCTTTAGAAAGAATTGTAGAAAGGAATTCTCCTGCCAACCTTTCTTCTATTTATGAATAAATCTTAATTTTTTTTGTGGGTATCCAGGCCTTATCATTTGAACAGTAATACTACATCAATTTCCCATCTGCTCATTATCTGAACTTTGAGAGAGGTACTGGTCTGAGATGCTTCTCAATAAGGTAGGAGAAAATACATCTGAGCAGAGTTACAGAGGGACATTGACTGAGTTTTACAATAGGCTATATGCCAGACCTTCTGTGCTGTAGAATAGCGCATGCTATGAATGAACTAAAACAGGGGGTGGCAATAGCAATATAAGTGAGAAGGATAACACTTACTTAATTCTTAGACTAAGTGGCACATTGCTATAAAGATAATCGGTGAGTCACAAATATTCACTGAAGATTAATGAACTATTTTAATGCTGGAATTGGCTGAAACCCAAATGGGCAATATCTCTTAACCAGGGGCTGTCAGCTTTGAAAAATAATTGTGTGGTTTCTACCAATATTCAGACTTTTTCCCCACTGCCATATATATCACATTACCAAATAACGTGTAGGTGATAGATAATTACTTAAACGTCTGTGTCTGTAGATCAGAACAGTGATATCTGTTGATATAAAATGGCTTCTAGACTTCAAATTATGCAACTCTTGAGACGGTCTGGACTTGGCATTCATCACTCATGATTTTGGGATGCAATAAGAAAGAAAATTGTCTCTTTTGTAACACTTCATGTCATAATGTCTCAATCCACAATTGTTTGTGGGACCCTGCTGTGTGCAATTGGTTGCCATGTTTCGTCCACAGAATATACAGTCAATCCACTTTACAGTATATTCTGTGAAGCGCTTTGAGATGTCTAGAAGATGAGATAAGGTGCTATATGAAGTCATGGAGTCCTGTAGCTCAGTGGTTAGAGCACTCGCTTTGCAAGCGAGACACCTGGGTTCAATTCCAGGCAGGGCGAAACCTTGGGCAAGTTTCCTTACTCCATACGCCTAATAATAATCCCTCCAAAACAAAACAATAATAAATTGGTCATTTTCAATCCCCAACTGTTTGTGGGACACTGCTGTGCGCAATTGGCTGCTGCGTTTCGCTCACAAATATACAGTCAATTCACTTTACAGTCTATTCTGTGAAGCGCTTTGAGCCGTCTAGAAGATGTGAAAAGTGCTATATCAAATGCAAGGATTATTATTATATCAAATGCAAGGATTGTAATGTGTTTCATAAGTATTTTAGTAACTATTTTTGTTGGCAAACACTGTAACTATGTACCAGCAAAGTTTTCATGAACAGAATGTTCAATTAATCTGGGAGATTGTTGGCAAGGACACTGGTCAAAACTCCATTCTCTTCACCAACTGTGTCATGTTATCTTTAATGTCTCCCTAAAGGGCATTCATTGCTTGATGAGAACTGCAATGTGTGACCCCCTCTTCTACAATACTGAACTGTTTTTTAAACCAGTTCAGTAAATGCAGCAGTTTAAATAACTGCAGGAAAAGTAGGAAATCATTGTTGAAAGTTGCAGACTCAGAAAGCTGCACTCATTGAGACTCTTCGACTTGAAGACACTGACTGAGGAACAGTTAGTGTTCCAGTCAGTGATCCATTCCGTGGCTATCACAAATTGTGTTTGATATAGCACTGCATGTTGAAATGTCTTGTAGCGTTTCACAAGATTTTCTGTAAAATTTAGGAACCGTTTATTTGTCGTGAATATAATAATAATCCTTGCATTTGATATAGCGTTTTTCACATCTTCTAGACGTCTCAAAGCACTTTACAGAATAGACTGTAAAATAAATCGACTATATTTGTGGGCGAAACGCGGCAGCCAACTACGCACAGCAGTGTCCCACAAACAGTCATGGATTGAAGTGACCAAATTATTTTTATTTTCTTGAGGGATTATTATCAGGCGCGTGGAGTAAGGAACTTGCCCAAGTGAGTGACCAATTTTATTTGAGAGTAGTGTTGGTCAGGATACTTGAAGCAAATAGTGCCATGGGTTCTTTTATCATCCCACTGAACAGGTTAACAGGACCTTGGTTTAACATCTCATGTGAAGGGCAGCACCTTCCAACAATGCATCACTCCCCCAGCATTGCATTAGATTGTTAACTATGAGTTCGTAGTCCTGTCGCTGGGGTTGAATCCACAACCTTCTGACTCTGAAGTGACAGGGCTACCCATTGAACCAAGTTGGCATATACTCTGAGATTAGTAATTATCTGGAGTTTAAATGAAATTTGTTTGAAAATCTGCCTTTGAGTTGATTTAAGAGCAAAAGTAGAAAGGTACTTTGAGTGTTTGTGCTTCTAACAGTTCTTTGTGGTGACTTTCCTTCTCAAGGAGACCAATGGGAAGAGTCTGATTTACCAGCATAAGAGCAAAAGTTGTGGATTGTTAGAACTGTTATTTTTGCTACTTAAACATATTCCAGTGGTGGTAAAGAGATCTGCATAAATGCCGGTCTGATTGTACAGATCAAACGCTATTTAAAAATGCACTAATACAGAACAATAAACTCCTTTAGACAAACAGATGAATGTATCTCTTTTTGAAAGGTTATTTTCTCCCCTTTGTTGCAAGACCTAAAGTGAGACTTGTCTTGGTTCTCCCTTCTCTTGGTGTGACTGCAGCAAGCAATCATTGTGGAAATGTGAGCAATATGAAATCAGGCTGGGGGGGGGGGGGGGGTGGGGGCTGTCTCTGTGAACCTCCTGGAGTACAAACAGCAGAATGCAGCTTCAGAACAAAATGCCGGAATATAATTTGGGAATTAAGAAGATCATTAACTTTCAATTGATGTGAAAGACGCAATGTAAATGCAATTTGTTGTTGTTGTTGAAATGTCTGACAAATGGTGGGGTTTTTTCAATGCAATGAGTGAAATGTGATGAGATCACTTTCAGACGGTGAGAAACTGGGAATATCAGGACAGCTGCATGGTAATAGAGTAAATTCTGCAGAGTGTCTGTCAGTGCAGAAACCCACTCTGGACAAATGGCAATACACTGCAGCTGTACCGAGCTGCTTTAAGGCAGCGTATCAACATTTAAGAAGTTTGATAACTTAGAAAGGAAGTCTCTTCTGTAGTTTTAATATATGATGAAAGTCATTCTAAAGCAAATAACGCTTGTCTGTTTATTTTTAACAGTTAATTTATCTGTAATGTGCGATATGAACACATTTTGAAAAAATCTTTTTTAAAGAAAATGTATTTTATTAAGCCTCTTTGGAAAAAAATACATTGCTGCTTTACCACCAGAGCAGTGTTCTAATTTAAGTACTTTCCTATGCAAAGCACTCAGTGGCTGAGCCTTTGTTATCTCATGTATAGGATTTTTTTTCTGTGGGTGTAACCATCTGTGACATGAAGCTGATCCTCACTAAACCCTGGCATGGATCTCTTCTATCCTGGAAGCGAGCTGCTTAAAATAGCAGCAGTGTCAACAGCACCTTAATCAGTTTGCATTAGTAGGGATTCCCCTTCTGATGCTGAGCTACACAGTACTGACATGTTAACGACAAGATTGGTAAAGGCATGTGCAAAATTGGCTGCCACGTTACGCCCACAATTCACTTTACAGTATATTCTGTGAAGCGCTTTTAGACATCTCAAAGACGTGATAAGGCACTGTATCAAGTGCAAGGATTATTATTATGTGGGTTTCTGGAGTAGCCTGTGCCCAATTGTTCTGTTGTTTTGGCAGAACCTGACCAACCTGACCCCTCTCTGCACTCAGTGGGCACTGGCCTATTTCATGTACTCTGTCCTGCCCGCCCCATCTTCCCAAATCCAACCGGTTCCTTCTCAACCTGTTTATATTTGATGTAGATATGCTCGGGGATGATATTAATTTGCTCCCTTCTCTGGCTGGCCTAACTTTGCTTGTGTACTTGTTGCATTCTCCCATTGACTGGTCTGCCCCTCCAAATCCTACAATGAGCCAGGCTGGCTCAGCTATCATGAGCAGTGCCCTGGAATATTGTAGACTTGCCTGACTTAAGACCTGGAATCTGAGACCGCCACAGAAGTTGGATGAGTTCCCTCCCTGGAGGGACACATCCAGCTTGCCTAATTCTTGAGAGTATTAGGTGCAGGTTGGCAAGAGCCAAAGATTGTTGGAGTATTGCCAGAGTCTCACCACCTAAGACTGCATAGCTTGCCATTAAAAGCACTATCTGTCTTTCAAACTTTTCTGTTGCTTGTCCAGCATAGGAGTACCCTACCCGTTAGGGCTTTGGCTTGCAGAGTTAACAGTTGCTGAGTGGTGGGAAGAATCTCTACCCCCAGTGACGAGTCTGCCCTTTCAATTCCTGCTGACAGACCAGGTCATTTGATATCCAACAAAGGTGTATTTGAGCCCACTCTTGGTGAATGGCAGATTCCAGGAACTCCCTATGAGCTTACTTAAAAACATAAGAATTAGGAGCAGGAGTAGGCCATTCGGCCCCTCGAGCCTGCCCTGCCATTCGATAAGATCATGGCTGATCTTCAGACCTAACTCTAATTACCTGCCCTATCCCCATATCCCCTAATCCCTCTATTTTTTAAATATCTATCAGTTTCAGCCTTGTGGGCAAAACAGCTCAGGAGGAAATGCATGACAGCATTGCCACAGCTTGGACACTCATTCTTTCCTGTTGAACAATGATTCCACCAGTTGCAGGTGCGGAGCTTGAGCAGTAGCAGTATCTGCAGATCAGTCAAGGTGGATTCTAAGCCCTGGATGTATGAACGCGTGTTCAAGACTCCAGGTAACACCTTCCAGCATCTGTTACCCAAAGCCTTAGTTTCCTCATCAGTTATCTGGCGGACATCTGCCTTCAGCGTGGTGCAAGGACCTTTACAACACAACTTGTGATTTGCCTGCCACCTTGATCTCAAGTCCAATGCTGCGTACCAGGCTTACTTAGCACCAGCTGTTTACTCCAGGTCCTCGTGTGAGGGACTTTGGCAAATAGAGGTTTCCACAGTGAAGCCGACTCGACCTCCAGGGTGCTCAGTGACAGATCAGTGTAGACTGGAGCAGTCCCTCCATGTAGCAGCTTCCTGTGTTTGCCACAAATCTACCGCTGCGGGGGTATGACGACTGAGGACAGACACTGAGCGACGTGTCGTGCAGAAAGCTCCCTCTTTTCCCAGTGAAAAACAACTCTTAAGTCCCTCATCTCCCAACCTCTCCTCCCCATCCTACCTCTGCGATCTTTGATAGATTTTTGGTAGTTCAGGGTATTAAGGGATATGGGGAGAAAGCGGGAAATTGGAATTGAAAGATTTAGTTGAAATACAGATCAGCCATGATCTAATTAAATGTCGGAACCTGGCTGTTCCCTTTGCCCAGCAAACACCTACTTGCTTTGTGTCCCCCAACTCATCTACCTCACCATTATTCTTTTGCCCCTGTTTTCTGGAACTCAATTCCGGAGTCCCTCCAATTCCCTCCCCTATTTTAAGGCATATCAAGACCTAACAGTTTCACTGCGCTTTCAGTAATCTTTTCCACTCCCTGTTCCACCTCCCTCAGCTTCCAGTTCAGGTGCCCAGCCAGCAGCGTCGAGCACTTTGAGATGTCCTGAGCTGAAAAAGAAGCTGTATAAATGTTATGTTTCTGGCAGGGAAACAACAGTATTGCTCATGTGGCCCGCCAACATTTCTCAAATAGGGCACGCGACCTGTAGCAGCCCAAAAATTGAACCAGTATTTTTGTATTACATTTGTATATACAAATGAGAATGTATGAAACATAACTTATAAAAATGCTCACGTTACCATAAACCAGTAATCACTGGTTTATGGTAATGTGAGCATTTTTATAAGCTATGTTTCATACATTCTCATTTTGCTTTTAGCACACATGCGTAACAAGAATGAATTTGTCTTTGCCACTATGGATATAGTGGTTTGCACCACCACTTTAGTTTAGAGATGGAAAACTGGTAAAAGCCTGAGGTGGAGTTCTGAGCTTTGATTGGGTTGCGGTGCCTTGTTCTAGCACAGAACTTGTGGAATATTCAGTGCAACCATCAGTAAATGGAAGTTTTTGTTATGAGTGTGGCAATGAGCTGCAGACAAAAAATCTGGCAGAGAAATTCTACCTGTGCAACTCCTGGAGGAACACCAACCTTTTCTCTGTGTTACAATAACAAAATTACATTTTATAGCGCCTTTTACGTCAGGAGGATGTCTCAAGACGCTGGACAATCAGTGTTTCGGACCCAAGCTGGGGGTTGGGATCGGGGAGGGTGGAGGGCAGGGGGGGAAGGAGTGTGACCGAAGACACGGTTGAAGAGGACTGTCTTGAGACAGGTCTTGAAGGAGGCAAGAGAGGGGCCGAGGCAGAGGGACTACGGGATAGAATTCCAGAGGGTGGATGCAGAGTGGCTGAAGGCCCGGGTGAGGCAGGGATGTGAAGCAGGCCGGAGCCCGCTGAGCGGAGGGATCGGGCAGGTTGGTAGGAGGTTAGGAGGTCACAGGGATAGGGGAGAGTAAGACCATGGAGGCCTTTGAAAGTGAGGACCAGGATCTTGAACTGTATCCTCTGTGTGATGGGAAGCCAGTGGAGTCGGGCGAGGATGGGATGATAGGGTCATGAAGCCTGGTGTGGGAGAGGACACAGGCTGCAGAGTTCTGGATGATCTGCAGCCTACAAAGGGAGAAGTCGAGGAGGTCGACAAGCAGGGAGTTAGCATAGTCAAGCCTGGATGTAATGAATGCATCTTTGAGGGTTTCGGCAGCCTGCAATGTGAGACAGTGGCTGAGCTGGTCAATGTTGCGGAGGTGGTGGAAGGCAGAGCAGTCGAGACAGATGTGGGGTAGAAAGGATAGTTGAGGGTCAAACAAGATGCCAAGGTTCCGGACTGGCTCAGTGAGGTGGATTGTGTATCCTTGGATGGTGATGCTGTCTGCGCCTGAGGTGTGGAGGCGTTGACGGGAGCCAATCAGGAGAGCCTCGGTCTTGTTGACGTTCAACTGAAGAAAGTTAGCTCTCATCCAGGACTTGATGTCTGACAGACATTCTATCAGAACAGCAGTGGATCTGGAGTCGAGGGTGGATGCAGAGAGATACAGTTGGGTATCATCCGGAACGTCGTACAAGATGGTGCCGAGGCTAGAGGAGAAACCGTTTGTGGAGATGGTGTGAGAGGTAGGATGTGAACCATTCAAGGACAGAACCATGAAGATTCCAGTGAGAGGAGAGGTGGTGGAAGAGGATAGAGTGGTCAACGATATCAAAGGCAGCAGAGAGATTGAGGAAGCAGAGGGAGCCCTGGTTGCAGATGGACAGAATATGATTTGACACTTTGACTAAAACTAGGTTCAGTAGGGGGAAGAGATCCAAGATAGTTTTATCAGTTATGGTAAGGTCCGAGATAGTGAAATCCTGGGTGATCACCAGGTCGAGAGGGTGACCATGGATGGGTGGCGGAGTGTATGTGGAGGGAGAGGTTGAGGGAGGAGAGGATAGAGGACAAGTCAGCAGAGGTAGAGCAGGAGGGGGTGAAATGGAAGTTGAAATCGCCTAGGATGAGGAGGCGTTTGGAGAAAAGGGAGAGGGAAGATGGAAGGGTGGAGATGTTTGGGAGGAAGGTGGGGGAGGTTTTGGGGAGGTGATAAATAAGGAGAATTTTGGAGGGGCAATAAACAGTAAGGTGCTCAAAGGAGGGGAAGCTTGCAGAGGAGTAAGGAAATAGGTCGAGTGGAGACCAGGAGATGAGAGCCACACCACCACCATGGTGGTAAGGCCGTGTGGTATGATGATGGAAGCTGCAGTCGGGTGGTATGGCCTCTATCGGGAAAGGTGTCGCCTGGAGTGACCCAGGTTTTGGTGAGGGTGATAATGTCGATGTTTTCATTGACAATGAGGTCTTGGATGGTGAATGTTTTATTGGCGAGGTAGTGGACATTTTGTAGGCCGAAGTGGAGGTGACAATTGGTGGTGGAGGAATGTGGGAGATGAGGTGAGAGGGGGAGGATTGACAGGGAGGGTGTGGATGTGGATGAGGGAGGAGAGGTTGGCCCCCAGGGCCAATGGTCCTTGTGGTGAGAATGGGGGATAGGGCAGTTAGAGTAGCTGCTGTTGTACAGCCAGCAGCGTCTGCCATGGTTGGCTTAACAGAGTATTCGCAGGCTGGAGCAGAGGGAGGCTGTGGGATGGTAGAGCAGTGATAGGAGTCAGAAAAGGCGGTGGGAAGGGAGCACCCAGCAGGAGTAGTGATTAGTGCAGCAGATCAGTGGTTTCCATAGATCTACCTTCAAACTCTAAATAGATTATACAGCAAGCATTTCAGAACTCATGCAGTCGTTTTTCAGACAAAACCTTTATAGGATACAGCTTGCTCGTACTGAGTTTCATAATAAACTTTCTTGAATTTGATAATACTGATAACATCGGATTGTCCAAAAGTACTTCACAAGTAGTTAATATTCAGTGTAATGAGTGTACATTTGTAGAAAAAGGAAGCAGTTACTTTGTCTCATGAAAGGTCTCTTGAAGTGCATGACCAATTTGTTGGCGAGGACACCAGGAGAAACTCCCTAACTTTTCAAATTGTTTCACGGGATTTTTGACATTCACTTAAAGAAGTACAAACTTCAAGTTCTCTCAGTAATTCGTTGGAGTGTCAGCCTAGAATATGAGTTCAGATTGTGAGGTGGAGCTTGAATCCACATCTTTCTGACCTGCTTTTTTTAAGAATCTTTCGAATAAGAATGTCCTTAAAAAAGGCACATTAAGCAGGGACAATTCCAGGATTTCACGTATGTGTGGTTGTGTGAGTGTGTGTGTCCGTGTGTGTTTGTGTGAGTGTGTGTGTATTACAGACAGTATCTGTTTCTCAATTTCCTACTGCTTGTAAGGACTCTGGCATCCCCATACTAGCATCGTTACAGACAGCGGAAAATTAAAAAAAACGAAAGCCTCTCTGTATCCATCAGAGCCTCTATGTATCCCTGTCACTGTCTCGTGCGATGTCCCTCAGGGCTCTGTCCTCGGTCCCCTCCTCTTCACCCTCTATATGCTCCCCCTATGGTGACATCATCCGCAGACATGGGGTTAACTTCCACATGTATGCGGATGACACCCAACTCTACCTTTCCTCCTCTACCCTCAACTCCACGACCACCGATGTCCTGACAGACTGCCTGTCCGACATCGAGTCCTGGATGAGAGACAACTTTCTTCAGCTCAACGTGCGCAAAACTGAGGCCCTCCTGATTGGCTCACGTCAGCGCCTCCGCACCTCAGGCGCCGACACCATCAGCATCCAAGGCTGCACTCTCCACCTCTCAAAGCCATCAGGAACCTCGGGGTTCTGTTCGACCCTGAGCTGTCCTTTCTCCCTCATATCCGCACCACAACTGGCACCGCCTTCCATCACCTCCGGAATATCGCCAGACTACGGCACTACCTCACCCCTCACGCGGCTGAAACCCTGGTCCACGCCTTTATCACCTCAAGGCTGGACTATGGGAACTCTCTCCTCGCCGGCCTTCCCGCCACCTCCCTCCACAAGCTGCAGGTCATTCAGAACTCTGCACCTCGTGTATTGTCCCGCACCAGGCTTCGCGATCACATCACTCCCACCCTCGCTCGCCTCCACTGGCTCCCCATCCCCCAGAGGATCGAATTCAAGATCCTCATCCTCACCTACAAGGCCATTCACGGCCTCGCTCCCTCCTACCTCTCCGACCTACTATCCCCCTACCTACCTGCCCGTACCCTCCGTTCCTCCGGCTCCGGTCTGCTCCACATCCCCCGCCCCAACCGCCCTACCATTGGTGGCCGGGCCTTCAGCCTCTCAGCCCCGAGGCTCTGGAACTCTATCCCCCAGTGCCTTCGCTGCTTCCTCCCTTTCCTCCTTCAAGGCCTCCTTTCTCTTTGACTGTGTCTTCAGCTCCCCTCTCGACTCTCTACCCACTCCTCGCTCCCTTCCTTCCCTCCCCTCACCCTGACCTTTTCCCCCCTGCTCGGGTCCTGACCCAACTGTACAGCGCCTTGGGACGTCCTCCCGACGTGAAAGGCGCTCTATAAATGGAATCTTGTTGTTGTTGTCACTCATTGACAGGGCTCTGATGGATAAAGGGAGGTAATGTTTTAAAGCTATTTTTAAATTTGTATCATTGCACACAGCAGGAAAAGTCGGTAATTCAAATATAATTGAGGACAACGCTAAACGTAGGTATTGGGATTTTATTTTTGCACTTCCACTGACCATTAAACATGATCAAAAGTCAAGAAATTTGCAACATTTTTATGCTCGAGAAAAGGGGTTAAAAATAAAAAAAACTTGTTTGGGGAAGGGAGTCCAATTCCCCTTTTGGCCTTCCTTGAATCCACGCTGTTAAGGGTTGATTTGTTTACTGAAAGTTGTTGCACTGGTTGGGACTTCCACTTTGTGCAAGGCCAGTATTTTCCTTTCAGGCCATTTCTCCACAAAGAAATTGTTCAAAGCCTACAAAATGCCAGCTATAAATGGCCTCCTTCAGAATTAAAAGAAACTTTGTAGAAAATTCAAAATTCAATGTGCAAACAAGAAGTTGCTTCTATAACAAATACTAATATGTAAATAATGGATTTTCAACTGCAATATTTCTAACAAGAATCTATGGGACCTTTTTTTTAACCAATTGCAGGGGATAAACTTCAACTGAGTTTAAATTTACTTTACTTAAGTAGCATTTCAGAGCGTCCAGAATTTAGCAAATTGTTGAATTGAGTCTGAACTTTGACAGCAGTTTTGGTACTTGGCAAAAGAAACTGACAGAAAAAAGGCTTTAAGGACTGTATTTGAGAACTTGCCATATTCTAGAGACAGTGAAATACTATGTTAATATAATAAATCTAAGCTGAGGTGGAATTTCTCCCTCACATAACTTAATCACATCAAAAAGGACCTCATCAATCAGCGAGTTTATGGCTCACCCAACAACAACTTCTTGCATTTATATAGGGCTCTTTAACTAGAATAACATCATGGAGCACCTACCCCCAATAGCAAGCAATTTTGCCAAACATGAAGACAGTGAGTCTTTAAGACACTCTTAGTGCAGAGAATATGGATAATCTTATGGGAAGTATTTCACAATTAATGAGTTCCTGCTTTGTCCAACACAACATATGGAGTCTGGATTGGTATCTTCTGCAACAGAGTTGTTTTTCCTGATGAATTTGAGTAACAGTTTTCTATGAGACATGGGACGGTTCTTTGCAAGGGTTCAATTTTTGCAATATAATCATTTTTTAGTGCACTCAGACAGGAAGATGAAAATGGTAAAAATGAGTCAAACATTCTACCATATCGAGTTTTAGTCTCAGTCCAATTTCTGTACACTGTTCTGATGAAGTGATGAGAAAATTCTCCGCATGACATTAAAACATGGAAAGTGAACGAGTAAAATTTGTTGAATTATTTTTACAGCAATGTACACTAGCTTTGATTTATCTCAAATGCAACTACAACAATACTCTGACATGTAATCAATGGAGCTGGATTTAGTTGAAACTTCTTGTGACTTATTTATCAAAAATTCTTGTTTGAACTCAAATAACCAGAATTGAGATACAGCCACATAAACAAACACATGAACAAAAGCAATGATAGCTGACCTTATTTATTATGTACGAAACTAAGATGACCTCTTGGTAGGAAAAAAAACTGGTGCATGGAGCATTTATAAAGGGCAAGAATGATAGAAATGGTAGAAGTTTCCTAATTTCCATTAAATGCATATTTTGCTTGTGAAAGATGACTGAAGCTTGAGAACAAGCTCTTTGTACTTATTTTTATAGTATTTAATTGTAATATTTTTTGAGGTGATCACTTCTTAAACATTGATTCTGATCACACAATGCAGTTATAAAAATAAATATTGGAGGCAACTAAGAGCATTGGATGCTGATTGTGTTAAAAACCACAACCTCTGAATACATTGGCTCAACATCAAAACCTTCTAATGCTTGTAGCAGATGCTGGTGATGTTATTATAAAGGAAAAAAAATTAATAACTAAACCATTTCCTGGAGGGGATATACCTATGGTAAAAGGATAAATAAAGCACTGTTGATTACCACTAGGAAACTGTGCTTGAGACACAATTTCTTCTTCAGCTGTTTCGCTTTTAATGTTTTCACATCAATTTGTTTTTTAACATTCCCTTCCTCCTCCAGGCATTTGACTCATTTCCATCTGGGAAGTTTATATCCTCTATTATTCTGCCCAATGACCATGAATACAGTGGAATCCACTTTAGGCGGACGCCAGTTAACGCCGGACGCTGGGTAAATCGAGTTGTGAGGTCAATCAGTAAGAGGGTGGAGGAGTGGGGAAGACCAGGGGAGGGAATATCGCGATTGATAGTTGAACCGCAGCTGCAAGGCTGTCAATCGCCACAGCACCGCTGCTACTTGGTCCTTTTCCCCTCTAATGGGAACGGCAATGGGTGGCAGGAAGCTCTTCCTCTGCTAGTATTTTGCAGCCAAACAAATGTAAATATATTTTACTGAAATCTGTTGAGGTACAGGATTTTAGCTTGAACTCCTAGGTTAAAATACTTGGTGTCCTGTTTGGTTAGTTAACATTGTTTCAAGTGAAACAACATTATTACGTATTATTGTACGGCGTTGGTGGGGCTCCTCTGCTGGGCTGGAATGTATTTCGGCTACCTCTGTATGTCTCTTAAGCCGGACAAAACAGCCATCATGAATATTTCTGACTTAACCAGCTTCCACTGGGCCATGACAGTCAGTATCGGCAGACTAATCTATTGCAGGAGGCTGTCCTTTTCGAATTCCAAACGTATGGGAACTCTGACTGATTTTCGACTTCCAGACCTGAGAGGTTGAGGCCAATCGTTGTACATTAGTGGCACTTTTTGACTCATTTTTTAGTGTGGGAAGCTGGCGAGCTAGCTTGTGGTAACAAATTCCCATTCCTGACAAATCTTTGTGTTAAACCTGTTTCCCTTTAAGCGACTAGTAATTCACAATTTTGGTGATTCACAAGAAACAAAAACCATCTCTCCCCTCAAACTGTTAAAAGATTTTGAACATTTTATTAGATTCCCTCATATGTTTGTCCACAAGTGTTGCATGTCACAAACTGAAATTAGGAATGTTAGCAAGCGTGTTCCTGCATGCCCACAGTGAACAATGTTGATCCAATATACTCTCTTTGCTCCTCCAGTGTGTTCCTGTCTTTCTTCAGGTCTATGATGTGGTTATTCTCATTGCTGTTATTTTTCTACTCTCTCTCTCAGGTCCGAGAAGTTACATAAGCCCCATAAATTCCTGTGTTGTACTGAGTTAGCCAATGTTCACTCTACAATTAGTCAAAGAAAAACATAAAAATAATTTGGTCACTCAATCCATGACTGTTTGTGGGACACTGCTGTGTGCAATTGGCTGCCGCATTTCGCCGACAAAATGTACAGTCAATTTACTTTACAGTATATTCTGTGTAGTGCTTTGAGATGTCTCAAAGACGTGATAAGGTGCTATATCAAACACAAGGATTGTTATGTTGAATACTGACTGTTTCGTTGACAAACACAGAAGTCATTATCTGCACAGCGAGGTCCCACAAACAGCCATAAGGTACATGATCAATTAATCTGAGGATTTTTGTTTTCAATAAATGCTATCTTTGGGCCTCTAATGCATAACTATGACACAGCAGATTGCTTTTGTTAAAGCACACTGTGGGCAGAATGTTTGCAGTGTTTGTGTCCTCGTATCTGTTCTGATTGAACGAACGCTGAGCAGTCAGGCCCACAGTTATTGATTTATACTGTTGAGTAGGTCCTGTGGAGCAGCAAAAGCCAAAGTTGCAATTTACAACACCAGCAGCTCAACATCAGAACTTTCTAATGCTCATAACAGATGCTGGTGACATTATTATAGGAAAAAATGTAAAAAGTAGCCCCTTTCCTGGAGGAGATATACCTATGGTACAAAGGGTAAATAAAGCACTGTTCATTATCACTAGGAAACTGTGTTAAAAACACAATTTCTTCTTCAGCTGTCAGTACAGAGTGAATGGATGCTTTGCATGCAGTAGCCAAGTACAGTACTTGTACTGACAAGTTTAAGGTGATTCTAACTAGAAACTATGCTCTGAGAGGTCTGTCACAATATATAAATATAGGGGAATTTGTTTAATGTTACAGTGCAACATTTTAGTGTACATTTCTTTATTAGTTGTAAACTAGGATAGATCACAACAGCATTGTCTCAGCTCATTTATAGGAGCAGATTTGTAACCTCTTAAATTTACAATTTGACATAATTATGCTGATTTAGTAAGCGGGGACTCCTTGGAGCTGAACTGACTCTAAGGTGACATGTCTGACAACGGAATGTCGGAATCCCACTCTGATGGTCTCTGGTCTGGTTCCCGAGCCAGGCACGTCTGCAGTATTCCAGGGCACTGCTGATGACAGACCAGTCACTGGGGTCATCTCACTCATCTCCTGTGAATTCTGCAAGCCAAAGTCCTAATGGATAGGGTGGTCCTAGCTGGACAAGCAGAAAGAAAGCTTGCCAGAGTATTATCAATGGCGAGCTATGTGGTTTTAGCTGGTTAGACTCCAGCAGTTAACCCACCTTAATCCAAACCCAATTGAATAAAATATTTTTAATAGTGGTACAATCAGTAAAAAAAAATTAAAATAGTTACTTGGGTCTTCTTTACAAACTTGAGTTGTGGACTGAAGATCTAAGGTGCACTGACAGAATTGCTTCAGTTAAATGTCTCATCTAATGGTTACTTTGTAAATTTCCAATGCAGTCAATGTAGAAGCAGACAGTGTACCACAGTATCATTTATGCTCAGTTGCAGTGATGAAGAACTGCCTGTGGGAGTTACTGATTCCAGCTGTGTGTAAGGAGTTAAGTAAAACATACTGATAAAGTTGACTTGATCTTGGCTTACCTCTGCTGATGTGGAGTCTGATCCAAGTCTTGATTCTTGCCAACCTGCACCTTTCTGGAATTGGGTAAGCAGGATGCGTCCCTCCAGGGAGAGAGTGTGCATTCCATCAATCTATCTCTGGGATTCCCATGGTGGGATGCATGCAAATCACAGCCTGGTTTGGATATTCTTAAACATGGTAATGGGTTTCCACATATGTCAAGACACCCAACTGACCCCCAAAAATGGATAGTTTGGCTTATTGTCAGTGTTCATGACCCAGTCAGAGTTGCTGACTAGGAAGAATTATTGAGTTCAAATGTGTGATGGAGCAGACTCCCCATCAGCAGAGATAAGCCAAGGGCAAGTCCACTTCATCAATATGTTTTACTTACCTCTTTACACACCTATATGAGTTACCTCCTTCCATCCTTTCAAGTTCTTCTATTAACAACTCCTCTTAGATTAATGTGGAGTACAACACAGACACGGACTGGTTGAGATGAATGTACTGTTTCTGTGATGTATATTCTTTGTAAATCTTTGTAAATGACGTGCTAAAAGTTGCTTAAATTACTTCCATCTGTTTCCAACATTCCTCTTAATCCCATCCTTTATTTTGTATCAATCTGAACAGGAATGTCTTTGAATCTCTGAACCTCACCCTCACTGTATGCTGTCAATTCTTCATTTAATGGTGCCTTATGTATAAATAAATAGAAGTTTTTGATAAGGATAAAGTGTTTAGATATTTTAACTTTTTATGTGATTTCTTTAATTCTATTTTTCCCTTCCTGATTTATTTCCCTAGACATTCTTTGTTCAACTTCTTTTGTTTTGGAATTCTTTAAATTCCAGTGTTGTATGGTTATTTTGTTATACAAGTCCTTAAATACCAATATTAGTCTTCACAGTGCCCTTTCCACTGGTCAGAAGCTACTTTGAATCTTAAAATATTTCAAATTCTAAACCTAGTGTATCTGTATTGTTAAATCTCTCTTGCATTTTACCTGAAACACAAAGCTTCTTCAGCTTCTCCTCACAGAGACCATATATTATCCAACAACAACAACCTGCATTTATATAGCACCCCTCACACAGAGCACTTGACACTAGTGGACACTATGTACCATGCAGCACAGTGACTGACCGCAGCCCTACTCTCAGTGCTGTAAAGTTGGTCATTGCAAGTGAAGCAATGGTACAAGAGATGGTTTTGTCTTTGCACCTCTGGACACGGCATCAGAGACAATAAGACAGCGTGTTTTCTGCTGCATCCAGTGACAGTGACTAACGTTTGACTAGTGTAGGTGAGATAAGCATTTCTAGCCCTTACAGGCCGCTATCCATTTAAAATAATAAATAATAATAATGCTTGCACTTGATATGGCACCTGTGTGCCAAAGCTGTAAAGTTAATTGACTGTATTGGTAGGCAAATACATCAGCCAATTTGCACACCATTTGTGTCCCACAAATATACTGTGCTAGGATTAAATATTGTCCATATACAATTTAAATTATACAGAGTGACCAAAAGGTTGTGATACCATTACAATGTCTGATAAGTCTTAAAGAAATGATGCTTTTTTTAGATAATAGGGTAGATGGAGCCCTGTAGCGCAGTGGTTAGAGCACTCGCCTCGTAAGTGAGAGACCTGGATTCTATTCCCGGCAGGGGGAAATGTTGGGAATTCACTTTACAGTGTATTCTGTGAAGCGCTTTGAAACGTCTACAAGATGTGATAAGGGCTATATCAAATGCAAAGATTATTATATCACAACTTTGGTCACCCTCTTTCCAACATGTCTCTCATGTTGGTGGGATCTCATTCTTAAGGAATGAGTAATTCAACAATAATATTATCTTTACCTTCTGGACTCCCTCTTTTCTGTGATAAGATAGCTGTCTTGTTCATCTATCATTTCTGGTGTTGTACCACATGTAACATTGCTCCATCACCTGCCATTGTTCACCTACAGCTGATACCTGCCTTGGACTCCATTGGTTCTGTATTGTAATTACTTGGAGGGTCTCCACCCTCCACCCTTCCACTTTATTCAGTTAGAATGGTCCCAGCCCTTAGCTGGTAAACAACTTCCTTTCACCTCAGTACTCGATAATTCATGGCATTGTTTGTGCATGATCTATTGCTATACGCTAAGACTTGACGGTACTAACTGTGGTTATCATGTGGCCTGCCACTATCACAGATTCATTGTCCTTGTCTTGGTTTATTATGTGGCTTGTTACTGTACCTTATGATGAGTGGTTAGGTTTGGCTGTGTGCCAGGTGCACTCTTTCACCTCAAGACAAACCGAGCAACGATTAGCTCTTCAGTCTTGATAAAATTTTAAATGGGATTGAAAAAGTAAACCTAGGTGAATACTTTAGGATGTATCAAGATATTAGAACAAGAGAACATAAATTAAGCATTGCAAAGGGCAATTTCAGAACCGATACCAGGAAGCTTTTCTTTACATGGAGGGTGATAAATGACTGGAATATGTTGTCAGGAAACGTGGTTAAGGCCAGGACACTAGCCACATTTGAAAAGCAGCTTTATATAATGGGTATATGGTCTGGAGGGATGAGATCAGAAGAGCTGAAGGGCCTTCTTTATGCCAACCATTCCCATGATCTTGTAGTCGTTCTGAGATAACATCTGATCCTATTGAATGGATTGGCACTCAGGTACTTACCTAATTAGTAGTTATAAATTAACAAATACTTAACTACCGTCACTCTGGTATAATTAATTTCATTGATTATAATCGATTGTTTAAAGCTTATTAAGCTAAATTCACATCCTTTAAAATGTTAAGATTGCATCTTTGCTTCTTTCTAAATTAAAATTGCTTCACTCATTAATCATATCTACTCCTAGGAATCATTCAGGCCATAATCAGAACTGCTCACCGTGATAAGTGACTCTTGCTTTGGTATTTACTGGTCTCCACTGTCATCTTTTTCTGTAAAATGCTGACTGCAAGTTCAAGAATATCTTGTCTTATTCACTTCCCTTTTTTCACTTCCATTTGCAGTCCAACATCCCTTGGTGGAATGAGCTGACTCACTAACCAGCTCTCCTCTTATGTGTTCTCTTACTGGTCTGGCTCCACTTTCTCTGATGCCCTATTTTCACATCAACCTGGTTCCATCTAAACATACCAGTCTTCTAGCAGTTCATGTTGTCATTCATCACTCACTTTGCTTTGTCTGCTACAACTTATGTAAATTTTACTGGAGTCCCATTCAACAGTTTTTTGAACTCTTGTTATTTAGTGACCTTTATAATGTGATACTCTGAGGATTTCTGACACCGTTCCATCTGCCTTCACTCTCTTCAATATACCTGTTCTATTATCCATGCTGCTGTGTTTTTTCTCTCTGACATATGTAAGATAACATTCTCCAGTGGTGGAATTTTATTTTACTCTTCTGTTGCCAAGCTTTTTCCAATAGTTTTACTATTTGGGCCTACTTATTTTCATTATTTCTCTTCCCTAGTTATAAAACGGATTGTCTATTATTGCTGTGTTTTAGAAGGGCTTACTATGACTTTAACCCTAAATGGTCCAGCAATATGTCTATTAAAACTTTACCAAGGTACAGCAGCCAGTAAATCCATCCTCTTCTATTGGAAAGTGACAAGTATTACTTAAGTGTACAAAGGCATATTGAACTAAAACTAGATGCATTAACAAAACAGAATTCAATAACTAAGCTACAAGCATTCAAACAATTTATCAAAATTAATAGCTAACAACTTTGAAATGTTCAGATAAATTATAGTTTATTTAGGTTGATTCTGGTTCTGCAAGTTCCCAGAAGTGGCTTCCACCAACTAAGTTCTAAGTCTACTGAAAGCTGAGTTCTTTGCAACCCAGAAATGTCCATCTCTCCCATCAAGAGTCCTTCTATAGCAAACTCTTTAATGCAATCCCTTATGATATACAATGAACTGTAGCATGACACAGTAGGAAACTAGTTGGCCCATTTTTTATCAGTGTTTGCTCCTCGAAGAAGCCATCCACCCTAATGCCAATCTCCCTGCTCTTTCTTTGTATCTTCTTCTGCATGTGCTTTTGCCAAAAGTCATTTTGAAGCCCCAAATAACTCTGGTCTAACAGCCACCCATGGCAAATCCCTGGGAGAAGTTCTTTTCATCCTCTTCTGTTCTAGCAAAACCTCGAATTCATTCTCTCTGGTCTACGAATCCTCATCATTGAAAATGCGTTTCAGAATTAATGCTCCCGAACCTTTTAATTATCTTAAATACTTCTATCATATTACTCCCTCATCCTTTTCTGCTCCAATGGGAAGAATCTTAACCTCTCTGACCTCATAGCAATACCTTTCATCAACAGAATCACAGAATATTACAGCACAGAAAGAGGCCATTCAGCTCATTGTGCCTGAGCCGGCTCATAATAATAACAGTAATCCTTGCATTTGATATAGCGTCTTATCGTGCCTTCGAGACGACTCAAAGTGCTTCACAGAATATACCGTAAAGTGAATTTACTTTATATTTTGTGGGCAAAACGTGGCAGCCAATTGTGCACAGCAGTGTCCCAAAAATAGTTGTGGATTGAGTGACCAAATTAATATTATTTTTTAAGGGATTATTCCCCTTATTTTTAAGCGATGCGGCAATTGACTAACAACCGCGGAAACTTGCCCAACGTTTCGCCCTGCCTGGGAATCTATATTCCTTTAGGAATTTTTAACCTGATCAAAGAAAGAATGTAAGACCATTAAACTGCAGCACTTTCCAACATGTGACCTAATAAATTGTTCACAACAATCCTCAGTGTTCCAGGAAAACCAAGCCGGAAAATCAGTTTTACTTTACCTCTTTATGAAGGCTGTGGTTGCAAAGTATCAGCCTGTCTCATTCATCTTTTAAGCTCCATACTAGGAAACAAACTCCCATTTGAATTCAAATTAAATTAAAGGGAAAACATCTCAAGTTTGACTCTCAGGGTTTGAAAAAGTAAACCCATATCAATATCTCAGGATCCACCAAGACAATAGAACAAGAGTACATTGGTTTAGAGTTAGAAAGGGCCATTTCAGGAAAGATACTAGCAGGTTTCACTTCACCCAGTGGGATATTGATGACTTGAACAGGAAATGTTGGGGGTGGGGGTTCTTGAAGGATGAGATCAAATGGGCTGAAGGGCTTTCTTCATCCAAACAATCTTGTAAATGTATCCTAGACACTGTAATGTCTAAAATCATGGGCAGCCGTGTAAATCTTGTGATCTTCTGATATTTCCTTGTCTGTTGCATATTTCATTTGTAACTTTTCTTTTGCAGGCTAGACTATGCCAACTCTTCCCTCTACAAATTGCAGAACCTTTGCAGCTTGTGTCCTCACCTGAACTAGGCTCCGTGAGACTGCCACTCCCCTTCCTGTTATGGTGAGTGAACACTAGTACCATGCACAATATTGAAATGAAGAACAAAACAATGTGGATTTCCTTATTTTGTCCTTAAAAGGGCTACAATTACCGTGATGAAACGTAACAAGCATGCTGTGCTGGTAGTCACACAACAGCCCCCAGCACATCTTTCCACTCACATGGATTCTCTGCCCATGCAAATCACTGAAATACTATCTCATAGCACAGTCACGGCCCATGACCTCTGTGAGCTGGGTGTATTCTGTTTGGAGACAGAAGCAGACTCCAAACAGAATACACCCAGCTCCTGTTTAGCTTTCTAAAAATAAAGCTGGTCTGGATTTCTGACAGTTCTTGGTCTTGTTTACATGACTCACAGAGCACAACCCTGAACATGCAGGATTTCATCCTGTTAGATGGACAGATAAGACTGGATAAAGCAACCACGAGAAATGGAACCTACCCTCCCATCAAATCATTAATAGGATCATCACTCTGTTATCCCTTCACTGCTCAGTCAAACAATTCCAGGGCTTAAGTATTGTAACCAAAAAGTGTTGCACTGGTCTTCTTTTCAAAGAATCTCCTCACCTGTGTGATGGACATCTTGCAGGGTCAACAAAAAAAAATTACATTTGTATAGCGCCTTTCACGTCGGGAGGACGTCCCAAGGTGCTGGACAGTCAGAGTTTCGGACCCGAGCTGGGGGTCAGGATTGGGGAAGGTGGAGGGCAGGGGGGGAAGCAGAGTGATCGAAAGCACGGTCTAAGAGGAGGGTCTTGAGATGGGTCTTGAAGGAGGCACGGGAGGAGGCGAGTGGAAGACTGCGAGATGGAGTTCCAGAGGGTGGGGGCAGAGTGGCAGAAGGCCCTCCCGCCAATGGTGGGGCCGGCGAGATGGGGACGTGAAGCAGGCTGGAGCGAGCTGAGCGGAGGAAGTGGGCAGGATGGTAGGGGGGTAGGAAGTCACAGAGTTAGGGGGACTGCCAGGATTAAACTGTTGTGTCACTTTGTACTAGGCCATGGCCCCTAGGTGATGCTAAGGTCGGTGGCCAGGATCCCCAAATAGATGTTAATGGAGACTGTCACACATTTTATGACAGCCAACTGCACTGATGCATCTCTGATTTCAGCCTCCTCACCCTCCCTCACCGCATACTCCTTACCCCACCAATGCATTCCTTTGTGCAGTGTCTCTTCCTTTAAAATAGATGTATATTTACAGCAGAGCCGTCAATGAGTGCTTATCATCTTATTTGTGATACGATTGTAGTTGTTCATCAGGCCCTGAGCCACAATCTGACAACAGTTTCTGATTGTCTACGGTGCTGCTGTAAGTTTTGGAACCTTCCAGAGACAATGTTCATAAGCTATTATTATGGCCTATACATTATTGCCATCAGCATCCAGGCTCCTTATGTTTGTATTTTACTCCAGGATGTGTTTAAAAATACCACAATTTATGACTACCCACCCCCTTGTTATTTTAGCAGCTCAGCTGTAAGCACGACCAAATGTTCATACTCGACATCTGAGCCCGATCTTTTAGTGCACTGAAAATCTGCCCTTGCACAGAACTGTAACGCAAACCCTTCCTGGATTCATGTTCTCTTTCTGAATCCTCTGATACACTATAGAGTTGTTAAACTAATGCAAAAACGTTTCAACTGTTCATGCAAAATCTCTGTTCTGTAAAGCAGTTTTATGATCTGTTGACCTCTTTGATTTAAAACCTTTTTCTTTTACTATTTCTTCTTCTCTTCCTCCAGTATTTCTCAGTTTACTTGGGATTCTAGTTCTCATCAGTTTCACTCTATTTCCTTTTCCTTTTGTCTCCTCTAAATGCTCTTTGCTTAAGATTTCCATGAATGTGGAGCCTCTCCCCTCAGTCAAAGCTGTTTCCATTGCTGGTACAAGTCACAGGGTTCAACCTGGACAACAATCTATGTGGTTTGGGGATTTAAATGAGGCCTGCTCCAGGAGTGTGGAAGTCAACAGGGAGTGAGGGATGCAGCTGTAAAAATACAAGACTCAGTCTCATGGCCTGGAGGAATTCCTGGGAAAATTTTAACATGCATTAATAATCAAATCAAACCTTCACAACACAACTTAAGTGCAGATAAACATTAAAAAGGACACAAATACATCAAATCATTTTAATTTTATTTTGCATATACAGTAAAACTTGCATAAGTTTTCTTTATAAATTGTGCATTGCCTAAATTGAATATCGCCTAAATTGTATAATAGCCTACATGGAGTCCTGTAGCTCAGGGGTTAGAGCACTCACCTTGCAAGCGAGAGACCAGGGTTCGATTCCGGGCAAGGCGAAATGTTGGGTAAGTTTCCTTACTCCACACACCTCCGGTTACCTAGCAGTAAGTAGGAATCCGGTTGTTAGTCGATTGGCGGATTGCTTTCCCAAGGATAATAATTCCTTTCAAAAATATATAACAATAATTTGGTCATTCATTCTACGACTGTTTGTGGTATATTGTTGTGCACAATTGGCTGCTGCATTTCGCCCACAAATTATACAGTCAATTCACTTCACAGTATATTCTGCGAAGGGCTTTGAGACTTTTCGAAGACATGATGAGGCACAATATCAAATGCAGGGATTATGATTATTATTATTATAAGTTGTACATCCACCTGAGCCCCATTCAGGTTCCTATCAAAATCATTTAGGTTTCTTTGCTTAGTTCTGGTTAAATGTATTGATCACTATTGCCAGAATGCTACCAGTGTCAATAGCCTTTATTGTGTCCAGTACACTCAGCCAATGCAAAATAATTAAATGATGAGAAATGTAAAGTTTAGGGAAGTAGAGCAATCCAAGAAATATTCTCAAATTAGTAATATTCTTAAAGTTCTCTGAATGTAGAAGTACAAGTAGATAGGACCACAAAAAAGCAAAATGGAATTCAAGTGTATAGAATATAGGGGCATTGAATACAAGAGGAAGGACATATTGCTAAATTTATACAAGATGTTGGTCTGGTTGCAATTAAAATATTGGGTCCAGAATTGAGAAAAGACATTACAGTCAATACACAAAAATACAATATGAAGCTAAAATAAAACATTTATAATTTTTTACCATTGCCCATCCTGCTAACCCATTCTTCCTTCCAGCTTCTTGCTCTCATTGTCCTTTTATTCATTTAAACTTTGTCTTTTGTTTTCTACCTTTTTCTCATGATCTGTCCTGCTGACTTTATAGCCTTGATTGTTTGTCACACATTGGTTTCAGTAGATTGCATTCCACTCTCCCGTTCTTGAGACCCCATTTCTGTGTTGTATCCTGCAGTGTTACCATATTAATATTTTCACTGCTTACCTTTCCCTTTTCCCAATCTCATTATTCTTATTTTGTGTTCTGTTTCTCGTGCCGTTTTTTTTGCTTTTACTGTATTTGAAACGATGAGATAAATTTTGTGCTATTCATTTAAGTGATTTCTCAATTTAAGAACCTGGAAATCCAAATGTTGAAAAGAGGATTTTGGTTCTGGTGGGATTTGCTTCTGGAAATGGATTTCTTTTTAAGCAAACCCAATATGAATTACCACAAATTAGACCCCAAAATATAGAATTCTGAACATGAAGATGCCACTAACTAATTCTACACAGGAATGTTTCTTCAACTGAGATTCAGACTGTGGTAAGGACAAGATCTGATCACATTAGAATTTACTGAGTGTGGCACCAATTCTGGGAGTAAATAACATTATTTTCCCAACATATATCTCAGAAGGTGGCACACAGTTACACTATGATCAATTGGCTCAAATGAGTTCTGAAGGTTGTTCTCTGGAGCATTAGTACAAATATTACTGCTGTTTTATTTATTCTGTATTTCTGAGAATTCAATCATTTCAGATTGCAGCATTTAGATAGGTCAAGGAATATTCAATAATTGCATCTCAAGACCTTCCTCTTTGACCTTAAGTACGGTCATCTCCTCAGTTCAGCGTCAAGCTCCGCCACCATTAAACAATCCAAGATTCTTGTAGTTGATCAAGTAATTAATGTTGATATCATGCAGTCCTCAGTTGGTTTTGGAGTCCATGTATGATCCATGAGTGCATGGATTGGTGAGCCTCAACTGCAACAGTTTGCAAAAATATAGTGTCTTTCACACAGACAGCATCTTGAATTGTTTAATGGTGGTAGAGCTTGATGCTGAATCGGGGAGAAGGGGGAGGTGACTAGTCGCAAGTTCAAAGAGGAAGATCTTCAATGCAATGTGAAGACTACTGACAAGCCAGGGACAAGTGGAAGGAATGTTTCCATCTTGTCAATGTTCAGCTGCAGAAAGTTGGCACTCATCTCAAGTGGTCAGTGGGATTTAATATGTAGTGATGTCTAACAGGATCCTTTAATAGAGTAGAAAGTCCTTCCAGTATTATATCACACACAGGTTGCAAGAGGGAACAGAACGGCAGCAAAAAGGTGCTGGAGTAAATTAGTTAGCAGGAAACGTTCATTAAAAATAACTTGTTTAGTGGCTCTGAAAGCCCTAATGAGGGAAGCTGCCCCACTATATTCAGTACAGAATGATATAATGAGATGCTATTCTAGTTTCTATTTGCTATTTTAATACCTGTGTTTGGTTCCTTTGCTTGGTCAGTAACAATGGAGCCAGTGACAAATCCGACTGCTGAGCAGATAACCCATGTGCATGTTACCAATATTTCCAGCAACAGCACACTAATCCATTCCACACATTAGTCAGCCTCTTTACCCCCACAATCCCTAACCGCTGCCTTGGAGTCCTCTGAACTCCTCTCCCTCTGGCCTTCAACCCTCACTGATCCCTCTTCTCCTCTCACCCTCCTCCACAACACCCTCTCCTCCACACTCGACACTCTTGCCCCCATCACCTCCCGTACTGTAACCTACTTTCGCTTCTCCCCCTGGTTCACCACCCACCTCCGCTCACTGAAGAGCCAGGTGCGGGCCGCTGAACGCACCTGCGTCAAATCTGGCCTAACGGTCCACCGACAAATCTGGCTGGACCTCCTCAAAATCTACCGCTCCACTCTAGCCTCGGCCAAGTCGTCCTTCTACTCCAGGATAATCCTGGAGGCGAAGAACAACCCCAGGCTACTGTTCTCTACAACATCCCGACTCCTCCGTCTCCCCCGCAGGTCATCTCCTCCAATCTTCACTGCGAGGAGATGCTGGATTTCCTTGAATCCAAAATCAAGGGAATTCGCTCTGCGGTCACTTCCCCTCCAACATCGACCCACCCCCCACCCCCTCCCTCCCTCCCACACTCCGACTCTTACCCATCCTCCCCTACACACTTTCGTACCCGTTTCCCCACCCTCTGTCACCAAACTCATCCTATCCCTGAAACCCACCACCTGCTCCCTTGACCCCATCCCCACTCCACTCCTTATCTCCCAGCTCCACCTCCTTGCCCCACATATCACAGACATCGTCAACCTGTCCCTCTCCTCTGGCTCTGTTCCCATTCCCTTAAAAACTGCCACCATCACTCCCACCTTGAAAAAACCCTCCCTTGATGCGTCGCAGCTATCAAGCTACCGGCCCATCTCCAACCTCCCCTTCCTGTCCAAGGTCCTGGAACAAGTTGTCGCCTCCCAGCTGCGCTCTTTCCTCTCCACCCATTCATTATTCGAACCCCTTCAGTCGGGTTTCCGTGCTGCCCATAGCACAGAAACTGCCCTGGTCAAGGTCACCAATGACATCCTGACCATCTGTGACCAGGGCTCCCTCTGCCTCTTCGTCCTCCTCGACCTATCGGCAGCATTCGATACGGTCGACCACGCTATCCTCCTCCACCGCTTGTCCTCCCACCTCAACCTTCAAGGCCCTGTCCTTGAGTGGTCTAGGTCGTACCTCTCCCACCGTCTTCACTTTGTTTCCACGAATGGCTTTTCCTCCAGCCCCCGCACTGTCTCGTGCGATGTCCCTCAAGGCTCTGTCCTCCATCCCCTCCTCTTCACCCTCTATATGCTCCCCCTTGGTGACATCATCCGCAGACATGGGGTTAACTTCCACATGTATGCGGATGACACCCAACTCTACCTTTCCTCCTCTACCCTCAACTCCACGACCACCGATGTCCTGACAGCTGCCTGTCCGACATCGAGTCCTGGACGAGAGACAACTTTCTTCAGCTCAACGTGCGCAAAACTGAGGCCTTCCTGATTGACTCGCGTCAGGGCCTCCGCACCTCAGGCGCTGACAGCATCAGTATCCAAGGCTGCACTCCTGAGCTGTCCTTTCTCCCCCATATCCGCGCCACAACTGGCAGCGCCTTCCATCACCTCCGGAATATCGCCAGACTACGGCACTACCTCACCCCTCACGCTGCTGAAACCCTGGTCCACGCCTTTATCACCTCAAGGCTGGACTATGGGAACTCTCTCCTCGCCGGCCTTCCCGGCACCTCCCTCCACAAGCTGCAGGTCATTCAGAACTCTGCAGCTCGTGTACTGTCCCGCACCAGACACCGCGACCACATCACTCCCACCCTCGCTCGCCTCCACTGGCTCCCCATCCCCCAGAGGATCGAATTCAAGATCCTCATCCTCACCTACAAGGCCATTCACGGCCTTGCTCCCTCCTACCTCTCTGACCTACTATCCCCCTACCTACCTGCCCGTACCCTCCGTTCCTCTGGCTCCGGTCTGCTCCACATCCCCCGCCCCAACCGCCCTACCATCGGTGGCCGGGCCTTCAGCCTCTCAGCCCCGAGGCTCTGGAACTCTATCCCCCAGTGCCTTCGCCGCCTCCTCCCTTTCCTCCTTCAAGGCCGGTCTCAAGACCTTTCTCTACGACCGTGCCTTCAGCTCCCCTCTCGACTCTCTACCCCCTCCTCACTCCCTCCCTTCCCTCCCCGCACTCTGACCATTTCCCCCTCCTCGCTCCCTCCCTTCCCTCCCCGCACTCTGACCATTTCCCCCCTGCTCGGGTCCTGACCCAACTGTACAGCGCCTTGGGACGTCCTCCCGACGTGAAAGGCGCTCTATAAATGGAATCTTGTTGTTGTTGTTGTGTAAAATAGCAAACATAATTTTTCAGCACAGAAGAGAGCTGCAGAAGTTGCATTGCTGTCTAATGTATTTCGCCCACAAAATACACAGTCATTACACTTTGCAGCTGTGAAGCGCTTTGAGACGTCTCGAAGACATCAGGTGCTATATCAAGTGCAAGGATTATTATTATTATCTCACAGGAACAAGTGCATTCAAAGAAGTTGCATTGTGTCTAAGCAACTGCTAGCTGTATCACTAAATCACTCTCTTATTGATTAATGCCACTTTTCTGCTCTTTCCTATGTCCCTTGATGTTTTGCTTCCCAGATATTTATTCAAGTTCCCTTTTTGAATGGTGCTATTGATCCAGTCTCAATAGCCACATGAGTTCCAAACCTGAACAAGTTTCTCAGTGAAGAAATTCCATTCCATTCACAACATTCGCAAATTTGCTCCCTTGTCCCAATTCCTAATTATAGGAAATAGTTTCTCTCTAGTTCTCTTATTGCTCCATAACCAAACCCATCTGTTCACCTTCCCTTTTTCGAGTTGAGTCTGTGTCCCTTTGCTGTACAATTAGTGAGTAGATTAAGCATATTATTCGTGTTCTGTTTATGGGTTTTTCTCCTGTGCTGCCTCTTTTCTTAGAACAGGAAGAAGTGAGTTCAAAGCAGAAGATTCAATCTCAGGATCATACTATATGGCTTGCCTCTCTGAGCTGAACTCTTTACATTTATTTTGCCTTAGAACTCTTTGAATGACATTATGTTGTATAACCATTCTTCACGGTGCATATATAACATCATAAAATTGAAACGGGCATTCCAAATTTTTTGTGTGTCAAGTCTGGCGCAGTGGTCAAATTCTCACCTCCGAGTCAGAAGGTTGTGAGTTCAAGCTCCATCGCGGGACTAAGCAGACACTCCAATGCAGTGCTGGGGGTGTGTTGTATTGTCGGAGGTGCTGTCCTTTGGATGAGATGTTAAACCGAGGTCCCGTCTGCCTATTCAGATAGACGTTAACGATCCCATGGCACTATTCTAAAAGAGAAAGGAGTTTCTCCAGGTATCCTGGCCAACAATCCCCAACATAAAAAAATGGTCTTTCAAAAATGGCTGCCGCATTTCACCCACACATTACTCAGATAAATCACTTTACAGTATATCCTGCAAATCTCTTTTAGGTGTCTCGAAGACATGATAAGGGGCTGTAAATGCAACGATTATTACTATTATTATTAAATTAACTACATTTTAATATAAATTTAACAATTTTGTTACTGTTCCAAGAGAGGCTGAGTAGACAGTGAGCAGTGCTTGACTTTGTTACTTTGAATGTTGCCTGACGTTGAGACGTTTGAGGTGGATGTTGTTTAGAGGGTTGTCAATTGCTGGTGCATTTATTGCCTAATTGTGTCAATTTTCACCTGCACCTGCCTGTCGCAACAGCCTGACAAACTTCCTCAGTGGTGCCCACCCTGTTTGCTGGCCCACCGCCCTGTGAGAGCAACAAGAGCAGCACCTGTATTCCCATCCTGAAACAGAGGGATCTCACCGTTTGTATTGAGAAATAGAACACACTTTAATTATCACAATTTATAATATTGCTCCCATACAGTGACTACTTTGTTAGTGTTACAACAACAAGAAAATTACATTTGTAAAGCGCCTTTAATGTCAGGAGGACGTCCCAAGGTGCTGGAAGGCACTGGGACGCCTTGGGACGTCCTCCCGACTGTTACCATTACACTGTTACTGTAATATAGTGACTGTATACAGAAGCCATACTTCTTGGCTCCCATCAATGTCTTCTCTCCTGACCTCCTCGTCCTCCACGGCCTATCTCTAAGACTTACCGAACCTGCGCGTAACCAAGCCAGTCAGGAATCTAGGTGTCTTGACAGACCCTCAACTGTCTTTTCTCCCCAACATTCAAGCCATGACCTGCTCTGCCTTCCCTCACCTCCGTAACATCACCCGACTCTGCCACTACCTCACCCCTCAGGCCGCTGAAACTCTTGTTCATGCCTTCATCACCTCCAAGCTCGACTATGCAAATGCCCTGCTTGTCGGCCTTCCAACTCCTCCCTCCACAGGCTGCGGATAATCCAGAACTCTGTGGCCTGTGTCCTCTCCCGCACGAAACTCCTTGACCCCACTCTCGCCCGACTCCATTGGCTCCCTATGCTTCAGAGGATCCAGTTCAGGATCCTGGTCCTCACCTACAAAGCCCTCCGTGGCCTCGACCCACCCTACCTTTGTGACCTCCTAAACCCCTACCAACCTGCTCGTTTCCTCCGTTCAGCCGGCTCTGGCCTGCTCCACGTCCCCCGACCCACCCACCCCACCATTGGCGGGAGAGCCTTCAATCACTCTGTCCCCAACCTCTGGAATTACATCCCCCAATCATTCCGCCTCGCATCCTCCTGAGCCTCCTTCAAGTCCCTCTTCTTCGACCATGCCATCGGTCACCCCCCTTTCCCGTCCCCTCCCTTCTCCACCCCTGATCCCAGCTCGGGTCTGAAATGCTGTACACTGTTGAGCCCTTAGGATGTCCTGCCGACGTGAAAGGCGCTATACAAATGTAATCTTGTTGTTGTTGTAGCTGAGTGGGAAGAATCTCTCCCTCTCAGTGACCAGTCTGCCCCTCCAAGACCTATCAATTAGTCAGGCTAGCTAGTTTGTCATCAGCAGTGCCCTGGAATACTAACAACAAGAACAACAACAAAATTACATTTGTTTAGTGCCTCTCACGTTTTGATGTCCCAAAGCGCTGGGACTTACCTGACTCAGGAACTGGGCGACTGAGAACCCCACAGAGAATTTACTCCATTCTGAAATTCCATTGGCAAACATGTCAGATCAAAGCCAGTTCTGCTCCAAGGGAGACTCTGCTCACCCACCCCCCACATCCGTAGGATAGTATGGTAACCAGGAATTGTAACTTTACAGTTTTCAACTCATGTAAATTATTCTTGATAACAATATAATAACTTGTCTCAGTTTTATTTGTTTTTGCTTCTTATTGATATGTTTTTCTGCCGATAGTGGCGCTCAAAATACATTTTGGTATATGAAGATGTAAAGATTAATATCTGTGACAGTTTAACAGGGAAATAATCTACAGCTGGTCACTGGAATATTTTATGCCCACTAAATATTATAATACATTCATAATTAAAAGCTACATTTGATGCAGAGGAAGTGCAGCTGCAGAATGTTTAACACATTCTCTGCTGCATATTTTTTTCCATCATATGTTATTAAAAATTACAATGGAAATGTGTTCTGGAGTTTATTTTAAGCAGTAACTCAGGCGTATAGTTACGTCTAGTACAGAGAGCAATGCAAAGCAAACACAGCTGTGTTTATCAGGTTAATTTCCATCTAAAAATGAGAGGATTTACAGTAAATTGATTCATTTATGCAAATTATTATGAAATATGAAAGATAATTGCGATTTTACTCATCTGTCCTGTAGGTTAGTGGTTAGAGCATTCGCCTCACAAGCGAGAGGACCTGGGTTCGATTCCTGGCAGTGTGAAATGTTGAGCAAGTTTCCTTACTCCAACCGCTTCTGTTTACCTAGCAGTAAGTAGGAACCTGGTTGTTAGTTAATTGACAGATCACTTTTCCAGAGGTAATAATCCCTACGAAAAAAAAATTTGGTCACTTAATCTACACCTGTTTGTGGGACACTGCTGTGCGCAATTGGCTGCCGTGGATCACCCACAAAATATTCAGTCAATTCACTTTACAGTATATTCTGTGAAGTGCTTTGAGACATCTCAAAGACGTGATAAGGCGCTATATCAAATGCAAGGATTATTATCAGTTTTCTGATTTTTAACTACTTAAGCAGTGATCTCCGCAGCGCAGACAGTGAGCTGCGCGTTATAGTCGTGCTATTGTTGATGCTGATTGGGACAAATAGCCTTTAAGCTGCAATATCCTTTCACAACAACTCCATCTATTTAAGATCAACTATAGAATTTCAGTGACAGCCAGTGAGCTTTGTGTTGCCTCAGCATCTTGTGGAGGCAGAACAAACTAACATACAAAGGAACAACCAAACGCAAACGCTAAAAAATCTGTGTTTAATCATTTATAGAAATTTAAAATGAGAAGAAACATTGTAATAAACAAGGCTGGAGAGGAACCCAGGAAAGGGACTGTGTAATCAGAATTATTTTGTGGTACTCTTTGTCAGGTTGTATTCACAAGAGTCCTGTACCTTCTCTTTGTTTAGAGGAGCTGTCATGAAGGAAAATTAGGTCAGGTGGTAAATGTGCGTGTCTGTGCTGATTAAAGATACAACGCCTCCAGGCAAGTTTAACTCATTGGAGCTGACTGGCTTTCTCTTGCATTACTTTGACTTGTTCTCGTGTATTATTTATATTTATCAATTATGTGGATGAAAACAATTATATGGATGAAAACAAGGATTGCAGGATTTTAACACCCAGAAAGATTCTGTGCTGGAGCCGAGTCCTTTGTTTATCTAAGATTGAAACCTAAGTCACCATACTAATTCATGTGGCATTTCTGTGTTATAGCCCATATAAAAATGTTCTTTCTGTCTTTAAGAAATATTCTCCCCGCAAATGTAAAGATAATAATTTGCTCTGGTGCCTTTTGCAGAATTTGTCAAGTTCCTGTTAGTATCTTCTGCGCAATCCCTCTGGTCAGCAAATTCAGGCCTGCTGCATCCTTATATCCTCTGTAACACCGTCAGCAGTTGAGCTTTCAGCCCCAGTGCCCCCACTTTCTGAAACATTTTCCCTTGCACCACCCTCCTAAACACCTACCTCACCAACAGTACTTTCAGTCACCTCCCCTGAAACCTTCTCCACCTTGCTTGCTGATCTACACCATCTGCACATGTGAAAACATTACTTTACATGAAAGCTATAGATTAATCCTTGCATTTGAAATCCTGCATTATCATGTTGTTCAGTTTGTGAACACAATGTCCTACAGTCATGAAGTGAATGATTTTATTTGGGGGATTGTTGCCTAGAAACACTCTTTTCAAAAAGTCCTCTGGGATCTTTAACGTCCTTCTAAACAGACGGATGGGACCTGTTTAACGTCTCATCTGAAGGACGCCGCCTGACAATACAGCACTCTCCAGTGCTGCAATGGAGTGTCAACTGTGAGTCTGAGTTGTGAATAGCAGTTAGTCTCTTTGTGGCCTCCCTTATTTCTGAGATTTAGCCCCACATATTCAGTGTCAGTAAATGTCAGCGTTGTGGAGGCCTGTAGCTCAATGGTTAGAGCGTTCACCTTGCAAAGGAGAGAGCTGGGTTTGAATCCTGGCAGGGCGAAACGTTGGGCAAGTTTCCTTACTTCACATACTTTTTTTTACCTAGCAGTAGGTTGTTTGTTGATTGGAGGATCGCTTTTCCGGGGGTAATAATTCCTGAAAAAGAAAATTGGTCACTCAATTGGCTGCCGCGTTTCACCCACAAAATATAATTTTACTGTATATACTATGAAGTGCTTTGTGATATGTCGAAGATGTGATACGACACTATATCAACTGCAAGTATTATTATTTATTGACGCTGAATATTGCTGAAACTCCTTACATCCGCTCCCTTTAAATAAAATTACCACTACATCTGCACTCTTTAAATAAAGTTACTACTCAATAAGATTTGCACAAACTAAAACATAATCTTTGCATTTGATATTGTGTTGGGAAGACGTTGCAAAGCACTTTACAGGATTTATTGAAAAGTGCAGTTGTCTATAAGCAAATTGGCAGCCAATTTGCACACACCATTGTTTCACAAACATGAAGTGAGTGATCAAATTTTATTAGCGGATTATTGTCCAGAACACAGGGAGAAATGACTTTCTGCTTTCACATAGTGCTATGTGAACTTTAATGTTCACCTGAACAGGCACTCAGGACTTTGATTTAATGACTCACCAGTAGAACAACATCTCCAGCAATGCAGCACACCCCCAGCACTGTATTAGATAGTGCATAAACAATCCCTATAGGCTGAAGTTCCACACATAGCAGTTTTGGGTGAATAAATTTGAGTTTTACTGACTGTCCAATAATGAATCATTCAAGTGCAAATTAAAAGCAACAATCTATTTGAATGAAAGTCTGCTTCTCATTCACTTTGCACAGTCAATGTTTTAGAGATGAGTTTTATCACCTCCCTATGAATCCACACAGCTACTAAAACAAACATATCAATCTGTCAGAATATCACAGTAGTGTCTGTGCACTGCCGCTGTTCATTGACTGCGAAAAGCATTTTCCGAACAATAAACGTCAATGACACCAGCGGAATTAAAGGCCCAGATCTTTTGATGTAATCTTAGAGATTAGAATTGAAATTAATTCACCAAAATTCATGTCTGCTTTAGTCAAGAGATTTAAATTTTCTTACTGAGATCAACTCGTGAAAGTATGCATTCTTTGCATTTTGTACGATTTTGATTATGATTTGGGACAAGTTTTCCAGTCTTATCGCTAATCCATGGATGTTGTGGACCTGGGAACTTGTTGGGGGCCCAGCTATATGTCTTGGGCACTCTTTGCTGCACTTTACGTTTCACATTTAACTGATAGCACATTTTATTTATTTTATTTCTCTCTCTGTTTGATTTTGCTTGTGTGCAGGGAGTGAGCAAGTGCAGAATTTGGCAGTATATATTTGCTGCCTCCTCATGGGAAGTGCCAAGCCTCCAATGCTAAGATTGAGATCTTACCTGCTGACCAACCAGAGGCAATCTAGTGTTGAAATTAAAGTGATTTATTTAA
Organism: Callorhinchus milii; assembly: GCF_018977255.1. NCBI lineage: Eukaryota > Metazoa > Chordata > Chondrichthyes > Chimaeriformes > Callorhinchidae > Callorhinchus > Callorhinchus milii. The sequence continues at coordinate 75,059,800 of NW_024704742.1, read as the reverse complement.
TACCGAACGAGACCAAATGTTCTCATTATGCCCATTGAACACTGTGAACAAGGAAGTCCAGTCTTCAATAAGTCATTTTTTTTATTGTTGCTCAGCTCTAAAGTACTTTAAAATGTTTTAAATTCTTGCAATATTTGAAGTGTTTCAAATTCGAATCAATGTGCTGACAGGTGAGGTGGTCCTGGCTGCAGAAGTGCAGTGTATACACAGTTACTGTGTATACAATCTGATAAAGTCTAACTTACATGATTACACAGATTGTACATCATTTTTTCATGCTATTGAGAACAGGAGTGTGGGTTGAAGGTATTGAATTTGCTGAGGTCTGGTTTTACAGTTGCTGGGCCTCCAGTACCTCACAAGTGATCAATCTTAACCTATCAGCCCAGGGCAGTGAATGTTAGGAAATTATTTCACTACCGATGACAGAACAGCTGAACCCAATCTTGTCCCCACCTAATGTCCACACATAGATGCTTTAATAATAATAATCCTTGCATTTGATATAGCGCCTTATCACTTGTTCCAAGACGTTGCAAAGCGCTTCACAGAATATACTGTAAAGTGAATTGACTGTATATCTTGTGGGTGAAACACGGAAGCCAATTGCACACAGCAGTGTCCCACAAAGAATTGTGGATTGAGTGACCAAATTATTATTTTTTAAAATTTATTTTTGTTTTGAAGGATTTCCGCCAGAATACGTAAACTCACTGCTTGTCGGCCTCTCCAACTGCTCCCTTCATTGACTGCAGATCATCCAGAACTCTGCAGTCTATGTCCTCTACCACACCAGGTTCTGCGACTCTATCACCCCCATCCTCACCCGACTCCAATGGCTCCCCATCCCCCAGTCCCCCATACAGTTCACGATCCTGATCCTCACATTCAAAGCCTTTTAATGGCCTTGCTTCCCCCACCTCTGCTACCTCCTAACCCCCTACCAACCTGCCCGATACCTCCACTCAGAGGACTCCAGCCTACTTTGTGTCCCTCACCTCGCCCGCTCCACCATTGACGGGCTGGCCTTCAGCCACTCTGCCTCCACCCTCTGGAACTCCATCCCGCACTCCCTCCACCTCTCCCCATCCCTTGACTCCTTCAAGACCCTCCTCTTCGACCGTGCCTTCGGTCTCCCTCCTTCGCCCTTGCCCTTCACCCTCCCCAATCCGGACCCCCAGCTAATGTCTGAAATCCAGCTCCTTGGGACGTCCTTCTGATGTGAAAGTCACTATAATTTTAATTGTAATTTTGGTGGTGTTGTTGCTATTGTGTTCTCCCTGTTTGGGAATCGAACCCAGGTGCTCTCGCTTGTGAGTGCTCTATCCACTAAACTACAGGACTCCTTGATGATTGCTATTTATTTGGCCTCCATCCAGGGTTGTAATTTCTGCTGAGTGGTAGTGTTTACCTAAGCTGGTTTGAGTGTTCCAAGTTAATTGGAGCAAGGAACCTTGTTTGTAAGGCTAAAATTTCTTCGAAATTCTCCCCCTTGAAATAGTTGGTTTTGCCCCTTCTGGGACTCGTTCCAACCTTACAACTGGGACAATTTGTTTAAATAATTCTGCACAGTCTACTGCTTACTATTCAACTGATGTCCCTTCTATCCTTGACTGTTACAATTCAGGTGTCAATGTATCAACGGTGCAACTGTCAGGAAATGCAAATACAAATGAGTCATATTGAAAGTCAGTCATTTCCTTGGTCTGTCGTATAATTTATGTACTTACTCAGACCTATTATATTTGTAGCAAATGTTACATGAATATAGAATGATGTGAATAAATGAATTGCAATTATGTGTAGGAGGTAAAATTGTCTGAAGTGTCATCAATGGTTTGGCTTTACATCTACTTGAAGATTAGTAATTAGTTTCATCATCCTCTACAGTAATAGACTAGCAATTTCAGACCAAGACGTTGGGTCTGTTCCACAGACCGGAGAGTGGTGTTTGAGTGATGGGTGTGGTGAAATCTGAGAGTAAAATGAGCAGTGCAGGTGCTAAGAAATACCATATGAGAAACCAGGAACTTACAGAAAACCTTTTCTTTCACACAGAAAGCGTTTGGTGCAGTTGCCAGAGTTAGTTGATGTTGATGAGCAAACATGAAGTGGTGAGAGACCTATCCACTCTACTCTGCGGGGCCGTGGTGGGGATAGCAGCAACTCCACAGCATTCATATGTACCTTCTCATGGTCCATTTTGAAGCAACAGGTTAGTAGGCAAGTGAATGATGTGTAATGCAGAGAATAAATAGTCAGTCTCAAGTTATATGAGACTTTATTGAATGCTGTTTTATTTATCATAATAAAAGTGAATATTACATAGTTCTGACATCAGGTTGAGGTATTGCTTTCAGGAAGAGTGGGGAAGCAGAGAAAAAACTGGAAAGACATAGAATAACAGATTGCTAGTCAGCAATGGATAGGTCAGCCAGTGATAGACAGGAGGGAGCAAGAGTAATACATGTAGAGATTATCACAAGGACACTGACAGAGGGAGAAACATAAAGACAAGTAAACAGATGGGTACTGAGCCACACTTGTGCAGTACCTGCGATATGGGGAGAGAGACATTCATGCAAGATGTTCATAATGCGACAGTGCAGCTTGTTTGGTTATTGGCTTTGTTTTACCTTTTTTAAAAAAAATTATAAACTTTGCTGAGAAATGGGTTACCTCGGTTTGTAATTTTGTGCAATTGATATTCTCGGGCCATGCTGTAACTCTGAGATTCAAGCTGTCGTCCAAACTGTGCTCTTTTCATTTTGATCTTTCAAAGTGGAGATTTAAATTTCAGATCAGGTTCACATTACTTTGATTTAGTACAGCACTAGGGTACTTTGTGTTGTAAGATAATAAAGTATGTTTTAAACAAGGTGATGATGACACAGTACGCTATTATTTTAACCCACTTCCCAGTGATGGTCACACTGGTGCTTCCAGGAACCAAGGCCACTTCCGAAAAAATTGTTCCAATAGCAACATTTGTCATTCTGGGTGTTTTGAAATTACACATCATACAAATCATGAATTGGAAACTGAGAATGACATTCTGTTACAGGAATTAATTGGGTGCATGAGCTGGTTGCATGGAGTATCGGGTGATAAATTTGACTGGAAGGTCTGTGCAAGCAAAAAATATAATACTTCAGTTGCAGTTTGAATTGAATCACAACTCTTTAGAACAAGCTTCCTTTTCAAATTTTTGAAATTGTGCGTTTTACTTGAAGAAAAATGTGTAGGATCAAGTAGACTATTGGAGTACAAACAGTAGAATGAGCAGTTCAAGGATTAAGGTTAATTTCATTGATTTGTATGAAAGGACTCAAGCCCCATATCAGCCTGATGTACACTCGAGTTGCAACCACATGGATTACAAATATCGCTCTTTATTTAAAATGTCAGCAACATCTGCCAGCATTCACAGGAAGTACGAAACTGTATACTTTACATTTATCGTCAGTAGTTTTACATCAGCCTATCATGATACATAATAATATGTTATTTCAATATTATTACTGTTTCAGACAAATTATGAGATTTTGAACTGAGGAATCATAAATACTGCTCAAAGGGCCCCTTTAATTCAATGTTTCAACATAAGGAATGGAAAGTGGGTCTCTCAGACGTCTTTTCAATGGTCTAACCTATCAACAGCAAACAACAAATTACATTTGTGTAGCGCCTTTCATGTCAGTAGGATGTCCCAAGGCCCTGTTCAGTCTATCCTGATAACAGTGACTTCCCAGCTCTTTTATCATTCTTTTTACATATCCTGTACTCTTTCCATCACTACTATATCCTTTATCACTTTGCCTCCAGGGAACAATTTGCCTGTTACATTCGCTACAAAATGCAGTCACTACAATTTATAGTATATCCTGTTAAGCACTTTGAGATGTCCTCCGGGCATGAAAGCCATAATATCAAATGTAAGGATTACTATTGTTATTAAGTCTGCTCCTTTCACAGATCGCACAAACCCTAGCCTATCATTGACTTCAGTTAACCAATTTCTATGTCCTGAGACCAAATTCAGCAATTATCCTACCTGATCCACAAAAGTCATAGAACAAAAGCATAATCTTCCCTTTAAAGACCCAACTATGAATCCATTCCCACAACTCTAATATTCAAGCCTTACCTCCTACCTTCTACAGATAACTTCTCACCCCCAGCCCAGATTATTTCTTAATACAGCCTGCATCTGCTCCTTGGAATAGGCTAAAGGTGGTCATACAATTTTAGTAAATGGGACCATTTTTAAAAGAAATGATTATTAAAATTCACAGGTTAATTCTTTAAAATGACCTAGTTCTAACTGACAGTAATCCATCTGTGAAACAAAGAACCAAGGCCTGATTTAATCAATTAATATTTTCCTGCAGAACAATATTTAGAAAAAGAAAAATTGAGATGTGCCCAGTTTATGATGAATTGGTCTGGTATTCACACCAACACTTATACACATCATAATACAACATCAGTAATGTATTTGCTTTGAGTGAACAATACAAGTTGACATTTATAAAAAGCACCTTTCACATCAGAAGGATGTCCCAAGACACTGGACTGTCCAGATTTGTCCCCAAGCTAGGCCTGGAGGCCGGAGTGGGGGGACGGAGGGAGGGTGAAGGATGGCTGAAAACACTGTCAAAGAGGAAGGTCTTGAGGCGGATCTTCAAGGAGGCTCTAGGATGGAGTTCCAGAGAGGGAGTAGGTACCCTGGAAGTCTGACCACCGATGGTGGGGCAGGTGCCCACTAAGCAGAGGGAGAAGCCAGGTTTGTAGCGTATGATAGGGTCGCAGAGGTAGGGTGGAGCAAGATCTTGGAGGGATTCAAAAGTTAAAAGTTATAAAACTCTAATTTTGAACTTGATCTGCTGGGGATGGAGAGCCAGAGGAGCTGGTGAGGAAGGGGGTGATTGGCTCGCAGAGCTTAATTCAGGAGAGGACATGGACTGAAGAGTTCTGGATAATTTGCAACTTTTGAAGGGAAGAAAGAGGCAGGTAGTCCAGCGAGCAGACAATTGAGGTAATCTAGCCTGGATGCGTTGAAAGCATGGATTAGGGTCTCGGCAGCCCAAGAGGAGAGGTAGTGGCAGAGGCAGGTAATGTTATTGGGTAAGGTGAGATGATTAGAGCATAAATGTGAAGTTTGAAGGAATGAAAACAGAAGTCGCTGGGAACACTCAGCAGGTCAGACAGCATTTATGAAGAGAGGAAAGTGAGTTAACGTTTCAAGTCGATGACCTTTTGTCGGTTCTGATTTTTGAGCATATGACGTAACATCTGCACATATATGCTGCCTTTTAAGATAATTTTTTTAATAGAATTACTTTGCAGACCCTGTTCCTTATCTCTTAAAGAACACTGCAAATAGCTCCCAATATAAATATTTAACATTGCAGCTGTAAAGTATAAAGTGCTCATAAGAGAAATAATATTGAAATGTCTTATTCCTGATATAAAATGTTTAGTTAACCATTGCAAATGTAGTTTTGAGTATCACCATGTGCGGGACACAGTATGTTACACAGATGGTTCCATTTTGCTACTTAAGAAATATTATCAACTGTTTAGCCATGGAAAAGAATGTTTTATTTTTCTTTACCTCTTTCCAGATACATTCTGTGGGTAGCCTTGTGGATGGCCCCCAAGCAGACCAGATGGAACAGGATAGAGCCAGTCATGCTGAGGACAAGAGACTGAGTCCCGTGTTATCAATCCATTATCATCCACAGGAACATCATACTGAATGCTTGTCAATTAAAATTGAAAATGGAGAAAAAGTTCACCAGCTGCCAGCAGTAGTGCAACAACAGGTCAATGGTGATTTTAAACGGGGCACTGTCAAAAGCAATTATGTGGACAGCCATGCACAGGGCAATGAGGAAAAGTTTCATAACCCTGAAGCTAAGCAAGAGAAGACAGAATTTCCCAAATGCCTGCAGAATGGAGCTATCAAACATGTTCTCAGTGAATCATCTTCCTGTGGCCTTCAGCAACCCAAGAAAATCAAGTTGGATGAAGAATCAAATGGACAAGACCCTGATTTAGAAGAAGACCAGCTATGGGACTTTGAAGGAGAGAAATGGTCAGGTGCTGTAAAGGCTCCAGGTTATGACTGTGAAGATCCTGGATATCCTGATCTACAGCAACAGAATGAACACAGCAAAGTGGAAACAAAAAATGCCAGTTATAAGAATGGAGATATTTTCTCCCTACTCAGAAGCAAACAATTGTCAGTTTCAAATGGTGCTACAGGCTCTTCGCCTTTTATAGAAATCCAGCAAGATGGTTTCCGAGACAAAACACTGCCCCTGTCTTACCCAGAGCAAGTGTTGATTGAACAGCAAAACATTGCATCTCATGAATACACCAGAAGAAATCAGGCCATTGCTGAGTTGTCTCACAGGATGACTCAGCCACCCCATACCTCAGGGCTGACTGTATCTACATGGACCTCCACTTCTGCACAGCCTCAAGTGCCAACTGAAATGACCGTAGAGAGACTGGTCACTCAAAACTACAGTGTATCACCTGCATTCAAAACAATACATACATTCAAAACAGAAGGGCAGCTCCAGCAACCTCAACACAATTTACACAGTGCTCCAGTGAATAAAAAACAAGAGCCACAGAGCTATGCAGGGCAGGTACCCAGTCAACGTTATTCTGCAGTATCTATGAATTGTTTACAGATACCTAACAGCATCCCAACCACAATGTGTTCCACACAGATGCCAGAAACAACTGACCTATTTTATAGCAGGAATAAAACTAACTACATTAACGACCTTGGTGCTATATCCAGATCAGAAAGTCCAGCACAAAGTGCAGCGACAGTGACCTTAAACTCCAACCAAACCAACGCCAGTACCACAGAGCACTGCAAGAGAATCAATAATATTACACGGGAGCCAGACTTGTCTGATGTCAGACGGTCATCAGACCAAACAAATCATACTGAGTCTGTAAAGCCGGAAAATACTCAAGTGGAAATCCCGTGCAAACAAGAACCTGAACAACCTGATATGACAAGAAATTGTATGATAGCTTCCTCTCCGAATATAACACAACAGCACTGTGCTGAGGCGGCAGTAAGACATCCAATTCAGCAATCAATTGAACCACCAGCACATAACCAGACACTTATACATGAGGCATGGCTACAACTCCACCGGCAAAGACAGATTCAGCAACTGAGACAGTATAAGCAAGTGCAAGATGCTCAGGATAAATGTTCCTCATGGGGTGAATCACAGCCCCAAGAAATTGCATCTCTGTCGGAAACCACAGAGGTTTTTTCCCACGAGTGGAGAGGCTCACTGCCTTTGAATTTACAGCATCAGCTTCAATGGCCAATGCAGATTTCACCAAAACAGGACTCACCTGCTCAGCTGCAATACTTAACCAAACACGAAGAAATATCAAAACTGTGCAGCAATAGTCAAACAACTGATGCTGAGCCAAGAGGAGTTCAACTACAGCAACTTCAAAAACAATCATCACAAACTCAGCAGGAGGAAGCACAGTCCTTGACACAACCAAAATCACAGATGCAAATGGTCCATCAATATCGTCCACAGTCTGCGCCGCAGCAGTTGCTGCAGCTAAACCAGGATAAAACTGACAATATGATAGAAAACAAATTAGTTCTGCAAAAAATGGTTCAATGCCGCCCACATTCAGTTCCTCAGCAGCAAGATCAACACAATCTGGTTATCCTTAAACCCCAAACAAAACAGTGGCACTTACAGCAAAATGCACTAACACAGGAACAAATGGCACAGATACAAGCAGGGCAGAATGTACGGTATCAGTACGGCCCAAACCAACATGAGAAACTGCCAACCATTCACCAACAGCAAGTTCAAGATCCCAATCCAAATGCTGCACAAACTTGTGAATATCGTGAACCTCAGTATCAATGTGGCACAGAGCAGCAATATAGTCAGATTATAAAACCAGTGAAGTTTATCAAAACAGAAAAACAAGGGGAAATATCGAATTACTGCCACCAATCTCACATCTTGCAGCAACAACAGGACCAGCCTTATGGTATATTCGCTAACAGTTCCATTCACAGAAAACGTATTGAGACTCAGTTCAGTAAACTAGTTCCTGCATATTGTCACAATATAGAGACTATACCAGAGAAAGCAGACACATTTTACAGGTCAGAGAACACCATTACACAAGATCTCCACAAACCTAATAACGATTTGCATCAAGTTCCAAACGATCAACAGGATTCAGTACAAAGCCAATCCCAAGAACAGGTTCAACAGTTACAGCAGCAAGCGCACCATATGTCTGTTATTCAACAGACACAGCAGCGGCTGATGCATCAGCAACATTCACAAATACAACATGGTTTGAGCCAACAAGATACTTCCCACAAGATGGAACAGAGAAATGCAGCCCCACATAACCGGCACGCAGTGCCAATGAAAGGCACATTTCTCAATCCACGATACCGTCAGTACCCACCCAGCATCCAGAATGAAGAGGAATTTAAAAAACATGCAGCACTTAATTCTCACTTATTACAACAGCAAGAAAGGAAAATGTACCAACAAAGAATGCAGGCTTTCAAAGACCTGCAAAAACCCATCAAGGTAGAGGAAGGATTACCAATACCATCCTCCATGCTCCATCTGCAAAGTGAGCTGGAGGTGAACCCTATCGAACATCAGAGCCAACATTTTAATTTCGAGCATCAGCAACAAGAAAGGAGCATCATCGAAGCACTAGAGCAGCGTTTCAAACAGTATCAGCTTTCATCACCGTTTGAACGGCAAACATGCGTTATAAAGTCACCTAAGCAGGTGAAAGTTGAAACTTCAGGTCCTGTGACTGTTTTGTCTACCACTGCACACTTTGAATCAGATATGGGTGGTGACTGCACCTCAGCACAACAGACCAGCTCTTCCACTGAAGCCACACCAACAAAGAAGCGACCAGAATCCACTTTAAGTAACTTTCTTGAGTCACCCTTGAAATTTTTAGACACTCCTATAAAAAGTTTACTGGATACTCCTAAAAAGATCCAATATGATGTCCCAGCGTGCAGCTGTTTTGGTAAGTACTATTAATCTTGTTTCTGCTAACAGTTGCAAATACTATGACATTCATACTATGAAACCAGCCCTTTAATTGGCTGAACCTGCAGTTTTTGAAATAAAGCAAGTCTGGAAACACTTTATATCTCATACCGAAAAATCTTGCTACAATGTATTTAAATGGCCTGATGGACTATCAACATCACTTTCACCATGTAAAACAGGATAATTGAATACAAACATAGAAAACTCTTGGCACTTGACTACTATAACCCACTTTAAATTCTAATGCTTCTCTGAACACTCACTGGCTTTCGCAGCTTTTAATATCATACATCTTCATGTAAATGTTCCTTTGCACATCATGTAAGTGATTTGGTGATCAGTCATATTCTGGATGCGGTATGTTTAAGAGCATATTAACATGTTCTTTACTTCGGCTGAGAATATATGTGTGTTAGCCTGACTCAGCTGGTGGCACTCTCGCTTCCCAGTTTCAGAAAATTGTGGCTTCACCTCCTGTATCAGGATTTTTTGAGCTCATAGAACCAGAAATAGCATTCTAGAGGTGATGTCCTTTAGGTGAGAAATAAGATGAGGTCTTGGGTGTCTGTTCAGATTCATGTTAATTTGCTTCAGGAATTTCTCTTCAGTATCCTGGACAGTTAAATTGATCGTTCACCTCCTGACTGTTTGTGGGCATTATACTGCACAAATTGGCTGCTGTTCACCTACAAATACGCAACATTTAACAGTAATTGCTGTGAAACACTTAGAGAATCTTAATAAAATAGACTATATCAAATGCAAGGATTTTTATTAACAACAATAATACTTGCATTTATTATAGCGCCTTATCATGTCTTCAAGACATCTTAAAGCGCTTCACAGAATATACTGTAAAGTGTATTGGCTAATTCATAAATAATTCACTAATAAGTATATTCTTTGACTTGAAGATACAAGTTAAATTCTCCTGTTGTCAAGTTTATTTACGTTGGTGCCAATGTCACACCTAATGTATTGGCACTCGCTGTGATAATTAGTATTTCACCTCACATCAGAAGGAAAAGAAATATAGGGGTTAAATTTGTACCATTTCATTAGATTGAATTGATTATCACATCACACCTTCTATTTTATTAAATCTGGGTGTGAAATGTGATAAATTTCATCTAGTATCTTGGAACTACAGAACATCTATTATTATTATCTAATATTGTTTTTAATAATAATATTATTATCATTAGCAATAAATAGCAACCCGGTTGTTAGTCGATTGTCAGATTGCATTCTGGGGGTAATAATCCCTTCCAAAAAATATTTGTTTCTAAAAATAACAATGTCGTCACTCAATCCACAACTGTTTGTGGGACAATGCTGTGTGCAATTGACTGCCGCGTTTCATCTGCAAAATATACAATCAATTCACTTTACAGTATATTCTGTGAAGGACTTTAATGTCTCAAAGACATGATAAGATGGTATATCAAAAGCAAGGATTATTATTATTTAATTATTTACATTATAATGTGCCTTTCTATAAAGTGGATTTAGATAATAATGCAATTAGGTTGTGGACCCTGACATGACCCTGACCTAAAAATTAAAATCGCACTGTCCAGATCCAGCATGGTGGAAAAAATGTCCGGCTTCTGGGTTATCAGGTTACTGCTAAAATCATGTCTTGCATACTGCATAAGATAAATAAGTTAATTTGCAGAAAACCACTGATGCCTTTTCAAGGAAGTTGCAATGTCAGAGCTGCTTTTAGCACGTCAAACAACAAACAAACAACAATAAAATTATATTTGTATAGCACCTTTCACGTCGGGAGGACGTCCCAAGGCACTGGAAAGCATGCAGGAAGTGATGTTGGCAGTGCTAAAATGATTCAACTTACAGGAAGTGCACACGATCAAGCTTATAGGAAGTCATGTCAGTGGCGACCTAATCACATGGAGGTTGCCGAGGTTATGGATAGCTTTAACCAGTCTCCTTGATGGCACTGTATGATGGCATGGCAGATGTACACAGTACGTTCCTGATTCAATATCTGAATTTGTTTTGGGTCATCCGGGTGTCTGACACATGCTGAAACCCATCACCATGCTTAAGAGTATCCAAACCAAACTGAGATTTCCATGCATCCCACCTACATGTGGAGATTCCAGAGATAGATCGTTGGAATGGAATGCACACTCTCCCCCTGGAGGGACGCATCCTGCTCAACTAATTCTGGGAAGTATTAGGCACAGGGTAGCAAGAGCCAAAACTTGAGGACCCCAAAATGTGCAATGGGGGTACTGCTGGAGTCTAACCAACTAAAACTGTGTAGCTTTCTATTGAAACAAAAACTGTGATCGCTGGGAACACTCAGCAGGTCAGGCAGCATCTATGGAAAAAGGAATGTGGGTCCATGACCCTTTGTCAGACGCTGGTTTGATTCTCTTGGAGGGTCATGGACCCGAAAGGTTGACTAACTTTCCTTTCCCTATAGATGCTGTCTGACCTGCTGAGTGTTCCCAGCGATCTCTGTTCTTGTTTCAGATTTCCAGCAGCTGCAGTAGTTTGCGTTTTAACTTGCCATTAATATCGCTGTCCAGCAAGCTTTCCCACTGCTTGTCCAGCTAGGACCACCCAATCTGTTAGGGCTTTGGCTTGCAGGGTTAACAGGAGCTGAGTGGGATGATTCCCTGCCCCCAGTCACTGATCTGCCCTTCCAGGTTGTGCTGATGAGCCAGGCTGGCTGTGCTGTCATCAGCAGTGCCCTGGAATACTGCAGACCAGCATGGCTCAGGAACCGGACTAGAGACTGCCGCAAAGGGCTGGCTTGATTCCGATATTCCATTGCCAACATGTCATCTTAGAGCCAGGTCAGCCTCCCCACAGCACCCCCCCCCCCAGAGAAATAGTCACTAGTTGGTTGTTTGACATCCGACAAGCGCGGTTTGAGCCCTCCCTAGGTGGATGATAGGTACCAGCAACTCCCTGCAAGCTTCCTGGTGGGCAACACCACAATGTGTGAGATCATTGCCACTATCTTCCTGTCCGCAGCTCAGGCACACTTCCCTTCCCTTTGAGCAACGGTTCCACCAATTGGAGGTGCAAAGTTTAAGCAGCAGCTACTTGCCTCTCTGCAGGCCAATCAAGGTGGATTCCAGGCGCTGGATGTACAAATGTGTGTTCACGAACTCGGACTCCATATAACACCTTAAGAAGCTGTCATCCCAAGCCTCAAAGTTTACTCATCAGCTATCTGGTGGACATCTGTCTTCAGGGTGGTGGGAGGACCTTTACAGGACAATTGGGATGTGTCAGCCACCTTGATCTCGAGGTCCAAATATCTGAAAAACAAGGAGGAAAGCCAGGGCATTAAGTTTATTTTTGTCCTTGATTTTCATGAGGCGGGAACATAACCTGTCCACCTAATGTATTGTGGAAGGCAACCCTGTAAGTTTTTAAAAGAAGGTACGTTCTTAAAAAGTATTACAGAAAAATGAAATAAATTAAAGTTGTATATAAGAATTCGATAAATTGATGTTCTGAAATGCTGCAAAAATTGAACAAATCTGGGCTCAGGTGGAATTTCCCCCTATCTTCTCCAACCTCTCTCTCAAACTCACCAAACCAGTTCATTCTCCTTTGTCTTTAATATCTGGTCCCTGACCAACAGACTTTGGAACGAGATTTACTAAATGGCACCTAAACCCTAATTCAGGCCTTTGGTACCTCCTACCTAGAATTTCAAATGCAATTCTCACTGGTGTCTTCAATTCCACCACCCATAAAACTCCAGCTAATCCAAAACTCAGCAATGTCAATCACCCCAGTCCTCGCCAGGCTCCACTGAACTTCACTCAATGGATCGATTTCAAGATCTTCATCTTTACTTGTAAATCCCTTCACGTCCTGGTCTCTCTGAGCCCTCTGATCTTTTACTAGCCCACTGCTCTGCTCGCCCACTCCATTCGGCCAACTCAGGCTCGCTGTGTGCCCCTACCCCTCTGCACAACTATTGGTGGCTAAGCTGTTAGTTGTTATACCCCTAAATACAGGAACTCGCTCCCACTATCTTGCCCCGTCTTTTAGTCCTACCTCAAAATCTACCTCTTCCACTGTGTCTCCAGTCATCTCCTCCCCTCTTAGTCTTCTCTTGCATTGCGTCCAACCCCGTCTTTGTGAAGTGCTTCAAGACAGCTAGATGCAAATTGCTGTTGCTGATATTGCAATAAGCATTTCTGTGTGTTTGAGTCACCAAATGCTGCCGCGTTTTGCCCACAAATATGCAGTCAATTCACTTTACAGTGTGTTCTGTGAAGCGCTTTGGGACGACCTCCCGACGTGAAAAGCACTATATCAAATGCAAGGATTATTATTATTATTATTCTGTGAAGCGCTTGAGATGTCGAGAAGACGTGAAAAGTGCTATATCAAATGCAAGGATTATATTATTATTACCATTTACCTTAAGTCAAACTGTACATGTAATGGAATCTATTTTTCTTTACTGGCACTGAAGTCTTTGATTGATTTCTGTTCATGCTTTATGCAGGCCATTAAGCCAGAGACTGAATGTGTTGTAACTTTAATGGCAGTAGCTTTTCTAATGGCCGTGTCCAGAATTATTCAAAATATAAACAGCAAAACACAACAGTTCATAAAAGCTGCTTCAAGTCTCATTACTCGCTCCAGCGCCCTTACGTTCCTGAAGAAGGTAAATTGTCAATTTTTCATCAAGAGGAACCTTGCATCTGTTCCAAATTTCCAACAACACCAACAACTTGTATTTATATCGCATCTTTTATGTGGGGTAGCGTGTCAGAGCCCAGAGATGATTCAGTCAGTTGGAACCATCTATCTGGTCTTTGCTCATTTCATTTCCTAATGTTTGCAAATTCAGGCTTTTCAGGAGAGGGGGGGAGGGGGAGGGGAGAGAGGAGGGGAGGGGAGGGGAGAGGAGAGAGAGGAGAGAGGGGAGGGGAGAGGGAGGGGAGAGAGAGGAGAGAGGGGAGGGGAGAGGGAGGTATTAATATCAATTATAAAATAAATAACTGTTCCAATGGATAAAATTAAACACCACCATATTCTAGAACAATAAACCATAACATTTTTATTAAAAATGCCCTCATGTTTTGATGGCTGCGGTGATGGTCAGACACCAGGTGCTAGTTGGGGGTCCGTAAAATCCCAACCCACCGGAGAGCGTGGGTTACACGGGAATAACTTCTACGGGAATCCTGAGGCAATCTGGTATTTTACTGAAATTTTATTTCATTTAGTTGCTCCATAAAATGAGAACGGAGCGGTTCCACGAAGCACTTGTTCATGGCAAAAAAAAACTGGTTTGAATTTGCTGCTACTGGCTTTAAATTGGAAAATACACACCAGAGTGATGGATGGATAAGCAAAGAATTGTGTTGGTACAAAGTCAAGGAAACATTCACTTGTGCTCTACCTGACTCAGGAGTGTTTGATGCCAACGACGAGTGCCAAAATTGGAAGTTTCCCTTCTCGAGTATTGACATTTATCACAGTGAGGTCAAAAGTTTGTCCATTCTCGCGTAAAACAATTAAGATCAGAAAAGGCACAATGGACACCTCCACCTATCTTTTCTGAGTCCTGTGACTGACTCTTAATTGGTTGCCAACGAGAGAAATCAAAGCAAGGAACTGTGCCAGCTGGTTTGCAAACACTGCTGTGCTTTTTGAAGGTAAATGATCAAGGCTTACAGCAAGGAATAACAGAAACTTTAAACATTCAGAGTATCTACCAACTGAGCCCTGCATTGCAACTGGATAGAGATATTTATTATTATGGATCAGGAATGAATAATTGACTTAATAATAATAATCCTTGCATTTGATATAGCGCCTTTTTCACATCTTCGAGACATCTCAAAGCGCTTCACACTGAATATACTGATCCCATGGCACTATTCGTAAAATAAGAGATTTATTTTCCAAGGTGCTGGGCAACAATCCTCAAATAGAATTTGTCATTCACTTCAAAACTATTTATGGGACAATGCTGTGCAAAAACTGGCTGCAGCATTTGCTTACAAAGTACAATCACTGCACTTTGCAATATATCCAGTGAAATGCTTTTAGACATCTTCCCTGTGTGAAAAAGGCTATATCAAATATAAGGATTATTATTATTATTCTCCAAGTAATTGGTGAATGCCTTTTTATCAGAATTCTCTGCCTTCTGCCTCCCAACCAATTTCTTAACCTTTTGTAATATTGCTTTCAATTCCATGCATATTAATACAAGCTGGAAATCTCCTTTAAGATACCTTATGAAATGCTATCTGAAATCCTTACA
This sequence comes from Callorhinchus milii, assembly GCF_018977255.1. Classification (NCBI taxonomy): domain Eukaryota; kingdom Metazoa; phylum Chordata; class Chondrichthyes; order Chimaeriformes; family Callorhinchidae; genus Callorhinchus; species Callorhinchus milii. The sequence goes on along the minus strand of NW_024704742.1, from coordinate 75,044,401 downwards.
AATAACATTCAACAATTCTACTTTATCTTTCAGCTCTCAAAAAACTGTATTAAACATGATCGGCCTTTCACAGTATCACCCTAATCTGTATACGTTTATCCAGACGCTCAATTATTCTGTCTCTGATAATAATAATAATAATCCTTGCATTTGATATAGCGCTTTTCAGGTCGGGAGGACGTCTCAAAGCGCTTCACAGAATATACTGTAAAGTGAATTGACTGTATATTTGTGGGCGAACGCGGCAGCCAATGGCGCACAGCAATGTCCCACAAACAGTCGTAGATTGAAAATGACCAATTTATTATTGTTTTGTTTTTTTGGAGTGATTATTATTAGGCGTGTGGAGTAAGGAAACTTGCCCAAGGTTTCGCCCTGCCTGGAATTGAACTCAGGTCTCTCGCTTGCAAAGCGAGTGCTCTAACCACTGAGCTACAGGACTTCTGATGATGGATTCCAATAACTTGCCGACAACAGATGTTAAATTCACAGGCCCATAGTTACTTGGTTTTCCTTTTTTTGAATATTGATGTCACATCTGCTGCTTTCTATCTTCTGATATTGGTACCAGGTGTCAGCCTGTTTCAGTTGGTATCACTCTTGCCTTTGAGTCAAAGGCTATGGGTTAAAGACTCACATCGGGACTTGGAAATTATATAAACAATACTCCAGTACCATACTGGAGGAGTCATCCTTCGGATGAAACATTAAATCGAGGTCCCATCTGCCTTTCAGATGGACGTTAAAGATCCCATGGCACTATTCGAAAAGAGAAGGTAGTTTCTCCCGGAGTCCTGGCCAACAATCCCCCAAATAAAATTGTCATTCATTTTGTACCTGTTTGTGGGATATTGCTATAAATATGCAAATTGTCTGCACATTTCTCTGCAAATATGAAACCACTGGACATTACAGTAAATTCTGAGAAGCTCTTTATGACATCCTCTCGATGTGAAAGGAGTTACATCAAATGTAAGGCTTATCATTCATTTCCCCAAATATAGCAAGCTTTGAAAGATTCCAATGAAAGGAACTCCCAATTGCTTCATTAGTTTTAATGCCCTTTGGTCAAATCATCTGGATCTGCAGATTTGTCTTACTTCAAACCCACTAATATATCAATCAGACTCCAAAATGGACCCTTAAAGGAGCTACAGTCACCCCCAGCTTTACTGCACTCTGGGTGTCCGGGCTTTGTACCGAACTGCACCAGGTCCCAAACACAAACATTAAATACATGTCCGCTGTTCCAGAGCACGCCTGCCTGCCTGCTCACTGCCCCAAAGTGCCATCCCTGCCTGTCCTCACTGCCTCACAGTGCCACCCCTGCCTGCTCTGGGTACCAGGCAGGAGATCCCCTGTGACTCAGACTATTTGAATCCCGCGAGCTGAAGATACAGTAAAACTTACAGTCTGATCTGTATAAATCGGATAATCACCTAAATCGTACATCTGCCCCAGTCCCATTCAATTTCATATTAAATCCACTTAAATGTATCCGCACTAGTCTTATTAATAATCGCGTAACATAAAACTGCTGCCACACTTATCAGCTGCCGGATCAAAACTTTGATTCCCGCACCTACCTCAAACAAAACCGCACAGAGAGGAAAGAAAAACTCCGGGCTGTCTGTTCCCTCTCACCACAGTCCTCTCAAGGCAAGGGCAACAATTCATGGTTGGGAGCACCCTCTCTCTCTCTCTCTCTCAATCAGCCACATGGCTCACTATCTGGCAGATGTTCCTGCATGGTAGAAAGAAGAGAGGAAGAGAGAGAGGGGAGCAACAGTACTTGAGGGAGAGAAAAAATGAAAGTGAGAGGGGGAGAGAGAGAAACAGAGTGAAGGAGGGAAAGTGATAGAGAAAGAGAGAAATGTAGAGGGGGGAGAGAGGGTGATTGAGAGAGAGGGAAGAGTGATTGAGAGAGGGGGAGAGAGAGGGGGTGAGGGCAGTATAAAAGGTTGGATCACCCCGCTCATGTGAAAGAGTCTTTGTAAAAGTTTATATTGTAATAAAACAATTCTGTTTTGATTGTGCCATTCATTATACAGTACCTGTTTTCTGCACATAAAAGAGTACTGTGCAGTGCTGTATATGGAAAGAATGGGCTACCATAGCTTTAATATGCCTGGGTTAAACATGGTACAGAAACCTTGCCCTAATATCACCAGTCAATTCAGAACTTGTGTACTTGTTATGCGTAAGTCATATAAAATCTGATTTATACTTAACTTTACATAAATCATATATGATATGACTTATGCATGTTTGACATAACTCATACTTCGCCTAAATCATATTAAATGGATGGTCCCAACTGATATGAATTATGGGAGGTTTATGCACTGTGTTTATCACTATCTTCAGGTTGTGGGATTAACCAATTACCATGACAGTACCTGCATTTTTGTAAAAACCCGGTAAATGCCATTCCTGTTGTTCTAATCACATTTAGCCAGGAATTCCAGCTCGCCTGACCAGCTTTCTCCCTCATTGGTTGGGCCAGCCAGGGTTTAATGTACTTTTTAAAATCTTTTTCCTTTTTACTCCCATAATCTTTTTGCTTCAATTTAGCGAAAACTCCATTTCCTTATATGTTCTCTTGGATGTCAGTGATCTTCCAGCACTTTATCCAAATGGCTATTATTAAGGTCTAAGACAGTGATGGGAAAGGAGATGGATCTAATTCCATTTCTTCCCTGACATCCACACACACACATATCCCTGGCAGAGGTTTTCTGGACAGAAATCAACAAAGCAAACATTGGCTGATGTTTCTTCTCTTAGCCCAGGAACTGGACTAAGAGAAGAAACATGATGTAGCTCCAGCTGAGATCAAGTGACTCAGCAGAGAGCAGGAATAGAAACTGAAGCTCTGCCCTGCTCACTGCCCTGTAGCTCCCCGCCTGCCCTGCTCACTACCCCGTAGTTGCCTGCCTGCCCTGCTCACTGCCCTGTAGCTCCCTGCCTGCCCTGCTCATTGTGCAGTCCCTCTCCTCCGGATCAGTCCCTGCCTCCCTTAAAACTGCTGTCATCCCCCTCCTCCTGAAAAAAACCGCCTGTCAGATTTCAGGGGCTGGATGAGCGCAAATTTCCTTCAGCTGAACATTGACAAGACGGAAGCCATACTCTTTCGCTCTCGTCAACGTCTAAAATCTCACGGCTCTCACCTCCTCCACCTATCCGACTTCCCCCTAAAACTCTCCGAACCCGTACCCAACCTAGGGTCAGGTTCGACCCCCAATTATCCTTCCTCCCCCTCATCCGGTCCCTCACCAGCACGCTTTCTTCCATCTCTGACGCATCGGCCATCTCCGCCAATACCTCACTCCAAAAGCCGCTCAAACCCTAGTCCATGCATTTGTCACCTCTCGGCTGGACTAATCTAACGCCCTCCTCGCCGGTCTCCCATCCACTACCATCCATAAAATCCAAATCATTCAAAACTCTGCTGCCCGCATTCTCACCCGGACGAAACTCCGCTCCCGATCACCCCAGTCCTTGCCAGACTGCACTGGCTGCCTATCTCAGAGAGGATCAATTTCAAGATCCTCACCCTTGTATTCAAGTCCCTGCACTCCTCTGCACCCTGCTACCTCTCTGACCTCTCTCCTCAAAACAGTACCCGTTGCCTTTGATCCTCCGGGTCTGGCCTCCTCCTCGTCCCCCGAGTCCTCCGCTCCATCTTCGGCGGCCGTGCCTTCGGCCATTATGCCCCGAGGCTCTGGAACTCCCTTCCTCACTCCCTTCACCTCGTCCCCTCTCTTCCTATTTTCAGGTCTCGGCTGAAGACCTTTCTTTTCGACCGCGCCTTTGGTCACCTTCCTCCCCCTCCCCCTAGCTCGGTCCCAAGATCCGTTATTGTGAAGCGCTCTGAGACACCGTCCGGCGTGGAGGGCACCATATAAATCCAAGTTGTTGTTGTTGTTGTTGTGCTGTATGGCTGGGGCAGTTATTGGAGAAACTGGCAGAGCTATTGGACACAAACCTCATAACTAAGTTGTATTCAATTCTGATTGTTGGGCATTTTGCATGCAAATAACTTTGGAAGTTTAATTTATACAAGTTAATTTATACAAGATATGCTAATTTGACAGTTTTGTTCGGCTTATTTTACTGCCAGGAATAACGTGACAGGGTGCAAAATGTGGGTCTAACAAGTCTGCATCTGTATTTCTGGCACAGTTTTAATAAAACAGGGATTTAGTGGTTTGGGCTTTCAGCCAAGCTTTATGACATGATTCCATAGCAAATGGCTCTATTTACTGTGCTGGAAAAGTCTTGATTCACTGGGTTAAACATGACTTTGGATGACCTCTGACAGGATTCCTAGAGTGATAAGAGGTCACACAGGAGGTGAAAAATACATTTATTGTTGTTTAAAATCATATAAAAACATTGGAAGTTGCTGATGATAAAACGTAAATTAAAATTTATTGTAGTTTATTTTACAATTGAAATTTGTCTAGAGTGAGTAGTAGTGAGAGTAGAACCTGAAATAGGGGCCTTGACATCAGACTTATCCAGACTCAATGGACAACAACAAATTAGACTTATATAGCACCCTTCACAACAGAAAGACGTCCCAAGGCACTGGACAGTCAGGGTTTCTTGGACCCGAGCGGGGAGTTGGGGGTCAAGACTGGTGGCGGGCAGGGGTGGTGGGGGTGGGAGGGTGGTCAAAGGCACGGTCGAAGAGGAAGGTCCTTAGAAGGAGGCAAGAGAAGGAATGAGGCAGAGGCATTATAGGATAGAGTTCCAGAGTGTGGGGGTAGAGATCCTGAATGCCCGACCACCAAGGGTGGGGTGGGAAGTGCGGGGACCTGAAGCAGGCCGGTATCTGCCGAGCAGAGGGAGAAGACAAACAGATATAGGGCTAGGAGGTCGGAGAGGTAGGGGAGAAGAAGACCGTGATGGGTTTTGAAGGTGAGAGGGTTTTGTACTTGATTCTCTGAGGGATGGGGAGCCAATGAACGGTGTGATTGGTTCTCGGAGTCTGATGCGGGAAAGCACGCGAGCTGCAGAGTTCTGAATAATCTGCAGCTTGTGGAAGGAAGAGTTGGAAAGTCCAGCGAGTAGGCAGTTGGTTTAGTCAAGCCGCGAAGTGATGAAAGCGTGGATCAGGGTCTCGGCGGCCTGTGGTGAAAGGTGGTGGCGGGCAATGTTGCGGGGTTCTCGTATAACAATTCAGTATCTTAAAAGGGCTGATTGTTTGCCTTGCTTTACCTTCAGCAGTAAGTCACCTTTAAGACCTTTAACAAATGAGTGTGTGGACTGGTCAGTGAAACATTACCAGGAAATACTCATTATTTCTAGACCTAAGTTTCTTGTAGCACTTGAGGAAGATATCTTAAATGGAGATCTTTTGGACATGAATATTGTGACACAAATAATGGGATGATTATAAAAAACTTGATTAACATTAATATCAATAAGAGGGAATTCATTTAGAAGTTCCAGAGACTTGCAGTACGGCTGATTCCTCCAGTATGGGTGAATTATTCGATGTGGCTGAGTTTCCGGTATGGCTGACTTTCAAAAATATATGGCCATGACCTGGCCAATAGAAAACTGCAGAAATATTTGCCACAAAATGCAGGGAAATTTTGACAAATTTTGCAGAAAGTTGCAGGGTGTTGATTGATGCTATTGAGGTACATTTTACTGCCAACCTACATTTTCTAACTATTAATAAAAACTAAACATGAGGAAATAATACAATTTAGACTGTTACAACACACTTATTCATTTTTTCTTTAACAAAAACTGGGTGGCCCATTGGGGTGGGGGACACAGCTGGACTGCGAACTGCTCACCAGTTACTAGCACTGCACACAGATACAGAGACCTAGGGAAAGAGAGAAACACACACACACACTCTCGGAGACAGAGAGACACACACGCACTCAAAGACACACGCACTCACATACACACACAGAGACACACACTCATAGACACAGAGAGACACACACTCACAGACACAGAGAGACACACACTCACAGACACAGAGAGACACACACACTCACAGACACAGAGAGACACACACTCAGAGACACATACACTCAGAGACACACAGAGAGGCACACACACTAACACAGAGACACACTCACTCACTCACAGACACACACTCACAGATACAGAGAGGCACACACACTAACACAGAGACACACTCACTCACGCACAGACACACACACTCACAGACACAGAGAGACACACTCACTCACAGATGCAGAGAGACACACACACTCACAGACACACAGCCAGACACTCACAGACATAGAGAGACACATTCTCAGAGAGAGAGATATACACACTCATAGACACAAAGAAACATACACACACATAGACAGAGGAGAAAGACACACATACACATTCACACTGAGACACTCATAAACACAGATACATATAGAAGAGACACAGACAGACATACTCACAAACACACACACATATATAAAGAGATAGACACACACACACATTCACATAGACACTCACAAACACACAGAGAGAGAAAGAGACACACAGGCACACTTACACATACACTCACAAACATATATAGAGACACACACTCACTCACAAACAGAGACTCACAGACAGTCACAGCAGTGGGGCCTCCGAGTGGAGCCAAGCCCATCGTCCACTTACCCGTCCTACTCATACGAGTCCAGAGCCCACTCACCCAGTGACGTCAGGTAAACAGCAGCGTTGAGAGGCCAGCGGTTGCCTCTACCTGGTCTGCTTTTCGCTTCGCCCGCCATTGAGCGTCGTTCCTCCCAGGTCTGCTTCACCAGCCCTGTGTGACTCTGCCTGGTCTCTCACAAGTCCGTTGCGCTACACCACTTCTAGCAGCTCTGCCCACAGTGATGTCAGGCCCGGGAGCACAAGCTTCATTTGTTTGCGGGCTTACAGCGGAGGGCGCTACTTACAGCAGATTCCGCGGTAAAAACTGTGGCCGCACTTTTCTATTGGTTCAAACCATGACCCATTTCAGTGCATTGGCAATGTACGTGCACCATGAACAGTGCATGTGTTGTCTGTACTGTATGTTCCTGGGATAATTGGCCAGACTAATTAGCACACCTTCTCCAAGCCTTTTACAGGTCATTGAGACAGGTCAATATTTCCTCAGGATTTTCACCATTTTGTTTGTTTCTATTTCCTCCACAAGGTGAAAATATTTATCAATAAGTGCTGGCAGGTATCCAGGAGGATAAAATATGTCGTTCTTAACAGATTCATAAGAATGTGGAGTTCTTGTGTCTGATCTTCCAAAATTCCTTGGATTCTGGAACAGTCCCCATGGATTAAAAGATCGCAAATGTCACATCACTATTTAAAAAAGGTGGAAAGGAAAAGATGGGGAACTACAGGCCAGTTAGTCTCACATCAGTGAAAGGAAAAATTTTAGAATCATTGATTAAGGATGTGGTAGTGCGGTATTTAGGGGAGCACAATATAATTAGGCCAAGTCAACATGGCTTTACAAAAGGGAGATTTTGACAAATCTCATAGAGTGTTTTGAGGATATTTCGAGTAAACTAGATAAGGGTGAATCAGTGGAGGTGGTCTATTTGGACTTCCAGAAGGCATTCAATAAGGTGCCGCATAAAAGGTTAGTCCAAAAGATCCCACGGAATTGGGGAGAGCATATTAACGTGGATTGGGGAATGGTTAATGGGTAGGAAACAAAGAGTAGGGATAAATGGGTCCTTTTCAGATTGGCGGGATGTGACTAGTGGAGTACCACAAGGATCAGTCCTTGGGCTCAGCTATTTACCATCTACATCAATGATCTTGATGAGGACATCGAAGTTAATATATCTAAATTCGCGGATGACACAAAACAAGGAGGAAGTGTCAACACAGAGGATGACATTAACAAAATGCAGCGAGACATAGATAGGTTAGGTGATTGGGCAGGTAGGTGGCAGATGAAGTATAATGTAGGGAAGTGCGAAGTCATCCACCTAGGTAGCAAAAACAGTAGAGCGGGTTATTTTTTAGAAGGGGAGAGATTGGAATGTGTTAGCGTCCAGAGGGACTTGGGTGTCCTTGTACACCAATCACAGAAAGTTAGTCTGCAGGTGCAGCAGCAATTAGGAAGGCGAACGGTATGTTAGCATTCATTATGAAAGGATTAGAGTATAAGAGTAGGGAAGTCTTGCTGCAACTGTATAGGGCCCTGGTGAGACCACACCTGGAATACTGTGTCCAGTTTTGGTTTCCTTATTTAAGGAAGGATGTACTTGCCTTGGAGGGGGTGCAGTGTAGATTTACTAGAGTAGTACCAGGGATGAAGGGGATGAGTTACGAGGATAGGCTGACCAATTTGGGCCTATATTCTCTAGAATATAGAAGAATTAGAGGGGACCTGATAGAAATCTATAAGATGATCAAAGGGCATGATAGAGTAGATAGTGGGAGATTGTTTCCCCTGGTTGGAGAAAATAAAACCAGGGGTCACAACCTTAAAATCAGAGGCCAGCCCTTTCACACTGAGTTGAAGAAGAACTTCTTCACTCACAGGGTGGTGAATGTATGGAACTCACTACCCCAAAGGGCTGTTGACGCTCAGTCTTTGAACATATTCAAGAATGAAATAGATAGATTTCTTATTGCAAAAGGTATTAAGGGATATGGGGATAAGGCAGGGTTAGGTTATTAGCTGGAGTTAGATTAGAAGATCAGCCATGATTGAATGGCGGGGCAGGCTCGAAGGGCCGAATGGCCTACTCCTGCTTCTACATGTTATGTTATGTATAAACAGGAAAATGCCATTTCAACCATTTCATCATGACAATCTTTCAATCCCAAGTTCCCAATTTTTTTCTATGCCTTTTAATACTCTTATAAAATTGCTTTTTGGGGGTAATAATCTCTCTCCCAAAAATAATAATAAAAATTTGGTTGCTCAGTTTGTGGGACACTACTGTGTGCAATTAGTTATCATGTTTCGCCCACAAAATACACAACATCAATTCACTTTACCAGTATATTCTGTGAAGTGCTTTGAGACCTCTTGATGTGATAAGGCGCTATATCAAATGCAAGGATTATTATTATTATTATACTTCCTGTCGACAGCTTTATGAAGCAATGCTTTCCACCCTCTTTTACCTCTTTGTGTGAAGAAATGATCCCACAGCACAGTTAGCACTTTATGTTCAATCTCACACTTCACTATATGTTTCAACAGAGAAAACTTTGTATGTGAACAGCCTGTTTCTGTATGTTATTAGCTTGTGAGCTTCTGGTAAGAAAGCTTTTATCACATTGAATATGTTTTGCAACATTGGATAATATTGAATTAATGATTGCTGTTCCAGTGTTTTAGCATATTTCTAAGTGAAGCCCACTTCCTCAACACAAAATGGCAAACTCACAAAATGTATGTTTAGTATATATATATATCACATTGACCAATCTGAGTAAAATCAATTATTAACAAAACATGTTGTTATTCTGTACTTTCATTCCATACAGTCACTAATTACAGATATCAGAAAAATGTACTGCAGACTATCAGTTTGTAATCTACTCTTGCTTTTCCCTTTGCTGTTCCTGTGTTAGGAATTTTGCACTGACAAGCCTACCCAATGTGGCTACTATTAGAGGTGTCTTATCAAACAAAAAACTAAAGAATTACATAACATTACTTTTTTTACTTGAATTAACAGAACAAATTAGTGAAAAAGATGAAGGTCCTTACTATACGCATCTGGGAGCAGGCCGCAATGTAGCAGAAATTCGAGAAATGATGGAAAACAGGTACAGTTTTCAGCTGCACAAAAATACATTATAGAACATTAAACAAATGAATTGCTAACATAAAGTAATAAATGATACTGTTAACTGGTGAAGCTTTAAAATAATTTTGTTTCTTAAGTTCAGAAATGAAGGATGTAATGCAGCTTTCTTTTTCTCGCTCAAGAAAGCTCTTGAGGCACTGTTAATATTATAGCCTTTATTTTCCACGACTAAAACTTTCAGAATACCTTCAGCAAATTCTGTTCCACACGCTACAGGGAGGAAATTATTCTCCTTGCTCAATATGGCAATTTTGACAGTGGGGTCTAATTTGCAGTATTTCTTAAACAAATTTCTTATTAAGAAATGTGCAAATATCAAATTTTAAAAAAATCAAATATTAAAGTTGAGTATTATAATTTTTTAATCAAGAAATGTATTAAGAAATAATACATTTTATAGTCACACCACCTGTTTAAATGTACATTTTCTCTTATCCTTCGTATTTGGTCAATATCTTACACCAAGCTCCATAGGCCATGTCCACAGGTATTGGAGGTTACGTAGACTGGAGCTCAAATCTATTAATCGGCAAATGCCATGTTCTCATTCACATTCCTGTCTCTCAGTTAGATTTTCCAAAAAGTGCCTCTGTGCAGTGCTGGATGGGCCACTCAAGGCATTAACTGAGGCTGGTTTCATTGTATTCCAGAAGGGCAAAACAACAGGGAACAGAGGTGCTTGTGATCTAAATTTCAAGATGTTTTGCTAATCAACATTTTGAATATCCCATCACATCATGTGAATAGATTTGTTTTTCATTACCAATAGTATTATCCCATTGTTTTCTTAAAGCACACACTTCATACCTGTTCACACACATGAATGTGTAAATTGTTAACTCAGAACATTTTTGCGGACATGATTTACCTCAAGCACAACAATTTAGATAAAAGGTGAAACTTGAAAAATTAAGAAAAAGCAAGAAATAATGTAAATGTGTTTAAAGTAGTTAACTTTAAGAGAACAAACATGACATTTTTTGTAAAACAGTACTACACACACCTTAAAATTCACGTGGATTTTGATAAAATAATATAGTTTGAGGATGAGAATGAGCATAAAATGCGATTGATTTTGGTGTCCTGCTGGGCTGTGTCTGGCAAACAGTCTGCCTGTCAAGCGTGACAAATCTCAATCTTATTGTGCCGCATGGAGTTCAGCATCACTGCACGATAATACATTACACACTTGGGACATCAAAAGGGTTCTTGGGAATGTTTAATATTTGTGGGTGGGTGAAATTGATGTCATCACAGTCTCTTTATATGTAGTCTCCCATGTTATGGGGGAGGGGGAGAGGAGAACTAGGGAATTATCTCAGGGTATCCTCAGACTGATTAGCTCACTTTTAATGCATGTAATCACCCATGAATTGAGAGGGCATGGGAACTATTCTGATAGGTTAGAAATGAGGAATAATACAATGTGAATGTAGCGTTTGGTTAGTTGCTCTTTCAGGTCTTTGTGTATAGACATGTGAAATATTTTCTAATTACAGGAAATTGAAGGTGTTAAAGGGCCATTGTTATCATGAACCTCTGCCTTGAAAGCCAACAATGTCTGATGTAACCAAATGCCAGACAGTGAATTTGCAGCACTTGTTTTTAATTGTGCTGCTATTGAAATAAATGCTTGGAAATCATGACGCTGATCCAAGTCGATGAGTAGTTAGGAAAAAGCAATATCGTGTTGAGAAGCCATAGGTGTTTTCTACATGTCCTATGTAAACCGAGCAACAGTGCCACATTCTGCAGATTTTAAGGGTATGTTTAAGGGTCCAAGTTTATTCTGAGTTGGCGTCTCTTACAGTCTGTATTTAAACATCTGCAGGTAGATGAGGCAGGATTTCTCATTCTTGTCTGTATACACAGAAACTGAAAGAGGAGATATTTGTAAAGGGGGAGTTACTCAGTGGCTTTATAAACATAGAAAATTAAGAACAGGATGTCACTTTTTGTTTTATTAAAATCCCACTTTTAATTTTTTCTCATATCCTCCAATGTTATTACGTATCCAATAAGGAGGCCAGAAGATATTAAGTGTGTAGGGGCATTGGTGAGAGATATGGGATGACCATGGGTAGTATGGGGAAGAGTAGAAAATATTGGAAACATTGAAATAAAACCATGTGGGACAAGATATTTCAAACTGCTAAAATAACATGCTGGCATCATGAATGACCCGTGAAGTTCCTGTTGTGGAAGATGAAAGATTAAAGTTAGCATAGACTTGGGTCTTCCCCATTACTCATGTCAGATTCTGTATTGGCACACACACATATGATGTTTCCTTACAGATTCATTGTGATAATCTGTTCCTAATCATCACATTTTCACTCTAAACATTTCTGCTGCGTGCAACTTTTATTGTGTTTTGGTATATTCTGTTAGCAGCTCAATATTCACAGAGTAACAAGTTTAACATTGACCTGCCAGTGCTCCTTTATAAGATATAAGTGCAGGACTGAGAGTTGGGGGTGGATTATGATACCATTGGTCCAATATTGTGGACATTGTGAGAAAACAGGTCCAGGTTTCTTATCTGTTAATGCTTTACCATCCGACCAGCGCTTTGGGACGTCCTCCCGATGTGAAAGGTGTTCTATAAATGTAATTTTGTTGTTGTTGAGGTCCATAGCAGTTGTCAAGCCTTTCAGATTACATACTGCTTTCTTTATCACAGAATAAACTCCTCTGACATTATCTTGAGTGCAAACCCAGTCCTTCCACATAAAGAAATGCTTAGAGACCATAAGAGTATATCCTTCACCTCAGTGCATTCAAGCATTGGGTGATATTGAATTTGGGTTTGATTTGGGTCAGTCAGGTGGCGGACACATGCAGAAACCCATCACCATGCTTAAGCATATCCAAAACAACCTGAGAGTTCCATTCGTCCCATCTATACATGGCAATTTCTGTGTTTGGAATGGAATGAGCACTGTCTTCCCAGAGAGACATATCCTGCTTACCTAATTCTCCCCAATCCTTCTCTACTGCGCTTGAGTCATCCAAACTTCTGCACTCTGGCCCTCTTCCTGCCATAACATCACTTTCTCCTGAAAACTCCCTCACTATTATTCTCAAAAGCATTCACCTCCTCCACTGCCTCCTATTTTGGCAAATGCCCCTGGTAACACCAGCCATCTCCACTCCCTCAAATCATAGTTACATGCTATGAAACACACCTGGCTCAAATCCAACCTAACAGTCCAGATTTAGCTGGACCCATCGCTCCACTCGCCTTCGCCAAATAGGCCTACCCCAGGATCATCCTGGAAGCCAAGGACCATAAGACGTAGGAGTAGGAGTAGGCTATTCGGCCCCTCAAGCCTGCCCTGCCATTTAATAAAACCATGGCAAATCTTGTAACCTAATTCTATTTACCCCATATCCCTTAATCCCTCTATCTTTTAGAAGCACGGACCACCGTGAAGCTCCTCTTCTCACCACAAGCCAGCTCCTTCACCCTTCCCTCGCCCATCCTCTCCTCCAACTCCAAATGCAAGGAGATGATGGGCTTCCTCAGGTCCAAAATTGAGAGGATCCGCTTTGCTGTCTCTGCCCCTATCTCTGTCTCTGCAACTCCCTCTCCTCCTCCCACTCCCGCACTGAGCTCTTTATATCCCTCCCTCCCCATTTTCGACCCGGTCTCTCCTTCATCCCTCTCCCCCCTCATAACCTTTGACCCATCCCTGTTCCCTAACTACTATCCAATCTCCAATCTGCCTATCCGCTCAACAGTACCGAAACAAGTTGGAGTACTTGTGTTTCCTATTTTGAGTCCTATATGTAGTACCTTGCATTCATCTATGTTAAACCGTATTTGCCATTTCTTGAGGTCCAAGTCTATGTTTTAACATAGTGAGCGATGAGTCAACTAACATCCCAAGACCATTCAGCTTTCCCCTTGGCATGTTCTTTCCCATCCATGGAGTACTTGTGTTTCCTATTTTTGATCCTATATCTAGTACATTGCAATTATCTGTGTTAAGCCTTATTTGATGATTATCAGCCAAGTGCATACCCTACTAAGCTCTGTTTAGGGGCTATTAGCTATTTCCTTGATTCCACAGTGCCCCCAACTTGGTATGTAACTGTCTTACACTGGGTCTACGAATCCCAGTTATTAATATATACAAAGAAGAGGGATCCCTGTACAGACCCCTGTGACACCCTGCTAAATACCTCACCCCATTTTGACCTTACTCCCCTAATAAAGACTCTCTGCTTCAATCCCGTCAGCAAATTTTCAATCCATGTCCACATTTTGTCCTTGATACCCAGCGACTACAAATGGACAACATGACTTGAGAGAGAGCAGGTCAGGCAGCATCTATGGAGAAAGGAAAGTGGTTCAACGTTTCGGGTCCATGACTCTTTGTCAGAACTGGGGGATGTTGGGAGGGAGAGGTTTTAAGGACTAACAGAGAGGGGAGGTAGGGCAAGGAAGTCAAAGGAGAAAATGGGGTGGAGGACAGGGGATGATGGGTTAAAGAGGTGTTAATGAAACAAAACACAGGAGGGTAGCAGAAGCAGACCAGAGAGAGAAAAGGTGTGTCTGGGACTCAGATGATGTGTTAATGATCACAGAAGAAGGGGAAGGAGAAGGTAAGCTGTTATGGGAAATGGAAAGATGGAAGCTGTTCTTATGTTCTGAAGTGGTTGAACTCAATATTGAGGCCAGAGGACTGTAAGGTCCCTAGCAAATAGATGAGGTGCTGTTCCTCGAGCTTGAGCTGTGCTTCATTGGAACAGCATATAATAATCCTTGCATTTGACATAGCACTTTTCACATGTTCTAGATGTCTCAAAGTGCTTCGCAGAATATACTGTAAAGTGAAGTGATTGTATATTTGTGGGCAAAATGTGGCAGCCAATTGCGCACAGCAGTGTTCCACAAACAGTCGTGGATTGAAGTGACCAATGTATTATTGTTATAATTTTTTTAAAGGAATTATTACCCCCGGAAAAGGGATCCAGCAATCAGCTAATAACCAGGTTCCTGCTTACTGCTAGGTAAACAGAGGAGTGTGGAGTAAAGAAACTTGCCCAATATTTCGCCCTGTTGGGAATTGAACCCAGGTCTCTCGCTTGGGATGCGAGTGCTCTAAACACTGAGCTACATGACTCCATGAGACCATGGATGGAAAGTTCAGAGTGCGAGTAGGAGGGAGTGCTGAGTGGCAAGCAACCGGAAGCTCAGTGTTGTGCTTGTGAACAGCACGGAGATGTTCAGCGAATCAATCACCCAATCTGCATTGGTCTCCCCAGTGTAGAGGAGACCACATCATGAGCAGCAAATACAGTAAACTACATTGGTGGTAGTGCACCGTAAATCACTGTCTCACTTGAAATCTGTGTTTGGGGCCCTGGACAGTGGTATGGGAGGAGGTGAAAGGGCAGGTATTGAATCTCCTGCGCTGGCATGGGAAGGTGCCGGGGGGAGGAGAGCAGGTGTTGATGGTGATGGAGGAATGAACCAGGGAGTCACGGAGGGAACAGTCTCTTCGGAATAGAGGGAAGGGGAGGAAAAGATATGTTTGGTGGTTGGAACACGCTGGAGGTGCCGGAAATGGCAGAGAATTATTCGTTGGATGTTGAGGCTAGTGAGGTGGAAGGTGAGGATTAGGGGGACCCTATTACGGTTATGGGAAGAAGGGTAGGGGTGAGGGCAGAGGTGCGGGAAATAGGGCGGACACAGTCGAGGGCCCATTCTACCATGGTGGATGGAAATGGCTGAGGAAAAAGTAGGACATTTGAGTTGCTCTGGTGTTAAAGATGGCATCGTCAGAGCAAATGCGTCGGAGGCGGAGGAACTGGGAAAAGGAAATGGAGTCTTTGCAGGAGGTGAGGTGGGAGGAGTTGTAGTCCAGGTAACTGTGAGAGTTGGTGAGATTATAAAAGATATCCGTGGATAATCTATGCCCCAAGATGTAAGTGGTGAAGTCGAGGAAGGGAAGGGTCTGAGATGGACCAAGTGAATTTAATGGAGGGGTAGAAGATGGAAGCGAAATTTGTGAATTTTTCTAGCTCACTGCGAGAGCAGGAAGTAGCTCCAATACAGTTGTCGATGTATCTGAGGAACAGGTCAGGGAGTGGACCTGAGTCGGCCCAGAACACAAAGTGTTCCAGGTGGCTGACAAACAGGCAGGCATATGGGTTCCCATAGCGACATCTTTTACTTGGAGGAAGTGGGTGGAGTTGAAGATGAAGTTGTTCAATGTTAGAATAAGTTCAGCCAGGCGGAGGAGGGTGGTGGTGGATGGAGACTGGTTGGGCCACTGTTTCAGGTGGCAGCGGAGGGCCTGCAAGGCCTTGAAGGGTCATGGACCTGAAACGTTGACCCACTTTCCTCTCTCCATAGATGCTGCCTGATCTACTGAGTGTTCCCAGGGATCTCTGTTTTTGTTTCAGATTTCCAGGATTTTGCAGTATTTTACGTTTTTTATGACTTGAGACAGGCTGGCTATATTTTGCCTATAATGGGAAAATGTATTGCTCATCCTTCTTTTATGCTACTGCTTATTCTAGAGGGCAACTTTTTTTTCCAGGTTTGGTGAAAAGGGCAGTGCCATCAGAATTGAGAAAATTATTTATACAGGGAAGGAGGGAAAGAGCACTCAAGGCTGTCCGATTGCAAAATGGGTGAGTGCTTACATTTCTCTAATGCTTTGTGATGTGACAGATCAACATTTCTTGACATGGCATTTGAATATAACCGCTGAGAGAAAGTATATGAAAAGAGTTAGATTTAGGTACATTATATGATTGCATAAATAGGACTATAAATCACACCTTAAAGTGCTTATTCTTTATACTTAAGATTAATTGTACATCAAAACTATTACAATTACTAAAATCGATGATGAGTGGCAGGCTGGCATAAACTCCTCCATGCAACACAAATATACACAAAAGGTAATATTATGTGAATATATATAAAAGTCGGTATCCTGCAAAGGTCAGGCATTTAGCTTATCTGCCTCACTCACTGGAACTCTGGAGTCCCTCTGAATTGTCCCTCTCTCACCTGTTCCATCGTCAGTCTCAAACCTACCTCTTTAACCCCTCTCCACCCACCTCGGCTCCAGGCCCCAGCTCAGGTGTCAAACCAGGATTATTAAGTGCTATGGGATGTCCTCCTGACATGAATGGTGCTGTATAAATGGAAGTTTGCATTGTATTACATGTGACGAAAGGACAAGGTTTAGGATTAAAAGATCTAGAAAGATCTCGAGGCTGAATGGCCTCATCTTGTTCCTATTTTTGTATGTTTGTAGATATGCTCAATGTCATTTGACCCACCAGGTGACAATGACCACAGCTCAATGACATTGAGTTTGGCTTTGTAAATAGCCCAAACATACAACCAAACTTACTTTAAGCATATGCAAACTAGGGATCTGAGGGCTGTGCTAAGAAACATAAACTGGGAGGCATTGTTGAAGGACAAATCAATTAAGAATAAATACATATCTTGTAGCTAAGTGGTTAGAGCACTCACCTCGCAGGCGTAAGGACCTGGGTTCCATTCCCAGTAGGACGAAACGTTGGGCAAGTTTCCTTACTCCTTACGCCTCTGTTTACCAGCATTAAGTAGGCATCCGGTTGTTAGTCAATTGGCGGATCACTTTTCCGGGGGTAATAATTCCTTCAAAAATAATAATTTGGTCACTCAATTCGCGACTGTTTGAGGTACACTGTTGTGCGCAATTGGCTGCCGCGTTTCACCCACAAAACATACAGTCAATTCACTTTACAACATATTCTGTGAAACCCTTTGTGACTTCGCCAAGATGGGATAAGGCGCTATATCAAATGCAAAGATTGTTATTAATCTTCCTATTAGTGGCATTTGGAATGTGCAACCCTTCAAAAACAAGCCCAAGGCTCCGGTCTGCTGCACATTCCCCGCCCCAACCGCCCTACCATCGGTGGCCGGGCCTTCAGCCTCTCAGCCCCGAGGCTCTGGAACTCTATCCCCCAGTGCCTTCGCCGCTTCCTCCCTTTCCTCCTTCAAGGCCGGTCTCAAGACCTTTCTCTTTGACTGTGCCTTTTATATTAATAATAATAATAATAATCCTTGCATTTGATATAGTGCTTTTCACGTCGGGAGGACGTCCCAAAGCGCTTCACAGAACACTGTAAAGTGAATTGACTGTATTTTTTGTGGGCAAACGCGGCAGCCAATTGCGCACAGCAATGTCCCACAAACAGTCGTAGATTGAAAATGACCAATTTATTATTGTTTTTGGTTTTGGAGGGATTATTATTAGGCGTGTGGAGTAAGGAAACTTGCCCAAGGTTTCGCCCTGTCTGGAATTGAACTCAGGTCTCTCGCTTGCAAAGCGAGTGCTCTAACCACTGAGCTACAGGACTCCAAGGGAACCTTCAGCTCCCCTCTCGACTCTCTACTCACTCCTCGCTCCCTCCCTTCCCTCACCCTGACCATTTCCCCACTGCTCGGGTCCTGACCCAACTGTACAGCGCCTTGGGACGTCCTCCCGACGTGAAAGCCGCTCTATAAATGGAATCTTGTTGTTGTTGTTGTTGTAAATAGCAAAGTGCAGCAGGGGCAAAATAAACAAAAACATACAGCGAAATGGATCAATAGGAAGATGAAGAAGGAAGGTTGAGGAGCGGTGTTTGCTGTGTGGAGATTTACCAGCTCTGGGCTAAGTCAAACGCCTTCTCCTCAGTTGTCAGAAACTTGTAGAGAATCCCCAGCAACTGAAGCTCGTCGGCATATGTTCCACCCCGGCAGCACGGGTTGGAGGGCAGCTGGAGAGACCGCGGGTTGGCTGCAGCGAGGTGTCTATCATGCTGAGTGCCCCTCCCCAGCAGTTTGGTGATGTCAATGGGTTCGAGAGCAGAGTGTATCCCATCCCAGAGTCTGTGAGTCAGCAAGGCACTGAGTCATGGCAAATGCAAGGATTGCACGTGCCAAATGCCACCAGTAGGAAGATTTATAAAGAAAGTGGCCATTGGGCTGAATACAAAACTGTACAGAAAGAGATAAAATGAGATTAAGGAAACCAAGAGAGAACCGGAAAGATACACAGAACGTAAGAATTTGCTAGTCGAAAGAAGACCAAGGTCCATCTAGTTCGCCTTCCACCATCCTGGCAGTCGCTTGACATGTCATGTCCCAGTTATACACTGTATCCCAAGATATTATTTTCCAGCAGAAATCTATCTAATTTGCTCTTGAAACAAATGACATTTTCTGCTTCCTCCGTCTCCCTAGGGAACCTGTTCCGTAAGTTAACCACACTCTCACTGAAACAGTGTTTCTGCAGATTTGTTCTGAATTTACCCCCTTCAGTAGTAGGCCGTGTCCTCTGGTTTTACTGTTTAGTACAAGATAAAACAGCTCGTCATGGTCTACATTATCTATTCCCTTCAGAATCTTAAAGACCGTAATCATATCGCCCCTCAACTGTCTCTTCTCCAGTATGAACATGCCCAGTTTATCTAAACATAGGAACAAATGCAAAACATAACCCCAAACAAATCATTCAATATTGTAACAATAAGAAGGTAGCCAGGGAAAATGTTAAAATCCTAAGAAATTCAAATGGAGTTGAAAATGAGAATAAACAGGAAAGCAAACCGATTAAGTGACTACTTCCTGGAGATTTTTACCAGCGAGGACACTAAGAACATGCCTTCCCTCCCTCCATAACAAATTATAGTTGTATAGCACTTTTCACCCTGGGAAGACGTCCCAAAGCATTGGACAGTCAAGGATGACATCCAGGAAACATTGTTTGAGCTCCAACCAATAATAACAATAAGTTGTATAGCAGCATAACTATGCGGGTAGTATCTTGGAGCACTTAACAGTGGCAGATCTTCACGCCGAGCTGGAGAGAGGTGGGAGGTGACCATAGGCACAGTCCAGGAAGATGGTCTTCATGATGCATCTGAAAACCTGCAAAATAATCTAGTAATTGAGAGCCAAGGTGGTTCAGAAAAGGTTATCTGACCAGTCTCATAGACCTTTTTGAGGAAATGGTTGCCCAAAAAGCCACATGATGCACTGTAGCTAAACCACCCGAACAAAATACCACATGAAATAGTCATCAAACTATGGCCAGTGGGTATCGAGGATAAGACATGAACATGGATTCAGAATTGGCTGAAGGTTAGGAAGCAGAGGGTTTTTATTAAGTGAGCTAGGTCAAATTGAGAGGAGGCATTAAGTGGAGTGGCTCAGGTGTCCACTGAAACTCCTGTTCCTTGCGGAGAAATGTGGAATCAGAACAGGTAGCTTGAGCATCAGAGCTTGAGTATCAGTTGAGAATTATCACATAGCTGAAAACTGGCAAATTTTCCATACAGAAATATGAAATATAGGAAGTTAAAAATAGGAGGCACGTCCATGGATAGGGTAGAACTTGTCAAGGGGAAAGCTGAAAAAAATCAACAACAACATTACATTTGTATAGCGCCTTTCACATCGGGAGGATGTCCTGAGCTGGGGGTCGCGGTCGGGGAGGGTGGAGGGCAAGGGGGGGGAATCAGGGTAATCGAGGCACGGTCGAAGCGGAGAGCATTGAGATGGGTCTTGAAGAAGGCAAGGAAGGGGGCTAGGCGGACGGACTGCAGATAGAGTTCCTGAAGGTGGGGGCAGAGTGGCTGAAGGCCCGCCCGCCAATGGTGGTGCGGGCGAGGCAGGGGATGTGAAGCAGGCCGGAGCCCACCGAACAGAGGGAGTGGGCAGTTTGGTAGGGAGTTAGGAGGTCGCAGAGGTAGGGCTTTGAAGGTGAGGACCGGGATCTTGAACTGTATCCTCTGTGTGATGGGAAGCCAGTGGAGTCGGGCGAGGATGGGGCTGATAGGGTCATAGACCCTGGTGTGGGAGAAGACACGGGCTGCAGAGTTCTGGAAGATCTGCAGTTTATGGAGGGAGGAGTTAGGCAGGCTGACAAGCAAGGAGTTTGCGTAGTCAAGTCTGGATGTTATGAATGCGTGTACGAGGGTTTTGGTGGCCTGCGGTGTGAGACAGTGGCAGAGCCGGGTGATGTTGTGGAGGTGGGGGAAGGCAGAGCGGGTCATGGCATGGGATGTGGGCTAGAAAGAATAGTTGAGGGTCAAACAAGACCTCAAGTTCCGGACTGGCTTAGTAAGGTGGAGTGTGCATCCATGGATGCACCAGAGGTGTGGAGGGTCTGACAGGAGCCAATCAGGAATACCTCGGTCTTGTTGACGTTCAACGTTTAGGGTTGCAAAGGCAAACTCAGGGCAGACACCAACTGGATTGTGCTGGTTACAGGAAAGTTTAATGAGGCCAGAGTCCTGAACACATTTAAGAATCAGCTTTTTTCGCCCACAAAATATATAGTCAATTCACTTTACAATATATTCTGTGAAGCACTTTGAGACATCTCGAAGATGTGATAGGGCGCTGTATCAAATGCAAGGATTATTAATATACCTTGATTTGGTGATAGGAGGGTGTGTGTTCTGGAAGGATGAGATCAAATGAACTGAAGGGCTTTCTTCATCTGAACCAATCTTGTGTGTGTGGAATACGGATGGAGGACAGCATTGAGGTTAGCAATAATAACCCCCACCCCATATTGTCAAATAACAAGCTCACTGACAAGGTTCTTGCAAGAATAACGGCCACTTTGGCGAGGTTTCAAAGGCTGCTAAACCTTACCTAAACTAGAAAGAAAAAGCAGTTAAATGCTTTCAGAAGAGATTTTGTGGGATTTTTTAAAGAATGAAATATAATTAAGTTGGACTTTTGAATACATAGACTAAAAGCATTCAGAATGGGGACCTGATTTTAAATAGCTGAACCTTTGTTTTTATTGGTAACTTCAGGTCATTCGTCGAAGCGGTGAAGAGGAGAAGCTGCTATGCCTGGTGCGGGAGAGAGCTGGTCATTCTTGTGACACTGCAGTGGTCATCGTTCTGATTCTCGTGTGGGAAGGAGTTCCAATAACACTCGCTGACAAACTGTATGTGGAACTGACTCAAACTCTGAGGAAGCATGGTGCCCTCACTAGCCGAAGATGTGCACTTAATGAAGAGTAAGAAAGATTCTAACATTCTTATTTGTGCAAAAAGGGTGTGTGAGTGTGAGGCACATGTGAGATGCTGACTTTTGAGTTTTCCTACAAAATACACAGTCAATATACAGTCATTCCACGTGGCAATAAATACCGTGAAGATCTTTGAGACATTTTGGCAACCTGATGAGATGCTATATCCCTATACACCTATAAGGTTCAAGGATTATTATTAATTATTATTATAGTGTGCGAGGTATAATACGTGAGGTTTAGTATTTGAGGCACAGGATGTGAGGTTCAGGGTGTGAGGTATCCTTTATATCATTGATTCAGAAATGGACTATTTCTCGATTTGTGAATGACACTAAGCAAATTGTGAAGAGGACATGCAAAAAATACAAGGAGATTTTTGTTGGTCAGGTGAGTTCAATTCCAGGCAGGGCGAAACCTTGGGCAAGTTTCCTTACTCCACACGCCTAATAATAATCCCTCCAAAAAACAAAAAACAATAATAAAATTGGTCATTTTCAATCCACGACTGTTTGTGGGACATTGCTGTGTGCAATTGACTGCCGCGTTCGCCCACAAATATCCAGTCAATTCACTTTACAGTATATTCTGTGAAGCGCTTTGGGACATCTAGAAGATGTGAAAAGGCTATATCAAATGCAAGGATTATTATTATTATTGTCTGACACATGTGGAAACCCATCACCATGCTTAAGAGTATCCAAACCAAAGTGAGAATTCCATGCATCCCACTTACACATGGAAATCCCAGAGATAGAATGTTGGAATGGAGGGAGTCATCTTGCTTGCTTAATTCCAGAAAGTATTAGGTGCAGGTTGGCAAGAGCCAAGGCTTGGGGACCCCAGAGAGTGCATTGGGGTACTGCTAGAGTCTAACCAGCTAAAACCACATAGGTTTCCATTGATATTGCTGTCCAACAAGCTTTCCTGCTGCTTGTCCAGCTAGGACCACCCTACCCATTAGGGCCTTGGTTGCAAGGTTAACAGAAGCTGAGTAGGATGATACCCTGTCCCCAGTGACTGGTCTGCTCTTCCAAGTCCTGTCAGGCTGGCTGTGCTGTCATCAGCAGTACCCTGGAATACTGCGGATCCGTCTAGCTCAGGAACCAGACTACCTTGACCGCCACAGAGGGCTGGCTCGATTCCGATATTCTGTAGTCATTTGGAGCCAGTTCAGTTCCAAGGTTCCCACTTACCTCTCCCCCCGTCCCCCGAAGGAGGATAGTGCAACGGGACATAGACAGATTAAGTAATTGTCAGAACTATGGCAGGTGGAGTATACCATTGGTAGGCTATTTGGTAGTACACAAAAGAATATTATTTGGGAGAAGGTTTTAAATGGGGAAACATCAGGAGGGGTAGATGAGCTGAGAAATCCACAGTTCATTAAAATCTAGTTTGAAACTGTAGAAAGTAATTAATAAGGCAAATGGGATGCTGGTCTTTACTACAAGATGCCTAGAATATAAAATGAATGATGTGCTTCTGCAATCATATAGAGAACTGATCAGTGGGAGTTACAGTGTGTAACTTTCTGTCTCCCAACTAACTTTTCTTGGAGTGTGGAAAAGATTTCCTACATATCCAGCTTTATTTTTTTAAATTGTATTACCACACTATCTTGACAATTAAAGTGATAGATCCAAACAGCAATTCCAGGTAACTTTCTTAATAATCATTCAGTGAAAGATCCACTGGACTTAACTCAATTGTGCAACAGCATTCTATAATCACATTTAACGTTATAGTAATACCAAATCTTGCCATGTTTAGATATCTCTCTGATGGACTGTGATGAATAAACATGATGTCAGCATCAAAATGACGTAAAATGGACTCTGCCCCTCCTAGGGCCAGGATTATGTTATTGAGATATCTCTCCAGACATCAGGACAGGAATGTCTGGAGCTGGTGTGGGCCATGAGGGCTAAGCAATTCAAATACAAATAAAAATGTGTACTTTCATCCATGTCTTTGGAATTGTAAGTTTTTGATAAGATGAAGTGCGCCCATAGTTCAAATTAGTCATGGTTCCAAACCTAATGGGCAGCTACCTACAACGCTGACTGTTTTTCTGTTAGGAAAGTGAGACTTACAATAGCTAGAAGTTGACGGGTGCATCGTCATCTTGTGCTGAAGTTTTCAGTATTGTACAAAGATAGAGGAAACTGAACTACAGAGCCCAGAAGAGTTTGTATAACATTCCAATGCTTTCAAAGAAAGGTTGCTGCATTTTATCAGTGAATAACATGCTCTTATTTATTTTGTGTAAAATAAATATTTGCTTACTTTGGAAATTGCCTTAATGGTCACAATTTTTGGCATGCAGAATTTTCCTTCTGAGTAGTTAAATAACTTTGATTTAAATGTGAGACCATGTGCCAGTGACTGCAGTAAATATTTTTATATTCTCTGTTTTGCAACATCTACTAATTTATCCACCTCCTCCCTTTGAATATGTCTGATGATACACTTCCACAATTTGTTTTAAGAGTACAGTATTTTTTACAACCTTTTTAACACTATCTTTGCAAAACTCTGAACAAATAAAATTCATTATTTTTATTTTGTGTATGCGGTGCTTAAATTGTGTGCACTTTTCTTGTTAAGAAGTTAACCCAAATAAGTAATTGCTAGAAACTTTCTATATCCAACCTTATTAGTGCTGCAGCTCATGTCAAAAAATCAAATATTCTATTTTGCCTAGAAAAATATACAGTCATTGCACTTTCCAGTATATCTTGTGAAATACTTTGAAATGTTCCCCAAGTATGAAAGGTGCCTCAGTTTA
The DNA here is from genome assembly GCF_018977255.1 of Callorhinchus milii. Lineage (NCBI taxonomy): Eukaryota > Metazoa > Chordata > Chondrichthyes > Chimaeriformes > Callorhinchidae > Callorhinchus > Callorhinchus milii. Next base: position 75,019,745 of record NW_024704742.1, on the reverse strand, counting down.
TCAAATTAAATGATTATTATTCTTACAAAATTAAATATTGATTTTGATAGTGCACTTTATTTAGTGCAAATATTGGATAGTGTGCTTTATCAAAAAGAATGATTGTTTTACATACTATCACAGTTATTAGGATATCAGAATTAAGCACTCTGTAAAACAATTCATTGTCAACCTTAGAACTTTCAATCTGCACTAGTATCAACAGTGAAGTTCAGCTTTGGGTGACACTGGCATGGTAAACATTTTGTCTGTTTCACAGTCATCATTGTGCCTGCTTCAATCCACAACTGTTTGTGGGACACTACTATGCCGCGTTTTGCCCACAAAATATAAATCTAATTCACTTTACAGTATATTCTGTGAAGCGCTTTGAGAAGTCTTGAAGATGTGATAAGGCACTATATCAAATGCAAGACTTATTATTATTATTCAAGTCCCAATGTGGGCCTTGAACTGACTCTGACTCAAAGGCAAGATGTATTACCACTGAGCCAGGCTGACATATGACATAGCTCCAAAACTAAATAAAGAAACTTCCAATTTATCAAGGAGAAGCCTGCAAAGGGACGATAAACACACACATTCATTGCTGGTATTGGAAATGCAGATGCGCAAAGGTAACTGTTTGCGTAACATGCTTTCTGTGGCCATGAGAATGATTTAAATTAAAACATCATCACTCTGACCATTTCTTACAGACGGACATGTGCTTGCCAAGGGTTAGACCAGGAAACTTGCGGAGCTTCATTCTCATTTGGCTGCTCCTGGAGTATGTATTATAATGGATGTAAATTTGCAAGAAGTAAAGCCCCAAGGAAATTCAAGCTGCTTGGTGATGACCCCAAAGAAGTGAGTATCTCCCCTCATCGTTTATACCAAGGTACTCAATCAGAGAATGTGTTGGTGCATACATCTAACAATTGTGTTGAATGCCAACAAGATAGCGGCTCTCCACTTGGCTGCCGTCAGCGCCTTCTCAGGTGCTGACAGCATCAATCTACACAAATTTACATTTCACCTCCTGAAGCCAGTGCAGAACTTTGGTGGGTTGTTCGACTCAACTGTCTTTTAAACCACACTGCACTGACCTGCTCAGCTTTCCCTCACCTTCACATCGCCTGCGACTGTCACTACCTCTCCCCTTGGGCTGCCGAGGCTCTGATCCATGCTTTTAAACACGTCCAGTCTTGATTACGCCAACTCCCTGCTTGCCAAATCTTCCCTCCACAAGCTGCAGACCATTCAGAATTCTGCAACTTATGTCCTCTTCCTCATCAGGCTCTATGATCCTATCATCTCCACCCTGTGCAACTCCACTGGCTCCCTATCCACCAGAGGATGGGAAACAGAGAATCCTCGGCCTCACTTTTAAACCCTTCGATTGTCTTGCCCCTCCTGAAACCAACCCCCAGCTCAGATGCAAACTCTTGACTGCCCAGCTCCTTAGGACATTCTGACATGAAAGGAGTTATATAAATGGAATTTGTTGTTGATGTTGTAAGTAGGATGTGTCCCTCCAAGGAGAGAGTGCAAATTCCATTTATGAATACTTACCAGGTCTGTATTTACATATAAGAAATTTGAATTGTTTAAGAAATAACCTAAGATTAATTTACTTAAATTTGTGAATTACAACTGTCCCAGGAGCTGTCTGGACAGAGGATACAGTAGTTTCAACACTGACTTTGTAAATTGCTCAGATGTTTCTGACACTGATTTATATTTTTTTGCCCAGGAGGAAAGGCTTGAGTCAAACTTACAAAATCTTGCAACCTTATTGGCCCCGACTTACAAAAAATTCGCCCCAGATGCTTTCAACAACCAGGTGAGTAGATCTCCATCCTGGTTCAGTTCACAGGTAGACAGATAGCTACCACCCAATGCACACCCCACTCCAAAGGTTGATGAATACAATTGGAAATACATTGATTTTAAAGGGATCTTGTTTAAGCTTTTATCATATTTGCTACAGCAACTTGCCAGCTTAAAAAGGTTTAAGAAATTTTAATTAGAGAAGCATTAAATCAATTTATAAGCAATTCCTTACCAACTATAAAATCAGCCAGTCTGAATGGCTTGGGATTCTTCTGCTTCCATTGTTTCAGGTGAGTACCATTTGATGTGTCCACCATTTGCATTGCTTACAAATGTGCTGGTTTCTGTGGAGGAGCCTGTATGAAGCAGTAAACAGGGTTTCAAGGAGACATGCCTGGAAAAGTCAAGCTGGCTCTCATGAAGGCAGACTTGAAGATATAGACATTTCCTCACGTCAAACTTCGAGTGAGTAGTGTGCGCCTATCTCAACAGTATCATGTTGCACTGATACTAAGAACAAATCAATATTCAGCATAATTTAGATACATGACTGATTCTTTTTTGGTAATAGATAAAGATGCTGCAGGTGAATTGACTTTCCAGTGCTGCATTGCAGAAGCGCTCATTAGAAACCAGGTCCCCATGTTCAATTGGGTGTTAAAGATCCCATTGTACTATTCAAAAAGAGAGAAGGGAGTTTCATTGGTTGGCAAGTTGGCATTGAGAGGGTACAAATTTAAGAAGTTATTGATGGAATGAAATACCTGTAATAGGTGTCTTGCCTCTGAGTCAGAAGGTTGTGGGTTCAGCTACACATCGCAACTTTGAACTGTAAATCTAGGCTGAAAACTACACAACAGCACTTGGGAGCACAACATTGTTGGAAATACCATCTTTCTAATAAGATACTAAACCAAGTTCCCTTCTGCATGTTCAGGTAGATGTTAAATATTGCATGGACTGTTTGAAAAGGGAAAGGAATTTTTTCCGGTGTCATGCCAACAATCCCCCAGATAAAATTGGTCACTCACTTTGTGGCTGTTTGTGGGACATTCTGTGTTGAATTCACCTACAAATACACAGTCACTAGCTTTATAGTAAACCATTCTCTAAAAAAATGTTACAATAAAATAGCAGATGAAAGTTACTGGTACTCTTGATAATGTATTGCATACCACTGGTTGTAACTGGGCAACTGTAGCTCGATATCAGGCAAGTGCTCTGAGGGAATTGTCCAATAATCTCAAGTGCTTGTCACTGCTGCAGGAAATGCTGTAGGAAACACTCCAATGAAAAAATGTTATCAGCGGTACAACACTTTTTTTTCCAAACATGCCTCTTGACCTCCATTCAATTAGATTATTCCCAGCTTCTAACACTACGAATCGTAACTTCGAATGGCCCATAATTAAGAAGAGGAATTAAATATAATTTTCCCTTTGTTTGACCCACCGTAAAAATAAAGGTTTTCCCCCTATGATCTCAATCAGATGATGCTGGCTGCACTGTGCACATTAAGGGGAATTTTTTCCTGAAAACTGATGGGAAAACTTTATGATATGAAGTTCAGGAATATGGGACTTCAGTTATCAGGAGAGGCTAGAGAAGCTAGCATTATCTTTTCAAAGAGCCAGCACAGACACGATAGGCCGAATGGCCTCCTTCTGTGCTGTATAATTCTATGATTCTATGACACGGGAGGGATCTTTTGTGACAAAGACAAGTGGAAGTTGAGACAAACTATTGTTGGAAATCTCTCTCAAGCATGTATACAGTAATCAAATTGTAAAATGGATGAGAGGTTCAAACTCTTTGGTACAATCGTATATGCACACTAATCTGCCCCAAGAATAGATTTTAATCTCAACTTTGGAAGCGCACTTGCTGCTGCATTACTGTGATGTTTCCTTTTTTACACTCCAGCCAATCTGAAGGACACTGAAATTCAGTGCTGACGTAGGAGAATCTTTTGTACTGAGTCCATTTTCACGAAGAGGAAGTGAGTTTAGACCACTCTTAACTCATTCTTTGTAGGACACTAGCAGCCAGCAAACAGAGGAAACTATCACCCCATTAGTTGGATGAATTTGAACCCAGATCCTCAAGATGATAAATCAGAGTGTTAACCTATTGTTATACCCAGTCTCTTCTTCAGAGGTATTTCCAGCAAGCTTCTCCTCTCTATACGATTACAGTCCTTGTATAGTTGATCCTCAAGATGATAAATCAGAGTGTTAACCTATTGTTATACCCAGTCTCTTCTTCAGAGGTATTTCCAGCAAGCTTCTCCTCTCTATACGATTACAGTCCTTGTATAGTTGCAAAGAGTTGGAAAAGAGCCTTCAAATCTTAACTCTTGGAAATGATAGTTCACTTAAATCAGTTTTGCTATGTTAATATTACATTTATTTTGCAGAACCATAGAAATTAATGACACTGTAGGAGGCCAGTCCTCACATTTTTTTGTGTTAATGTTTGCTCCTCCAAGACAGTTCTGAGGTACTGGATACAAATCCCAGCACCATAGAAAGTGCCCGGTTAACATTGATTTTAAAAATAATTGTTTCCTTGGAATGCACCAACTTCCTAAATTGTACTCCTTGAGGGAGCAAGACCACTTACTTCATTGCCTGCCACAAAATACCAGCCATGTCTGCTTTGAGGGTAAAAGCTTTTGAAGGAGACTCCCATCAGATGTGGGAGATAACAGCCCCACTTTGATGGTGCGCTTTGTATCTCATATTTAGCTGCCTTTAATAATTTGCAGCCAACCTTGGAACTTGAATCTAAGGGTATTATAACTGCAAAAATTGTCTTATCCAACGCCTTGGGATGTCCTCCCGAAGTGAAAGGCACTATTCAAATCTAATCTTGTTGTTGTTGTTATCTGAATATATTTCCCATTACTGAATTGTTGATGCTATGAATTTGCTCAGTACGTCTGACCTACTTCTTTCTGTCAGGAAACACTGTAAGAAACAGGAAGAATGTAGGACTGTATTTATAGATAAAATTACAACACAATCTGATGCATCCTTCAGGATGCACAGAAAACATAATGAAACAAGGGGCGGAAAAGATAGACCACAGATTAAACAACAATTGGTTGATGTTTTATGCTACATGTAAATGTTTTCTTTTTTTTAACGCAGATTGAATTTGAGCAGAGAGCACCAGACTGTAGGCTTGGTAAGCAGGAAGGACGTCCATTCGCAGGAGTGACTGCTTGTGTGGATTTTTGTGCTCATGCTCATAGAGATCTGCACAACATGCAAAATGGCAGTACAGTGGTAAGTACAGTTCGCCAAGTAACCACTGCATTGCAACTATCTCAAGGTGTTCACTTGGACCAGATCCTACAATTGACTGTGGAGTTATGTAATTGTGTTTTACATTTATTAAATTGGATAATATTGATTGTGTCATCAATCTGAAACTGAGCACAGAGGTCATGATGGTGGAAGGGGTTGTGCAAGCTTTGGGAATCGCTTTCGTTCATAATTTCTGGTGACGAGAGAGATTAACACCTCTGCCCTCCACAACACAGTGACAATAAGCACAACATATGTTTTTCAGAGACCCAGAAATATTACTTTGATAAATAAATATTCACAATTACAATCTTAACTCCATTAAAAATCAAAGAATATGAGATATTAAAGCTATTGTGACATAGAAACTTGTGTTATACGTAAATTTGGAACTGCATCCTGGGCTCACTTCCTCTCTCACCTCATTGAAGACCCAATGGGAGAAGGGAGAGTTGCATACCAGGATTTTAAACTTAAGTGAGGCAAACTTCGAAGAGATGAGAAATGAATTGACTGTAGTTAACTGAGCTGATCTGGTAATGAGTAAACCATAGACAGACAGTGGGAAGTATTTACAGAAATAATTGATATGATAGAAAACAAGTACATTCCTAAAAGGCAAAGATTCCACTTTTGTAGTAAAGCAACCATGATTAACAAGAAGGTAAGTGGTAGTATCAAGATAAAAAAAAAGCCTTACACAAATGCAAGAAAAAGTGCTAATCCAGCAGAGTGGGAGAGCTATATGAAGCAACAAAAGGATACAAAGAAAGTAATAAGAGCTGCACGAAGGCAATATATATTTAAAAACAACTTGCAAGGGATATGAAGGCTAACAGCAAGTTTTTACAAATATAATAAGAGAAAGAGTATGGTAAAGGGAAATGTGGGCCCAGTTAAAATTAGACGAAGACGAGACTATAATGGACAATAGTAAATTGTCCTCCCACATCCTCCCGACATGAAAGGCGCTCTATAAATGTAATTTTGTTGTTGTTGTAGTAAATGGCAGACTGTATCTGTCTTCACAGTGGAGAAGAACAAAATACCAATGGTAAAGGTAACCTAAAAATAAGTCAAGGGGAAGAATTTATTAGATTTAATATAAGTGAAACAATAGTGGAGAAAATAATAGGAATTAAGATAGACAAATCTCCACCCCAGGAGATTTCCACCCAGGACATTAAAGTAAATAGGTGAGGAGATGTGTTAATCATAATCTTGACCAATGGAAAAGTGCGGAAATATTTGCTTAAAATTGTGGGTCATTTGGGGGAAATTGCAGAGGGTTGATTGGTGCTTTTGAGAGACGCATTTTGTGAAACAACCCGGATTAAACTGCAGGCATGCATTTCCTGAACATGTAGTTTTGTTTAAAATACTGAAAATTTGAATAATACACCACTTACTGAGAATTTGGTGCAGGAGCTCGGTTTAGGCCACGAGCACCATGCGCAGCCGATTTCACGCTTGTGTCGCTTTCGCGATCCCAGCACTCCCCCTGCCACACACGCGCGACCAGAGACACTCTGCCCACAGTAGCAGGTTTGTAGTGGGGCCCAGCACACTATATATAATAATAATAATAATAATCCTTGCATTTGATATAGCGCTTTTCACGTCGGGAGGACGTCCCAAAGCGCTTCACAAAACACACTGTAAAGTGAATTTGACTGTATATTTGTGGGTGAACGTGGCAGCCAATTGTGCACAGCAATGTCCCACAAACAGTCGTAGATTGAAACTGACTAATTTATTATTGTTTTGTTTTTTGGAGGGATTATTATTAGGCTCTGTGTGGAGTAAGGAAACTTGCCCAAGGTTTCGCCCTCTGCCTGGAATTGAACTCAGGTCTCTCGCTTGCAAAGCGAGTGCTCTAACCACTGAGCTACAGGACTCCACTGTGTGTACACTGTGTGAAATCTGGTATCTACAGACCTGTCAGTATAACACTGTCGACCACTCCATCCTCATACACTGCCTCTCCTCTTTACTTAATCTTCACAGACCTGCCCTTGCTTGGTTTGATTCCTATCTCTCACCGTCTCCACTTTGTTACCTCTAACGGTTTCTCCTCCAGCCCCCGCACTGTCACATCTGGCGTCCCCCAGGGCTCTGTCCTCGGCCCTCTCCTCTTTAATATCTACATGCTCCCCCCTTGGTGAAATCATTAATTAATAGCTTTAACAGTTTTTTTTATTTCTCTTAATTTTATTCAACACCACATCCAGCATGAAACACACCACCTGCTCCCTTGACCCCATCTTCACCCCTCTCCTTACCTCCCAGCTCCACCTCCTCGTCCCTCTACTCTCCGACACCATCAATCTCTCCCTATCATCTGGCACTGTTCCCAAACCCCTAAAAACAGCTATAATCACCCCCTTCCTGAAAAAACCTTCCCTGCCTTCTTGGAGTCCTGTAGCTCAGTAGTTAGAGTACTTGCTTTGCAAGCGAGAGACCTGGGTTCGATTCCCGGTAGGGTGAAACCTTGGGCAAGTTCCACATGCCTGATAATAATCCCTCAAGAAAATAAAACAGTAATAAATTGGTCACTTCAATCCATGACTGTTTGTTGGGCACTGCTGTGTGCAATTGGCTGCCGCATTTCGCCCTCAAAATATACAGTCAATTCACTTTACAGTGTGTTCTGTGAAGCGCTTTGGGACGTCCTCCCGACGTGAAAAGCGCTATATCAAATGCAAGGATTATTATTATTATTATTATTATTATTATTATTTATCATCCAAAGACATGGGGTCAACTTCCACATGTGTGCAGATGACACCCAACTCTATCTTTCTGCCTCCACCCTCAACTCCAGGACCACTGCTGTCCTGATAGACTGTCTGTCGGACATCAAGTCCTGGATGAGGGCAAACTTCCTACAGTTGAATGTGAACAAGACTGAGGCCCTCCTCATTGTAATCTTGTTGTTGTAGAGGGTTCTATGTCCAAGTTTGCAGATAACATTAAGTTAGGAGGCACAGTAAGTTGTGTAGAAGGGAGCAGGAAGTCTCAAACCAGATCAGAATATTTTCCTAATGGTTCAAAGACTAGGAGCTGTGGAGGAGCAAAGACATTTAGGTGTCCCAAGTTCCCAAATCACTAAAAGCTAGTACACAGGTACAAAGAGCAATCAAAAAGGCTAATGGATTGTTGGCCTTATCTCAAGGGGATTGGAATATAAAAGCGAGGGAAGTAATGCTTCAGTTATACAGAGCCTTGGTCAGATCTCATCTGGAATACTGCTTTCAGTTTTGGGCACCTCAGGAAAGATATAGTGGCTTTTGAGGGTGCACAGTGCAGATTACAACAATGATATTGGGGCCGAAAGGGTTAAATTATGAGGATTCGGGCATAAACTTGTTTTGTATTCCCTGGAGTTCAGAAGTTTGAGCTGCTATTTAATCGAGGTGTTTAAAATGATAAGGGGACTTTTATGGGGGAGTCAGCCGGATGTCTGACACATGAGAAAATCCATCACCATGCTTAAGAGTATCCAAACCAAATTGAGAATTCCATGCATTCCACCCACACATGGAAATCCCAGAGAGATTGTTGGTATGGATTGCACTCTCTCCCTGGAGCTTTATTGTACTTCAACAGGATGTGCTTTACCAGAGTTACTCGAGTACTTACATAGAGGTGAATGAGAGCTGATTAAATTAGACAAACTGATCGGGATCTGCAGAATGGAGCAGATTGCCAAGCCACAAATTCACAATATTTCACTATTTATCTGGTACCTTCCACAAAACAGACTGCAAAATGATCTTCATGGTGCACAGAGTAATGTACATACAAACAGCCTGTATTTTTGCTGCTCAGGAGCTTTTTAGATCAGACAATGAAATAATTTTATTACAAAAGCCAGATGTGATTGTTGTATATTTTCCCCAAATATACAGGTATGTACACTTACCAAAGAGGATAATCGGCATATTGGTCAAATACCAGATGATGAGCAGCTCCATGTCCTGCCTCTGTACAAAATCTCTCCGACCGATGAGTTTGGAAGCACTGAAGCTCAGGAGGCAAAAATCAAACAAGGTGCTATTCAGGTTCTGAACTCGTTCCCCCGCATGGTGAGAATGCTGGCTCAGCCTGTCAAAAGTGGACGGCAGAAGAAGCAGGAGGCAAAGAAGGCAGCAGCAGTGGCAGCAGAAAAACTCATCAATCAGGAGAACATTAAGACAGAAAAGACTCATGCGACTGCAACACGCCTGAATCAGGCCAGCTCAGAGAATGCCCCAACCAACCAGCAAATGCCAGGTAATTTAAGTAAAGATAATCCCAGATTTTCCATCAATCCTTTGATCAATTACTGCAGCTGCATTTTAAACAGTGACATGCCTGAGTTACATAACATTTAAAGGTTTGTTTGTTTTCCCGATGCCACGGAATACAGCAATGCATGACAATATTATTAAACATAAAGGCATTCAACTGGAGAAAGTTAGTTCTCATCCACGACTTGAGGTTCAACAGGAAATCAATTGGTCAGTACAGCAGTGGTCCTAGAATCGAGGGTGAAGACAGAGAGATTGAGTTGGATATCATCTGAATTCAAGATCCTCATCCTCGCCTCGAATTCAAGATCCTTATCCTCGCCTACAAGGCCATTCACGGCCTTGCTCCCTCCTACCTCCCTGACCTACTATCCCCCTACTTACCTGCCCGTACCCTCCGTTCCTCTGGCTCCGTTCTGTTCCACATCCCCCGCCCCAACCGCCCTACCACAACAACAACAACAACAACAAGATTCCATTTATAAAGCGCCTTTCACGTCAGGAGGACGTCCCAAGGCGCTGCACAGTTGGGTCATGACCCGAGCAGGGGGAAATGGTCAGGGTGAGGGGAGGGGAGGGAGCGAGGAGGGGGAAATGGTCAGGGTGAGGGGAGGGATGGGAGGGAGCGAGAAGGGGAAAGAGAGTCGAGAGGGGAGCTGAAGGCTCGGTCAAAGAGAAAGGTTTTGAGACCGGCCTTGAAGGAGGAAAGGGAGGAGGCGGCGAAGGCACTGGGGGATAGAGTTCCAGAGCTTCGGGGCTGAGAGGCTGAAGGCCCGACCACCAATGGTAGGGCGATTGGGGCGGGGGACGTGGAGCAGACCGGAGCCGGAGGAGCGGAGGGTACGGGCAGGTAGGTAGGGGGATAGTAGGTTGGAGAGGTAGGAGGGAGCAAGGCCATGAATGGCCTTGTAGGTGAGGATGAGGATCTTGAAATCAATCCTCTGGGGGATGGGGAGCCAGTGGAGGCGAGCGAGGGTGGGAGTGATGTGGTCCCGAAGCCTGGTGCGGGACAGTACACGAGCTGCAGAGTTCTGGATGACCTGCAGCTTGTGGAGGGAGGTGGCGGGAAGGCCGGCGAGGAGAGAGTTCCCATAGTCCAGCCTTGAGGTGACAAAGGCATGAACCAGGGTTTCAGCAGCGTGAGGGGTGAGGTAGTGGCGTAGTCTGGCGATGTTCCGGAGGTGATGGAAGGCGGTGCCAGTTGTGGTGTGGATGTGAGGGAGAAAGGACAGCTCAGGGTCGAACAAAACGCCGAGGTTCCTGAGTGGCTTTGAGAGGTGGAGAGTGCAGCCTTGGATGCTGATGGTGTGGTTCTCCTGAGGTGCGGAGGCGCTGACGTGAGCCAATCAGGAGGGCCTCGGTTTTTCGCACGTTGAGCTGAAGAAAGTTGTCTCTCGTCCAGGACTCGATGTCGGACAGGCAGGCTGTCAGGACATCGGTGGTCGTGGAGTTGAGAGTAGAGGAGGAAAGGTAGAGTTGGGTGTCATCCGCATACATGTGGAAGTTAACTCCATGTCTGCGGATGATGTCACCATCGGTGGCCGGGCCTTCAGCCTCTCAGCCCCGAGGCTCTGGAACTCTATCCCCCAGTGCCTTCGCCGCTTCCTCCCTTTCCTCCTTCAAGGCCGGTCTCAAGACCTTTCTCTTTGACCGTGCCTTCAGCTCCCCTCTCAACTCTCTACCCCCTCCTCGCCCCCTCCCTTCCCTCCCCTCACCCTGACCATTTCCCCCCTGCTCGGGTCCTGACCCAACTGTACAGCACCTTGGGACGTTCTCCCGACGTGAAAGGTGCTCTATAAATGGAATCTTGTTGTTGTTGTATGCATGCGGATGCTAAATCCATTACTGTGGTTGACATCACCAAGCAGAAGTATGTAAATATTAAAAAGAGACCAAGGACAGAGCCTTGAGGGCTGGGGAAGAAGCCACTGCTGGTTCACATACTGAATTCCAGATGGTCTATAGTTTTAACAGCTGTTTGACTCTTGATTGATTTTATTGAGATAATAGATGAAGAAACAAAATTTACATCACCATGACTCAAAAGAATACAAGTACTGTTTTTTATAAAAGTCTGTTATAAGAGTAAAGGAAGACTGAGAGAGGGAAGGAGCTCTTGTGGTCTTAAGGAAAAACATAGATTAAGAAATAGAAAGTTTTATTTCTGTTAGGAGGAGGAGAAGCCTCTGAAACTCAAAAGGAAGAGTGTTCTATCTGAGTACCTGTCTTCAAAACCCTTCTAAAGCCTACCTCTTTCTCCACACCTATGATTATCTCCCTTCAACCCTCAACCTGCCCAGCAACATCAGTGTGAGGGCCTTTGTGAAGTTGCTCTGAGAGCAAGGTGCTATATAAGTGCAAGTTGCTGTGATCATGCTATTGATAAAATAGGCCCTCACCAGGCTCTACTGGCTTCCAAATCTCCGAAAGGATTGATTTCAAGATCCTCACCCTCACATTCAAAATCCCTCATGACCTAACTCTATGTGACAAATGTGGAAAAGAGCAGCCTAGTTAGTGACCAGATGTGGAGAAGGAAAGAGATGTGGGATTGAACCTGATGCCAAGGTTGCAGACGGGTGCAATGAGTCTGAGGGATAGGCTAGGGAGGTTAAGGATATCAGAGCTGCAGGTGAGAAGCCATTGATGGGAACCAAGGAATGTGGCTTCTGCATGTCAATACTCAACTGCAGAAAGTTGGTGCTCATCCAGGCCTTGATTTCTGACAAGCAAAAGGGCAGAATGTTAGTGGACCTGAAGGAGGCAAAGTAGATTTGGGTGCAATCCGTATGAATGTGGAAATTGATCCAATGTCTGCAGTTGACATCAGCAAGTACGAGCATATAAATAAGGAAAAGGAGTGGGCCAAGTATCATGTTTTGGGATAAGCCGCAGGAGATTATTCAAGAGTGTGAGAAGAAATCATATGCAGAGACTAAAATGATGATGGTGGGTTAAAAAGGACTCAAACCAATAGAGTGCATTCTGACTGAGGTGATGAGGGAGGAGAGGAGGTTGAGGAGGAGGCTTGAGGCAGTGAAGAGGTCCAGGAGGACAAGGGGGCAGAGGGAGGCCTGGTTACAGAGAGAGAAGACATTATTTAGGACTTTGATGTACCTTGTCTCAGTGTTATAGGCGGAGCAGAAACCAAACTGAAGGAGCTCAAGTAGGTAGTGGACAGGTTCCACAGCTTCACTATTCGCTCACTGAAATAGTGTTTGCGTAGATTTGTTCTGAATTTACCCCTCTTCAATTGCAGGCTGTGTCCTCTGGTTCTGCTATTCTGGACAAGTTGAAACAGCCTGACATGATCTGTATTGTCTTTCCCCTTTAGAACCTTAAAGACAGCAAATGTAGAGGATGCAGTCAAGCAGATATTATTTATGTTTCTTATGACTGGAATTAATGACTGAAACACATTGTCAGGAAGGATGGTTGAGTCTAGGACACTGCACTAATTAAAAAGCAGGTTGATGCTTTGGTGGGAGTATGATAGGGTGGTTATTTCCAAGAGATGAGATCAGATGGGCAAAGAGCCTTCTTCATCTGGTGATTTGTGACAAGAAGTCTGGAATATAAATATGAGGCGGGGCTCCTCTAGTTACATCAAGTACAAAAAGGTGACAGCACAGGTGGTGGATCAGTCAACTATAAACAGTTCGTAGTGGATTCTTAGTTGATTCATGGTGGAGTCCTGTAGCTCAGTGGTTCGAGCACTTGCCTCGCAAGCGAGAGACCTGGGTTCAATTCATGGGCAGGGTGAAATGTTGGGCAAGTTTCCTTACTCCACATGCCTCTGTTTACCTAACAGTAAGTAAGAACCCGGTTATTAGTCAATTGGCGTATCGTTTTTCCGGGGGTAATTCCTTCAAAAAGAAATTGCCCAACTCAATCCACAACTGTTTGTGGGACACAGCTGGACGGAATTGAGTGCCGCGTTTTTCCCACAAAATAGACAGTCAATTCACTTTACAGTAAATTCTGTGAAGCGCTTTGAGACGTCTCGAAGATGTGATAAGGCGCTATATCAAATGCAAGGATTGTTATTGTTGTTATAAGGAAACCAGACAACTTCCTCTGAAATGAAGGGATTCAGAGTGAAAATTGGTACTGTGACATTGGACATCAAATCCATGGGTTTCACGTTCAATGGCAGTGCAATCTATCTTCAGGTCCAACTATTGTGACTGAGTTATTGACTGGCCCATTGACTAACTTTATTAACTATGTGATAACTAACACATCACACATTGTAATTTTCACCTCATTGTTCTGTAACTTTGAAAGGCATGGAATGGGGAAGGAACTTTTGAAGTGGATCCAAAATTAGCTACATTAGGGGGAACAAAAGGGTAATTATTCAAGAAGTTTCATCAGATTGGAATGAGGTGAACAGTGGGAAAGCTTCATGTTTGCACTACAGCCTCCATTGATTCCAGTTTCCGTACACATTGTAGAATAGAAACAGTTGATCAGCTTTGCAGTAGGTAACAAACTGACCTGCTGTTACAAAGGAATCCCATTATTGATTATGAAGTTGTTCCTCATAAAGCTAGAAGCTACAGTTCATATAATGTTAACTTCAGAACTTCAGTTTACATATCTTATTCCATGTAAACTTATTTTTATTGCTTTGATTTCCTACAGGTCCTGGGATTCCTCCAGCTATTCAGCAACATGCAATGCCTAGACATCCAGTGGCCGGTTTTTACCAGTCAGCCCCACCAAGTGCTTACCCAGGCTATCAGTGCAATGGGAGCACATCCATGGACAACTACCATCATTATATGGGCTCTTACTGTCCCTCACTCACACACCACATGGATATGTACCGCTATCAGGTTCCAGTGAACAAGCTTACCCTGCCACCAATTCAGACTCTCTACCAGCAATTTTCCAACTCTTACAGGTATGGCAATAACCAGATGTGTATGGGTAGATTTTGGAACTATGGTGACTATGGCATGCCAGTCAATGGCTACAGTAATTGCCAGATTGATAACAGAATACCAACAATCCCACAAATTAGAGCATATCCTCACTATGAATCATCCCCTCAAATTGAGCCACAGCTTATGGATACTGCTTCCAAACCAGTGTCCAGTTTAGGTCATCCAAGTCTGGACCATGCTGCTGTTGCACATAGCAGCCAATACCCAGCATACACAAGCCCATACTTAGCCCATGATCATCGTCCTGCTAATTCTTTCCAGATAGAAAATAAAGAAAATGAACTTAATATGCTGAGAGCTAACGGTCTCTCAAGACTTCTTCCATCAATTAATTTTGACATGGCAAACACCTCACAAGCAGGGCTGCCTGCCCCCATGATCAATTCCAGAGTGCCAGAAATCATCTCTTCTATGCCTCCACAGAATAATGTAGGTGCTCCAGAAGAGCCTCAGGAAATCTGGTCAGACAGTGAGCATAACTTCCAGGATTCAGATATAGGAGGGGTTGCAGTAGCACCATCTCATGGGTCAGTTCTTATTGAGTGTGCAAAGCGTGAACTACACGCAACAACCCCACTGAAATACCCCAACAGAAATCACCCAACTAGGATATCTCTCGTATTTTACCAACACAAGAGCATGAATGAGGCAAAGCATGGATTAGCAATGTGGGAGGCCAAGGTGGCTGAAAAGGCCAGAGAAAGAGAAGAAGAAGCCGAACGACTAGGTGTGGACTATGTGCCTACCAAATCTTACAGCAAAAAATCAAAACGGGAAGTCACAGATTCACATGAACTTGCAGAAGCAGCGCAGCTACGTTTTATCAAAACTCTTACTCAAAGGACCATGACTTTTACAACAAACTCAGTAACTACAGCATCTCCATATGCCTTTACACGGGTTACAGGGCCTTACAATCGCTGGATATAGATTCATACTCAATGGGTTACCTCATATTCTGTGCAGCTGTTAGCAAGGCAGCTCCACTATACCCTATGAGAAAAACAGTGTTTGATGCAGCACTGGAGGAAGAGCAAAACACCAGCAAATGGAGGCAGCCTCTGCCAAACCCTGTACTTAGCTCATTTTTTTTAAAGAGTGCTCACAGTTAGGATCAAGCCGAAAAGTGTCCTATGCAAAAGTGCTGTTTCAGAGTGTCATTCTGAAATATAGATACAAGCAGAAGAAACATTCTGTAAATTAATTTAATTTATTTATGCCAGACACGAGTGACCTCTTTTATCATTAATGAGCCTACTTTTTTGGAAGCAGGGCAAGAGGTATAACAAACCTCTGGTGCTGAATATTTGTACAATTACCAGGGCAACATTTAAACTACAGATTTCCATCATGTAGTTTTTAATATGGAACAATTAACAAAGTCTAACAGATTGTTTTTATCTTTCTCTATGTATTATTTGCAGTTTGCAGTCAAATTAGAACAGATTTTGTTGACTAGTCAGGAAAAAGAAACACTGAAAAGTTTTAATATCATGGTGCTACATTTTAGAGGTCTTTTAACATCTTTAATGAAAGTCTCAAATGTCATTCAGGATTAAATGGTTTCATAATAAATAAACTCCCTCAGTTCATGAATTGATGCTGAGGTGCCCTCTTATATCTCGGGGGTCTTTTAACTTAAAGTTACAATTGCTGTGTAAAATTTTTGCCTACATTTAAAATGTAGAAAAGTATTTTGGAGGGTCAATGAATTCTGATTCTGTAGTAAAGATCCTCAAATGAGTTTTTGCAGAATATTTTGTAAAATGTTGGTGTTCAAAAGCACTTTGAATATTTTAATCATTGACAACTTAAAGGGTGAAAAGAGAGGCATTAAGAGATTTATTGTAAATTAGTAATGCAAAAAAGTAATATCTTAGCCAAAAATCATCTAATGGGCTAATACATACTTTTTAAATGTCACTGATAACCTTACAGTTTGGGATTTACTGGATACAAGGAGAAAACCTTAAATGAACTTAACATAAAACACTGATTCTGGTGCTTGGTATTCAGTATGCAGCTATATTTGTTATGTTAAAGTATAAAGTCCATACTAAGTCACTAAAGTGATTGCACGGATTTAGAGCTTAGTCTTTCATATTAACATTTAGCTCCCAGCATGTTTTAGACAATAATACTATGGCTATCTTAGATCAATTTAACACATTTATAAATGAATTATATATTCACTCAATAGATTTGATTTGCAATGAGATGTTCTTGTTCGGGTGGAGATGTAATGTTTTCCAGTTACAATGTAAGCAGTGTGTGTTTGAGAGTTCAGAGAACTGAGAACATACCAGGTCAGATGAAACAGGGTTAGTTGTATTACAATGGAGAAATCAGGCAGCTGGCTTGCTGTGGTAATGTTGAAATCATTGATTTGTAAATATAAAACAAAAACAAAAAAGATGAAAAGGTGTACAGTAAATTAAATTTGTAAACAGAATTTTCTTTTCTTTTTTTTACTTAATGCTTTTACTATTTTAATACTGTAATATTTTCCTAATACTTTTTTTAAGCTTTTTTTCAGAATGGTGCTACTCAATCTGCTATGGTTAAAATGTGAGTTTAGGACATGCAAAGGGTTGGATATGTTCCTACTTGTCATATACCTCAGCTCCTGTAATAGGCAATAGGAAAATGATGAATTAGTAGTTGGTAGTGTTTTGTACACCATCATTGTTTAATTTAAAATTAGTCTTTATGACATAAACATACTTTTTCATTTTGATACTTGATAACTTGA
Organism: Callorhinchus milii; assembly: GCF_018977255.1. NCBI lineage: Eukaryota > Metazoa > Chordata > Chondrichthyes > Chimaeriformes > Callorhinchidae > Callorhinchus > Callorhinchus milii. The sequence continues at coordinate 75,002,623 of NW_024704742.1, read as the reverse complement.
AACTCAATCTTTTGTTCTACAAGATCAGGGATAATACAACTCTTATATTCTCCTTATGCCAATACATCACCTGTGTTTTAATATCCACCTTTTTAATTTTTTTTATTTTCAGGGATACATTCACTTTGTTTTAATCCCTTATTTTGGATTTTACGTGTATAGGGGGGGGAGGGTACATGTACTTGATGCTTCTAAATGAGCGTTAGTAAAGCAGTGGCTTGATTTTAATTATAAGTGGAAATGCAAAGTGTGTTATAGTTATTTCTTCAGAATTTCAATAATGTATGCACTGAGCTGATAAAAGGGAAAAAGGAAATGGAGCAAGTTTGTTATTTCCATGGGAGAACGGGGGTGGTATTTTAAATGAAAAAATGAACTGTGTTGTATAGAACCCAGCTTCAGTAGCAACATGTCTGTTAGATGTAAAGTGCATGTATAGGGTATTAGGTTAATGATAGCCATACTTGAAAATGCTTCAGAGTAGTGTCGACATTACTTGAATTAAATTTCAGCTTGATTGACGCATAGCAGTATATTGTTCACTTCAAAAGCTAGAGGTTAATGTATACTGAAGTGTAGGTTATTTAGCTGAGTTTGACACTAAAATCATTTTTGGTGTGCATTTTGTATGTGTTCTATTCTGTATTTTACTTTAGCTTTGCTCTTTACTGATCAATTGGATATGTTGAAAAAATAAACGAAGCTGGTTATAAATACTGTAAGTAATGTACTAAAAAGCAGAAAGTTATTTGAAAGCTGTTTATTATATCATTCCTGATAATGCTGAAATGTGGGTGTTTTTAATAAAATTTATATTTATTTAATGCAACTTGAGACACGTTTTGTATTTTTTTGTAACTATTTTCTAAAACCCTACATAAATGTTTAAAAAAAGGTGCCATCATGATTGACACATGGAAAATGTTAGCACATGATAATTGGGGATTCCAAATTTTGTTACCACAAAACATGAAACTGTGAAGAACAAGGGCCTAAATTTGGGGTTTCTAACAAGATTGTAATAATCTGAGTTGAGCAAACGGGACTCCATAGTGATAGAAATACATCAGGGCTGACCTGGGGAAGCTCTGTTCCGGTATAATCTACTTCTGAGGACAAATTATCATAAAATAATCCTTGCATTTGATGCAGTGCCTTATCACATGGTCGAGACGTCTCAAAGCTCTTCACAGAATATACTGTAAATTAATTGACTGTATAATTTGTGGGCGAAACTCAGCAGCCAATTGGGAACAGTAGTGTCCCACAAACGGTCATGGATTGAGTGACCAAATTATTCTTTTTCTTTTTTTTTTGAAGGGATTATTACAGCCAGAAAAGCGATCCGCCAATCGCCTAACAACTAGGTTCCTACTTACTGTTAGGTAAACAGAGGCGTGTGGGGTAAGGAAAGTTGCCCAACGTTTCGCGCTGCCGGGAATTGAGCCCAGGTCCTCTCGCTTGCAAGGCAAGCGCTCTACCCACTAAGATACAGGTCTCCGATAGAAGTCCTTCCTTGCCTCCCATATTCTACAATGTGGTATTAATCTATTTGATGTAATGGTAGTCATTCAGGAGACAATGTTCATGACCATCAAGAAATTGAACATCAACCTATCACTATTTGGGTTTGCAATCCTGGGATTTTTGGAAGATTATTACCATATGAGCTTCCTTTCACATCAAGGGGACATCTCAAAGAGCTTCACATGATATACTGTAATGTGCAGTGATTGTGTGTTTTGTGGGTGAACACACCAATCTGCCCCAAAACAAGCACCAATCAGCCTAGCAACTACACACACACCTCCTGTACTCTACAATTTGAGCCTTTGCATTGGCAAAGATAATATATTTTCTCAAATGCCAATATTTCAATCTTCGAGACAAAAATTATTTTAAAAGGGAATTAGATAAATTCTGGAAAGAAGAGCAACATTAAAAGGTATGGGGAGTCAGCAGGAATTAGATTAGGTGTCTTATGGAGAAAGACACTAACTCAGATATGACGGGTATAAGGGCCTGTTTCTGTGCAATATCATCTCATGCTTCTATGAACATACAATCTGTAACGCTAAAACCCAAAAATGGGAATTAGCTGGCACTGACAGATGTAAGTGTCAATCACTTTGAGTCTCAACTAATGAAAACAATTCGCAAGAAAAATAATAATAATAATCCTTGGATTTGATATTGTGCCTTATCGCGTCATTGACATATCTCAAAGTGCTTCACAGGATATACTGTAAAGTGGAGTGACTGTATATGTTATGGGCAAAACGTGGCAGCCAATTGCGCACAGCAGTGTCCTACAAACAGTCATGGATTGAGTGACCAAATTATTATTATTTTACTGGAAAGTGATCCGCCAATCGACTAACTTCTGTGGACCTATTTGGGGTCAGCCGGGATTGCAAACCCAAATAGTGATGGGTTGATGTTCAATTTCTTGATAGTCATGAACATTGTCTCCTGGATGACTACCGTTACATCGAATAGATTTAATACCACATGCAGAAATCCATCACCATGGTTAAGATTATCCAAACCAAACTGAGAGTTCCATGTATCCCATCATAAAGGGTAGCCATCACTGCATTAATACTTTGGTTTCCAGCGTTAACGGGAGCTGAATGGGAGGGAGTCCCATTGACTGGTCTACCCTTCCAAGTCCTGCCAATAAACTTTGCTGTCTTCAGCAGCATCCTGGAATACTCACAAGCGAGAGGAGCTGGTTCGACTCCTGGGCAGGGCAAAACTTCAGGGAAGTTTCCTTACTCCACACATCTCTGTTTACCTCGCAGTAAATAGGTACCCACTTGTTAGTCAATTGGCAAATTGCTTTTCCGGGGAGTAATAATCTCTTCCAAAAACATTTTTTAAAAAATAATAAAATTTTGGTCACTTAGTCCACGACTGTTTGTGGGACACTGTTATGCGCAATTGGCTGCTGCATTACGCCCACAAAGTATACAATCAATTCATTTTAATATTATTATTAACATTACAGTACGGTACAGCGCTGAGACAAATGTAAGAATTACTATTATTATTAAACTTGCAATATATAAGACCTGTGTGCAAACAGTCCTCCTTTATGGATCTGAATTCCTGTGGATGCAGCAGAAAAGCTTTCCCCAACCCATTTGCGAAGTCCAGGATCAAGCACTGAGGTGGCTTTGTGGCAAACATGGGGAAGCGGCTGTAGGGAGGGAGGGCTTCGGCTTACATTGACCTGTCACCAAGCATCCTGGAGGAGGAGTAGCTTCACAGGCTATTTGCCAAAGCCCCTCAGTTGAGGATTGGGTTAAGCACCTCGTGCTGAGTAAGCCTGATATTGGATTTGGACCTCTAGAACATCAAAGTGGCCGGCACTTCAGAAGCTATTCTGTAAAGGTTCTCCATTATGCTGAAGGCAGATGTCCTCCATGTAGCTGATGAGTAAACTCCAAGGCTTGGGGCTGGATGGCATTACCTGGAGTCCGAGTTCATAACCACATGTTCATACATCCAGTGCATGGAATCCATCAGTAATTATTTTCCTCCACAGGACAGGTGGTATGTCTTGGCCTACCCTATGCTCCAGTGAGAATGGTGATTATTCTTAGGCAGACATCAATATCTACTGAGGTGTATAAATATAAAAAGGTGGACAAAGTAGCTTTTCCCTACTGTCCAAAGGTTCAAATCTGAAACGATTTGTGCCACTTCCATCTTATTGTTTCATTTTTATAATTAACGGAAAAGGTGGAAACTGGCCTCATCCTCCCAAAAGCAGGCCCTGCTTTTGTAGCTGCATGGAGTTTCTCACAGCAAGTTTATTACAACAGTGCAGTGGCTGGCGTCTGCTCATTTAATACTCAGTAAATATTCTCTAAAAAGGAATGATTGACAGTTACTCAACAAACATATTGCAAAGCTGAAACCCATTAAGCCTTTACATTAAAGATTTCTGCATGTTTCAAGGTAACTTTCAATTTAATGATTTAGAAAATATAAACGCTTCAAACTAACTTGAATTTGTTGAAATGTCTGTTTATTTGTAAAGTTTACTGCACAGTTGAAAACAATTTCATAACTTTCAACTGCAGAATTTTAAGAAACTTATTCTAAGCATTTCCCTTAAGTGAAAGCCCAATTTCAGGAGCAGTCAGACAAGCCCATTGGGGTCCAAGCGCAATGTCAACAAATCTTTTGATTCCAATAACTTCTAATCTATAAGACTATCTTTGTTACCAATGCCTTGAGCTGTATCCTGTCATTTAACTATTATACAAAAATATCCCTTCCTACCTTCCTATCTGAATGAATAAATGTGCATTTATACATGCCATTCTATAATTGTGTTCATTCACAGTTCATTCAGGCCATTCTAAACACTAAACAGTACATTACTTTGTATTTTGTATCATGTATTTTGTATTGTACATGGTATAAATTGGTGTACGGAGAGGGGAAAAATTGTGATATAAACTTTACATACGCCAAACTCCCCCTACAATGCGCACATAAGAGTGTTCTAACTGTAACTTCCTGGAACTGTAGACATTATGGGGGAGAAATATCACCTGGACCTAGATTTATTTCTTGACAAATTCCTGAATTTAGCCTCAGTTTTGGAATAGTTCTTCTGTGAGCTCTTGTAAGAAACAAAACAAACTGGGTCTAGATTGAATTTTATTTGGCTAACATTTCTCATCAAATTAATCTTTCACTTAAATAATTATCTTTAAAGCGCTTTGCAACATTATTTCAGGCAAGGTGTCAAGGTGGCATAGTTGGTAAAATCTCACCTCTGAATCAGAACGTTGTGAAGCCAAGCAAGCCCCAGATCAGGACTTGGGAGTTTGCATCTCCGAAAGATGACATGTTAAACTCATCCTGTCTCCTTGTTCAGGTGGATGTAAAAAATCTCATGGCAAAGATCTATTCAAAAAGAATCAATAACCCATGGATGAGAAAAAAAGGTCATTCAATTCATGAATGTTTCTGGGACACAAGTGCTTTGAGACCACCTTTGCTCCGTCATCCACCTCAGTGGGACCGCACTCGCCTGGTTCGAGTCCTACCTCACAAACCGCCAGCAGTACATCTGCATAAACGGCTTCTCCTCCCGCTTTCACCCGGTCACCTGTGGGGTACCCCAAGGATCCATCCTTGGCCCCCTCCTCTTTCTGATCTACATGCTCCCTCTTGGGGATGGTACATTTCCACATGTATGCAGATGACACCCAACTCTACTTTTCCACCTCTCTTTGCAACCCCCAGTACCCTGATGTTCTGTCAAAATGCCTGTCAGATTTCAGGGGCTGGATGAGCACAAACTTCCTTCAGCTGAACGTTGACAAGATGGAAGCCATACTCCGGCTCTCGTCAATGTCTAAAATCTCATGGTTCTCACCTCCTCCACCTACCTGACCTCCGCCTAAAACTCTCCGAACCCGTATGCAACCTAGGCGTCAGGTTTGACCCCCAATTATCCTTCCTCCCCCACATCCGGTCCTTCACCAGCACCGCCTTTTTCCACCTCCGTCGCATCACGTCGCATCAAGATCCTCACCCTCGTATTCAAGTCCCTGCACTCGTCCCTGCACTTGTCCCCCGAGTCCTCCGCTCCACCCTCGGCTGCCGTGCCTTCAGCCACTATGCCCCGAGGCTTTGGAACTGCCGTCCTCACTCCCTTCATCTCGCTCCCTCCCTTCCCATTTTCAGGTCTCTGCTGAAGACCTTTGTTTTTGACCATGCCTTTGGTCACCTTCCCCCCCCCCTCCCCCTGGCTCGGTCCCGGGATCCGAAACTGTAAAGCGTTCTGAGACGCCATCCGGCATGGAAGGCGCTATATGAATCCAAGTTGTTGTTGTTGTAGGTGCGTTTAGCAGCACGTACCAGTAATTTGAGGGAGTGAAGGTGGCTGGTGTACTAGGGGGACTTGAGGGAGTAGGAGGGCAAGAGGTGATGGGTGCAAGTGTGTTGAGGATATTAGAGAGGGAGTTATGAAGGAGGGTGACTAAGGAGGAAAGGTCATGGGGGGAGGTAAGGTCATGGGGGGAGGAAAGGTCATGGGGGGAGGAGGGTCAGAGGGGCAAGAGTACAGATGACTTGAGGGCAGAAGAGAGGCACTGGAGGGTTATTTTCTTCCAGGGTCAGGAGATGGTAGTGGGAAGCATGGGCTCAGGCTGGTGCTTTAACCCATAGCCCTCCTGACCCAGAGGTGAGAGCACTGACTCAGGTCTCAGCTCTTGACAGAGCCAAGTTGCCCACCTCTCTTACCAATGCAAACCCAGATCATTTAATTTTATTCAAGGTTCGTGAAACAATCAAACAAGATGCTCATTCTGCTTTGAACGGTGTGTTACTTGAGATTCAGAACAGGTTTAAGATAAGCTTCCAATGCAATTCATTACCCTATTTGTACCTGTGCTGATCCAAACAACAGCAGCTCTGAATATCAAACCATGACCTTTTCTGCTACAAATTATCCAATTGTTTATTTTCCATTTGTTACTAGCATCCTGTTGAAATGAAGGACTTTAAACGTAGAGGAAACAAATTTACTGAACACATCATGTGCTGACAATAATTAGAGGGGGAAATTAAGCATTTACAGCAAGATCTGTGCACAGAGATTGTACATATATGTAAGGACTGTGGAGCAATATGCCTGTTGGCTAACTGAAGCAATAGAAATCATGATGGTTTTCCAGCTGAATCCACACTCTGTATCAAGATCATCACATTCACGTCCTGCTCTTTTTTTTATAGATTTGGCAGTACACGGTTCTCAGCATTAAAACACAAATCTTTGATGTCCGATATTCACTTGCCAAGGAAATGCCATTTGTTCACTGTAAACAGAGAAACCAATTTGAAATCATTTCTTTCTGTCACACAGAATGAGCCTAAATTTAATAGAATGTACAGTCATTGAAGTATTATAAAATACTTTTTTTTCGATTCAAAATGGTACAAATCTTCCAATAGCAATTACACCTTTCACTTCAAAACATTCTGACTATTTTACTGTAAAAAAAATGAGATTTTGTTTAGCAAAATGGCAGCTGGTGGTGAAAAGGGTTAATACAGTTTGGTTTAAAACATACGCCTATGTCCTGCTCCAGAGCCCTTCAGGAAATAGCTTACATGGTGTTCAAGATGCTTTCATACACATCAGAGTAGTCTATTAATTAAATTCTTGCAAAATGCATGAATGAATTCCATATTTCCTGTTGGAAGTTACGGTTTTATAAAGGTCATAGCATTTTAAAAATCGACTTTACTTAAAACATTAGATTGTTCACAGCTGTAAGAATTTCCTATGAGGAAGGGTGTAATAGTGTAACAATACTCCAAACAAACTGTGCTTAAGAAAATATACATTAATTTCTGAGCACATTAACATCATACCTTCCTCTGGGATACTTTTCACTTCCCCACATGCTGGTGCCTGCAAGACAAAGTGCAATTAATGTTACTCAGTAATGTAACCCTTGCCCATACAATCTGATATACTGTAGTAGCAAAACTGGTTCTACTTGCTTGTCCACTATGTGTACATAACAACATTGCTACTGTAATTGTAATGGTTGCTTGCTCAAAGAAAGTCACTGAAGAAATTGAGGTATTATCAATGTAACCACCAGTTATTTGGTTAGTATACTAACTTTTAAAAAACATTGCAGTTTTCCTCCTTTTAAGACTGGTGCCATGTTTTCTTTCAAGTTAGGGAAATGTGAACACCCTACAGACATTTCAATGACTTATGATGCAAAGCAAAAAAGAACAGGGTCACAGGACAATACCCCTGCCCGTACCACTTCCTCCTTCCTCTCCAAACTGGGGCACTCCTCTGTAGTAAGAACATCTTACCTCATAGAAAGTTGGAAACTGATGTGCTTTGTAAACTACTTGTGCCTCTTCAAATTTATTCTTGAAATACGTTTCCTCTCCTAGGTTTGACTGACAGAGCTTGGCGGGGAGAGAGGGAAACCCACTTGCTAAGCAGGTGAACCTGTAGCGTATTGATTAGTGCGCTTGTCTCGCAAGCAAGAGGATCTGGGTTTGATTCCCATGCGGGATGAAACCTTAGGCAAGTTTCCTTATTGCACACACACGCCTCTACTCACCTAGCAGTGAGTAGGAACCCGTAGGATCAGTTTTCCGGGGGGAATAATCCCTCCCAATTCTTTTAAAAAATAATAAATTGGTCACTCAATCCACGACTGTTTGTGGGACACTGCTGTGCACAATTGTGCTACCGTGTTTTGCCCACAAAACAGTCACTACGCTTTACAGTGTATCCTGTGAAGCGCTTTGAGACATCTCAAAGACGTGATAAGGCTCTATATAAAGCAAGGATTATCATTCTCACAATCAATACTTTGAAATCAGTGACAAAGAAAGGCAGATTAACAAAAACATAGTTACAACCAGGACAGGATTGGCAATTAAATCTAACAGGATCCAATATATTTAGAAAGTACAGAGATGGGTAAAGGGGAGGTGGAGTAGCAATATTGGTCAGAGACTATAATCACACTGAAAAGGAGAAAGATAATTAATGAGGGGATAAAGACACAATCCATCTGGTTATAGAGATAAAACAGACACAGCCACACTATTGCGGGTGTACCTACAGGCCATCCAACAGCAGAAAAGTAGTAAAAGAAGAAATATTCAGACATAAGGGAGATGAGCAAAAATAATAAATAAATAATTATGGGCAATTTCAATTATCCCTAGATAGATCGTCAGAGAGTAGGAGTTGAGAAGGAGATTTTTTTTGCAATATGTGCAGGAATCTTTCCTGTCCCAGTATGTAGAAACTCCAACAAGAGGAGAATCGCTGCTCGCCCTGGTTATGGGCAAATAAACCAAAGCAGGTCAGGGTTTAAATGTGCGGAAGCAACTTGGGGATAGTGATCATAATATAAGGTTCAAAATGATTATAGTAAAGGAGATAGACTAGACCATGGTACTCGATTGGAAGAATTATAATTATAATTGTATGAGGAAAGAACTGGCCCAAGTTGACTGGAAGGAAAAATTGGAAAAGAAAGACATTAAGCAACAATGGAAGATTTTTAAGCACAATAGAAAAGGTGCTGCAGAAACATATTCCATTTAGAAATAAGAGAAAATTAACTAATAATGGGATGCCATGGATGTGAAGACAAAACTGCAGCTATTTGAAAAGCACAGATTAGATAACAAAGGAAACCAGGAGTCACTATAGCAAACTTAGGAAAGAGGTTAAAAAGATGTTTAGGAATGCAAAGAGGAATCATGAGAACATAGTAAAAAATATAAAAAGTAAAGAGCAAGGTGTTCTATAGATATGTTAAAAGAACGGTTAAAGTAGGGATAGGACCATAAGGGTAGAAGTAGATAAGCTTCAGAGCAGATAATAAGGAAATGGCAGAAATAGTAAATGAATACTTTGCCTCAGTTTTCAAAAGAAAACTGATAAAGAAAATTTTGTAAGAATAGCAGGGGAAGGGTGCAAAACGCAACAATTAAAATAGGTAGAAAGGAGGCATTAAATAAAGTGGACTGGTATTAAGCAAGTTTAAAGTAGAAAGAATAGATGGATCTTTAAAGAAACTAGGGAGGAGAGAGCTCAGGCTGTGGTATATATATTTAATAACTCTGTAGAGAAAGGAATCATGCCAGAGGACTAGAGAATGGCCTTGGTAATGTTTATTTTTAAGAAAAGTGATAGAGCTAATCCAGGAAACTCATTTTAACACCGGTTGTGGGCAAGGCATTGGAATCCATAACAAAAGATGAAGTAACTTGCCCTCTGGAGAAGGAGAATATAATTAAGAGCAGCCAGCATGGATTTACAAAAGGAAGGTCAAAGTTGCTTGACCAACCTTATCAAATTCTTTGAAGATGTAAAGCACTCCGGGATGCTTACCCCGTGTGAAGGATGCTATATAAATGCAAGTTATTGTTGTTGTTGTAACCGATAAAGTAGTCAAGAGAAATGTTATGGATGTAGTGCATCTGGATTTCCAGAAAGACTAAGATAAAGTACCCCATGAGAGGCTCAAAACTGAAATAGGGGCATGTGGAATCAACAACAACAAAATTATATTTATAGAGCGCCTTTCTTGTTGGGAGGACGTCCCAAAGCTCTGAACAGTCAGGTGTCGGGGCCTGAGCATAGGGGAGGGGTGGTGTAGGGGTGAGGGAAGGCAGAGAGGTGGGAGGGAGACCAAAGGCACGGTCGAAGAGAAGGGTCTTGAGACTGGCCTTGAAGGAGGCAAGGGAGGAAGCGAGGCGAAGGGACTGTGGGATGGAGTTCCAGAGTGTGGGGACAGAGAGGCTGAAAGCCCGGCCACCGATGGTAGGGTGGGAGACATGGAGCAGGCCGGAGCCCGATGAAAGGAAGGAGCGGGCAGGTTGGTAGGGAGTCAGCAGGTCAGAGAGGTAGGAGGGGGCAAGGCCATGGATGGCCTTAAAGGTGAGGACGAGGATCTTGAACTCGATCCTCTGGGTGATGGGGAACCAGTGGAGTCGGCGAGGGTGGCAGTGATGGGGTCACGGAGCCTGGTGCGTGAGAGTACACGAGCTGCAGAGTTTTGGATGATCTGCAGCTTGTGAAGGGAAGAGTTGGGAAGGCCGATGAGGAGGGAGTTCCTGTAATCGAGCCTTGAGGTGACGAATGTGTGGGTGAGGATTTCGGCAGCCTGAGGGGTGAGGCACTGGCGGAGTCTGGCAATGTTGTGGAGGTGGTGGTAGGCAGTGTCGTTCATGGTGCGGATGTGGGGGAGAAAGGACAGTTCAGGGTCAAACAAGACACAAGGTTCCTGACTGGCTTAGTGAGGTTGAGTGTACAGCCGTGGAGGCTGATGCTGCCAGCGCCTGAGGTGTGGAGGCGTTGGTGCGAGCCAATCAGGAGGTCCTCGGTCTTGCTGACGTTGAGTTAGAGAAAGTTGGCTCTCATCCAGGACTTGATGTCGGACAGGCAGTCGGTCAGGACGCCAGTAGTCCTGGAGTTCAGGGTGGAGGCAGAGAGATAGAGTTGGGTGTCATCCGCATACATGTGGAAATTTACCCCATGTCTGCAGATGACGTCACCAAGGGGGAGCATGCAGAGGGTGAAGAGTAGGGGACCGAGGACAGAGCCCCAAGGAGTGCTGCACGAGACAGTGTGGGGGCTGGAGGAGAAGCGTTAGCTGAGACAAAGTGGAGACATTGTGAAAGGTAGGACCTGAACCAGTCAAGGACAGAACCTTGAAGGTTGATGTGGGAGGAGAGGCGGTGGAGGAGGATTGAGTGGTCCACTGTGTCAAAGACGGTGGAGAAGTCGATGAGGACGAGGAGGCAGAGGGAGCCCTGGTCACACATGGTAAGGATGTCGTTTGTGACCTTGACCTGAGCAGTTTCCGTGCTGTGGGTTCCTCAACTCATGAAGAATCATGGACGTGATAGCAGAATGAATTAAACAATATCTAGGAAATCAAAAGCAAAGGGTAGGAGATAAGGGCCTCATATCAGGCTGGCAAGAGGTAGGAAGTAGTGTTATAATAATAATAATAATCCTTGCATTTGATATAGGGCTTTTCACGTCGGGAGGACGTCCCAAAGTGCTTCACGGAACACACTGTAAAGTGAATTGACTTTATATTTGTGGGTGTACGCGGCAGCCAATTGCGCACAGCAATGTCCTACAAACAGTCGTAGATTGAAAATGACCAATTTTTATTATTGTTTTTGGTTTTGGAGGGATTATTATTAGGCGTGTGGAGTAAGGAAACTTGCCCAAGGTTTCGCCCTGCCTGGAATTGAACTCAGGTCTCTCGCTTGCAAAGCGGGTGCTCTAACCACTGAGCTACAGGACTACACGTGTTCCACAGGGACCACTCCTGTTCACCATATACATAAATGATTTGGATTCAGGTATAGGAGGTGTGATTAAATACCTCAATCAAATTACTTCACCTTCTGTGGTCCAATGAATATAACCCCAGTCTAGACAGCTTCTCATCATACCCAATTCCATCAACTCAGCAATCTAATGTTACTGGAGATCCACCAAGGCTAGTTTGGGTGCTCAAAACAGAATGCAGTATTCAACTGAGGTCTGACCAATGCTCTAAATAACAGGAGCAACACTTCTTTACCTTTATATTCCAATTCCGTTGCAATAAATCATCTCATTTGCTGTATTGACTGCTTTTCTCTGCACACTAGATTTGAATGTTATTTGTATGGACTTGAACCCTTAGTTATGTCTCTGCTCATTTACACCACCTAGTACTTCTCCATTTAGAACATAATCTCAACTGCTGTTATTCTGTCTGGACTTCACACTTTGCAATGTTATACTCCATCTATCATAGTTCTGCCCACTCACTTAACTTTCTATCTCTACATTTTTTATCTACCCTCTTCATAATCTGCAACAGGTCTTAGCTTAGGGTCATCCACAGATTTAGAAATAGTCCCTACTATTACTGTATCCAGGTCACTGGAAAACCTAAAGCATCAGTATGTTGTTTCTCCTTTCCAGATGCTAAGGATTTTTCTGGTTTATTTTCAATTAGATTGAAGAAATCATCATCAAAGAAATCAAAATAGACCATTTCAACTCCTGAGGAATTACCCCCACCCCACCCTCCCCCCAAGGATGGAAGTACAGTAGAAATAAGTTATCACATTATTTACTGTGTTCCTACTTACTGAACGGACAATTGCTTCGGCTTCTTCTTGGCTGCAGTGGAAGGGACTGTCGGTGATGGACACATTTTTGCTGAGGTTAAGCAAAAAAAGTGATTAAAAGTGTTATTAAATGAAGCACAAGCAATAACTTACAATAATGTGCACAAACTACGAAATGTTGGGCAAGTTTCCTTACTCCACACGCCTGTTTACCTAGTAGTAAGTAGGAACCCGCTTGTTAATCGATTGGCAATTTGATTTCCCGGTGATAATAATCCTTCAAAAAAAATAATTTGGTCACTCAATCCACGACTGTTTGTGAGGCACTACTGTGCGCAATTGGCTGCTACGTTTCACCCACAAATGTACAGTCAATTCACTTTACAGTATATACTGTGAAGCGTTTTGAGATGTCTAGATGACGTGAAAAGCACTATATCAAATGCAAGGATTATTATTATTATTGTAATGCTTGATTATGATACATTGAAAAGAGTAAAAAAAACTTCAGTAGGTGGTTCGTTTCAATCAGTCCTTTTCTAATTCCTGCTCTTTGAGGCTAAGGCATCACATTCAACAATTCAAATTTACGTCACGAATAGGCTAAAACATTGTTTGAATCCTGAATGTGAATAATAATAATATTCCTTGCATTTGATATAGCACTTTATCATGTCTTCAAAAAGCTCAAAGCCCTTCACAGAATATATTGTAAAGTTAATTGACTGTATATTTTGTATGCGAAACGCACATTTACAAAATATTAACTAGTCACCATGTATGTACTACTCCATCCACTTCGCTATGCTCTATTCACCCAAATGAATAAGTTCATAAAATATTTTAACCTTTCTGCATTGTTCATTGCAAAGTTAGTTTCACTAGGTCACATAATAATATCATTCCTTTTGTTCAGTGAGCTCAAACAACAAAATCAAAGAAGAATTGTTAGATTGGTTGTGAACGCAAACTGAATTAAACATTTTTTTTGTTTGAGCAATTCTCAAAGATATAAAGTGGACATTAACAAACTATGCAAAGGGACTTTTGATTACTCCCAGCAATTCAAGAAGCTGAAGGGGGTCGGCTTTCAAAGCAGCAGAAGTTGTTAGATTGGATGGGCCACATTTCCACTCTGTATAGTTTACTGTTTAGGTTTGCATTCGTGGTCAACCATGCCATCCTGCTTTAACACCTCTCCTCCCTCATCCACCTTAATGGGACCGCACTCGGATGGTTCAAGTCCTACTTAACCAACTGCCTCCACTTCATCTCGGCAAATTTATGGAATTCTCTACCCTAGAAGGCTGTGGATGCTCAATCATTGAACATATTCAGACTGAGATTGATAGATTTTTAAAAACTAAAGGGATTAAGGGATATGGAGATAGGGCGAGTAAATGGAATTAGGTTACGTTAGAAGATTAGCCATGATCTTATTAAATGGCAGAGTAGGCTCGAGGGGCCGAATGGACTACTGCTGCTCCTATTTCTTATGTTCTTAAATGGTTTCTCCTCCTGCCCGTCACCCAGGGGTACCCCAGGGCTCCATTCTTGCCACCCTCTTTTTTTCCTCATCCTTATGCTCCCTCTTGATGATGTCATCCGCAGACACGGGGTAAACTTCCACATGTATGCGGATGACACACAAATCTACTTTGCCTCCTCCAGTATCAACTCCAGGTTCACTGACGTTCAATCAGCTTGTCTGGTGGATATCATGGCCCGGAGGAGTGCAAGCTTCCTGCGGCTGAATGTGGACAAGATGGCAGCCATACTCCTTGGCTCCCATCAACGTCTTCACACCTGCAGATCTAAACTCCTTAACCTCCCTAGGCTCTCCCTCAGACTCACTGAACCAGTGCACAATCTAGGCGTCCGGTTCAACCCCTAGCAGTCCTTCCTCCCCCACATCCGGTCCCTGACCAGGATCGCCTTCCTCCACTTCCACCATATTGCCCGCCTTCGACCGTACCTTAGCCCAAATTCAGCCCAAACTCTCATGCATGCGTTTGTCACCTCCTGCCTGGATTATTCAAACGCTCTCCTCGCTGGTCTCCCCAACTCCGCTATTCAAAAGGTCCAGCTCATTTAGAACTCTGCCACCCGCATACTGACCCGGACCAAACTCCATACCCACATCTCACCAATTCTGACTAGGCTTCACTGGCTCCCCATCACCAAACGGATCGATTTCAAGAAACTCACACTGTGGTCAAATCCCCTCACGCCCTGGCCCCTCCCTACCTCTCCGACCTCCTCACTCCCCAATCCACCACCCGGTGCCTCCGCTCGACTGGCACCGGCATCCTGCTTGTCCCTCGCACCCTCTGCTCCACCACTGGTCTTCACGCTTTCAGCCACTATGCCCCAAAACTCTGGGACACTCTCCCTCAATCCCTCCGCCTTGCCCCCTCTTTCTGACTTTTCAAGTCCCGCCTGAAAACTTTCCTTTTTGACTGTGCTTACAGTCATCTACCCCACCAGCTCACAGCCAGGCTCCGCCACTGTTAAGCGCTCTGAGACACTGCCCTGCATGGAGGGCACTATAGAAGTGCAAGTTGTTTTTGTTGTTGTATGTAAATCCAGGAGTTAAGAAGTGGAGATTGAAGAGACAGATTATGTTGCACTATCCTGCCTGATTGTTGCCCTATAAGGACAAGGAATGAAGGAGGGAAGATTAAAAAGATACACTGAAGAGCAGAAAGGATGGTAGAGAACAATCCTTAAGAGATTACAAGAAAGGTTCAGGTAAAGAAGCCTCATCAGTCTATTTGACTTCATCCTTTCAGAATACCCATCCTACCATCTCCCCACTAAAAGAATAACGAGTTCTTAAAATACCAGAAAATAGCAGACAAAAGTTTAAAGAGAAAAAGTGTAGAGAGGGTGAGGTAAGTAATGGGTTAAATATGATAGCAGAAACTGTGTTGAAAACAGAGATCTGTGAGAACTTAATATACCCTCCATCTCTGTTAGAATAATTGGGCTCAAAGCCATCTTCTATATCAGTTCTTGGGATACCAGCATAACCTTAAAAATCAGTTTCTTACTGACAAACTGTCAAATGTGCATTGGAAGTCATTGTGATAAAAGTCAGCTGAGGTCAAATATCAACTGAGATCACACCCATGGAACAGTTTAAGTCTTTAGTTGTCAACTGGCTACACTTTGGCAAAGTAGTAATCACCACTGGATATATTAACATAATACACATCCCATTTTTCACCCCATGAAGAAAGCAAGGCGCAATACCAGTTTTAATGCATGACCTGAGAGTGGGCTACTTGAGTGTGTGACCGACGGGAAGACTGATACAGTCAGATTCTCCTCAGGTTTTGTTCTATGCCTACATTGGTACTTTCTCCTAAGCAGATAAAAATATAGTGGACGCTGGCTAAGTTCAGACACGTGGAGGATGGCCGTTTTATCCAGTATAAGAGGTGTCCGAGGGTAACCAAAATACCATTCCCCACCCAGCAGAGGAGCATCACCAACACCGTATAAAAATATGTAATAATGTTGTTTCACTTGAAACAATGTTAACTAACCAAACAGGACACAAGTATTTTAACCTAGGAGTTCAAGCTAAAATCCTGTACCTGAACAGATTTCAGTGAAGTACGTTTACATTTGTTTGGCTGCAAAATACCAGCAGAGGAGTAGCTTCCTGCCGTTCCCATTAGATGGAAACAGGATCAACTAGCGGCAGTGCTGAGGTGATTGACAGCCTGGAGCCACTTGTGAATGGCTGGGCTGTCAATCAATGAGTGCATTCAGCGGCTCAGCTGTCAATCAATTGCGATATTCCCTCCCTTGTTTTTCCCCGTTCCTCCGCCTCCTAAGATTGACAGCACATCTCCAGACGCTTACGAATGGCTGGAGTCCACTGTCAATCAATCTTAAGCCTCGTCCCATTTGTCCAAATCAACCACCATATTAAAAACAGGTAAGAATATAAATGAATCGGGGCTGGGCATTTTGTTCTACTTACTCTACGTCTGGGGTTAACCCCGCAAAAGCGGCTTCCACTGTATCACTGTTTGTGGGACACTGCTGTGCGCAACTGGCTGCCGCGTTCGCCCACAAATATACAGTCAATTCACTTTACAGTGTATTCTGTGAAGCGCTTTGGGATGTCTAGAAGACGTGAAAAGCGCTATATCAAATGCAAGGATTATTATTATTATTATTATTATTAATGGCATTCTGACATTAATAATCCCCACTAACATCCTGAGGAGGAGCCATCTCAATTTCGTTTGGAAAGAGCTACTGAGATGCTAGAGAAAATACTGAATCTAACCGCATATCTTCTCAGAGGGCTGTAACCATTGTAGGAGTGGGCAAGAGACAGCAGCACAAATGCTGTTGATCAGAAGGTCAAGTGAAGGGTGTTGACAAGCCAGCCTCAGGTTTTCCACCTGGCTGTGATAACGTTGGTAGAGAAACCTTATAAATTTGATAAGAGTTCAGTTACAAAAATGTAAAAAAAAGTAAAGTTGAATGTGTAAAGAAATAGTGAATTATCTTCCCTAAAACTCCTGGCAAGTCTGAAACTATTGTTCTGTGTTTTTCTATCCCCATAAGAATCTTAAGTAACCTTGAAATTTCCGTTTTGGAAATATCTCTTCAAGGCTGAAGAGCTATAGCTTATCTATTTGTTCCTCACAGCTCATCCTTCAGATATCAAGAATCAGCCTCGCTGCTTTCTTCTGCACTGCTTCTTGAATCTGTATGGAGCCTGAGTAGAGTCCTGCAGCATATCGAGCTTGCGAGCACTCGCCTTGCAAGCGAGAGCACTTGGGTTTGATTCCTGACAGAGTGAAACGTTGGGCAAGTTTTTCCTTACTCCACACGCCTAGCAGCAAGCAGGAACCCAGTTGTTACTCGATTGACAGATTGCTTTTCCGGGGGTAATAATCCTTTAAACAGAATAACAATTTGGTAACTTAATCCGTGACTGTTTGTGGGACACTGCTGTGCGCAATTGGCAGCCAAGTTTCGCCCACAAAATACAGTCAATTCACTTTACAGTATACTCTGTGAAGCACTTTGAGACCCCTTGAGAAAGTGATAAGGTGTTATATCAAATCAGGGATTATTATTACACATAGCATCCACAAAGCCTTCCACACAAGTTGGAATGCCTACCCAAACAGGGGAAGAATTATCACTAATTAGAAGATTGTGGGTTCAAGCCCCACGTCAGGACTTGGAATCACATAGGCTAAGATGACACTCCAATGCAGTGCTGGAGGTGTGTTGCATTCTTGGCGTTTTTCGGATGAGACATTAAACCAAAGTCCCATCTAACTGTTCAGATGGATGTTAAAGATCCCATGGCATTGTTCAAAACAAGGGGGTGGGTTCTCCCAGTGTTCTGCTCAACAATCCCCCAAATAAATTAGTCACTCCTTGGCTGATTGTGTGTGTAACCGGTGTGCCATTGTCATGTGCAATGTTTCGCTCACAAAATACACAGTTAATCTACTTTACAGCATATCCTGTGAAGTACTTTGAGAGATCTCAATGACATAATATAATAATATAATAATCCTTGAATTTGATATAGCGCTTTTCACATTTTCTCGACGTCTCAAAGTGCTTCACAGAATAGACTGTAAAGTGAATTGACTGTATATTTGTGGGTGAAACACGGTAGTCAATTGCACATAGCAGTGTCCCACAAACAGTCGTTGATTGAAAATGACCAATTTATTATTGTTTTGTTTTGGAGGGATTATATCAAATGCAAGGATAATTGTTATTATTATTAATACTACTATTACATCTTGACACTGTCAATGTCTGTGTGTTTACAATACTCTCGGTTAGACAAACAAAAATGTAATTAATGCTTTGATAATAATCCTTGCATTCGATATAGCTCCTTATCACATCTACAAGACATCTCTAAAAGCTTCAAAGGATATACTGTAAAGTGGTGTAACTGGGTGTATTTTGTGGGCAAACGCGGCAGCAAATTTGCACACAGCAGTGTCCCACAAACAAACAAGGGAGTGAAAGACCAATTTTATTTGGAGGATTTGTTGGCCAGTACACCAGGAGAAACTTCCTTCTTTTTTTGAACAGTGTCATGGGATCTTTAACATCCACCAGGATCCATCTGAAAAATGGCATCTCTGGCAATGCAGTGTTGAAGTGACATCAAAGACTATACGAGGTACACGCTCCAAAGGGCAGCTTGAATCCATAATTTTCTGACTCAGAGATGACAACTGAGCCAGTTTGCTAAACTGTAATTAAAGAATAACTTCTGCCAGGAAACAATGTACTTCTTCAAATGGAAGCTATGGTAGAACCATAGAAATTTACAGCATATAAAATGGCGCACAGCAAACGCATCAATAAATTATCCCTCATGCAAGAGGGGAGAGCATCTAATCAATAGGTTAACAGCAACCAAAGGCTGATCTCGACATCCCCTTTATATAATCCATTAGCTGTCTCTGATTCGGCGATATAGAGACATTAGCAGAGAGGCATTTAAAAGAGTGTGAAAAAGAAAATTAGAGAATGGGCAAACAAGAGTGAGAAAAATTCAGAAGAGGATTATAACAAACCTAATGACTTATAAAATTGAAATGAATTGGTTGAATTGTCATTTTTACTCTGTTTTCATTTTTTGGCTAACTTCCTCCTCCTCTCTTCTAAAGGCAGTGCCATATGCTGAGCTATGGACAGATTTATAAAGCACTGCAGTGTCAGCAAAGACTATATGAACAAAGACTACGTGGAGTCCTGTAACTCAGTGGTTAGAGCACTCGCCTCGCAAGCGAGAGACCTGGGTTTGATTCCGGGCAGGGCGAAACCTTGGGCAAGTTTCCTTACTCCACACGCCTGATAATAATCCCTCAAGGAAATAAATAAATAAAATAACAATTTGATCACTCAATCCACATCTGTTTGTGGGACACTGCTGTGTGCAAAGCTGCAGCGTTTCGCCCACAAATACATAGTCAATTCACTTTACAGTATATTCTGTGAAGCGCTTTGAGACGTCTAGAAGATGTGAAAAGCACTATATCAAATGCAAGTATCATTATTGTATGCTAGACTCACGCAAAGCCTCATCCTGATGTTGATGTGGGATCATTGTCAGTAATTATCAGTAGGGTACTCACAGCCAAGCCTGAACCCTTCACCCATCGTCCATACCATCAAGCAGAGGTCATATGGATAGCAACCAGGAACAGGAAACCTGGGTTTTTCCCCTCATGAGTCAATATGGAGTAAGAGCAGGAACTGTAAATAACAACGTCTCCCAATTTCGTTCAGCTAATTTGACACACAAAACGTCACCTGGTCTGTGTTATCTAGCCAATTGGGGAGGAAAACTACTTTTAATATAATGCAGAGATATATTTGTCAAATACCCGTCTAAATCTAAGACATAGAGGAATGTTGAATACCACCACAAATACTTTTTTCCAAAATAAGATAAAAATATGAATACCAGAATAGGAATGCAACTCAGCACTGTTAAATAAATGAAACTTACCAGTTAATTTCACCTCTCTCAGTCTTGTTGTAGATTAAAGATTGCCAGGATTCATGAGTAGACTTAATCACATCAATTGCAAATGCCTACAAACATATAGAGGGAACACTATTTTACAATTCGAAATTACATAATAATGGCTCTGGCTGGTTTGCATTAATTTATTAACAAATATTTTTATAATTTCCTAAACGGGTACAATTCCTTCAGTTATGATGTATTGTACATATACATTATAATATACATATGTATGTATAGAAGCACTATTTGAATAGCTTTTTCTTAAACCTGTTTGGGGAATTAATAACAGATGCTTAAAATGGTTGAAAGTGTAGAGATTGATTCAATAGTGTTGTAGTTCTTTCTATGAATGTAAACATTACAAGAAGTGCACAAGGTTATTTCCCTGCATATACAGTGTAAGCAAGTCAGTAATAGATAACCATCAGGATTACCTGTTTGTTTACACAAGGGTCGGGCAGCAAACTGGCGCTTAATTATAATCCTAACATTTAATGCAGCATTTATAACGTTGACAAGTCTCGGAGTTTCACAGGTCATTGCTGTTAAGTGTAGTGACTGTAGACACACAGCGGCCAGTCTGCACTTAATAATGGTTCCATAAACAACCATGAAATGAACAACCAATTTATTTTGAGGATTGTTGGGGAGCAGAAACTCCCTTGTCTTTTCAATAGTTGCATGTTTATGGTTGTGACAAATCTAAATGTCCTAGATTTATTACAAAACATACCTGGTCTTTGAATTCTCCATTGAAACCAAACTGGTTTTCTGGCTTGCCATCAGGAATCTTGTATAATCGAAACCAGTTGAGTGTGGCCTCCAGATAGCCTGGCCTGTACTTCCTGATGTCATCAATATCTAATAAATAAAACATTGATTATTGATAATGATAATCCTTGCATTTAATATAGCATCTATAACATAATAATGTCTCAGTGATTCAAAGGGGAATGCTTAAAATGTAGTGACTATAGATTGGCAAATGCAATAGCTAGCTTGTACATAGGGTCCCACAAAATGTCGTGAGGTGAATAATCATTTTATCTGGAGGATTGTTGGCCAGGATATCAGGAGATACCAGGATAACCTTTTCTTTTTGAATAATATAAAAATAAAATGAGTAAATAAAATTTTCAAATAAAATTGGACACTCACTCCTGGGTTGGTTGGGTTGGGTTGGGTTGGTTTGCTCACTGCTGTGAGCAAAAGATACAATCACATTGCTTTACAATATATCCTGTGAAGCACTTTGAGACATATCGAAGTAAAAAGGCGATATATCAAATGCAAGGATAATTATATTATATAATGTCCCATCCAAAGAACAGCATCTGTGACATTGCAGCACTTCCCCAGTATTAACACAGGCTCTCATGAGGGGTATCCTGGATAACAATCCTGAGGATAAATTGGTCATTCACCTCATAAGTGCCTTCAACAACAACTTTATTTATATAGCGTCCCTCATGCAGGGTAGCGTCTCAGAGGCTTGAAAGAGGTGGAGCACCATGCCAAGCCGGAGGGAGTGTAACCGCTAAAGAGGTAGATCTTCAGGATCTGAAGATGGGGAAGGAGGGGACAGACTCCCATAGTCTGAACTGACACTCTAATGTGATGGTTGGTGCGTGCTGCATAGTTGGAGGTGCCGTGCTTTGGATGAGACATTAAACCGAGGTCCTGTCTGCCTGTTCAGGTGAATGTTAAAGATCCCATGTACTATTCAAAAGGAGAAGGAAGTTTTCCCCAGTGTCATGGCCAACAAACAATCCCCCAAATAAAATTGACCACCGACTCCATGGCTGTTTGTGGGACACAAATTGGCTGCTGCGTTCATCGACAATTACACACTCCACTCTGTAAGTCCCGTGAAGCTCTTTGGAACAATATCCACCGGACCTGAAAGGCGCTATTACAAATGTGAAGATTATTATTAGGATTATTTATTACGATTTGCCATGTCTGGGCGGGGGGGGGGGGGAATCTAACAATTGTAAAGTCAATACATTTACAATTCCATAGAATTGTGATATATATAAAGATAATAAACACGGCCAGATTTCCCGTTAAATGGTATTAAACCAAGTAATTGAGTTTATGGCGAGAGCATGACCCTTCAAACAGCTTAGAAGATCCTAAATCAGTGTGGAAAAGTCGTGGATCATGCCCATATTTATATATTATATATACATTGTTATGCATACAGACATAAAAAAGAAACTCTCAGCATGATTTCCTGTAAATCCACAGAAGTCATATTGTATTCATTTTGATATCCAGGCCCTGATTCTTTCACAACCTCACATTAAAGAGCTCTCCATTTGTTCTCCAGCTGAGCACAACAGGCAATGATCATGGCTCGACACCCCCTATTGGCACAAATAAACCGACAAGTTCAGACAAAGTGCCTTCTTTGCTTCAATCATTTGGGGATAAAAGAAATACCATGGTTGGCAATTCAAAGTCTTCATATCATGTAGCTCATTGTTGAGACAGTACAGCCTTTGAAAAACAGCTGTGGTTAGCAACAGCTGAACACATACTACCCATCTGAAGCCCACAATACTGTACAGTACTCACAAAACTCTTATACAAATTTCTTTGTGTAACTCGCATTGAAAACAAATGGGATTTGGAAGCATTTGGTGAATACTGGTTTCATTCCACAAGTATCAGGATGCTACAGAGACATACTAACGTCAGGAATATGTGTTTCAATTATTAAATCCCTGCCTACATTGAAACAAATACTGGAAGTGAATTAATGCAGTTGCAAATACTGCAGTTCCAAATGACTGTTCTGTGCTCCCGTGCCTGATGCACTTAAATTTAAATAAGGTTTGGCAGATGCTTCCATAGTATATACAATATTTTATTTCCATGACAAAGTAGAAGTTAAATTTTAATAGTTCCAAAGATTATTTTACAATTTTTTGCAGACATTTGAGGTGCCAACAGTACGTGTTTTATTTGTTTGCCATGCTTGTATCCTGGAAGAGGTAGCCACATAATAATAATTATTAATAACAATAATATAATCCTTGCATTTGGTAAAGTGCTTTTCACCTTGGGAGAATACCCCAAAGTGCTGCACAGGACATACTGTAAAGTGCAGTGCTTTGTAGGCAAACAGGACTGCCAAGTCAATGTCCCACAAATTGCCATGAAGTGAGTGACCAATCTTATTTGGGGGATTGTTGGCTAGGACACTGGGAGAAACTTGCTTCTCTTTTCGAATAGTACCAGGGGATCTTGAATGTCCAACTGAACAGGTAGAATGGACCTTGATTAAAGTCTCATCCAAAGGATGGCACCTCTGACAATGCACCTCCACCTCCCCCTCCCAAGCACTCCAAGCATTGGACTGTCAGCTTATACTACGAGTTTGAAGTGGATCTTGAACCCACGGCTTTCTGATTAGAGGTGCGAGTGCTTCCAACTGAGCTAGACTGACACATCTAAAACACAGAAACTGAACCTTGTTTTAGTTTGGTTTTGCTGCTTCCACACTCAAAGGGTGACTTTTGTGCACCGCTGAACTTACTATTAAACTTGTCTGAGTCTGGGTCCTCCTTGTTGATGGCAATAATCTTCCAGTCCATCTCGCCTTCATCGATGAGAGCCAAAGCTGCGAGGGGTTTTACCTGAATTACCTCACCACAGGAACACAACTAGATGGAGAATACAAGAATAAATAGTTCACCGTTAAAGTTCACGTGTGTAGTGAAGTCTAAGGTTCATAGCTTCATGCAAAAGTATATTAAATCATCAAAAAAATCTACAAAAATCTGAGTTCATGGTCATTTTTAATAATATATTCACTTTGTCATCATTGTCCATTTTATTGTTAAATACTGCCATTAAATTAAATGAAATTCTTCTTTTTGATCATTTGGCAAAATGACTCAAAACTGTCAGAAACTCTCCTTTCTACCAACTTACTATCCTGATGGTTCAGAATTCAACTCTGTTAAAGATAAAGGTGGCGTCCTTGGCTCAGTTTTCTTCTCGGTCTCTAACCTCAGCAATCTTGGCAAGCAATTTCCCTCCACTGTACTCTACCATTTCCACCACCAGCAGCAGCCGCACTTTGTTTAGCAGACTGGGTTCAAGATCCTCGTTCTCAATTTTATATCCCTCCACAGTCTCTACCTCTGTGACCTCCTTCATACCCTACTGACCTGGCTGCTCCTTTTGCTTAGCCTGCTTTATGTCCCCCACCCTAACCACCCCACCATTGACCATCAGGCTTTCAGCCTTCCTGCCTCCATTCTCTGGAACTCCATCCTACTTATTCTCTCCCTAATCTTGTCCAAGATCCATCTCAAGACCTCTTCCAGTGTCCATTTCACTCATCTCTTCCCTCCCCACCTCCCCTTGGTTCCCACCTTCCCCACTCGGTCCATGCCTTCAACCCGAGTGCTCCACCAGTACTGCTAAGCGCTTTGGGACATCTCTTGATGTGTAAGGTACTATATAAATGTAAATTTGTATAATTGCATTGTAATATGATTACTATTATTTTCACCATATCTGACCAACTGTATCCTCCCCTTGTTGATGATTTCACTCTAAATCCATCAAATCACATCTTGCCACTGTATTGACCTGCATTCCTCTTGCAGTTCAATGCTGAATAACCAACCCTAGACCTAATCTATGTCCTTTGATATAGAGGCAATGAAAATCTTGATTGTTTCACGTTTTTCAGCATTCTTTATGTCTCTGAAGTTTATTTGACAGATAACATCCTCTTATCTTTGATGATTCATTCCTTGTCTCATTATATCTGATTTCAAATTGAATTGCACCTTCTGCTAAACTTGCTTATAAAACCTTTGATTTCTCAAAACTTTCAGCTCTGTATAAAAGCCCAAAGGACGCTATATCTGTGGAGGCTCTTCAGTATCTCCAATGCTCTCCCAAGGAGGACAAACAGATAGGTGTGTGACCTGGTGGATGACTCCTCAATCTAACCTTTAATTTAGTTAATCTTAACACTATTCTACAATAGTAGAACCAGGCTAAAACCTGGCATCAACATATTGAATAGGAAACTTGATGCATGCATGAGGAAGAAGGAAATAAAGGAGTATAGAAGAAGGGATTAGGAGAGTATAGACCCAGGCACAGAGTAGATGGGCTGAATAGTCTGTTTCCATGCTGTCACAGTCTATATGCTTCTTAAGGACAATCACATAATTGTATAATTAGATGACCAATAATGCACACAATTTTCCAGAGCAAAACCACGAGGAATGAGCTAACCTTTGATCCAATGTCACAGACATCAATAGGATCATTATCACCACAACAATTTGTAGTTTTATCTTTGTGATGAGGATCTTCCCATGTCTGTTGAGAAAAACATTATTAGCATCAATTTTAAATTAAACGGGGGTATCTGTAGACAAGACAAGCTGATGCAATTTCAAATATACAATGAAATCTTGTTATAATGCGGATTCAGTTATTGTGCAAGATCCGCACATTTACTTAACAGAAATTCTGAAATGCCCACAGGAAGCTCTCTAGCTTCTTGAAAGAAAGCTGGCTAGTGATCACACACAGTTATAATGTTGGATGGTATTTTTACAGATTCCTACTACTCTACATTATTGCCAAACAGGAAACACATTTTGCATGAGATGTTAAAACAAGGTCTCACCTATGCAATCAGAAAGTTGCATCTTTTGAGACAGACCTTGAACAAAGTGAGGAAGGGAGGGAGTCAGAGGGATTCCGAGATGGAGTTTCTGAAAGCAATGGCAGATTGGATGAAATCATCCCGGAAACCATGGACAATTTCAAGCTCCTTTTTTGAGGAACTCCTTCAGTGCTAAGTAAGCCTAGTACAAGGCTTTGGACGTGGACTTCTACAACATCAATGTGGGTGGCACATCACAAGCTGTCTTGGAAAGCTCCAACCACCAAGATGAAGGCAACTGTCTATTAGATAACAGATGAGGAAACTGTGTACATGGGGTCGACAACCACAAGTTTGGTATCCAACAATTCCTCTCTGTCACTCCAGTCCCTTGGGATTTGCAATTGAAGATGGCTGTGGTCTTGGGAGTCATGGGCCAGGGAGCCAATAAGGGATGGTTCTTGGAAATTGAAATGTGGGGAAATGGCCTGTAAGCCTGCACATTTTCAACAATTCAATTGAATAAAGGATTATAAGAACAAAATAATGTCTTGTACTTGTTATGTCACCTTTCACATCTCTAACAACTTGGATTACCCTAGAAAAGTTTAAATTAGAAAAAGACCTGGAGAATCCACATGCAGACACTTTCCAGAAATTCAATCATAAGCTCTGGCTTATTTACTCCATTTTAAATCCTGGGACATTTGAATTCAAATTCAAAGTCCTTCTGTCACCCAGCCTATCAGTTCTCTGAGCACACCTGGTAATTGAACCCTGACCTTCCAGGTTTGTGTAGCTCAGTATTGCAACCAGACACGGAATCATCAGGGAAGCTCTAAAATGGTCACACATAATAAAGGAGCAAGGATATTTATTATATTTGGCCTTTCTTAACCTGTGGTAATGCTCCATAGTTCCAGATGTAACCCTTGTAAGGGAAGATATTAGTAACATATCGTAAATTCCCCTTTTTCATATCCTGCTTAATAGGGTTTAGAGGATCCTTTGTAGCAATCTAGAAAAGATCAGAAAATATAATGTTATCCCACTTTGTTTGAAAGAAATGCTTATGGTGAGTGATAATTAAATATGATCCAAATTGTAGACATTGAAAGTATACTATGGTCTTTATATTAATCATGAGTACTTTTGTAATACAGTATTTACTTAAGTATTTACATAATAATAATAATAATCCTTGCATTTGATATAGCGCTTTTCATGTCGGGAGGACGTCCCAAAGCGCTTCACAGAACACACACTGTAAAGTGAATTGACTGTATATTTGTGGGCGAACGCGGCAGCCAATTGCGGACAACAATATCCCACAGACAGTCGTCGATTGAAAATGACCAATTTATTATTGTTTTTAGGCGTGTGGAGTAAGGAAACTTGCCCAAGGTTTCGCCCTGCCGGGAATTGAACTCAGGTCTCTCACTTGCAAAGCGAGTGCTCTAACCACTGAGCTACAGGACTCCAATAAATTTAAGTATTTACTTAAGACCTTCTGATTTACTACATTCAGATGATTTGTTAAATGTTCTTAACACTGACTAATGATGGGAAGACTCCCCTTAACAAATGACCATTAAAGCTGTAACATGCACTAGAATCATTCTTTTGGGTATAATGCCAGTTTTGTTACTGTTAATGCATTTTGTAAAACATAAATACAGCAGTTGAAAGAAAATTGTTCATCCTTCATCCACAGTATGCTCACCTCCATTTTAGCATTTGTCCAACGGGGCACTTCTACAACCATATTGAACAAAACCTGCAAAATAAGACAACATCTGAATGAGTGTGCGCATGTGATGTCTTTTGATTTATGACAAACAGTTTGTAATTGTAGAATCATAAAAATGATTGCACAGGAAGTGGCCTATGCAAGTATCAATTTCTCCTCTGAAGCTAACCCTATTTCCAACGTTTTGCCCTTTTAAATTGTTTATTCTAAAATGTTTATCCCTTTTAATAATAATGTATAATACTCCTTGCATTTGATGTAATGCCTTTTACATTGGTAGGACCCCTCAAAGAAAGATTTACTGTGAAGTTTCCTGACTGTTTTGTAGGCTAACACGGCAACCAATTTGCACACAGCAATGTCCTACGAACAGCCATTAAACTAATGACTTGATTTTACTTGGGGTATTGTTGGCCAGGACAAGGGGAGAAACTCCCTTCTCTTTTTGAGTAATGCTAAGGGTTCTTAAATGTTCACCTAAACAGGCAGACAGGACCTACATTTAATGTAGCATCTGAAGGAAGATACCCTCAGCAATGCAGCACACCCCAGCACTGCACCAGAGTGTCAGCCTAGACCAGAGTGGTCCAACCTTTTGAATGCTGAGGGCCGGTTGCCCTATTTGAGAAACTTCTCCAGGCCGCATAAGCAATTTTTGTAGTTCCCTTCCAGAAGCATAACAAAAACAACAACAAAATTACATTTGAATAGCGCCTTTCACGTCGGGAGGACTTCCCAAGGCACTAGACAGACAAAGTTACAGACCAGAGCTGGGGATAAGGGTGGGGGAGGGAGGAGAACAGGAGGGGAAGCAGGGAGATCGAAAACACAGTATTGTTTTGTAGTCGAAGAGGAGGGTCTTGAGATGGGTCTTGAAGGTGGCGAGGGAGGGGGCGAGACGGAGGGACTGCGGAATGGAGTTTCAGAGAGTGGGGACAGAGTGGTGGAAGGCCCGCCCGCCAATAGTGGGGCGAGCAAGACGGGGGACGTGAAGAAAGCCGGAGCCCACTGAGCGGAGGGAGCGAACAGGATGGGGTTAGGAGGTTGCAGAGGTAGGGGGGGGAGCAAGACCGTGGAGGGCTTTGAAGATGAGGACCAGGATCTTGAACTGTATCCTCTGTGTGATGGGAAGCCAGTGGAGTTGGGCAAGGATGGGGGTGATAGGGTCATGGAGCCTGGTGTGGGAGAGGACATGGGCTGCAGAGTTCTGGATGATCTGCAGCTTGTGGAGGGAGGAGTTGGGGAAGCCGACAAGCAATGAGTTTGCATAGTCGAGCCTCGATGTAATGAAAGCATGTTTGAGGGTTTCGGTGGCCTGAAGTGTGCGACAGTGGCGGAGCCGGGCGGCGTTGCAGAGTTGCGGGAAGGCAGAGTGGGTCATGGCGCAGATGTGGGTTAGAAAGGATAGTTGAAGGTCAAACAAGACCCCAAGGTTCCAGACTGGCTCAGTGAGGTGGAGTGTGCAACCATGGATGGTGACGCTGTCAGCGCCTGAGGTGAGGAGGCGCTGACAGGAGCCAATCAGGAGAACCTCGGTCTTGTTGACGTTCAACTGAAGAAAGTTGGCTCTCATCCAGGACTTGATGTCTCACAGATTTTCTGTCAGCACAGCAGTGGTCCTGGAGTCAAGGGTGGAGTCAGAGGTAGAGTTGGGTGTCATCTGCATACATGTGGAAGTTGATCCCGTGTCTGTAGATGATGTCACCAAGAGGGAGCATATAGATGTTGAAGAGGAGAGGACCAACGACAGAGCCTTGAGGAACGCCGCACGAGACAATCGGGGGTTAGAGGAGAAACTGTTTGAGGAGATGAAGTGCAGGCAGTGTGAGAAGTACGATCTGAACCAGTCAAGGACAGCGCCGTGGAGATTGAGGTGAGAGGCAGTGGATGAGGATAGAGTGGTCGATGGTGTCGAAAGCAGCAGAGAGGTTGAGTAGGACGAGGAGGCAGAGAGAGCTCTGGTCGCAGATGGGCAGAATGTTATTTGTCACTTTGACCAGAGCTGTTTTTGTGCTGTGAGTGGCACGGAAACTCGATTCGAGAGGTTTGAGAAGGGAGTGGCGGGAGAGGAAGGAGCAAAGCTGAGAAGCAACAAGTCATTCTAGGACCTTGGAGAGAAAAGGGAGTTTGGAGATATGGAGTAGAGAAGGGTCCAGGGAGGGTTTTTTAAGGTTGGGAGTGATGATAGCGGTTTTTAATGGCCTAGACTATGAGTTCCAAGTCCTGACATAGGGCTTAAATATCACAACCTCGCCTAACAGCCATTTGTGGCAAAGCATTTTTGATATTCTAATAATCCTACACGTGTAAATGTTTGTCTAACTCCCAGTACTGCACACAGTATTCCAAGTGCGACCAACCAACAACAACAACAACAAGATTCCATTTATAAAGCGCCTTTCACGTCAGGACGTCCCAAGGCGCTGCACAGTTGGGTCATGACCCGAGCAGGGGGGAAATGGTCAGGGTGAGGGGAGGGAAGGGAGGGAGCAAGGAGGGGGAAATGGTCAGGGTGAGGGGAGGGATGGGAGGGAGCGAGAAAGGGGAAGAGAGTCGAGAGGGGAGCTGAAGGCACGGTCAAGGAGAAAGGTTTTGAGACCGGCCTTGAAGGAGGAAAGGGAGGAAGCGGCGAAGGCACTGGGGGATGGAGTTCCAGAGCCTCGGGGCTGAGAGGCTGAAGGCCCGACCACCAATAGTAGGGCGATTGGGGCGGGGGACGTGGAGCAGACCGGAGCCGGAGGAACGGAGGGTACGGGCAGGTAGGTAGGTAAAACCAATAACTTTTATAAATTTAACATCACTATGTTGCTTTTAAATTGAAAGCTAAAATGTAAATAGAATGTAGCTATTGTTGAGTTTCATTTTCAAATGGATCTTCGTTTTCCATTAGTGGGTTCCGCCTGACAAACTGCACGATTGAAATGGCCTTTAATGACTGTGTGGTATAAAGAATGAAAAATTCTACCTGTGCCTTCTTTCTAATGCCATCGAAATGAAAGAAGGAAAAAAAAATCAGCACCAGAAAAAGGAAGCAAGAAACTGGAAGGAATTGAAAGGGTCAGTTAGGGGCAGATGCAAAAGACACATCATGATCTGAGAAAGACAGATTTATTGGGTTTATTGGTTTACACCATTCTTATATCAATCCATTTAAACAGTGGAAACAAGAAAATTTCATATAAGAATGGGGTAAACAAAAGAAAATAAAGTTATCATGTCTAAAATAACTGAAAGCTGTGACAACTTAATTTCTTCACATGTGAGAGATACTGGAGATTTCAATTGTTAAATACAGCTAAATAGGAATGACTACATATTAAAGGCCACACACAAGCATGGGAAATAAACTGGAATTGGATTTAACACACATTGAATTTGCAAATTTACCCGAACTAATGCACCTCACAAATCCTTTTTTAAAAACATTTCTTATCAAACCTTTTTAAATAAAGCTAACATGATCAACCCAGTAAACTTGTATTTATTGGCAACAGGCCCAAATTAAATAAAGTGGGTCAACCATTAAAAACCTGCAGCTCATAAAAAAAACTACCCATAGTATATCTTAATTGAAACCAAGGCACACAAGAGGGGTCAGATACCAAAGTTAGATGATTCAAGGAAAGTTAACAGGTAGCAGAATCAGACAGTCACAGAGGCTAACTCGGAACTTAAGTACATTCAGCATAATTTATACAATTCTAGTAGGAATGTGGGAAAAATATTTTTAACATTTCAATTTACCAGATCTAAGGGAGGAACAAACTACAGAATTAAAGAGGGTTGTCCCACAGGAGAAGTGCAGTGTGTATAAATGAAGCTAGTGATAGAAAACGAAGGGATGATGAATTACTGGCTAAATTATCTGGTGTCTCATAGGATAAACGTGCTCCAAGACTCAGAGAATATATGTAAAGAGTCATCTGTTCTTTATTCGGTAAGCTACAATCTAAATGGAGTTGAAGTTCGCCTGTAACCCTTCTCAATGTGAACTATACAACATGTGACAATACCATTTGTAATTAATAACCACTTGATATCAGTGGAAGTCATTTGTTAACACTTTCCACAGTAAACAGGAATGAGAAACAGGAGTCATCTTTCTGTTAAAAATTCACACTAACCAAAATTGAGCAGAGCTCTGCAAGCGGTGCCAGTAAAAAAAATGCGGGGAACATGACAATAACCTTCACTTAAAATGTTCTTGGATGATTGAATTTATGTGAGGATGTTGAAACAAATTTGCAAACTGCATTTATAGTCCTAAGCAGCTTGAACTCCTGCCCAAATCTTGCCTCAAATACAACTGTACAATTGGGCCTGTTTTGTTTGGAGGAGAGAAAGTGAAGAGGGGATCTAATAACTGACTTAAAAATTCTGAAAGATATTGAGAAGAGTGAAAGATTAATTCTGCTGTAATAAAGAAAGAGCTTGCACAATAAAATGTTTCACAGGTAATTACTGTCACTACTGACTGTTTTTTGTAGGTAAAGCATGTGATGAAAACAAAACAAATGTTGTATGTGAGGGTACAGGTACTGATTGAGCCACTCAGCACGACTGTGAACCAGTAATACCAGGTGTCAATTAAGCAATTTTCTATAAGTACAGTGTAGATTAGAAATAGAAAAAAAGCTCAAGAGAAAATTAGAGAATAAGTGACAGCAAGGAGAGAAAAAGGCTGCAATAATAATAGTGTCAATAATAATACTTGCATTTAATATACAATTGTGTCTTTCATGATCGGAGAATATCTCAAAGTGCTTCACGTGACTTTTTTGTAGAGCTTAATGGCAGTGTATTTTGCAGAACACGGCAGCCAATTTGAACATAGCAATGTTGCACAAAGAGCCATGAAGTGAATAACCAATCTTTTATTTGAGGGATTGTTGGTCACGACGCCAGAGAAACTCTATTCTCTTTTTGAATAGTGCTAATGGGATCTTTAACATCCACCTGAACAGGCAGGCGGGCGGGACCTCGATTTACGTCTCTTAATGTTACATCCTTACTAACAGAACGTCCAACAATCTGCAGCACTGCACTGGAATGTCAGCCTGAACCCAATGTGAGGCTTGAATCAGTCTTCTGATTCAGAGGTGAGGGCCACCACCTAAGCCAGGCTGACATCTACTGACACCAGTTTAACCACTGATGGAATAACTTTGGTTCGTATTGTAGTTAATTATCTACAATGTTCATAAATCCCCATTTGGACCAGTCCCAATTAATGCAGATAACAGGCTTGATGAAAACAGTAAAAAAACAAAGGAAGATCAAAGGTAAATCCAGTGAATGAGCTGCAACCAGTTTAAGCTCATTGGGACAAATCTCCCCTCTAGGTCTATGTAGTTTATTACCAATCTTCCAAGAAAGATAGGCATCACATTTTTGAGTTTTTCTTCAAAACATGACAGCCTTATACAGGTGTCATTTCAGTCGTCTGAATAAAACCTAAGGCATTTCCCAATGCTACAAACAACCAGTCAGTAAACTTATAGCTATACAGTATTACAGTAAAAACAACAGCAAATGAAACTGACCTGATCGTTTACTGCATAGAGTGGGACATCATGAAAAGGTGAAATATATCTCCCTGTAGCATCCTCTACAACAGTAAAGTGAGACAAAGCAACATATCATCAATCCACGACTATTTATGGGACTCTGCTGTGTGAAATTGGCTGCTGCATTTCATGCAAACAATATACAGTCAATTCATTTTACAGTATGTTCTGTAAAGCTCTTTGAGATGTCTTGTAGACGTGATAAGGTGCTATATCAAATACAAAGATTATTATTAATGTTATCAACATTTGAGGTTCAATAATTTCCATTTCCTTGATTAGGAGTTCCCCAGTCCTCATCAGTCTCCACTGACTCCCAGCGGATCATGTCAATGTCGTCACCATTGCCTATGAATCCATCCATTCCCTGATCTCTTCGATCTCATCCTAACTTCAGCTAACTCAGGCTTCTGCACATGCCCCATTCTCCCCGCAACACCATAAGCAGCCAAGACTAGTTTCTAGGCTCCGAAGCTCTGGAACTTCCTCCATCAACCAGTCTTTGGCTTAATGGCCCGTCTTAAATCTTTAAACTGGCCACCTCCCTCTCCCCTGCTGAGAACAAACCGCAACCCCGTGAAATTTCTTTGAGACATTGCCCTTCAGGAAGGGCTATTTAAAAGGCAAGTTGTCGTTGCTGAGTTAGTTTAGGCCGGGTTGGTTTGGTTTAAAACCACTGCCATCATTCCCCTGCTCAAAAATCCCACCCATGACTCCTCGAACTTGACAAATTACCGTCCCATTTCCAACCCGCCCTCCCGCCCTCCCTCCCTCCCTCGCCAAAGCTCTGGAACGTGTTGTCGCTCTTCACCTCTCCAGTCTGGTTTCCGCTCTGTCCACTGCACAGATACGGCACTCGTCAAAGTCACAAACGATGACCTCCCTGTGTGTGACCGGGGCTCCCTCTGCCTCCCCATCCTCCGGGACCTTTCCACCGCCTTCGACACGGTCCACCACTCCCATCTTCACACACCGCCTCTCTCACCTACTTACCCAAACCCCCCCCCACCCACCCCACCCCGACCGACCCACTACCCGCTGCCTCCGCTCGACCGGCTCCGGCCTTCTTCACGTCCCTCGTGCCCTCCGTTCCACCGTCGGCGGCCGCGCTTTCAGCCGCTACTCCCTGGAACTCTGGAACACTCTTCCTCTACCTCTACCCTTCCTGCCCCACCTTCAGGTCATGGCCGCAGTCTCTCCTCTCCTACCTCTGCCGCCCCCACCCCCCTCCCCCCTCTGCTCCGCCATGGTGGAGCTCTCTGGGATGCGGCCCTGTGTGGCCCTCCCTCACCCCCAGGCCCTGAGCCGCTGCTGGTGTTGAGGTGCGGTGAGCGCTGTGGTGTGTGAGGCGGTGCTCACTCACTCACTCACTCACTCAGGTAAACGCGCTCTTCTCTCCGCTCGCACCCGCTCCGGGCCCCGCGCCGCCCGCTCAGGCCCCCCAACAAGAGGCCGAGGCCGCGGCGGCGCGGAAACCAGGCTCCGAGGCTGCAGCTGAGGCCTGCCATGAGCTCGGGCAGCGGGGAGCGGGGCGCCGGGTCACAGCGCCCCCGCTGTCGGGCTCCGCCGGGAACAGGCCGCAACCTGCATTCACACAGCGCCCCTCAGGCGGCGCAGGACAGCGGCCCCGCGGCTCAACGATGGCGGAGCCTGGACTCCCGGTGGGTGGGGAAGGTCTTCAGCCGCGACCTGAAGACGGGGCAGGAAGGGGCGCAGAGGCCGAGGAAGAGTGGTCCAGAGTTTTCGGGGCGAAGGAGCGGAAAGCGCAGCCGCCGATGGTGTCGCGGCCACCGATGGTGGAACGAGGGCACGCGGGTCATGCGGGAGGCCAGCGGGGCCTGGCAAGGCAGCGGGGATGGGGGTAATGATAATAACAATAATAATAAACCTTGCGTTTCATATAGCACCGTATCATTGCCATTGAGGCGTCTCACAGCGCTTCACAGGATATACGGTCAACTGGTTTGACTGTGTCTTTTGTGGGCGAAATGCAGCAGCCAGTTGCGCACAGCAATGTCCCACAAACAGCCATGGCGTGAGTGACCCATTTTATTTGGGGGATTGTTGGCCAGGACACCGGGAGATACTCCCTCCTCTTTTTGAACAGTGCCACGGGATCTTGAACATCCACCGGAACAGACAGACGGGACCTCAGTTTAACGTCTACTGCACCTCTGACAATGCAACACTCCTCCAGCACTGCATTGGAGTATCGGTTTACATTATGTGATTCCAAATCCCGACGGGGGCTTGAACTCACGACCTTTTGACTCAGAGGCGAGAGTAGGCCACGCTGACACATGGAGTGCAGAATTTGGTGCAGAAAGAAAATGTGGGTTGTGAAGTTTTTAATTAATTGGAATTTATGATTTTGAGGGCATGCTACGAAACGGTTGGTGATTGGTAACTCATACTGACCACTAATCTGGTAATGTGTAAACGTTGTGATGTTCCTTAACCCATTTCTTGCATTAATCAAAAGCGATATAAAAAGAAACATTGCTGTTTTGTTCTTTATTAGCAATACCTCAATAGCTGGGGCAGCGGTGGCTAACCCTAATCAAGAAAGTGGCCCGCCGAACATTTGCACTAGTCTAGGCTTGTTTAAATCAATGTTTTGTTTCCAGTCTTTCTTGATGGAATATTTCTTGATTTATGGCATAAATCAAGAAATATTTAATCAAGAAAATTTATTTTTTCAATCCAATTTACCTGACCTTTCCCTATATTCCTGTAATTTACTCCATTTTAGATATTTATCTAGTTCCCTTTTGAAAGCTAATATGGTTTTGACTCAACGATAGAACCTGGCAGGGCATTCTGCTAACATCCTTACATTTGCTCATTGCTAACAATCTTAAATTGATCTCATCTTGTCACTGACTCACTGATCTGTGGAAATAAATTTACTTACAGTTTGCTTTCAACCATCCAACCATCTCTCCTTCCATGGGGCAATATTTCCATGAGGCAAAATCCTTGCGAAAGCCTTTATGTAGTACCTCAACAAATAGGCTTGGCATCAGGTGGATTTCATTCTCTAATGCATCTGTGTCTTGGGAGAAAATGTATTGTTCTTTACAAACTTGGATTAAGGATACAATTTTTCATTGTAGAAAATGTTCCATAATAGCAATTTGACCTGCTGTGATCAGTACAAATTGTTCTGAATTAGGAGACTGTTTAGTTTATTTGTTATGTAATAATGTTTTGCATTTCTCTATTTTCCTCTAGTATTTTTGACATTATTGTTAATAAAATCACGTGAAACAGTCACGTTAATAAGGAAGAAATATCTATTCTGTTGTGCTTTTATTCCCATTATTTATTTTTATTCCGATACAAAAACAAGTAAGATTGCAATTTGTAGTGTTCTGGGTACACGATAAACCCTATTTGTGAGCTACACACTTGTGAGGGTGATAGCGTACAGTAAATTGAAGCTGAGTTTTCTTTGGTGCAGTTTGATTATAGGTACTGCAAGGAAATGGAGGAGTATGTGTGGTTCACGGGTAAAGGAAACTGGAGTACAGGGAGTTAGTGCAAATGATCCAGTTATATCCAGTCATTGCCCATTAGTGCAGATAAAGCTTCAGGTGTTCTGCAGATTTCACAGCACGGGTTTTTCTGCCTCTGAGACTATCAATGAGGCGACGAGTGGCAGTGAGAGCAAAGAAACATTGTGGGGATGACTTGGTGTGGGACTCTACTTACCTTCGCTGCAGGTAATTGGTCTAACATGGGCATAAGTTTGCCGAAAACCCAGTTTGGAGCAAGTAGTAGTGTGATTGTCAGTCACTTATCTGAGCGAATGATTTGAGTCAATATTGAGATTTGGTGATTTTATTTGCAATGGCACCAAATGACTTATTATTAAGAGAAGAGAGCAAAGTTATCAGTTCATGTTTGTAAATCTATAGGACTAGTTTAGAAAAGGTGAAGCTGTTATGGAGGACATGGTGATTCAAAAAGCTGAATGCTATTCCAATGCACAAGTATGCATTTCTCCATTCTGCACACTATTTCCCCGTTGAAATAGTGGAATAGGAAAAACCTAAACAGGTGAAGGATCGGGAATTAAAGTTTCATTTTTTTATTGTACGAAAACTTGCTTTAAAATTCACCATTTCTGAACCTTTGCAGGACGATCTTAATTATTATTGGGCACACGTTTTCTGGGTCATTTATTCTACAAGAGGTTTTTGTGTAGGGCTGGAAGTTGAAATTGAGATGTGAAAGCCACTGAGCCACAGAATTGCTGCTTTGCCACATTTACCTATATTGCATGTCACCAATACTGATGAGATCAAATTTGGATCAGCATCCCTATAATCTGTCCTAATCTTTCAATGAGCCTTAGCTGCCAGCTTTATGTGGGAAGTTCTTAATTCTTTTGTGCCTGCCTACTTGGGTATGTGCTTTAACAATATCTATTGCTCACCAGTATTGCCTAAATTGCCCAGTCTTGTCTGTTGATGATGATAATAATCCTTACAGTTGGCAGACCATTCACCTGTTGGTTATCACAACTCGACCAGTTTCATATTTGACCCCCATCTGTCCTAACATCTGCGTTCACTTGTTTGACATTCCCTCACTTCCACAACATTGCCCACCTCTGCCAATACCTTTTTCCTTTGGCCGTTGAGACCTTCAACCTTGACTTTTCTGTTTTAATTTCACTTTAGACAACAGTTTGCTTTTATAGTAAATGAACAGTAAACCTGTAGGAATTTAACTGTCTGTTTGCATTTCAAGTACTTGCAGTATCTACAACTGACCACATAACTGATATAATGGGTGCGAAAACTGGTAAACCTGTAAGTGTGTGTATATATAATAAATAAGTTTCATTTTGTGGTTAAAAGTGTTAATAAACTTAAGAGGGATGGGAGAAGAGTACTGTGCCTCCTTTTGTTAGTGCTCTGAGACGCTGCTCTGTGTGAAGGGCACTATATAAATGCAAGATGCTATTGTTAACATTACATTTGTAAAGCACCTTTCACGTCAGGAAGACGTCCCAAGGCGGTGGACACAGAATTTTTTTATTAAATTAATTTTTGATTGATTAAAGAATTAAATGCACTACTTTACAATTTTCCTTATTTAGAGGAATCCTATTTCCTGGAATAAATGTATAAATAGGTGGATGAAACAGGATATTGTTTTAGGATCGATGGAGAATATACATTTGTTTATCACTTTAATCTGAGATCTTTTGCTCCTCATTAAATGTTTTTTTTGGTTTGAGTGCAGAACAATTAGCAGTATCAACAACAATTCCTAAACCCAAATGTACATGTGATACATGTGTGAGAAGAGCTGTAGTCAAAGCAACAAAAATTTAGAATAGAGTACGGGGGCCAAAGCAATACGACCAGCACAGCAGTGATTGGAAACATTCACTGTGTATATAGAGAGTTATCAGAAACCAACCATGAATCGGAGTGAGGTTAAAAGGTAGTCTGGTTTTCTATTATCTAATCCTGAATTGAAAGTTTCCAATTATATCAGCAGTATCTGGTGAATATTCAATGATTTAGATCTAAGTGTATGTAAAAATTAAAGCATTAGAGTATCACATGTGTGTGTGTAAAAAAAAAGGAGGGGTGGCCAGAAATTGTACTGCCAATGGTAGTTTCTGGATGAGGTTTATCTTTGCTGGAAGATGAACTGCTTCTTGC
Source organism: Callorhinchus milii (assembly GCF_018977255.1). Lineage (NCBI taxonomy): Eukaryota > Metazoa > Chordata > Chondrichthyes > Chimaeriformes > Callorhinchidae > Callorhinchus > Callorhinchus milii. Next base: position 74,963,763 of record NW_024704742.1, on the reverse strand, counting down.
AGTAAAGGCTTTTCAATATGTGCAGTTGCAGCATATGTAAATGTTGAACTGTGAGTAACTTCTAGTTTAATTGCATTCAAAATCTCATTGCTTTATTCCAAATGCTCTTGTTTTTAATATCATGTGTATTTATTGATGGTCACGTTTGTAATGGTCTCTGTTTTGGTGATTTAGCCGAACTGTGCAACATTCAGGCTACCAGTTTGTACTCGAGAATACAACCCAGTATGTGGAACAGATGCTGAAACCTACTCCGATGAGTGCCTGCTGTGCCTTCACAATTGGTAAGAAATCAGAGAACTCTTTAATGAAGTGATTATTTTGGAAAAACTCAGCTTCTCAATCCACCAAACTTTCAAATCTCACAGTACTAGATTTTATACATGTTCTATGTTTAAAAATAAAAAACGCTGTGATATTTGGAAATATGTATCTTTTGGTCACCAATAGTGCTGCTCTTCCACTCGTGTTTTTCTATTTAGAAAGTGAGACAGCAGCAGGCTGTGAGCATGTGGAGTGAAACCAGCCTTATAACTAGATGCTACTGTATACACAAGACTTTTTTAAAAAAACTCCGTAGGGTATTGAAGACAGATGTTGCTATCTTCAAGGTTGGAAAATGTGAAATCCCTGATGGAATCCACTTTGATGATCCCAAGTGGATTGGTGGCTTGTAATTGATTTTCGAAATCCATAATGTTTGCCATCTGTTATTAACAGCAACTTCTGTGGTACATTGAAATCTTTAATAAATGTCTTATTTGAAGAGTTTTGTTCATTTTCTTGAAAGCCAACTTTGATCTGTTGCCCTGTGAATTTTCAAAGCTTCTAAATTTTGGTATGGAATCTTATATAAAACAAAACCACTCCTGCTTTTTCCTACTTTTCTGGTTCCTAATGAAAACATCAAACTTCTGTACAATGTCCCTGGTAATCCTCTCACTGCTCAATATTATACTCTGCTTTGCCTCCGCTAAATCGTCATTCTACTCCAAGACTATCTTGGAGGCCAAGCACAACCTCAGGCTCCTCTTCTCCATCACCAACTGGCTCCTCCGCCCACCCTCTCATGCCTCACCCATCCTCACCTCCAATGCCAACTGTGAGGCGATGCTGGACTTCCTTGAATCCAAAGTTGAGGTGATCCACTCAACTGCCCTAGCCCTTCTGTCTACTACCCCATCTCCCGCTCACACCCCGGCCCCTACCCACATGAATGCAGTGTCATCCGCATGCATGTGGAGGTTGACCCCATGTCTGTGGATGATGTTGCCAAGGGGGAGCATGTAGATTTTGAAAAGGAGGGTCAAGGACAAAGCCCTGAGGGATGCCACACGTGACTGGTTGGGCAGAAAAGCTTGTTTGTGCGCTGTGCAGTGTAAATAATTCTATGAAGAACCACTCAATAAAGAAACAAATAGAGGGGTTGAAAGAGAGCGTAACAAAATGGCAAGATAAACGAGTGAGAATTAGGGGAGGTTAGAAAGGTTGGGGCCAGGGTTAACAGGAGCAGAGTGGGAAAGAATCCCTGATTTCAGTGACTGGTCTGCCTCTCCATGTCCTACCATGAGCCAGGCTGGCTGATCTGTCATCAGTAACACCCTGGACTTGCCTACTTCAGGAACCAGATTATGGAGACCACCACAGAGACTCCATTCTGACGTTCCATTGCACAACACTTTGGAGCTAATTAAACTCTAAGGAGACCCCAGTTGTCTCCTCCCCCCAAAAGAAAAATAGACAGCTGGCTATTTGACATGAGACACAGTTATGGTTTTAAGTTTATAGTAGGAGGATGGCAGGAACATCCTGAATCTTCCTGCTGGGCAGCACAGCTCAGCATGAAATAGAATGCTGTCTGGTTTCAGTTGGTCAGACTCCAGCAGTACCCAACTGGGTCCTTGGCTCTTGCCAACCTGTGCCTAATACTCTCCAGAATTAGGTAAGTAGGACGCATCCCTCCAGGGAGAGTGTGTGCATTCCATTTCCATACATGGGAAAATATCCAAGCATATATGGCAAATGTGGAACTCTCCAATCTGTTTTGGATACACTCCAAGGTGATCGGTTTGTGTCAGACACCTACAGACCCCAAAAATCATCCTCATGGGAATATTTGCATTTGATGTAGGGCTTTATCACATCAAAACATCTCCAAGCACTTCACATTAATCACTGGTGAAAATTTTTTTTATGTCAGGAAATTGTCTCAAAGCTCTTCAGGATATACACTGCACACAATTTCTAAGTTTGCATATGATGCAAAAATTGGAAGTGTAACTATCAGTGAAGAAGATTATTAGCAGCAGCTGAGGAGCTTGGTGCGGAGAGCATTTGACAATTGAAGATGGAAAGTGATGAATGTGTGGATAAAGGTTTCGGCTGCATTAGGTGTGAGATATGGTCAGAGGTGGAGGTAAAGAGAAATGGTCCTGGTCAGGAAGGATAGCTGGGGATTGAACCTGAGGTTACGCACAGGTTCAGTACATCTGAGGGACAGACCCGGGAGGTTGGAGTCACAGCTGAGAGACTTTGACTGGAGCCAAGGAGGATGGATTCTGTCTTATCAATATTCAGCTGCACAAAGTTGGCACTCACCCAAGCTTTGATGTCTGACAAGCAAGAGGACAGAGCATAGGGTCACAGCTGTAGGAGAAATAGTAAATCTGGCTGTCATCCACATACATGGGGAAGTTGACCCCATCTTTTGTGGAAGACCATATCCTTCTGTACTCCATCTAAGATTTTATTATGTTTGTTTTGTTTACATTTAAATTTCGTAAAGATTAATGTGAATGAAACCATTATCAGGATGGTTTGTTGTCTCTACAATACAATCCCCCCCAGCTAGCACCTTGCAATACCGCAGCCTGCAGCCACAATGAGGGGAGGAGAAGGACACAGCTGGAAGGGAAACAAGGAGGAGCCTGTTACACAAAAAAAACAGGTGGCATAAGAGAATAAAGAGTTTCATGGCATATTACGTTCCAGTCCTAGCCATTTATATTGACATACTGGGAAACGTGAGAATTTTGTCAACATTGTCAACAAATGACTGAACAACACAGAAACATGAATGGTGGTTGTAAATTGCAGAAACATTTATTTACATGTATTTCATATAAAATGCTATAATTAGAAGCATTTTCTGGAACCCATGTGATAATTTGAACTTAAAACACTATTATTTAAGAGTACACTGTTCCATACATAACACTTGATCTTTTTGGGATAGCACTTCCAGCTTGGCCAAATACTTAGCTGCTTCCTCCATTTCTTTTGATGGCTCTGATTGAGCAATAATGGTCTGCAATCCTTCACACATTCTAAATTCTTCTTTGCACATCACACTACTTTATAGTGCAAACTAACCTTACAAATGCCATGTACACTCACATGTCCCACACATTAACCTGTAATCACTCACCTAATCATTACCTCACTCACTGATTCATGTATCACAAGTGAGGATAATTACCTGTCAACATAAGTGTGCCAAAGTTTATATCGATGTTGACATGGGCTGTAAGTTAAGTGCATGCACAATTAATTGGCTGTCACATTTTACCCACAAAATATACAATCAATTCAGTTTACAGTATATTCTGTGAAGTACTTTGAGACGTCTTGAAGATGCGATAAGGTGCTATGTCAAATGCAAGGATTATTATTATAAACCAAATCCTGTCCTGTCTCCATAAATGGCTTCTCCCCCAGCCCCTGCACCGTCTCTTGTGGTGCTCCTCAGGGCTCGGTCCTCGGTCTCTTCTGTTCAACCTGTACATGTTTTGCACATAACGTTGGTGTGTGCAAATCGTCAGCTGTGTTTACCTGCAAAATATAGTCACTATACTTTACAGAAAATCCTGTGGAGCTTTGAAATGTTCTCTCTATGTGAAAGACACTGTATCAAATGCAAGGATTATTATTAGCAAGTTAACATCTATTGACGTTTTTCAAGAGAGGTTTGTGCAGGCTCTGCAGGCTCACATGCAGAGGCTTCAAGAAAATAACAATATAGATTTAATTCCCAAGAACTGTTTGTTGCTAGCTTGTCACGAGGGATTGACAGTACAGAATTCCCCAGTGTTGCAACATTCCTTAAGTTGACATCAATGCCTTTTATTTGACTCCCTGTCCAAATTATTTGTTTTTTTTAAAAAAATTCTAAATGCAATATAAAAGCATCACCCACACATGTACATTTCCTAACTACAAAAAAGAGGAGATTCACAACATGGGCTCAATTGAAGTATAATGGGATTTCAATGGTGACTCCAGTATATAGTCCAGTATGATTGGGGTGTGAATACGAAGTCAGTGATGACCTTGGTCTCTTCTGAAACATCTCAGGGGCTGGACCCTTGCACAAGTCCAAAAAATGTGAGTTGAGGACATGAACTCCTCCACCCACTCTCTCACACTGAGCTGGAAATTCAAATTGCCAGTGGTACAATCAGGTGGGTGTTAAGTATCTTTTAAAATATTTATTTGGCTTCTCAGTTCGTCTGACCTTGTTATTCAGCCATTGTTACTTGTTCTTGTTATATTTCTCTCTTACCTGATACAAATGGATTTTGGGGTAAAAAGACATTGTATCCTCCTTAAGGTCACTTCACTTTTGCTTCACATACAAATAATTTAACTTCTCAGTTGTATCTTGTGGCCATCTTCTACTCTCATGGAATGACACTATTTGTACTGGATGCATCTAATTCCAAAAGTGTCTTCCCTATGCTCTATCCTTACAATCTCCAATAGGGTTCTTAACCATAAAAACTATAAGATAGCAATAGAATGGGATAAACAGGCAATGGGATTGGGGAACTAACATCTGATGCCAGACATCGGAAACAAATTACTCAAACTTTAACAATAATACAATTTACACTTGTTTTGCATGTACAGAGTAAATCTTAAGGAACTTCACAAAGATTGTGGGAGACTAAGCTAGGAGAGGGATAGGAGGGAGCGCTGACAGAAGCCAAGCAGGAGAGCCTCAATCATGTTGACATTTAGCTGTAGAAAGGTAGAACTAAGCCAGAACTTGATGTCCAATAGACAATTGGCATAATGGCACTGATCATGGCAGAGAGATAGGGTTGGGTGTCTTATGCATACATGTGGAAGTGGATCCTGTGCCTACGAATGATGTCTCCAAGGAAGAGGATTTAGATGGTGATCCAGAGGATAGAGCCCTGAGGAACACGACATGTGACTCTTTGGTAATGGGAGAAGAATACATTAAAAAAGACAAAGTGGAAATGGTGGGATAGATGAACCATAAAAGGACAAACTCATGGAGATGGATCGGGGAAGAGAGATGGTGGAGAAGGATGGAGTGGTTGATATTGTCAAAGGCAACAGAGAGGTCATGAAAACAAGGCGGCAGAGAGAGCCTGGGTCAAAGGTGGAAAGAATGGAGACCTGCAGCAAGTTGGAGAAGCATCAATACCTGGATAGCATAATGTGAGTGAGGGTTTCTTGAGGCAGTGAGTGATTATGGTAGTTTTGAAAGAAGATAATGTGCAGCAGAGGGGAGAGATTGTTGGTCAACAGGGGAATGAAGAGGGAACATTGGATGGCCAGAAGTGTTGTATGTTAGTCTGGGAGTGGGAACGACTAGTCTGGGGATGGGAGATGGCTAGTCTGGGAACAGGAATGGCTAATCTGGCGATGGGAGTCGGCTAGTCTGGGGACGGGAGATGGCTAGTCTGTGAGACAGACAGTCTGGAATTAGGAGTGGGTCTGCTTGTAGGAGACTATCACAGACCATAAAAAGGATTGGCTAGAAATACAGATGAGTAAGAGAGCAGTAATCTTTGTGTAAGTCTATTACAGATCCCTGGATTGTTGGAAGGAAATTGAAGTAGAAATACATAAGCAATCTAGGAAAGGATCACCGGAATAACAGGGTCATAATATTGCGTTACTTTAATTGAGGATAGACTATGAAGAAGCAAAAGAGTATGGGCTCACTTTCTCCTTTAGTCATCACTGCTACCACGGTGACCACTGCCAGAAAGGATCACAGTAAGTAAGGCATCTTCTTAGTGGAAACTGAACATTTCCTATTTGAGTGGTAATTGCTGTGTAACTATCTAAAAAGCATGGACATCCACAAACAGAATAACAACCATAGGGTGGTAATAGTCCATTAAACACCAATACTACAACAACAACAACAAGATTCCATTTATAGAGCGCCTTTCACGTCGGGAGGATGTCCCAAGGCGCTGTACAGTTGGGTCAGGACCCGAGCATTGGGGGGTAAATGGTCAGGGTGAGGGGAGGGAAGGGAGGGAGCGAGGAGGGGGTAGAGAGTTGAGAGGGGAGCTGAAGGCACGGTCAAAGAGAAAGGTCTTGAGACTGGCCTTGAAGGAGGAAAGGGAGGAGGCGGCAAAGGCACTGGGGGATAGAGTTCCAGAGCCTCGGGGCTGAGAGGCTGAAGGCCCGGCCACCGATGGTAGGGTGGTTGGGGCGGGGGATGTGGAGGAGACCGGAGCCAGAGGAACGGAGGGTACGGGCAGGTAGGTAGGGGGATAGTAGGTCGGAGAGGTAGGAGGGAGCAAGGCCGTGAATGGCCTTGTAGGTGAGGATGAGGATCTTGAAATCGATCCTCTGGGGGATGGGGAGCCAGTGGAGGCGAGCGAGGGTGGGATTGAGAAGAATAGGAGAAGAAATTGGGATTAATCTGAATTGGATCGAGTACAATGTCCATTCTATCTTTTACAGTACAAACATGTGCTTGATAGAACTTAAGAGTGATTCACGTTTTTTTCCAACACAATGTAAGACAGGCAGAGAAATGTTGATTGTTGGAAATGCTCTTGGCCTCATCTCATGTTTTATGGGATTGTCTTCAAGTACACCAAGTCTATTTTCCAGGAATAACTATATTTCATCTGGATATTTGTGAAATAAAGTCTGCTGTTTTGACAAAAATGTTTTATGGATATGATGTTCAGGTGCCCAGGTGTTAAGGTGTTTTTCCATTGAAAATCAAACAGTAAGAAGAAAATTGCTTTTATCATATTACAAAAAAACGCGGTCACTACATTTTACAGGAAAACCCTTTGATGCACTGTGAGACGTTTCAACAATCCGATAAGGTCATCTTATGCAAGATCAATATCACATGCAAGTAATATTAATATCACTATTACACGGTCAGGTTCAGTGGACCTGCATTTTATTAAACACTTAGACTCAGCAAACTCCAGTAGCCTGTGTGTGTATAGTAACATCCAATTAGCTGACATGCGAAAGAGGTCTCCTGGATAGTCAGGGTTGGCTCTCGAGCTGGGGGTGGGCATTTGTTAAATGAAGTCTGCTGTTGACCTCTATTCTGGAGACCTCTTTTGCAAGTCATCTAATTGGATAGTCGAATAGATAGTGAAGGTGGCCCAGAATACATTTAGATTTATTCATTTCAAATCCTGCTATAACCTATCAAACAGGTCTCTAAATATTAAAAGCCTAATGCTGCAGTGATTTCTAATTTTAGAGTGGATTCTGGGATTATTCTGCCGCAAGGGTTTATTCTGATTAACGATAACTCTATACATGTGCACCAACAATGGCCATTTTTGAAATGTTTACAAATCATGGAGAACAGATGATTTGACTGTTTTAAATCAACGCCTGTATTCTGTAAAATCTGTATCAGATCCTTCTGTTTGGGCTAATAAAATACACTTTTCTGCCACTGTTACTTCTAAGATGGTAGTTGAAAGTTTTAAAAAATTCCTACAGAGTAAATTGTTCTGTCAAAAGTGTCAGTTCTGATGTTAAACTAATCAATAATTATCAAATGAAATGTCATTGTTTCAGAACAAAGTAGTTTGCAGGTTTCAAAACAATTACGAAACTGCGTGAATTATGAAATGACATTGCTCCTGTATGGCATCCTACACTAAGTAGCAGGTAGATGGTTAGCTGACTGAGCCTACAGGAGAATCTCATCTTTTAAACAGGAATATATTCTGGAGTTTGCTGTGATCTATATGGTTGAGTCTAAAACCTGACTTTAACCAAAATAAAACCATTGCTTCTACTCTTTTACAAAATTTTACCATTTAATAGATATTCCCTCTCACAACAATGACTTGCAATTCAATAGCGCCCTGAAGGAAGTGGGGTCACATCTTGTGCACCCCACAAAAGAGGTTCAGATAACCTTTGGTCCATTTGATCTCATCCTTCCAATATCCACCCTACTGTCTTTCCATCACAGCATTAAGCTATTTTTCTAAATGAGTTCAGTGTCTTGCTCTCAACCACGTTTCTTGGTAACCTGTTCCAGTCCTTAATTACCCTCTGGGTAAAGAAAAGTTTCTTGTCTAAAAGATGTCCGTTGCAATGATTAAACTGTGTCCCCTTATGTCTTGCTGCATCTGAAAATATTATTCTGTGTTTTCATTTTCAATCCCATTTTAAAAGTTGTTTACATCTATAGCTCTAAGACATCTCTTTCGAAGATTGAAGATCCTTAGCTTGTCTAATGGTTGCTCAGCCATTTAATCTCAGACTGGGATCATCCTCATGCTTTCACGACAAAGGGCAGCTGCTCAGATCCTCGAGTCCTGTTGTTTAGTGGTTCGAGCACTCACCTCGCAAGTGAGAGGACCTATGTTTAATTCCCAGGCAGGGCAAAATGTTGGGCAAGTTTCCTTACTCCACACACCTCTGTTTACCTAGCAGTAAGTGAGCACCCGATTGTTAGTCAATTGTCGGATTGCTTTTCCAGGGATAATAATCCTTTCATAAATAAATAATAAAGACGAATTTGGACACCCAATCCACAACTATTTGTGGGACACTGCTGTGCACAATTGGCTGCTGGGTTTTTCCCACACAATATACAGTCAATTCACTTTCCAATATATCCTGTGAAGTGCTTTGAGACGTCTAGAAGACATGATAAGGTGCTATATCAAATTCAAGGATTACCATTATTTATTATAGAGCCTGAGCAGCCTAACTTGAGCACTGTATGGTTAAGACATACCTTCTGGGGACTTGAACTGAACTCATCCTGTTTGCCTTCTTTATTACTATCTCACATTGTGTAAACATAGTCAGCCATGAATCTTCTTGCATCTAAAGATCTCTTTCAGCTTCCCCTTGGTAAGTTTTATTCCATTCACATAGAATTAAACAGCACAGAAGGAGGCCATTCGGTCCATCGTGTCTGTGCCGGTTCTTTGAAAAGAGTTTTCCAATTCAAACCCACTGCCCCGCTTTCTCCCCACAGCCATGCAAACTTGTCCTCCCCAAATAATTATCTACCTTTCCCTCAAAAGTTGTTGTACACATGGAGTATACTTGTCTCCTATTCGTACTTCCTATATGTAGTAAAGTGTTAGCCTGACTCAGTTGGCAGCACAAAGGTGACCTGAGGGGGCACAGCTAAGATTTTCTAGACCAATTCCGCTCTTAAGTTTATCCAGATTTGCTTTTCCCAGTCAAGTTCCTCCATCTTTGACTGTTCTTCTCCTTTTCATTTTTCCATTGTGTTTTATTCTATTTTTATAATTGTGTTGTAGTCACCATTTCCTTAGGGAATTTTGCCCTACTCTTACATTACTACTCTTTTTACAGAAAACGGATTGCTGATGTATTTTACCCACTTATTTCAAACATAACCCAAATAGATTTACTGGCTGCTCCTAAATCTCTCATCGTGAATCATTACTACCAGTGTGGAAGATCATTTCTAAATGTTTTTATCTACTCTTCGCGTTCCTGAGAAGCCTCAATGGTGGAGAAACTCAGACTCTCAAAGAATAAATAAAAAGCCACTATAAATTTCAACTAAAGATGTTGGTTAGGCCTTTTAGGTTTGGCAAGCCTTGTAATCCAACCTTTTTCATTCACAATGTGTGTCTGCACAATGTCAAGTTGCATAGTGCTTGTATCAGCTGGAAAACTTTCCTCGCTTTAGAAAAGAACAGAATTATCCAAACTTCATATCTCACTTTGATTTTAGTTCTACCTCAGGTATATAAGGATGGTTCATGAGATTTGTCCGAGAGGAATGTTTAACAGTGATAAGGTATTAACTAGAATTGCCTTAGACTGCCTGAGTTATGGAAGCACATGTGCTTCTCTGCATTCCTTTCACACACAATGTATACATAGAGATAGAGACAGATAGAAATATCAATGTGAGAATTGATGCACTGATAATAATTTCACCCCCCTCCAGCCCATACTCTAATTTTTATACTCATGGTTCCCACTCCACTCAAGTACTCACATCTCCCTGCTCTATCATTTCTAAATCACCATTCAATCACTTTATGAGCAGGTCCTCACACTGCATTCCAAAGCCTGTGACATTATCTTAACCAGGAGGTTTATGCAATATGCATATTCAGCTACCAAACATGATGATGTGGAAGCAGTGGCAGCATGCAAGCTTGTAAGTAAGGAGGGATAGGCTTTAGCATATTTATATAACAGGTAAAGTGTTGGTGGGGGCTCCTGGAAGAACAGGTATTTCAATAAAGAAGTGAAGGTTGGAAATTAAGACTGGAGAAGATTGCACGGTTCTGTATCTTGTATAAGTACTGTACAAGTTTCCTACTATTTGTCCAATTAGGATTGCCCTACTCATTAGGGCTTTGGATTGCTGGGCTAACAGGAGCTGCATTGGAAAAATATCTGCCTCCATTACTTGGACTACCCCTCTAAATCCTGTTGATGAGCCAGGCTGGTGGTCTGCCACAGCAGTATCTTTGAGTGCAATGGAGTGGCCCTGCCTGATTTGGCAGAGTGGACTAAGAAAACTCACAACTTGATTCCAATTTTTCATGGTCAGTCATGAAGTGGTTAGTATATGAGTATGAGGATTTTGAAATCGATGCATTCTGCAATAGGCAATCAATGGAGCCTGGGAAGGACTGGAAGATGGGGGTGTGGGATTTAGTGTGGGTGAAGATAGGGGTGGTGGTTTTGAATTAATTGGGGCCATCTCAGCCCCAAGAAGATCCCAATTTTCTCACCCAAGGAATCACTAGTTGGTCATTCAACAACAACTTGCTTTTCATTAATTAGATTTTATGAATGGTGGAGCTGGGGAGACCAGCATTGGAATCATTGAGGAGATGATGAATGTATGTATGAAGGTTTCAGCTGCATTAGGTGTAGTTCAACATTTGACAAGCACAGGTTTGAGCCCTCACTATATGGAATAATATTAATTCTTGCATTGTACATAGCACTTTATCAAATCATTCAGATGCCTCAAAGCACTTCACATGATTTACTGTAAATTGTAGTCTCTGTGTAATTTGTATGTGAATGCGAGGGCCAATTTGCACATGCAATGTTCCACAAACAGCCATGAAATGAATGACAATTTTATTTGATGGATGTTTGGCCAGGATACGAGGTGATACCAGGTACCAGCAACCCCTTGTGGTGAGCCGGGCAACTCTGCATAAAATGCTTGCACCCTCCTGGGACCTGGGAAGATGCTAGTCAGACCAAAACTGAATGTGCTGCACTTTCTGATTTTGTGCAGGTTCACAGAAGATTCAAGAGAAGCAGGGCTCATTCTAATTGGGTCGGCCTGTGCATTACATTTATCTGTAATGCACTTCAGATGTCAGTGTTCAGTCCAAGTGCATACCTTGCAAGCTCTCTTGGTAACATCATGGCTGTCTCCTCTGATTCCACAGTCCTCTGTAGCCTGGTGTCCTGGATAACACGTGCTGCATTTGGCACAAAATAAACATAAAGTCCACATGGAGGAACGTTATAGCTGGTCAATGCCAAGTGAATGTGACAATCCCAGTATATGGACAAAACTGTTGAGTTTTATGCAGCAAGATATGAATTCAGAACAGAATTTAGTGTTGAAACACTGAACTTGTGTCCAGTAATGTTGTTGAGGAACAATTATGATAAACGTTTTAAGCAAAATTCAATAAATGTATTGAATGTTGGCCGTAACTCGTTATGGTTTGGCAACAAACCAAGTCTCCATGTTCCCAAGAAAATATCTGTGACTGAAGACAAAAAAAGAAAAGCTCTTGAGGAACTTGGTGTACTGGCCAAACTAAACAAGCTAACAGAATGAGGCAGCTCTATGGTTACTGTAGAGATAAGGAATGACACCTCAAAATGTGGCTTGACCCAACATGCCGAGGGCATTTTTGCAATATAAACAGTGAATAAAAATGAGAAAACTTTGTCGTGTTTCAGTCCATGGAATACATTTTGTTGTGATTATAGCCACATCCTATTGACTGAAGAGGCATCTTTGTTTAACTATCCTTTTGGTGCATTTTATTAACTGACACTTCCTTTTGCAATGAACAGTGCATGGGAATCATTTCAATGGCACAGTAATCAACTGTTCAGTGATGTGGAAGAAATGGTATGTAATTTCCTGGTGCACAATCCGATGGAGGCGAGGAAGAACGCAAATATCATGTTGAATGGAAACAATTCTTAGGCCCTGATGTTTAATGGAAAATATGCAAATGAAACTTGATATATAAAGGAATGAGAAGGGGACATAGAGGTTTTCACTAAGGGTGGAGGTTTGTGTGGAGTGTAAATACTGGCATGGAGTAATGAACCAGATGGTCTGTTTCTGTGCTATAATGTTCTATGTAAATCTGTGTAATTAAATCAAACATTCACTTGGGCTGTATTCTCAGTAGATTGGAATATAGTTCAAAGCAGGTCATTGCAGTGGTGCGAATCTCAACGCAGAGGGCAGACTTTAAATGTCACATTCTTTAGAAAATTATTTCTGAAATGATTAGATTTACAATTTCATTCAGACAGCTTCCAGTTTAAGTTTCTTTTATTTTCTTGACGTGAAAGGCATTACTGTATATAAATTTGTTGTTGTTTCTTACACTTTGCTATACTTGCGTTTTCAATATTCACTTAAATGATTTATTATAATTATTATGATTTATAACTACCAAAATAAAAATTGTAATAAAAATGACTCAACGTGGATTGCCACAATAATAATAAACCTTGCATTTGATATAGCACTTTTCATGTCTTCTAGATGTTTCAAAGCGCTTCACAGAATATACTGTAAAGTGAATTGACTGTATATTTGCAGGCGATATGTGGGCACAATGTCATAAAGAAAGGAAGTTCATCTTAAAATGGTAAACAAACCTGCAGTTACTGCTGTGACTGCCTTCAGGGATTCTTCTAATGGGTCTTTATATACCTCTTATTTATTCTTGGCAGTGTGGTTGCTTAGAGAGCAAATATAGGTTTGTACGAGATTTTCTTTTGTGTTTTGATGAAGAGAAATCAGCTGTTAAATTGGAAGTGCTTGGAACTTTAGCACCAAAGTTGCAGTAAGAAACAACCCCAGCTGCCAATGGCCCCATAAGGAGAAGTGAACATAGAAACATTAGCCATAGGCCTCAATTCCCATCCGCTCACACAAATACAAAGACGACAAATCACTGAACATTGCGCAATCCCAATCCCCTGAGCAATCAATCCTACTCACGTTATATTCCTCCCACTTCTCAGTGAATGATTCCGGCTCTGCCAACCTTCAATATGGAGCACTATGAATAAGGAGTTCTGTAGCGTACTGGTTAGACCAATCGCCTTGCAAGAGAGAGGACCTGGGTTTGATTCCCAGCAGGGTGAAACACTGGGGTAGTGAATTCCATAAAGTGAAGAAATGTTTCCTCAACTCTGTTCTAAAAGGCTGACCCTTAATTTTAAGACTGTGACCCCTGGTTATAGATTCTCCTACCAGGGGAAACAGACCCTCAGTGTCTACTTTATCCAGCCCCTTAAGAATCTTATATGTTTCAATAAGATCTCCCCTAATTTTTCTGTACTCTAGAGAATATAGCCCTAGTTTATTCAGCCTATCCTCATAGGTCAGTCCCCTCATCCCAGGAACTAACCGAGTGAATCTACGCTGCACCCCCTCCAGGGCAAGTATGTCCTTTCTTAAATAAGGAGACCAAAACTGCACACAATACTCTAGGTGCGGTCTCACCAAGGCCCTATACAGTTGCAGCAAGACTTCCCTACTCTTGTACTCTAAACCTTTTGCAATGAACGCTAACATGCCGTTCGCCTTCTTAGCTCTTGCTGCACCTGCAAACTAACTTTTTGAGACTGGTGTACAAGGACACCCAAATCCCTCTGAACACTAACACAATCTAATCTCTCCCCCTCTAGAAAATAATCTTTTTCTATTTTTTCTACCTAGGTGAATAACTTCACACTTCCCCACATTAAATTCCATCTGCCACCTACTCGCCCACTCCCCAGGCCTATCTATATCTCGTTGCAATCTTTTTGCATCATCCTCAGAGCTTACTCTCCCACCTAGTTTAGTGTCATCCGCGAATTTAGATACGTTACATTCAATGTCCTCGTCTAGATCATTGATGTAAATTGTAAATAGCTGAGGCCCAAGCACTGATCCTTGTGGCACTCCACTAGTCACAACCTGCCAATTCGAGAATGACCCGTTTATCCGTACTCTCTGTTTGCTACCCGTTAGCCACTCTTCAATCCATGCTAATATGTTCCCATTAATCCCGTGGACCTTAACCTTGTGCAATAACCTTTTGTGTGGCACTTTGTCAAAAGCCTTTTTAAAATCTAAATAAACTACATCTACTGGTTCCCCCCTAGTAGGAACCTGGTTGTTAGTTGATTGACGGATCAGTTTTCTGGGAGTAATAATTCCTTCAAAATAAATAAAAATAATTTGGTCACTCAATCCACGGCTGTTTGTGGGACACGTCTGTGCACAATTGCTGCTGTGTTTCACCCACAAAATATACAGTCAATTCACTTTACAATATATTTTGTGAAGCGCTTTAAGACGTCTCGAAGATGTGATAAGGCGTTATATCAAATGCAAGGATTGTTATTATCAAAAAAGGTAAAGCTATGTGAGATATTCAACATTCACAACTGAGTGCACCATGCAACAACTACAGAGAAAGGTATTCAATAAATATTTAATAAAAGTATTATTAAAAAATATAAGGTTTATGAAAAAAATCCTGCATTATATCATACAAATATTTTGATGAAGAAAGTCTATGTCCCATTTGACCCTCCCAGTATTGCATTACAGCAAGTGAGATGTTTCTTAAATGAGTCCTAGGTCTCTACCACCCTTCCTCCAGCTGCTTCATGTGTTTGCCACCAATCCACTTCACTGCTTGATCCTAGATTTTGCAAATGGCTATGGCAAGCCTCTCAACTGCATCCCCCAGAGATTAGAACCATAAAGGAGGACTGTTTGCACACAGGAAATGTATGACATACCTTGTTGTCCTTGAAGAGAAACAAATAATAATAATAATAATAATCCTTGCATTTGATATAGCGCATTTCACGTCGGGAGGACGTCCCAAAGCGCTTCACAGAACACACTGTAAAGTGAATTGACTGTATATGTGTGGGCGAACGCGGCAGCCAATTGCGCACAGCAATGTCCCACAAACAGTCGTAGATTGAAAATGACCAATTTAATTATTGTTTTTAGTTTTGGAGGATTATTATTGGGCGTGTGAGTAAGGAAACTTGCCCAAGGTTTCGCCCTCTGCCTGGAATTGAACCCAGGTCTCTCACTTGCAAAGCGAGTGCTCTAACCACTGAGCTACAGGACAAACATGACTAGAATGCCCTTCGTCCCTTCTCTGGGAGGTCCTTCAGGACAGTGTCCAAACAAAAGGACTGGGACTGATGTATCTTTCAATCATTGCCCTTAATATCTTCTCTTGAGCAGTGCAGAACCAAGATTCCGCACTTGGGGGCATCCACAATCATCTCCAACTGGGTGGTCCAATGTTCAAGATGAAGGGTACAGCACAACAGGTCCCCAGGTAAGTCCACCAGCAGCACAATACTATTCCAGCAAACAATCCTGTTAGAAAGGCTTGGAACAGATACACCAAGTCTTTCCCCCTTGATACCATCAAACACGTCATTGATGAGCACATCGAATAAGATGGGTGATAATGGGTGGTCTTCCTTACCTCCTCTGAAATGAGGCACATCAACATGATAAAGTGCTATATTAAATGGAAGGTTTATTATATGAAGTATTATAAATGCACTGGTACGTTACCCTGCATGAGGGACATGATATAAATGCAAGTTGTTGTCATTTATTTCAGCATTTAGTGTCTTGTAAATTCCACTTGGTTTGGTCCAAAAATTCCCATTCAGGCAACATTAAAAAGTAAGAGTTTTCACTGTTGTAGCACCTTAAATGCAATAAAATTCCAATGCTCTTTACGACAACCATTGTTACAGTTTTTTTCTATGTAAATGTGACAGCTTTGTTGAAATAGATTTGATAAATAGCTATAAAGTAAATGACTGATCTGGAGGGTTGTGGTTCAGACAATGGTATAAACTCTCTTGTCTTTACAAATAGTGTAATGTGATCTGTTACACCCAACCAAACAAGAACAACAAACAATAACAACCTGTATTTATGCGGGATAGCATCTTAGAGCACTGTTTAACATCCCACTTGAGTGTGACAGTTCTGCCCCGAAATGTCAACCTGGACATCAGCTTAAGGTCCAACTTGCCTGAACCCCAACCCTCTGACCCAGAACTAACATAAACCAACTTCAATTCGAAATCCACTGCTGCACATGAAGTGGCAGCATTGCCCCTGTGAGCCAAGCTGACACCTTCAAAAGAATACATTACATTGACATTTAAAAACCAGGCAATGTTGCAAATCATTTTCTCTCGGCTCCAATTGCTGGGGGGAAAAAAAAGAAAGGTTAACTCGTTGCAGAATCCGGAGTCTTTTGCCGGGGGTGCAAATGGCAGGGCTGAGCTGGGATCCTCACCACAGGTAGGTCTTGGACAGCTGTCAATCACTTCCCTGACCAATGGGTGCTGGAGGCGAGAGGTACCTGGCGAGGAGAGCCATCGAGGTGATGCTCATCCCGGTCAGGGACATGCGGAAGAGCTGCCATCTGCTCAGCGCAGCGCTCCATCACTGGTGAAGGTGTCACAGGATTGCTCGGCCGAGGCAGCGACAACCCGACACGTTGACCCACTGTTGAGGGGGAAGTGCGGGGGGCGGACGGCAGAGAGCAGTGGTGAGTGGGTGAGAGAGAGAGTGAGAGAGACTCGGTCACTGTGTGTGTGTGTGAGTGAGAGCCTCAGTCACTGTGTGTGTGTCTGAGTGAGAGCCTCAGTCACTGTGTGTGTGTGTGTGAGTGAGAGCCTCAGTCACTGTGTGTGTGTGTGTGTGTGTGTGTGTGTGTGAGCCTCAGTCACTGTGTGTGTGTGTGTGTGAGTGAGAGCCTCAGTCACTCTGTGTGTGTGTGTGTGTGTGAGAGCCTCAGTCACTCTGTGTGTGTGTGTGTGTGTGAGAGCCTCAGTCACTGTGTGTGTGTGTGTGTGAGTGAGAGCCTCAGTCATTGTGTGTGAGAGTGAGAGCTTCAGTCACTGTGTGTGTATGAGTGAGAGCCTCAGTCACTGTGTGTGTGAGAGAGAGCTTCAGTCACTGTGTGTGTATGAGTGAGAGCCTCAGTCACTGTGTGTGTGTGTGTGAGTGAGAGCCTCAGTCACTGTGTGTGTGAGAGAGAGAGCCTCAGTCACTGTGTGTGTGAGAGAGAGAGCCTCAGTCACTGTGTGTGTGTGAGAGAGCCTCAGTCACTGTGTGTGTGTGTGAGTGAGAGCCTCAGTCACTGTGTGTGTGTGAGAGAGCCTCAATCACTGTGTGTGTGAGAGAGAGAGCCTCAGTCACTGTGTGTGAGTGAGAGCCTCAGTCACTGTGTGTGAGTGAGAGCCTCAGTCACTGTGTGTGAGTGAGAGCCTCAGTCACTCTGTGTGTGTGTGTGTGAGAGAGAGAGTCTCAGTCACTGTGTGTGTGTGTGAGAGAGAGAGCCTCAGTCACTGTGTGTGTGTGTGTGTGTGTGTGTGAGAGAGCCTCAGTCACTCTGTGTGTGTGTGTGAGTGAGAGCCTCAGTCACTGTGTGTGTGAGTGAGAGCCTCAGTCACTGTGTGTGAGAGTGAGAGCTTCAGTCACTGTGTGTGTGTGTGAGTGAGAGCCTCAGTCACTGTGTGTGTGAGAGAGAGAGCCTCAGTCACTGTGTGTGTGAGAGAGAGAGCCTCAGTCACTGTGTGTGTGTGAGTGAGAGCCTCAGTCACTGTGTGTGAGTGAGAGAGCCTCAGTCACTGTGTGTGTGAGAGAGAGAGCCTCAGACACTGTGTGTGTGTGAGAGAGCCTCAGTCACTGTGTGTGTGAGAGAGCCTCAGGCACTGTGTGTGTGAGAGAGAGAGAGCCTCAGTCACTGTGTGTGTGTGTGAGAGAGCCTCAGTCACTGTGTGTGTGTGAGAGAGCCTCAGTCACTGTGTGTGTGAGAGAGCCTCAGTCACTGTGTGTGTGAGAGAGCCTCAGTCACTGTGTGTGTGTGAGAGAGAGAGCCTCAGTCACTGTGTGTGTGTGTGAGAGAGCCTCAGTCACTGTGTGTGTGTGTGTGAGAGAGAGCCTCAGTCACTGTGTGTGTGTGTGTGAGAGAGCCTCAGTCACTGTGTGTGTGTGTGAGAGAGAGCCTCAGTCACGGTGTGTGTGAGAGCCTCAGTCACTGTGTGTGAGAGTGAGAGCTTCAGTCACTGTGTGTGTGTGTGTGAGAGAGCCTCAGTCACTGTGTGTGAGTGAGAGCCTCAGTCACGCTGTGTGTGTGTGTGAGAGAGAGCCTCAGTCACTGTGTGTGTGTGTGTGTGTGTGTGAGAGAGAGCCTCAGTCACTGTGTGTGTGTATGTGAGTGAGAGCCTCAGTCACTGTGTGTGTGTGTGTGAGAGAGCCTCAGTCACTGTGTCTGTGTCTGAGTGACAGCCTCAGTCACTGTGTGTGAGAGTGAGAGCTTCAGTCACTGTGTGTGTGTGAGTGAGAGCCTCAGTCACTGTGTGTGTGTGTGTGTGTGAGTGAGTGAGAGCCTCAGTCACTGTGTGTGTGTGAGTGAGCGCCTCAGTCACTGTGTGTGTGTGTGAGTGAGAGCCTCAGTCACTGTGAGTGAGAGAGCCTCAGTCACTGTGTGTGTGAGAGAGAGCCTCAGTCACTGTGTGTGTGTGAGAGAGCCTCAGTCACTGTGTGTGTGTGTGAGAGAGCCTCAGTCACTGTGTGTGTGAGAGAGAGAGCCTCAGTCACCGTGTGTGTGTGAGAGAGCCTCAGTCACTGTGTGTGTGTGAGAGAGCCTCAGTCACTGTGTGTGTGTGAGAGCCTCAGTCACTGTGTGTGTGAGAGAGAGCCTCAGTCACTGTGTGTGTGTGAGAGACTCAGTCACTGTGTGTGTGAGAGAGAGCCTCAGTCACTGTGTGTGTGAGAGAGAGAGCCCCAGTCACTGTGTGTGTGTGAGAGAGCCTCAGTCACTGTGTGTGTGTGTGTGTGTGTGAGGGAGAGCCTCAGTCACTGTGTGTGTGTGTGTGAGAGAGAGCCTCAGTCACTGTGTGTGTGTGAGAGAGAGCCTCAGTCACTGTGTGTGTGTGTGTGTGAGAGCCTCAGTCACTGTGTGTGAGAGTGAGAGCTTCAGTCACTGTGTGTGTGTGTGAGAGAGCCTCAGTCACTGTGTGTGAGTGAGAGCCTCAGTCACTCTGTGTGTGTGTGTGAGAGAGAGCCTCAGTCACTGTGTGTGTGTGTGTGTGTGTGTGTGTGTGAGAGAGAGCCTCAGTCACTGTGTGTGTGTATGTGAGTGAGAGCCTCAGTCACTGTGTGTGTGTGTGTGAGAGAGCCTCAGTCACTGTGTGTGTGTGTGAGTGACAGCCTCAGTCACTGTGTGTGAGAGTGAGAGCTTCAGTCACTGTATGTGTGTGAGTGAGCGCCTCAGTCACTGTGTGTGTGTGTGTGAGAGAGAGAGCCTCAGTCACTTTGTGTGTGTGAGAGAGCCTCAGTCACTGTGTGTGTGTGTGTGTGTGTGTGTGTGAGAGAGCCTCAGTCACGGTGTGTATGAGAGCCTCAGTCACGGTGTGTGTGAGAGCCTCAGTCACGGTGTGTGTGTGAGAGAGCCTCAGTCACGGTGTGTGTGTGAGAGAGCCTCAGTCACGGTGTGTGTGTGAGAGAGCCTCAGTCACTGTGTGTGCGAGAGCCTCAGCCACTGTCTGTGTGAGAGCCTCAGTCACTGTGTGTGTGTGAGAGAGCCTCAGTCACTGTGTGTGTGAGAGAGAGCCGTCACTGTGTGTGTGTGTGAGAGCCCGTCACTGTGTGTGTGTGTGAGAGCCCGACACTGTGTGTGTGAGAGCCCGACACTGTGTGTGTGAGAGCCCGTCACTGTGTGTGTGAGAGTACCAGAGAGATTCAGTCACTGCATACATGTGTTTGTGTAGGTGGGGTGGGATACCCTCCCCCCACATTAGTTTGATATCATTTGTTGCATGTTGAATATTTGTTGTTGTCACAGTGCTTATCCTACTTGGGTTCAGCTCTGGCTTTCTGCACATCTGCATTTAACATCTAGACGCCCAAAGCAATCGCATTGTTGTAATTTTATTTCTCATTGTATAAACATTTATGGAAATCCAGTTTTTTATTGTTTCACTAGCTTCCTCCCTATGCCAAAAGCTGGATAATGCAGCACTTGTAAACCATGTGCTGTAAGCCTTTTATTAGCACTGGAAATGACCACATTTCCCTATGCAATTTGATTACATTACTCCTCCAAATGATTCCCTCCAAGTCAGCTTTGAATATTCTTATTGCTTTAAGGCTAAAAGATACAGGAATGAAAATCCAAGTTGACTTTAACATCAGATTTGAGTTAGTGAGACTCCTTTTTAGAAGAATACTTAAGGTAATTGGTTTTTCTAAAACTACAATTCTACCATAAATACAGTCATCCTTCTGTATTTTAAAAATAGTTTTTTATTAAAACTTTTTTGTGATTCTTTGAGCAGCTCATTACTACTCAAAACATGCAAAAATGTTGGCTGGTTTATTCCTTCATTATCTGAGTGCTACATAGTGACAGACAATTGGTGGAATGTAAACCTGCATTTCTCCCCCCACCCCATCCCCCCAATCTTGTGAGTGATATTAACTGAACAGATGTACAGCTTATATACACAAACATTTTAATAGATGGATTTTATTTAAGTATCGTCCACAAATACACAGTCACTTCACAGTAAATCCTGTGAAGCGCTTTGGGATGTCCTCCCGATGTGACTATACCAAATGATAGGATTATTAAATATGATCCTATATTTTTAAAGCTGTTACATGGGTCAGAATGCCTTATTACATATTATATCCATCGTTACACAATTGG
Organism: Callorhinchus milii; assembly: GCF_018977255.1. Lineage (NCBI taxonomy): Eukaryota > Metazoa > Chordata > Chondrichthyes > Chimaeriformes > Callorhinchidae > Callorhinchus > Callorhinchus milii. Next base: position 74,942,491 of record NW_024704742.1, on the reverse strand, counting down.
AAGGTATTAAAATAATCAATAGGGAGTGATGGTTGTGTAATATAAATTATTATTTTTAATGATCCCTTTTCAGATTTTAATCCAGGAAGTCTTGAAGCAAGATGTCTCATATTCCTGGCAGTTCAGGATTTGCTTTAATGAGTGATAAATCAATGGAGTTTTATAAGGATCCTGTGAATTTTTGCACTAGCCGAATCCACAACACTGGGAGCAGAGTTTTCCAAGCACGTCTCCTCAACAAACCAACTGTATTTGTATGCTCTGTGAAAGGGATGAAAGAAATGTTGTGTGGTAAGTAAACTTATTTTGCAGTTAGAGTGGACAAAAAGTACCACATTGTAAGATTATGTCCCACAAGCTATCATTATACTTATCTGGTGAAAACAATTCTTATTGAATCATTGAACGATGCTCACAGAATCCTTGATTCCTATTGGGTAAGATGCAAACTTTAGTGTATCAGAACTATTGCTACAATTGAATGATTTTGTTTTTTTAATTAATATCTACTTATTGTTGCATTCAGTTTTGAAATCCCCAGCCTCATGAAAGCATTATTTCTGATTGGTGCTTCAAGAGGATTTTCTGTTCTCTATTCAAGTATTGTTTCCTATAATGTTTGTTTATAACCACAGTACTCTGTAGCATGGAGTCCCATAACTTACTGATTTGACCACTCGCCTCGCAAGCGAGAGGACCTGGGTTCGATTCCCGGGCAGGACGAAACATTGGGCAAGTTTCCTTGTCTACCCAGCAGTAAGTAGCAACTCTATTGTTGTTGTTGTTGGCTTTTCTGGGGTTAATATCCCTTCAAAACAATAAATAAATTAACAAATTTTGGCCTCTCAATCCAGAACTGTTTCTGGGACACTGCTCTGTGTAAATGGCTGCTGCATTTTTCCTGCAAAACACAGTCAATTCACTTTACCGTATATTCTGTGAAGTGCTTTGAGACATCTCGGAGACGCGATAAGGGGCAAAATGAAATCCAAGGATTATTATTTTTATTATTATTAATTTGGGGGTTCTTAATGCTTGACTCCTGCTAATTTGCCCCTAAATTATTTGGATTAGGTTAGCAATGTGTGTCCAGGGTGAGAGTGTGCACTGCATACTAGGCTAATGGAAAAAATGCATATGTGGAAAACTCACAACGCTTAGTTTGGAGAATTTTAAGCATCGTAATGGATTTAGATGCCTGGCTGATGAAAATAAATGTTGCTACTTTATACAGTATTTACTCATTAAATGGAGAATCATTTTAGTATTTCTTTGGGCTTCCCTGAAGTAAGTCTCAAAAATGAAAATCTGTTCAATGAACTGAAACAACTACATGCACACTTTATATTGCATCCCGTGAAGCTCTTTGAGATGTCCTCCTGATGTGAAAGACTCCATACCAAATGTAAGGATTATTATTTATCATTATAAATGTATAACACAGAAGAAGGTCAATTGGCCCATAGTATCTGTGCTGTCTCTTTTAAGAGCAATACTTTCAGTTCCATTTACCTGCATTTTCCTCTGCACCCTCTCTATAGCTTTGACATCCTTCCTAAAGTGGAGGGACCAAAACTAGGCACAATACTCTAACTCTGGTCTAACTCACAATTTGTACAATTTAAACATCAACTGTTTTGTTTTATATTCTATACCCTTGTTTATAAAACCTAGGATCCCATTAGCTTTCTTCACAGCTTTTTCACCTTTAAGGATTTGTATATTTTAACCCACTCTCTCTGCTCTCCAAATCCTTTCAAAATGTTACCATTTATCATATTTGGTCTCCTTATTCTTCCTCCAAAAATCTATTAGCTCATACTTTACTGTAAGTATGATATTTAATCTGCCATCTCTTGAATCAATCTACTGGTCTATATCCTGAAGGTGCTTATATATATATATATATATATATATATATACTTCTGATTTTTCCTTGCGTTTGGTATAGCACCTTTCATGTCAAGAAACCATCTCAAAGCATTTCACAGGATATTCTGCGAATTTATTGACAGTGTATTTTTGGTTGTGAACGTAGCAGTCAATTTTGCTCACAGCAATGTCCCACAAACAGCCATGAAGTGAATAACCAATTTTCACTTGTAAAATGTTGACAAGACACTCGGAGAAACTTGCTTCTCTTTCTACATGTAGCACTCTCAGTATTGTATTGGAGTAGCATGCAAGTTCAAAGTCCCAACATAGGCTTGAATCCACAACCTTTTGACTCAGAGGCGAGAGTGATTCCAACTGGACCAGGCTGACACACAGATGTCTTTGCTGCCTCCTTTGATTCCACAGTCTTCCCCCACCCCACCTACCCACCTCCTCCCAACTTGGTGTCATCTGAAAATGTGCCTGAAAATCAGGTCATGAATATAATTTAAAATTAATCTTTGCATTGGATATAGCGCTATAACAGAATGAGCACCTCATTGCAATATGAAGTAACACATTACGCTAATAAGCAAGGTCCATATATACATCATGAAAAGTATTTATCAACCTGGATTTATATGCAGCGTTGAACTAAGCAGCACCAATTGTTATGATCTACTTGATGATGTGTATTTGATGTACCATAATGATTTTTTGAGTCTTTAATTGTTCCTATTTTTGGTAGATGTTTGCATTGTGTTTGTATAAAGGTAACCAGAAGCAAGGTTATTGTGTTCAGTGGGTAATGTATATAAAATGCTATGATTGTTTTGGCATAATTCATTGACAATTCTATGAGGTCACTCTGTGCAACTACACAAGCTTCCCTGAACTGTGTGTTTTTGAATGACTTGCTAGAATGTCTATATGCATAATTTAATCCATTTTAATCTGGAGTTCTAACAAATTGCTTTTGCAGATAAAATGTCAATATTTGCAAAGGATCCTTCTACGGTTTTACATCAGTTATATGGTGCCAATCTAGTAACAACAAATGGTAAGATAGAACAGTTGTAAATAAAAACAGTATTAATGTAAAATATGTCTGAAGAACACTGAAGGTGAATGATCACTCTGGGGTATCCACAGCATCATATGTGTCACTATTTTACAGAAAAAGTCAATGTTTTTGACACGGCCTATACTGCTTCTATGTGTAAGCTGTTTGGAGACACCATCTGCTTCTGTAATGGTATGTTCCCTATAGTATTTATTTGAAGAAAACAGTGTAACTACATTAAAGTTATGAAATCACAGGATATGATCTCAGTAGAGCATAAAGTGAAAATCTAGTTATTAGAAAAACATTACCCCCACTATCCTAAAAGGTAATTATTTCTTAAATATTGAAAAATGCTTCAGACTGCAGATATGATAATCCCATAATCAGAGTATGATTATTGTATGTACTTGAAGATTTGTTTTAACTACATTTGGTTAATAAATTTGTCCAAATTAAATGCTGCATGGATTAATAAACAGCAAAACTTTTGGTCAATTTTTTTTAGAATGATGAATATGAATTAGATTCTATTTTTTCCCGCTTATTAAATCTTCCCTTTCTTTATTTCTTATTTTCCTATTGATACATTTTAGTGTGTTTTTGTTTATTTTTCCCTGCTGCACTTGGGTATAAACTTGTCCTGCATGCACTGTAGAATATTCCTTAACAATGTCCATTGATCCTCAGTTGATTTGTGCTTGAGTAATGCCTCCCAGTCTATATCTTTTAGCTCAGCCCTCATACTCTGAAGTTTGCATACCTAAAGTATACTACAGGTTGGAAAAAAAATTGTAAATAATTACCCTCCCCAACTCCCTCTCTGCTGCCATGGAATCATCTGAATTCCTGGGCTTTCTCCTCCAACAGCCTACCCAACTTGGTCATTCCTAGGTCATGGCACCTGGCTGAAATCCTACCTAATGATCCATTGACAGATCTGGCTGGACCACATCAAAATCTAATGCTCCACCCTCGACTCCACTAAATTGTCCTTCTACTCCATCTCCTTGGCCTTAGCCATCCCCAACTCCAATCGCGAGGAGATGCCGGACTTTCTCAAGACCAAAATCGAGGGGATACACTTGGCTGCTACTTCTGCCTTCCGTACCCCTACCCCCTCTCCACCTCCCTGTCACACTACAGCCCCAACCTATTCCCTCCCTCCACACCTTCTATCCTGTCTCCCTCTCCTCGCATCTCCATGTCCAAAATGAAGCCCACCACCTACTTCCTAGACCCCTATCCCTACCCCTCTCCTTACCTCCCTGCTCCACCTCCTTGCTTCTCCATTAACAGACATTAACCTGTGCTTAATCTCGACCACTATTCCTACCCGCTTAAAAAACAGCCATCATCACCCCTATTCCTCAAAAAAAAACTCCCTGGACCCATCCCTGCTCTCAAATTACCGAAGCATCTCCAACCAACCCTTTCTTTCCAAGGTCATCGAACAAATTGTTGCTTCCCAGCTTTGCTCCTTCCTCTCCCACCACTCCCTTACAAACCCCTTCAATTGTGTTTCCGCACTGCCCATAGTACAGAAACAGCCTTAGTCAAGATCACAAACAACATTTTGCCTCCTCATCCTTCTTGACCTCTCTGCTACTCTCAACACTGTTGACTATGCTATCCTCCTCCACTGCCTCCCCTCTCAGTTCAACTTTCACGATCTTTGGCCACCTCCTTTTCAATATCTATATGCTCCCCCTTGGTAACATCGTCTGCAGACATGGGGTTAACTTCCATACGTATGCAGATGGCACCAAACTCTATCATTTTATTTCAGATACTTCTAGCATTTAGTTATGCATCTAATTGTTACCCTTTACCCCTTTAACTTTCCTATCAGTTTCCGAGTCTTGTTATCTGTTGCTTTTGGGGATTCTTGCCCTTTTAGGTATTTTCCGTATTTTTTGTTTTATAATAATTTCAACTTTACTTGTCTCTTCCTGGTAGTCAGCATGCCAGAGCTCTTTTTCAACCAAAGCTTCCCCCCCACCCCTTCCAAATCTAGTTTGAATGAACCACAATTGCTGCTTCTATGTTTGTACCAACAGTGTAGCTCCTCATTTAGTTAGGTGAACACATTTTTCCTATAGACACTTTGCTACAAAATATTTCCGGGTTATCCACAAACTTGATTCCCTTCTGCACACACACTCTCCCTAACCAGTTGTTGAAGCGACTCTCTTGCTCGTTTATCCATACTCCTGGATAATACAGATAGTAACCCAGACACCAGCACCATTCCCCATTCTCTTCAAAACTCCTCACCAGCCCCACAGCTTCTTGCTTAACTCTCAGATCTTCTTTCTATGATGTAATCTGTCGCTACGACTGGATTAACTTTCCCTCATAATTTCATCTGACCTTATTTTTATATCACAATCTTTGCCATATACAGCCTTATTTATGTTATCTTCCTTGCAGATCTTCTTGTCCACAAACATTGATGAGTCCCTGAATACCATGGCGTAACTGGTAACCTCATGTCTTCTCCATTGTGGAGTCCTGTAGCTCAGTTGTTAGAGCACTCGCTTTGCAAGCGAGACACCTGGATTCAATTCCAGGCAGGGCGAAACCTTGGGCACGTTTCCTTACACCTCACGCCTGATAATAATCCCTCCAAAACAATAAAAAAATTGGTCATTTTCAATCCATGACTGTTTGTGGGACACTGCTGTGTGCAACTGGCTGCCGCGTTTCGCTCACAAATATACGGTCAATATTTACAGTATACTCTGTGAAGCGCTTTGAGATGTCTAGAAGACGTGAAAAGTACTATATCAAATGCAAGGATTATTATTATTATTGTGATACACTTAAACTGTATTGTTTCTGGCTCAACTCATGTGGGATCTCTACATTTGTTTATCTTACCTTGTCAGTGGTCTCAATACTTATCTCATCATCCTCATTGGAATCCAATACTAGGTCCCTGAGTCCAAGACCAAAGTTCTCCTGATTGACTCCCATCAGCATCTCCACACATCAGGCATTGACAGAATCACCATCCATGGCTGCACACTCCACCTCACTGAGCCAGTCTGGAACCTTGGGGTTTTGTTTGACCCTCAACTATCCTTTCTACCCCATGTCCGTGTTATAAACCGTTCTGCTTTCCCCCAGCTCCGCAACATCGGCCGGCTCCACCACTGCCTCACCCCTCAGGCCGCCGAAACCCTCATCCATGTATTCATCACATCTGGCTCAACTACACCAACACCGTGTTTTTGTCGGCCTTCCCATTTTTCCCTCCACAAGCTGCAGATCATCCAGAACTCTGCAGTTTGTGTCCTCTTCTGCACCAGGCTCCGTGACCCCATTACCCCCTCCCTCGCCTGGCTCCAGTGGCTCCCCATTCCTCAGAGGATACAGTTCAAAATCCTTGCCTTCAAGGCCCTCCATGGCCTTGCCCCTTCCTACCTCTGACCTGTTGACCCCATATCAACCTGTCCATTCCCTTCAATTGGCTGATGCGTTTCGCTCACAAAATATACAGTCAATTCACTTCACAGTATATTCTGTGAAGCGCTTTGAGACGTCTAGAAGACGTGATGAGGCACTATATCAAAAGCAAGAATTATCAAATTATTATTGTTAACAATTTCTCGGTTGAGCTGTGGGAAACCAGTTTAACCGCTTTATCCCACATTGTTGCCAAGAAACTTAAGGTTCCAAACTAAAATCTGAAAAGACTTAGACTTGCTATGTTATAATTTTCTTAAATCGTTTCCTGCTAACTATATCTATAAGCCTTGTACACAATTCTCCAACGATATTGTTCTAAATTCCCTACTTACAAAGTTTTTTCTTGATTTCAAGTAATTCAAAGTTCTTTGCTTGGGTGGAGTGCCACATGCCCCCCCTCTGTTCAAAGATTTACAAAGAATGTATGGCATGGAAATAGGCCATTCCTGTTGTTTACAGTCCACATGATTCTCCACCGACTCCTTACTCCTCCCAATCTCTTCTGTTCTCCTTTCCCTGATGTGTAGATATAGCTTCCTCTTGAATGCAAATACACTATCTGATTCAACCATTGCTTTAGGCTGCGAATTACACAATCTCAGCAGTGCCAGTGAAAAATGTAATTGCCATTTTTTTTCAGGTGAGGTGAGATTGCGTGTACAGGATGGGTCTGGAGCATTCAAATTATGGTTCTGGTGTCTAACATTCTATTTATTCAAGCTGCACATTGAAGGTCCCATGGTTTAATGTACTGTGCTCAAGGAAATAAGTCAAAGTCCTGAGAGGAGAAGTGCTATGTAGCAGGGTGCCCAGTGAATTGTGGAGGGTCAACGAGGATGTGCCTTTTGAGTCTGTGGCCAGTATTTTTGAGTCTAGGAGGTGGCACCCCTATCTTTGCATGAAGTAAATACCTCCTAAATTATCTTAGATCCCCTAGTCGCTGTGTTATGCTTGTGTCCCCTGGTTACGGTTTCCCGAGCCAGGGAAACAGCCTATTTATGTTAACCTTATCAAATTCTTTTATAATTTTAAATGCCTCCATTAGGCCCATCTCAAAGATTTCTTCTTTAGTTTTAAAAAAAGGCCAAACCTATTCAGTCTATCCTGATATCAGTTACCTGCCAGCCCTGGTATCATCCTAGTAAATCTATGCTGTACTTTTTCCATCACTGCTATATCCTTGTAGTGTGGAGACTGCAGAATTGGACATAATACTCCAAATGTGGCCTAAATAAAGTTTTGCATGAATTCAAAATCACCTACTCACGTTTGTATTCTATCCACTGGATAGAGTCCTCATTCAAGACTCTATTGGCCTTTTATAGCCCTATCTACCCGTGTAGCTAGTTTTAGAGAGTTATGGATCTGAATTTCCAAATCTCTTTGCTCCTCTATTCCTCTTGGGTTCCTACCATCTGGATTATAGACGGCTTCTTTATTTTTCCTGCCGAAGTGAATTACTTTGCAATTTTCCTACATTAAACGTAATTGGCCATCTAATTGCCCATTCTGTTAGCCTGTTTATGTCTTCCTGCATTCTTTTGCAATCTGATTCACTGTTTACCAACCCTCAGGCCCAAGTTGGTGTCATTAGCAAATTTTGACCCTACAAAACCTGAATCCAGATGATATATGCATATTAGAACAGTAGCGGTCCCAACACAGATCGCTATGGAACACCACTTTCTACTTCTTGCCATCCTGAGATGATGCCCTTAACTCCTACCTTTTGCTTTCGGTTTCCTAACTGTTCTTTAATCCATTCTGCTACTTTTCCTATGTTTCTACATGCCCCTGTTTTAGTTATGAGCCTCTCATATGGCACTTTATCAAAGGCCTTATGGAAATTCAGATAGGCTACATCCACCGCATTTCCCTCATCTATTTTACTGGTTACATCTTCAAACAATTTGATAAGGTTTGTCAAGCATGACCTATTTTTGTAAGTCCATGCTGGCTGTTCTTAATTATATTCTCTTTCTCCAAGTGACTAGTTTATTTAGTTGTGCTAAAAGCCTTGCCCATAAACAATGCTAACGTGACTGGTCTGTGATTTCCTGTTCAGTAGAAACATTCTTAAAGTTTACTATCTTTATTTACTGGTTTACTAACTATTTTTGAATTAAAATTATGAAGTATTTTCAGTATTATTCCACTGAACTCAAATATAAGCTTCTTCTCTCACCAGCACAGGAATATTTCCCTCAACTTCTCCCTGCCACCCAACCCTCTATTGTCTCCTGCCCCGAAAGGAATTTGCCCCCCCCCCACCACCCTGCCATTCCTTCTCTGCTGCTCTTGAGTAATCCATACTCCTGCCCCACCCACAGGACCCCTCCTCCTCCAAACAAGACCTTTCCTCCTCAGTCAAGCGCCTACAAAACTCCCTCACAAACATTATGGCATTCTGGATCCCAACTCCCACACCATCTCAATCCACTCTGCTATCTTTTCCTTGACTCCATATAGCTAGATTTTAGTTGTGAGTCTCATGTATAGCACCTTATTAAAAGCCTTCTGGAAGTCCATATATAGCACAGGCACTGTGTTTTGCTTGTTTATCTATTATTTCTTCAAAGAATCCAATAAAGGTGAAAGCTCTTGCACTGAACTTTAACTCAAAAAATTGGCTGCAGAGTGTGTTAATGTTGACTTATGGAAATTATTTAAGAATTATACTTCAACAGCTTACACAAAGACAGTTGTACTGATTTTGGTTATTAGTACTTTTACACAATATTCATTCAATCGTATTCAGCCCCAACTTAAATCTGAACCCTAGATTCTACACTTCAGTTTTCTTCTTACATCAGTGAACTGTTTCTTTTGTGTTAATTGCTGCTCATAAATTGTATCAATAAATTGTAAATTTGTAAATTTCTGTTCTCTTGAACTTTATGTATTTCCTAGAACTTTAGTTACTTTTTTTAGTTATTTTACTGTGTACCAAAGAATACAGTGAAATTCTGATAACTGATAACTCTCATTACCCTAAGAGAGATAGCTTAAATTATGACTTATCAGAGCTGACGAGTTATCCAAAGTATCATTGCTATTAGCCATAGTGTATGTGGGCTACTCTATATCAGTGCTTTATTTAATAATTGGCATAGCCACTGATAAATAAACACTTTATCATTCAAAATGCATATATACTGTATTATTTATTTGAATACCCAATACATGGCATAAGATATTTAACTGAATATAAAATTAGATATTGTTATCCCGACCAAACATGTGTGTGGGTATTTGAATTGGTGTGAGAAAGAAGTTTCTAAATTTAAGTTTTTTTAAATTTAAAATGCTTGCGTAAATCTTTAAGACATTTAACTCATACGATGCAAGAAACTGAATAGGAGCAAACAATTGCAGTAATTGGTATACATTAACTGTATGGATACATCAATTGCAAGCTAATAACACAATGCACAGCAAAAATGACACAGACACAGAATAATCTTTGTTTGCCATACAATCATAAGTTGCATATCCACAGTTGCAACCAAGTATAAAGTGCCCAGTAGTCCTGTTGCAACTATGGATTTGCTTTTTCAATTGATGAGTTATCAGAGGTATTTTACATGGAAGCACTGTCTTAAAAGTGTGAAAACTTAACACATTATATCCAGAGTGACAAGTTATCCAAGAAATCATAATTAACATTTCTTAAGTTAAACAGCTGGAATATTGATGAGTGATGAGTTATGTGAGGTTGATGGAACTTATCCTAGAGGTGAGTTATCAGAGTTTCACTGTAGTAAAGTTCTTATGTAGACTGTGTTGAAATTATAATATCATACGATATTTCTTCTATCACTGAAGAACGATCTGAATTTGAAATCCAATTATCATTTTTGTTAGTGCTGCTTGATATCTTTAGAAAGTGCAAAGTCATTATGAATCACACAAAAGCTCTTTGGAGTGAAATAGCTCTCACACAAAACTAACCAGGTAACTAACCAAGATTAGATCCAAATTAATACTTTCTTTCTCTTACCTTCCAGTTTACATGCACTACTTTAGTAAATATTTTTGAAAGGTAAAGTCAGAACAGTGAGGATTGACAAGAGCACTTTAAAGTTCTGGCCATATTATTCTTATTTACCAGTAAACAATGACATATATTTGTTGGCAGCTCCGAGAACACTTGAACGTATAACCTTTAGTCTTGGGAGCAGCCGGGTGTCTGACTCATGTGGAAACCCATCACTGTGCTTAAAAATAGCCAAACCAAACAGAGGTATGATGGGTTTGGCCCTGATATGCGTTTGCTTCATGACTCTGCAAATATCAGCAGGTGTTCAGAGGTAGAAGAATTCTTGTTTGGGTTGATATTCCACAAAACATCTAGACTAAAGAGACTGAACAATGCTCTTTTATGCATCTTTTCCAAACTTGAGAATTTGCAAAGCCCACTGCTATCAAATATTTATCTCGTAAGCTGCAAAAGAGAACCGCAAATCACAGCTTTTGGCAAGCGGATGACTGAAATGCATTTTTTCCTCAAATCAGGAGGAATGATCTTTGGCTTCTGGCTGGACTGAAAAAATACCAGGTAACTGGCTCTCCATCATCAAACAGATCGACTTCAAGATCCTCACACTCGTTTTCAAATCCCTTCACTCCATGGCACCTCCCTAACTCTCCGATCTTCCTCACTCCCCAATAAACCAAATGGTGCCTCTGCTCGACTGGCACCAGCCTCCTGCTTGTCCCTCATGACCTCTGCTCCATCAGTGGGGGTCGCACATTCAGCCACCGTGCCCCGAAGCTCTGGAACACTCCATCAATCCCTTGCCCCCTCTCTCCCCTTTTTCAAGTCCCGCCAGAAAACCTTCCTTTTGTGGAGTCCTGTAGCTCAGTGGTTAGAGCACTTGCTTTGCAAGCGAGAGACCTGAGTTCAATTCCAGGCAGGGCGAAACCTTGGGCAAGTTTCCTTACTCCACACGCCTAATAATAATCCCTCCAAAAACCAAAACAATAGTAAAAATTGGTCATTTTCAATCTATGACTGTTTGTGGGACATTGCTCTGCGCAATTCTGCCAAGTTCGCCCACAAATATACAGTCAATTCACTTTACAGTGTATTCTGTGAAGCGCTTTGGGACGTCCTCCCGATGTGAAAAGCGCTATATCAAATTCAAGGATTATTATTATTATTTTCGACTGTGCTTACGGTCACCTCCCACCACACCCCCACCCCGCTTGGAATCAGGCTCCACTACTGTTAAGCGCTCTGAGACACTACCCTGTGTAATGGGTGCTTTTTAAGTGCAAGTTGTTGTTGTAACCTGGACCCCGTCTTAATGAATCCACTGAAACCCTGGTCCATGCCTTTGTCACCTCTCGGCTGGACTATTCTAATGCCCTCTTTGCCAGTTTCCCCACCACTACCGTCCATAAAATCCAGGTCATACAAAACTCTGCCGCCCGCATTCTTACCCGCATCAAACTCCGCTCCTGGATTACCCCAGTCCTTCCCAGACTGCATTGGCTGCTTGTCCCAGAGAGGATCAACTTCAAGATCCTCACCCTTGTCTTCAAATTCCTCCACTCCTCTGTACGCCCCTAACTCTCTGACCTCCTCCTCACAACAGTGGCCGTTGCCTTCGTTCCACCGGGTCTGGCCTCCTCCTTGTCCCCCGAGTCCTCCGCTCCACCCTCGGCGGCCGTGCCTTCAGCTACTATGCCCCGAAGCTCAGGAAATCCCTTCCTCACTCCCTTCGCCTTGCTCCCTCTCTTCTTATTTTCAGGTCTCGGCTGAAGACCTTTCCTTTCGATCGCGCCTTTGGTCACCTTCCTCCCCCTCCCACTGGCTTGGAGCCCCGGATCTGTTACTGTGAAGCGCTCTAAGTCACCGTCCGGCGTGGAGGGCGCTATATAAATCCAAGTTGTTGTTGTTGTCGAATCACTTGAAAAATAAGTTCCTTCTTACCACAAGCTGCCCCAGTAGAGGAAAACAGGACACTTCCAGTGGGGAAATAAGCAAGGCAAGGACAGTGACAGAACTTTTAGTCAAGGTAGAGAGCATCTCTGTAACCCTCTCTTCTCCATCCAGCACAACAGAACCCACGTTTTCAGACAAAACAAATTGTGTCCACTTTAAACCCATAACAATGCTAGTGTGTGCACAGCCATGCCAACAAGTCTAATATTCCAATACACTTCTCGACTACAAAAATGTACAATGACTTCACAAAATGTATGTTTAAACAATTGAAAACAAAAACTTGTTGAATTTTAAAAGAAAATGCACTGTAAAGTATTTAAGCAGAAAGAGCAAACTGACAAACATTAGTAAAGATGCTGTTTGCCTATTAGTTTGCATGATATAATAACAATAGCTTTAATTGATTAAGGTTATTGATTCAGTTTGTAAAACTTATTGAGATTTAAGCCCGTTGTTTGTGACATGTTTTACGTATTGTTATAAATCTCTCTAATGGTGGTGGCTTTTTAAATATTTTCTCAATTAATCATTTCCACATCTGTTCAGGAGAAGAAGCTCATTTATTGAGATTATCACTCATGCAGCTGTTTAAAGAGAAATCACTAGATGCGTATGGAGATTACATTAACAGGTAGGATTTTCTGTAGATATTAATCACATAAATTTAATGGTGACTTTTATGGTATCTTATTGAGCTCCTGTAGAAAACAACATATCTCCACTGTTCACATTAATCTGCTCTGAGTTTTTTTGTTGTTGATATACACTGCTGAATAAATTGACAACAACAAATTGCATTTATCTTCTATCCTCTATCTTCTTCTATCTTATACTAATAAAACGACAATGTCTGTCTGTGCTTCAGGAAGGATCTCAATAACCCGTTGACGTAGAGACATTATTTATACCTCATCGGAAAGGTCTTGCATCTAGGAGTACATGCGCATATTTGATTTTGGTTATCTCCTATTTTTCATGAGTTATTTTTGGATGTGTATTTTTTACTGCAGTTACACCTGGTGGCTGCCAAGTCATTGTGGCGCTGTGTGTATGTACGTACACACGCACTGCAGTTATTTCTGGTGGCCATGCTGGATGGCCATGGTGCTGTGGCGACACAGAGAATGTACATATGTACACACGCATTGTAGTTACACCTGATGGCTGTGGCACTGTGGCATCCTGCATCACAGAGCACGCACGTAGCCAAGCCGTGGGGACGAAATAAAGAACACAGACGAAGCTAAGCCACGGCAACAACAACAAAATTACATTTTTAAAGTGCTGAGTCCCCCCACTGGAGTTTCCCCCACCCCCACTGGAGTTTCCCCCCCCCCACACTGGATTTCCCCCAACCCACTGGAGTTTCCCCCCCACAGAGTCTCCCCCGCCCCCCCCCGCTCACCCCACTGGAGTTCTCCCGATGAGTTTAGATAAAGGTGAAATGTCTCTCTGTGGGTCTATGTGCGTGTGTCAATTTACATTCCATATTGGATCCTTTGGTAGCAAGCGAAGCTGCAATGGGTACAGCAAGTATAGTATAAAAGCAGAAGTTGCTGGGAACCCTCAGTAGGTCTGGCAGCATCTACGGAGAGAGGAAAGTGAGTTAACGTTTCACGTCAATGACCTTTCATCAGAACTGGGGGATGTTGGAAGGGAGCATTTTATAAGGACAAACAGAAAAGGCCGGGGTGTGGGGGCGGGCAGAAAGACAAGGGAAAAAATTAGATAGAGAACAGGAGATGATAAGATCACAGAGGTGTTGATGGTGCAAGACAAAAGAAAGCAAGAGTGGGAGATTAGAGAAAGAAAAGATATATCTGCGACCCAGAGTATGTGTGAATGGTTATAGAAGATGTGAGCTGTAGTTAAGGTCTGAAGTAGTTAAAATCAATGCTAGAGGGCTGCAAAGTAACTAAAATGTAGATTAAGTGCTGTTCCTCGAGCTTGCGTTGTGCTTTATTGGAATTGCGTAGGAGGCCATGGACAGAGAGGTCAGAGAGGGAAGGAGAATTAAAGTGGCAAGCAACCAGAGGCTCTGGATTGCATTTGCGGACAGAATGGAGGTGTTTGGCAAAGCGATCAACCAATCTGTGCTTGGTCTCCCTGATGTAGAGGAGACCACATTGTGAGTAGTGAATACAGTAAACTGCTTTCGTGGAAGTACTTGTAAATCACTGTTTCACCCGAAAGCAGTGTTTGTGGTCCTGGACAGTGGTATCAGAGGAGGTGAATGGGCAGGTGTTGTATCTCCTACACTGGCATGGAATGGTGCGGGGGGAAGGAGAGCAGGTGTTAGTGGAGATCAAATTTTATTATTTTTTTGTCCATTTCGAAAGACCACTCTCTCACTGTTAGTACAATTGAGTCAGATACAATACAATAAACATTATACTTGTATAGAGCTCACGTCAGGAGGATATCCCAAAGAGATCGACAATTCTGGATGATTCTGAGTGGTGAGGGGAGGAAAGATGGCAAAAGGGTGGTTAAAGAAGTACATTTTGAGGCGTACTTGAAAGAGGAGAGATAGCAAGTTGGTGGTTGGAGTTCTGAGAGCGGGTGACAAGTGGCTGAATGGAGTGGGCCAATGTTTGCCGAATAAAGGGAATGGCAGGGTTAATAAGGTTGAAGGTGGTTTCAGAGGTAGGGTGGATGAGAACGTGGGCAAAAAGAATTTAAATGTGAGCATGAAGTTCTTGAATTTGATCCGCTGAGGACTGGGGAACCAGTGGAGCTGAGCAAGGATGTGGGTGTAAGTTTTGCAGAGCCTTGTACGGGAGATAGGCTGCAGATTTCTGATTGTCTGCAACTTGTGCAGGTGAGAGCAATTTCACCAATTTCTGAAAGAGTTGATCATTCTTAAGTCTTTCCCTGTTGTTATCCTGAATTTTATTCAAATTGCAAGTGCAGTCAATGATACTGTACTGCTTCTTAGAGTTTCAAATTCATGAATTGGATGGAATCCAGTGGTTAATTTGTTAATTGTTAATTTAATTTTTATTTAAGTTCATTGTTAATTTGGTAATTCATTAATTGTGATGCTCCATCACTGTCAAGTGCTCTGGGATGCTACCCTGCATGAGGGTAATATATAAATGGAAGTTGTTGTTGTTAATCACCTCATTGAATCTCTATGGGTTAAAGGAGGAGTTACAATAAATTCATAATGTATTTTGATATTTAAATATTGCGAGATTTATTGAAGTATATTATTTTTCTTTGATTTTTTAAAATTCTGTTACATATTATTCCAGGGGTAATAATTCCCGGGGTGGTAAAAATAAAAAATAATAATTTGGTCACTCACTCCACGATGGTTTGTGGGACACTGCTGTGCACAATTGGCTGCTGTGTTTTGCCCACAAAATACACAGTCAATCCACTTTATTGTATAATAATAATAATCCTTGCATTTGATATAGCGCTTTTCACGTCGGGAGGACGTCCCAAAGCGCTTCACAGAACACACTGTAAAGTGAATTGACTGTATATTTGTGGGCGAACGCGACAGCCAATAGCGCACAGCAATGTCCCACAAACAGTCATGGATTGAAAATGACCAATTTATTATTGTTTTGTTTTTTTGGAGGGATTATTATTAGGCTCTGTGTGGAGTAAGGAAACTTGCCCAAGGTTTCGCCCTGCCTGGAATTGAACTCAGGTCTCTCGCTTGCAAAGCGAGTGCTCTAACCACTGAGCTACAGGACTCCACATATTCCTGTGAAGCGCTTTGAGACGTGTCAAAGACATGATAAGGTGCTATATCAAATGCAAGGATTATTATTGTGTATATATGTGTGTGTGTATATATATATATATTCTCAAATGGTTTATTTTACCTCCAGGGTATGTGAGAGGAATCTGAGGGACCTCGCGCTGAGGTAAGAAAGTAAATCCTTGACCTAAAACTGGTATAAAGAGCTTAACACTGGAATGCACATAAAGGCCATTAAAGGGTGTTTTGTAATCTCCAAAATAAAAACCCAGATAGTTTCAGGTTTTTTTCAAGTCTATTTTTTATGTCATAAAAGCAGGATACAATTGAAGAGGAAAATTTTGATAGAGGGTAAACCTGGTGAAAACTTGGATTCATTTTGCAACAGAACCTCAGAATAGCAAGTCAGATACTAAAAAAATACAAGTTGCTTTATTGGTAAACACCGTCGCTGTGCCTGAAATAGTTAAAATTTTCTTTTTACCAAAAAAAAGGATGTTTATGATGATTTCTTTAAAAAAAATAGTACAACTAGTGGTCCTGAGGTGTACACTCTGGATCAGTATCCTGCACTGGGTACAGTTGTATGGACATTGGTTAAGGACAAGCTTGTGCTTCAAAACTGATGCTCTCTAGATGTATATAATGCTGACATTTGTTGCTGTAACTCATACATGACGAATGGTATTTGAGGAACAGAAAAGCCATCTTCCTTACACAATGTATCAATATTAATTGCTGTAACTGAATAATTTATTCAGCATTCTGTCTGCCGGCCCTCATCGATTTTGAAACTGCTTTTGTGAGTACATGTACGAGCCACAGCAAAGCTGGTAAGCTAATGTGTGAATCCTGAAATCCACAAGGCTTATGAATAAAATTAAAGCCTGTAGCTCAAGATGTAGCACTACGAAATTTATGGCAAGCCCTTATCTTTACAGCTGTATTGTTTAGTCAGTGTGCATGAGTGAAGCATTGGGTCTAATTTCTAATATTTTTTACTTTCATGAACTGGATGCAAATTATGCCTGCAAATAAGATGGATACCAAAATTGAGTCTGATGAATTTTGAATCTAATGAATTGCAAATCCCAAGCAAGCAACATTCAATAACAGCAAATTATATTGTATAATGCCTTTCATGTCAGGAAGACGTCCCAGGTAAACGCTGGACAGTCAGGGATTTGGACTCAAGCAGGGGTTTGGGATCAGGTGAAGTGGAGGGCAGGGAGGGTAGAGGTAGGAAGGTTACTGAAGGTGCAGTCGAAGAAGAGGATCTTGAGATGTGCCTTGAAAGGAGGCAAGGGAGGGAGCGAGGCAACGGGATGGGGGATGGACTTCCAAAGGGTGGAGGCAGAGAGGCTGAAGGCCTGACTGCCAATGGTGGGCTGGGCGGAGGACATGGAGCTTGCTGAGCAGATGGAGCAGACAGGTCGATATGGAGTTAGCAGGCCACAGAAATAGGAAGGAGCAAGGCTGTGGAGAGCTTTGAAGGCGAGGAGGAGGATTTTGAACTCTATCTTCTGGGGGATGGGAACCAGTGGATCTGGACGAGGGTGGGGGTGATAGGGTCACGGAGCCTGGTGCAGGAGAGGACATGAGCTGCAGCATTCTGAATGATCTGCTGCTTGTGCAGGGAAGAGCTGCAAAGGCCAACAAGCAGGGAGTTGGTATAGTTGAGCCTGGATCTTATGAGTGCATGGATGATGGGAGAATCAGTGGGGGAGCCGGGCGATGTTGCTGAGGTGGGGGAAGGCAGAGTGGGTCATGGCACAGATGTGGGGTAGAAAGGACAGTCGAGGATCAAACAAGATGCCAAGATGACTGGCTCAGTGAGGTGGAGTGTGCATCCTTGGATGGTGATGCTGTCAGCGTTTGAGGTGTGGAGGCGCTGACGGGAGCCAATCAGGAAAGCCTCGGTCTTGTTGACATTCAACTGGAAAAAGTTAGCTCTCATCTCATTCTGTCAGTACAGCAGTGGTCCTGGAGTCGAGGGTGGAGGCAGAGGGATAGAGTTGGGTGTCATTTGCATACATGTAGAAGTTGACTCCATATCTGCAGATGATGTCACCAAGTAGATATTGAAGAGAAGCAGTAATAAAACAAATAAAATCCTGGTGGATTTTGATTATCTAGCATTTGCTGTGAAACACTTCATCATATTTATCACACCACACTCAGTTGGCAAATATTGCAAATGAAACTCCATTTTGCTGCTTTGTAAATTCAATTTGAATAAATACCATTCAACTATGTAAAAACTACATGGAATGGGTTTGTCTGCTGTAATGATTAAAAAGAGTGGTATGTCTTTGGGAGAACTGTTCATAATACATGGAGAGGAATGATTTAAGAATCAGAGTTGACACTGGATGGGTTCAATAAATTGATTGACATACTGAATCTTCCTTTTTGTGAAATCTGGGTTTTCTCTTTTATTTGAGACTCAGAATGTCTCAGTTGGCCTCAAGGTCTGAAAATTGAGTTTGTGGGGTTGAAACCAATAGCATTATTGTCATCTCATTGCCTCAAAAGCAAGGTGTTAAGAGGTATAATCTGCATTCTGGACCACAAAGTACATCATGAGGACTTGCTAAGACTTGCTACGTCATGAGGACTGGCTTTGACTCAAGATCGCTTTGGAACTGAGATCTCACAAGTTAGCAACGTATGTGTTGTTCTCTGCTGAGCTGACAGTTTACACTATGAAGTAGTGACAACAAGATAGCTGTAGAGCTATTACTTTGCTGAGGTGCACTTTTTCAAGTCCATATCTAACAACAACAACTTACACTTATATAGCGCCCTCCACTCCGGGTGGCATCTCAGAGCCCTTAACAATGGTGGATACCAAGGCCGAGCCAGGGAGAGGGGGAAGGTCTTCAGGAAGATCTAACATCAGAAGTTGAGTTTATAATTTAGACTGACACTCCAGTTCAGTGGTGAGGCACTGCAGCATTGGTAGTGATATATTTGAGTGTGAGTTTTGCACTGAGATCCAATCTGTCTGCTCAGATGAAAATTAAGGATCCAGAGAAATACTCTGAAGAACAGGAAGGTATTTTAGCATTCTGCCCAATATTTCTAGCTCATCCAAATTCATCAGAAACAATGATGAAAATAAAAAGAAATCAAATACCAAATGAGATTTTTTTTAAAAAAAAACTTATTTTGCACCCAATAATTATGTCAAATTTACTAGAAACCAGAAGCATGTCAAACTAGTTCTACATTTGGGCAAGGTTGCAAAACTTTGGGCAAGTTTCCTTACTCCACACACCTTTGTTTACCTAGCAAGTAGGAATCCGGTTGTTAGTCGATTGGCAGATCGCTATTCCAGGGTTAATAATTCCTTCAAAAGAAATAATAATAATAATAATAAATTGGTCACTCAATCCACGATTGTTTGTGGGACACTGCTGTGTGCAATTGGCTACCACGTTTCGCCCGCAAAATATACAATCATTTCACTTTACAGTATATTCTGTGAAGTGCTTTGAGACGTCTCGAAGACGTGATAAGGCGCTACATCAGATGCAAGGATTATTATTATTTAAATATCTGAGCATATCACATGTTCTGTTGCATCATGCTTATCTGAGCTGATTGTTAACAATGTTATTTGTGGGGGTTGAAGATTCGCTGCCAAATTTGCTTGGTTTAACAGTAGCCTCTGCACCTCAAACTAACTCATTTTGTGTCATACTTTGAAGCATTTTGACATAAGGGACTACATAAAGTGTAACATTTATTTTAGATATCGCTAAAATATTGATATTTGAATCTGTCATAGAACCAAAGGTATTTAAATACATTGTAGTCATTGTTGAATTCTGACCTCTTTCCAAATTTATTTTCTACAGTAGTGAACCTGTTGCCATATACCGTCTGTTCAAACGTTTGGCTACAGAACTGTCCTTGGGACTTTTTCTTAATGTTGACGCAGAGGAATCTGCAGCACTCACCAAACAGATTATTCAGCTTACAACACAACATTGGCATGGTAAGCATTCAAGTTGGGTGTGATGTGACATTGTTCCCAAATCTCCTCCTCTCCTTGCCCTTTAATTGTAGAATTAGTGCCAAAGAGCACTGACTCAGCAGAAAAATTAGGGGAAAGGTTACAAGGAATTTCTTCACTTATAGGGTTGTTTAGGGGTTGGAATTCATTACCATAAGTTGGGTATTGTGTTAATCAACAGAATTGAAAATATATTTGTCAGTACTATACACCCACGTAACAGAGAATAAAAACAGATGCATGTAAATTTTTTCCCATGGATCTAGTATATGAAGGGTACATTTAATAACCACCATGCACAAAATAAGTGAGAAAATACAGTCAATCAAGATTCCACCAAATCTCAGCTGACAAGTCCATGTTGTCTTAATTTTCACAATTCCACAGAATTGTGGAAAATTCTCAATTTCATCTTAATTTTTAAGTTGGTACTTCCTAAAAATAGCAGAAAAATGCCTTCCAAATTAAAAACAAAGTTTAGAATTTTGTCTAATTAAAATGTTCTTACAGGCTAAGATTGATCAGATTTTTGGGATAGCCTTCACTTTAAAATTACATTTAAAAGTCACCTCCCAGTTTACATTATAATTCAATTCCATAGATTTGAGAACGAATCCATCACAAGCAGAAATCAAGGTAAAGAAACCCTTCAGTTCTAGTCCTCCAGATTCTCTGTACTATTCTCAATATACAATCAGATGTCCCTCTTCATAACACTGTAAGACAAACTTGTTTTTAAGACAACATTGGTAGAGAGTGTGCAGCTATTACAGGTGTATTTCATTTCATTCGTGAAAGTTGTTGTCACCCAGTTTATATGTGTAAACGTTTATCTACATGGCAGCAATTTGAACATCTTACATAGACCTATGTGGAAGGACTTTTGATTCACCCTGAATAGTTGGTGTCAAACAGGTTGGTTCACTTAATATTATTTTTTGATTAACAGGGTTAATCTCTGCACCTGTCAACCTGAAAGTGCCTGTGTGGACTTCAGGATTTTCGCTGGCTCTAGAGGCTAAAGAAAAGCTATTAAAAATCATCAATGAACGCCTTAAGAGTGATGAAGATGGGTAAGCATTATACAAAACAATAATAATGTCCCATGTTTCTAATTTTTCTTTATTGTCAGAAAGACATTACTTCAATCTCCCTGGTGAGACAGCATGAACACCAACATATTTCTAGGTGCTCCTCAGTTGCCATAAAGCAGGTCCTCACTCCGTGAGCCATTTCAGCTCTGCGGAGACACTGCTTAACACCCACCCCACCTGCCGAGGATAGTCACAAGTCGGCCATTTGAAATACGACCAGCATTTTTTTGAGCCCTCACTAGGTGGGTGGCAGGTCCCAGGAACTCCCTGTCAGCTTACTGGTGCAATACAGCTGAGGATAAAATGGTGGGAGGATTTGATTTTCACAGCACAGCTTGTAACATGCCAGCCACTCTGAAGTTCTCCAAATCCAATTGGGGTCACCCACCACCATGACCCATTGGGTTGCTCAGTGTTCAAGATGATTAGTGCAGCACATAAGGTCCCCAGGTGAGACCACCAGCAGCACAACATTGTCCACAAACGTGAGCGCCGCAATCCTATCAGAGAGGCCTGAGACAGATACAGCAAGTCCATCACCCTCAATGCCATCCAACATTGCTCTGAGACGCTACCCTGCATGGAGGGGGCTATATAAGTGCAAGCTGTTGTTGTTAATGAATACATCAAATAGGGTGGGTGACAATGGGCTCTTTCAATAGTGATGGGCTCAGTAAGTCCACCATCAATCTTTACACAGATCTGGGAGCTGGAATACACATTCCAATAAAATCCAAGAATTGGCCATGTATTTACATGACTTTCAGTTTCATCATGAGGGCTTCATGAAATACTAGATTGAAAGCCTTGTACAATTCTGTCAACATAACCTAGGTGGGTTTCTCTTTAACCTTGCAACGTTCTGCAGTCTCATACAGAGCCACAACCTGTCCTGCACATTTCTCACAAGAACAGAACGTTCATGTTCCTTCCTGATTAAGCCACAAGGGTCCAGTGGGTATGATTCACATGCAGTGACCACCCGAAGCACCAGTTTACGAGCCACTGAGATTAGTGATATCCCTCTATAGTTATTGGTCTCGCTATAGTCACCCTTCTTCTAGATAGAAACCAGAATTGCACTCTGGAACACTGTCGGGGTGCGTCCCTCAGAGAGAGTCCTGTTGACCAGTGCTAGGATGGCAGCTCCAAGGCGAGTTGGGGGTTTCTCACTTTGATCTATAAGATCCTTACTGTTCTACTCCCCTCCCCCAGCAGCTTTTAAGAACTCAGCATTAATGCTGTCCAGATCTGCTGCCTTTCCCATAAATAAGGGTCAAAGTCCCATAAATAGCCTTAAGATGAATGACCAACTTATCTAGGGGATAGGTGGTCAGACACCGGGAGAAATTCCCTTCTATTTTGAAGTCCAAGATTTGGCCATGTATTTACATGGCTTTCTGTTTTGAATGTCTAACTGATGAACAGGCAGATGAGACCTTGGTTTAAGTCTCATTCAAAAACAGAACCTCCAAATGTACACTTGCCTGGCACTGCACAAGAGTTTGACCCTTGACCGTGAGCTCAAGCCTGATGTAGGATTTGTAACCATCCAAAGCACCAGTGATCCAGAGGCGAGAGTGTTACCATCTTAGCCAAGCTACATAATTGTACTTGGAGACTAAGAGAACATTTTGTACCTTTCAAACTGTTCCTTTTCTGTTCTCGTTAACTGTGCCAATCAACCTTAATTTCTCAGTATAACACATTATTCTGTTTTACAGTTCAGAGATTGAGACTTTGAAGTAAACGTGAAGAGGTTAACCAAAAAATCAGATCCCAAATATGTACTTTCATGTTAAGAGAAAAGCCTATAACATGGAAACTGTAGCAGTGCACACAGATGTGATTCTGTATCTTGCAATGTAATCCTGTGATGGGATAGTACTACATTTGGATCCTTAAGATCCATAATGTGGTTCAACATATTAATTTAGCAATGTTGCAGTAATGGTAGTCTGAACTTTGTACGTGACATCTTTTTCACCCATCCGGTGTTCCTTTATGAACAAGGGCAGAATATGAGTTTGCTCTCAAACCAATACAACCCTCGCCCTGTTTCAGTTTTGCTCCGACCATTTAATGTACTGAGTATTCATTGTGTACTTATCAGTTAGCACAATCACTGTCATTAACATATCTTTCATCAGTTTACACTAATCTGTTCAGCAGACTCCTCAGTAATAGCTGTTGATTAAAGGAAGTGGGGGATGTATTTGTTATATTTAATTGACCTTTTATATCTTTTTAAGGGCCTTTGATTCTCTTATGGCAACAAAAGTTCCACCAATAAAGCAATGTGGAGCAGGAAGCCCAATTTATATTTGCCCACTTGAAATCACATCAAATTGAGACCAGTAAAAGAGAAGTGTCTGATTTCAGTGTGTGAATGTGGTAGAACACTAAATCAGAATCTACTTCTTGAATAACATTAAATAGTCATTGAAAGTTCCCTCCAGTCCCAAGACCATTTGATGAACAAAGGGGAGTGGGCCCAATGTATTTTGTAGTGTAGGAGCTGTCTACAGCACTGCTCCTGAGGTCAACAATAATTCTTATTGTCTGCCCCACATGCACCTCAAAGGTGCAGTATGAACTGAAGCATAAGTTTTAGAATTGTTTTTAACAAGATTAAAATTAAAGCTAATTGGCAAATGTGTACAAACTTGTTTCAATTTAAACAGGTTTGTCAATAAAATAAAGAACATACCCTTCCCGGAAAACACCAGTGCAACACAACACCTTCTCCTGTTTATTTCGGCACTGATTCCAAAGGCACTGGCTTCCCTGCTGACCTCTTTCACCCTCGCACTGGCTGGATCAAACCAGGTACACCATCTCTCCTCATGATTTTAATGTTAATTAAAGACTGAACTAGACTGATCAGAATGTCGCATTCATTACTGGTGAATTATTACTGATCAAAGTGATCTGTTTATAATAATAATCCTTGCATTTGATATATGGCTTTTCACATATTAAAAACATTCAGGCTAACAAACACAAATATCCTTCACCGACCCTCCCAATGGACCCTAATCACTAAAGTGCTGCTTGCAGTACTGTCAGTGAAGATTCCACTTCTTCAGGAGACTCTACAGAGTGTGACCTCAGAAATGTTCATATCTACTTTTCTGCAAGAATTTGATGCCCAGATTGAAGACCTGGAAAATTTGAAGAACATCTTCAAATACCATGAGAAGAATGGTGTGGGGGGTCTGTAAAACAAAAGTACAATTACATCTTGCAATTGAGTCGTGGAGTCCTGTAGCTCAGAGGTTAGAGCACTCGCTTTGCAAGTGAGAGACCGGAGTTCAATTCCAGGCAGAGGGCGAAACCTTGGGCAAGTTTCCTTACTCCACACAGAGCCTAATAATAATCCCTCCAAAACCAAAAACAATAATAAATTGGTCATTTTCAATCTACGACTGCTTGTGGGACATTGCTGTGCGCAATTGGCTGCCGCGTTCGCCCACAAATATGCAGTCAATTCACTTTACAGTGTCTTCTGTGAAGCGCTTTGGGACGTCCTCCCGATGTGAAAAGCGCTATATCAAATGCAAGGATTATTATTATTATCTTCTAGATGTCTTAAAGCGCTTCATAGAATATACTGTAAAGTGAATTAACTGTATATTTGTGGGCGAAATGTGGCAGGCATTTGCACCCAGCAGTGTAAGGCTGGATAGTAATAATAATCCTTTTAATCCTTGACCTCTTGCTCCCGGACTTTCTTTGTCCACCAGCACACTTCCCATCCCCTTCAAAACACCTGTCATCACCCCATCATCAATAAACTTCCCATCACCCATCCCTGTTCCTTAACTGTCATCCCATCTCCAACCTTCCTTCCCTCTGGAATGGGTACTGGAATGGGTTGTTGCATCCCAGCTTTGCTCTTTCCTTTCTATGCGCTCCCTGCATGAACCCTTCCGGTCTGGCTTCCACACTGCCCAGAGTACTAAGACTTCCCCGGTCAAAGTCACAAATTATATTCTCTCCATTTGTGACCAGGACTAGATCTGCCTCCTTGCCTTTCTTTACCTCTCTGCTTCCTTATACACTGTCAATCACTCTATTCTTTTCCACTGCCTTTCCTCTCAGCTCCACTTTGATAGTTCTGTCCTTGGCAGCCTTCATTCTTTCCTATCCCAACATCTCCACTTCATATTTGCCAACAACTTCTCCTGGTCCAGCACCGTCATTTACAGTAACCATAGTTGGAAAGAGATTTGAAAAGCCTTGCCATTTTTATTTATTGAGATAGCAAACATCTTCCTTGATGTCTATTTTTCGAAGAAAATTTTCTTGAAAAAACATCTCCAGACAGTCCAGAATTTGATGGCCTTAAAACAATCGATCTCTGGAAATTGTAAGAATTTTGATGTTGCAGCGTAGAGTATTGGGTTCTCACCAGCAGGGGGCCACAGTGTTCCAAGAAACTATTTTTTCTAATCGAGTGGATCTTGCAGCAAATCCGCTTTTATAATACTACTACGACTACTAATAATCCTTGCATTTGATATAGCACTTTTTACGACTTCTAGACATCTCAAAGTGCTTCACAGAATATATTATAAAGTGAATTGACTGTATATTTTGCGGGCGAAACGCGACAGCCATTTGCACAGCAGTCTCCAACAAACAGTCGTGGATTGAGAGACTTACTGGTTTTTTTTCTTGAGGGATTGTCATCAGGCGTGTGTAATAAGAAAATTTGCCCAAATTCGCTTTGCCGGGAATCAAACCCAGGTCTCTCGCTTTTGAGACAAGAGCTCTAACCACTGAGCTACAGGACTCCTTTCATGTACAATGTAAATGGAATATTTTGAATTTAGGCTTATGGGATTTTGCACATAGCATGTCACTATACAAATTGCTCCATGGAGATTTATGCAAAGCTTTATTGTATGTTTTTCATTGTGAAATTTGCTTTAAATTGATTCGTATCGAAAACATGGAAATAATTTACTGAGCATTAAACAGTTCAAGAGTATTACCAAAAACATACTTTGCAATCATAAATTTTCGACTACTAAATTTATAATGTCTAAGTGCAGGAAAAAATTCATGCCACCCCACTGTTCTTTTCTGTTGAGCAACCGGATCATTTCACAGATTCCTATAACATTACAATCAATTCAGCCCATCAAGTCCACATTCTCCACAAGAGCCACCAAATCTAATTCCACTGTACTGGTCGCTCCCCATATACCTTTTAATATTTCTCCTTTTTCTCCATCTCTCTGATTCCCTTTATGGACTCTGCTTTATAATCTAACCACTTCTGTCAAAGCTGTTGAAACACCAAAAATAAGGCAAACAGGATGCTAGGCTACATTACCAAATCAGCTGGGCTAAGATGTTGTACTCGTGAGCTATATAGTGCTCTGGTAAGGCTGCACCTAGACTAATCGAATTCAAGATCCTCATCCTCACCTACAAGGCCATTCACAGCCTTGCTCCCTCCTACCTCTCTGACCTATTATCCCCCTACCTACCCGCCCGTACCCTCCGTTCCTCTGGCTCCGGTCTGCTCCACATCCCCCGCCCCAACCGCCCTACCATCGGTGGCCGGGCCTTCAGCCTCTCAGCCCCGAGGCTCTGGAACTCCATCCCCCAGTGCCTTCGCCGCCTCTTCCCTTTCCTCCTTCAAGGCCGGTCTCAAGACCTTTCTCTTTGACCGAGCCTTCAGCTCCCCTCTCAACTCTCTACCCCTCCTCGCTCCCTCCCTTCCCTCCCCTCATCCTGACCATTTCCCCCCTGCTCGGGTCCTGACCCAACTGTCCAGCGCCTTGGGATGTCCTCCCGACATGAAAGGCGCTCTATAAATGGAATCTTGTTGCTGTTGTAATGCATGCAGTTCTGGTCACTGCAACAGAAGGGGTCTGCCTTAGAGGTAGAGCAATGAGCACAACAATGAGAATGATCCCCAGAAAAAATATGATTAGATAAGCTAGAAATTTTATAGAGGCATTTAAAATTTTAAACAGATTTACCTCTTCTTTTCCCCCGGCTTGGAGAATAGTAGGTTTCTCTTATTCGCCCTAATAGAGGAATAGTCACTATGTTCAACAGTAATTACCTGTGAAGTGTTTTGAGAAATTTTATGTGATAAGGCACTATAATAATTCAAGTTGCTTCTTTGTTTCCACACCAATTATTTTATGTTAATTCACATTAAACTGCATGCACCTGTGAGCTTCTGGCAATTTCTGAAAGATCTAAATCTGATTGATTGTTCCCCATCAGTTCCTCTGTTCCTCTGCCTTTTATTTCTCTGCCTCACTCTTTCCGCAGCAACCGCCTCCAAAAGGTAAACACCCCTTCCCCCTCCCTCATCCATACCCTGCCCAACATTGCCTGCTCCTCAAACTCCATGGTCGCTTCCCCCCCACGATCCCAAATCCTCTCTCTACCACTCTCCTCAACACCTCCCCCCTACCAGCAAATCTATCCGCATTTCCCTCCAAAATGTCCACTCCCTCTCCAATAAAGCCCTTGCTATCCATGCCCTCATCCTGGATGTGCACATTTATATTCTTAGGCTTACAGAAACCTGGCTCTCCCCCAGTGACCCCGTCCCCCTCATTGAAGCCTCCCCTCCTGGCTACACTCTTCACCATAACCCCCGCCCCAACCAACATGGCGGCGGGGTGGCCCTCAGCTCCCAAGCTTCCCTTTGTCTATCCCCCTATTCCTCTGGTTGTTTCTCCTTCTTTGAGCACCTCACCCTCTACCATCCCTCCTTTCTCTCCCTCAATATCCTCTAGTTTATCCCTCCCCCTCTCCCAACTCCAATTTACCCTTCCTTGAAGTCCTTCCAAAATCCTGGAACACATTGTTGCAGGTCAACTTCAGTCACACCTCTCCCTCCACTCTCTTTTCGAGCCCCTGTAGTCTGGTTTTCGCTCTGCCTGCAACACAGAGACCACACTTGTCTAAGTCACAAATGACATTCTCTCTATCTGTGACCAGGGCTCCCTCTGCCTTCTCATCCTCCTGGATCTCTCTGCCACGTTTGAAACAGTCTACCACATCATCTTCCTCCATCGCCTCTCCTCCCTCATCTACCTTAGTGGGACTGCACACACATGGTTCAAGTCCTACTTAACCAACTGCCTCCATTTCATCTCGGCAAATGGTTTCTCCTCACGCCCCCGGCTGGTCACCTGCGGGGTACCCCAGGGCTCCATCCTTGGCCCCCTTCTTTTCATGATCTATATGCTCCCTCTGGGTGATGTCATCCCCAGATATGGGGTAACCTTACACATGTTTGTGGATGACACACAAATCTACTTTACCTCCTACAGTACCAACTCCAGGTCCACTGATGTTCTATCAGCTTGTCTGGCATACATCAGGGCCTGGATGAGTGTAAATTTCCTGCAGCTGAACATGGAAAAGACGAAAGCCATACTGCTTGGCTCCCGTCAACGTCTTCACTCCACTGTCTCCCCATTACCCAACTCCTCAACATCCCTGGGCTCTCCCTCAGAATAACCGAACCAGTGTACAACCTCGGCATCCGGTTGACCCCAAACTATCCTTCCTCCCCCACATCTGGTCCCTGACCAGGACCGCTTTCTTCCACCTCCACCACATTGCCCGCCTCCGACCGTACCTTACCCCCAATGGTTTGTCACCTCCCGCCTGGATTACTCCAACTCACTCCTCGCCGGTCTCCCCAGCTCCACCATTCAAAAATTCCAGCTCATTCAGAATTCTGCCACCTGCCTACTGACCCGAACCAAACTCCGTACCCACATCTCACCAGTTCTGGCCAGGCTCCATTGGCTCCTTATCACCCAACAGATCGACTTCAAGATCCTCACATTTGTTCAAATCCCTTCACTCTCTGGCACCTCCCTACCTCTCTGACCTCCTCACTCCCCTATCCACCACCCGGCGCCTCCGCTCAACTGGCACTAACCTCCTGCTTGCCCCTCGCACCCTCTGCCACACCATTGGAGGTCGCCCTTTCAGCCACTATGCCCTGAAACTCTGGAACACTCTCCCTCAATCCCTCTGTCTTTTTCAAGTCCCGCCTGAAAACCTTCCTCTTCGACTGAGCTTATGGCCACCTCCCGCACCACCACCCCCCCGGCTTGGAGTCAGGTTCCGCCACTGTTAAGCGCCCTGAGACCCTACACTGGAGGGTGCTATATAAGTGCAAGTTGTTATTGGATGGGTGATGAGTGTTTCAGTTGCATTGGGGATAAGTGATAGAATTGGGCAATGTTGCAAAGGTGAAGAAAAGTAGATTTGGCCAGAGTCCGGATGAAAGGTGAAATGATGGTTAAACCAAACTGCAAGAATTTGTAGAGGCTTTGTGAACTGGAACAGACTTGGTAGAGTTCTTAAAGGATAATGAAGGGTTATTATAGGGAAAATAGTAATAAATTACTTTTGCTAGTTGGTAATGAGAGGGCAAAACTTAAAGTTTAAAAAGAATTAAAGGCAAGGTTAGAAAAACATTCTTTCTACCAAGGGTAGTTGGAATGTGAACTGTTGTTGACTCAAAGTTCACCTATTATTGTTCTAAAAGGGAATTAATAGTTGCTTGAAAAAAATGAAAGGGCATGGAGAGTGAGTAAGCGAGCAGGATTAGATTGGATAGTTCATGTGGAGAAAAACACCAGTTTAAAATTGACAGACCAAGGGGCCTATTTCTGTCCTGTAAGATTCTGAGATTTGATCACGTGCCAAATCAGGAAAGGAAACCCTAGGAAAGGCAAATAGCCTGAGTACCATAATTGCAGGAACTAACGGATTGTTTGGCTCAGTTGGTAGCACACTTGCTTCTGGATCAGAAGAGTGGGGGTTGAAATCCTCATAGCCTTAAAATAGAAGCTACAGAGTGTTAGATGCTCTGATTTTGATGCTGGAAACTGGTGCCTTCATTCCCCGATGTCTTCAACAGGCACCAATGCCACCCTCTCTAAGACCTAATGTACCAATGCAGATGACTTACTTAAAACTTTGTTCCTCAATCTTTGTTTTACAATATTTTAGATGAGGTCATAAAGAATTCCAGGTTACCTGCATGATCAGGTGGACATTAAAGATTCCACACATAAAAATATAATTTGTGGAATGAGTGACCAAATTTTAATTTTTTTTTGTGAAATACAGAAGTCAAAGTCACGGCAGATCAATATGCATGTGCTTGTTGACGGATTAAAAAGTACAACGGCTATATGAATAAAATAATAACTCATCTAACCCCTCAGAGCAATCAGCCAGACAGTGTCAATCTAGAAATGTAAGCAATTTAATTAGGATCAGAATCAAACGATCATCAATTAGACTTTCCCCCACTCTTGGCAGGAAGCAGAGCACAAGAACACCAATCCCCCGATTGTCTGCAGAATCAATCAGCATCCATTCAAATGTCTAATTAAAACTAACCAGCAGGAATACAACATAACAAGTCAGTTTATACCAGGTCATAGAGGAGCAGAAGATGGCAATGAAGTTGGTGGTGAGATGGTGATGCTCTGAAGCTCTGATTTCTAGTGTAAAACATGGCCCTGATTTTGTGACAAGTGTCTATTTGTAGTACTTTATAGACTAAGATTAATTAGAATTTAACCCTTCAATCCTCCAGTTACAGTTTGGGATTTTTTCAGATCATCTGTTTTAGGGGCTGATAATTGAGAAACAGCATCAGACTCAGTACAAATTATAGATTCTGGTTGGGGGTGGGGGTAGCTACAAAACGTATAATGATGTGGACTCAGCTTACGTATAGTGTAAGTTAAGTGAACTAATTTCTAAACATTTGCTCTCTATAAGCAAAATGTATGCAATTTCATTTCTCTTTGCTCTCCAGAGGCTCAAAATTTCAACAAGTCTTAGCCAATTGGACCATTTTGTCTTAAAATGTAATATCATACAGAAACTTAATTTGGAAATAAGTTTTCCACAGTGCTTAAAAATAATCAATTAAGACTGATTTTAGGAATTATTCACAATTATAGTCCATCTTAAATTTTATAGCAAGGCAGTCCGACACTCTGCCCTTCTCTGCCTGAATGGGTGATGGCAGCCGATTCGATAACAACTTTTCAGTTAACTTTTAAGGGAGAAGTATATAATTATTTGGGGCGGACAAGTTTGCAGGGCTATGAGGAGAGCGCGGGAGAGTGGGATTGAATTGGATAGCTCTTTTCAAAGAGTTGGCACAGACACGATGGGCCAAATGGCCTCCTTCTGTGCTGTAGGATTCTATGATTCTCCTCCTTCCTGGCCTCTCTATCAAACTCACTGATGTCTGACAGACATCAAGTCCAAGATGAGAGCTAAGTTTCTTCAGTTGAACATCAACAAGACCGAGGCTCTCCTGAATGGTTCCCATCAGTACCTCCACATCTCGGCACTTACAGCATCACCATCCAAAGATGCACACTCCAGCTTACTAAGCCAAGACTGTTTTTCTTCATCTTTGCCACATTGTCCACCTTCACCCCTACCTCACACCTAACACAGCTAAAAACCCTCATTCTTGCCTTTATCTTCCAATTCAACTTCCCAAATACACTCCTTGACGTTCCACTGTTCTAAAGCTGAAGCAAAATTCCTCACCCACACCAAACTTCACTTTCCCATCGCCCCAATCCTTGCCAGGCTGCACTAGCTCACAAGGGATTGACTTCAAGGTGCTCATAATCCCCTTCATGATTTTGCATCTCCCTGTCTCTGTGATCTTCTACACTACTGCTCACTCCTGCTCAGCTAACTCATGCCCTCTAGATGTCCCCTGTCCCTTTCAAGCTTGCATCAATGGCTGAGCTTTCACCAACTAGTCCTCTAAACTCTGGAACTCCCTCCCTCCACCTCTCTATGCTTTAAAATCCTGCCTAAAAACCTACCTCTTCACCTATGTTTTCTTGCTCAAAATTGTGAAGCAGTCAAGGATGTTATCTTACATGATATATGCTACATAAATTAAGGTTTTTGATGCAATCTTTTGCTTATACCGTGACCGTTCTACTGTTGGTGTGAATTCATCTGGTTGGTGATTCATGTGGTTTCTATATCATTTCTAAATTGGATCCAACGGTAATATTAAAATCCCATGCTCACAATGCGAGTACATTTCCCACATAATGTAAAGTTGGAACTAAGAGCAATATGGGATGGAAATATGAATGCTAATTTTTTATATGCAATGCTTAAAACCATTCATAGTTAAATAATAAAGATGCATGCTCCACCCATTGATTTATTTACAATGTAGAAAGATGCTGCTATTTGCTCATACTTTATCCCTACTCAGATCCATATTCATAAATGTGCACAAGAAAGTGAAGACTATCTGAACAATGTGCTGCTGGAGGTCCAGAGACTTTGGCCCTCTTTTATTGGTGGACGGAGAATCGCAAAACAGGTATTTTTTTAATTTAAATCAAGCAGACTCACAAACCTTCTTGAATTGAGGGTGAATACAGATTACTTGTATCAGATCAATAAGAAGTGTATAAATTTGCACAATGTGTTTCTTACATTTTCCAGTACATTTGGCTAATATTTGTTAACAAAGATGGATCTCTCCTTGGCAGGAGACTTAGTCTGAGCGTTCTGGAGCATAATGGTTGTTAGGATCTTTGGCCATGTGGATACTCGGTCAGCTGGTGAGAAGTTGGAGGGATTATTATTAGGCGTGTGGAGTAAGGAAACTTGCCCAAGGTTTCGCCCTGCCTGGAATTGAACTCGGGTCTCTCGCTTGCAAAGCGAGTGCTCTAACCACTGAGCTACAGGATTCCTAGTGTTCCAGAGTGTTGGGGCATAGTGGCAGAAAGCGCGACCTCCGATGGTGGGGTGGAGGGTGCGAGGGATGAGCAGGAGGCCGGTGCCAGTCGAGCAGAGGTCGGAGAGGTAGGGAGGTGCTAGAGAGTGAAAAGATTTGAATACAAGTGTGCGGATCTTGAAGTCGATCCGTTTGGCAATGGGGAGCCAGTGGAGCCTGGCCAGAACTGGTGAGATGTGGGTATTCACTACTAGATTATATTTTACACATATCTATGTATGTATTTCCACTGATAGTGGTATTTCAAGAGGCAGGAGAATCTGCAGGTAGTAATTGGCAGAATGTTACAATTTTACTCCCAGGAGGAATATGCACCATCTGTGTCTGTTAATTAGCTTGAGGAGAAAATTGAGGGCCAGGGACTGAGCCAAAGAGAAAGATACAGAGAGAAAAAAAGTCAGCTTAGTAAACACCAGTAAAAGCTGTCTTGTAAAATGATGTTGAGGATTACTGTTTCATTCATCAGGATGAATGGGATGATTTTTTATGGCAGGTCCCATTGAGGAGAGAGCTGTGTTCTTACTCACCGTTTTCCCATATATATTTTGCTGTCACAGTGCTAATTACCTGCTGGAAAATTGCATTTGAAAATAAACATTGACTCATAAAACGTTACACCACAGGTCATTTGGCCTATCAAACCCAGTCGTTTGGGTCCATTAACTCAGAGGCCGTGCTATAAATATATAATAAATAATACTTATATTTGGTATAGTGCTCTACATGTCAGGAGGATGTCCCAAAGCGCTTCAGAGGATATATTGTGAACTGCAATCACTTTCATGGGCAAATGTGTTGTGTTATAAGCAAGTGAGAAATAATGACTGACTGTTGAGTTGTCAGGTTGCTGATGATGTCAGTTGCTTTGCACAAAACAGCCACTGACATGTAGTGCATTGACTGTGTGTGTGTTGTGGGTGAACATGGAAGCCAATTTGTGCACAACAATATCCCACAGACATCCATGAAGTGAATGACCCCATTTAACTGGGGACTGTTGGAGAATAGTGCCATGGGATCTTTCACATGCACTTAAACAGGCAGACTGGACCTTGGTTTAACAAGTAACCTGAAGGATAATGCTGATGATGCTGGGCACCTGCAGCACCACAACCTTGAAATCACAACAATAATAATAAATTGGTCACTCAATCCACAACTGTTTGTGGGATTGGCTGCCGCGTTTCGCCCACACAACATTTTAAAGTGTATTCTGTGAAGCACTTTGAGATGTCTCGAAGACTTATAAGGTGCTATAACAAATGCAAGGATTATTATTTGAGGCGATAATGCTACCAACTGTGCCAGGCTGATACATATATTGTTCATATTGGAAGAATAAGAAAAATAACTTTGTTACTTCAGTGTTGTAGCTATACTGATTTGTAGAGATGAACATATGAATTTAAAAGTCACTCTTTGACCAAACTAGATTGTAAGTCTGGTCTTCTTTTCGCAGGACACTACACTCTGTGGTTACATAATTCCAAAAGGGTATTCAGTGATGTTCATAGCCTTTGCTGTCCATAGGGATCCTGATTATTTTGATCATCCTGATGAGTTTCTCCCGGAAAGATGGTCTGAAAGGTTTGTAGCTTTTTTTTTAAACATAGTTTAAATGTTGTTAGTAAATAACAATCATTGTGTGTCATTTAACTGAAATGTTAACTGTTAATTAAAAACACTTAATCAAGATTAATAATCCTGTGCATTATTTATATTTTGGCAAACTGTCCATGGAATGGATGGACCTATGACAACTTTCTTCTCTATATTAAATGCTTACATTTCTGAAAAAGCTTATATCCATGTTATTATCATCACATCTATTGCTGACAATTTCAAAAATTATTTCAAAATACGTTAAAAATAATTATTGAAGTATTCCATGGGTTGTTCTTGAACAAACATAGGATTCATTTAGTTTGTACATGTCCCAGGTTCTCTGAATCATATATACCACATCATAGGAAGGAGAGGACAGAATACAAGGCTGGTATTACTTACAGGAACACAGTCTTACACTGAATAGAGTGGTGTTGTGTAGCTGTTGTCAAAGGAGATGGCCTTTAGAGTTAGATGGTCAGGATTATAGCTTCCTGTCACAAGTGTGTAACTTGTTTAACAACCAATGAATTTTTATATGAAGAGCTCACATAATCATTTTAGTTAAGACTTGTGTGAAGTTCTGGTATTAGTAGAACTCCATCCCAGAATCCCTTGGCCTTGCTCCTTTTTTCTCCCTCCTTCAAAGTACTCTTTAACCTTCGGTCATCTTCCTACCCCCACCTCCACCCACCTCCATTGGCCCCCACTCCTTCCAAATCCAATCCCAGCTCAGGTGCAAACCCTCGACTGCCTTGGGATAGCCTTCTGATATGAAAGGCGGTTATACAAATGCAATTTGTTCTTGTAGTGGATATTAGCAAATCATTCAAATTATTTATTTCAGGGATAAGAAATTAGATTTGTTCGGAAATTAATGCTTCTATATGATCAGCTTCTATCAGAGCAGCATGCAACAAAAACTTATATAGCACCTTCACGTAGTTCAACAACTCAAAGCACTTTACAGAGGTGCACTGGAAGCCTGAGCAGAATGAGAGAGAGTA
This sequence comes from Callorhinchus milii, assembly GCF_018977255.1. Classification (NCBI taxonomy): domain Eukaryota; kingdom Metazoa; phylum Chordata; class Chondrichthyes; order Chimaeriformes; family Callorhinchidae; genus Callorhinchus; species Callorhinchus milii. The sequence continues at coordinate 74,906,869 of NW_024704742.1, read as the reverse complement.
AAGGGGCAGTAGTAGGAAGTGGCTGAAGGCACAGTCAAAGAGGCACGTTTTTCAGTGTATTTTGAAGGAGTCCTATCGTACCAGCAGTCACTTAGTCCAGATTTAAGACTGTTGGTAGAATGCCGCAGAATTGACCTGAATTCAATTCCAGGCAGGGCGAAACCTTAGGCAAGTTTCCTTACTTCACATGCCTAATAATAATCCCTCCAAAAAAACAAAACAATAATAAATTGATCATTTTTAATCTACGACTGTTTGTGGGACACTGCTGTGCGCAATTGACTGCCACGTTCGCCCACAAATATACAGTCAATTCACTTTACAGTATATTCTGTGAAGCGCTTTGGGAAGTCTAGAAGACGTGAAAAGCGCTATATTAAATGCAAGGATTATTATTATTATAACAGAAACATATCTGCAGAGTCTTCTATGAGTTAACAGTCATGTTCATCAATCTGACCTGTGCAGTCATTGCCTTCAGCAGGCTCAGAGAATTTGCCCATTGCTTGTAATATTGTCCCAGACCAGCATTGGGAAATCAAAATATTTTATAATTACACAAATATAAAATGTCTCAGAACAAGAAACATATACATTATACATGACCATTTTCAACTCCCTGACTTCCTGGAACAATGAGAAAACTCAACGTTCATCGAATCATAGAATTATACAGCACAGAAGGAGGCCATTCGGCCCATTGTGTCTGTACCGACTCTTTGAAGAGTTGAATTCAGCAACTACAGTAAACCTCACATAAATCATATAAACAACAACTTGGAATTATGTAGCATCCTCCACGCCGGAGGGCGTCCCATACTATGCAAAGTATGAGTTACGTCAAACTTGCATAAGTCGTATCATATATGATATAAGTAAAGTTATGTATAAGTCAGATTTTATATGACTTGCACATAACAAATACACAAGTACTGAACTGGTGGTGATATTAAGACAAGGTTTCAAACTGTAAATTTTTATTTTCAATCATTTTCATGTACTTTTCATCCTGTTTTATTATCTGTAAATGTTTTATTTGAATGTTCCTGTTGCCTTCCCTGATTTGATTTGATTTTTCTTGCAGTGGGAGATGATACAAATGGGTGAATTATTTAAGGGTCCATTTAATTATTATTAAGTATAATATTATTAACATCCTCCTCTTAAATAATTCATCAATTTGGCCTGTGCAGTCATTGCCTTCAGAATGCTTGGAGATGGCTTCAGCGTGGCCATGTTCAATGTGATTGTTATTTATTCTGAGACATTGTATAAACTCATGTAATTATAAAATGTTTGGGCTTCCCATTGCTGGTCTGGGACAATATTACAGGAAATGGGCAAATTCTCTGAGTATGCAGAAGGCAATGACTGCACAGATCAAATTGATGAGTTATTTAAGAGGGTTTGTTAAGAGTCCACTTAATTGTCTCAGTTAATAATAATATTAATAATAATAATAATCCTTGCATTTGATATAGCGCTTTTCACGTCGGGAGGACGTCCCAAAGCGCTTCACAGAACACACTGTAAAGTGAATTGACTGTATATTTGTGGGCGAACGCGGCAGCCAATTGCGCACAGCAATGTCCCACAAACAGTCGTAGATTGAAAATGACCAATTTATTATTGTTTTTGGTTTTGGAGGGATTATTATTAGGCGTGTGGAGTAAGGAAACTTGCCCAAGGTTTCGCCCTGACCTGCCTGGAATTGAACTCAGGTCTCTCACTTGCAAAGCGAGTGCTCTAACCACTGAGCTACAGGACTCCAGTTATAAAGGGAGATATGTGTTGCCTTATACTTTACACAGCTGTCAGTTGGGGAAAACCTGAAAGCAGGCAAGTGAGTACAGCACTGCTATTATAGCCATGAGGCTGTGCTCCAGCTACATTCATAATACACAGTGATGGGTCTCTTCACTCTCCAGGTGATCAGGTATTCCCCACCCACGCGCTAACCACGTGATCAGGTGCCACACTTTCCTCTCTCAGCCCCCTCCCGCCCCGCTGCTGTGCGTGATGACGTTGGTGTTTCACCCTTGGGAGGGAGGACGAGGAGAGTGGAGGGTGATTTATGTTGGGATGCACATGTGCGGTGTTCTATAATACTAATCCTTGCATTTGATAAAGCGCCTTATCATGTCTTCGAGACCTCTTAAAGTGCTTCACAAAATATAATGTAAAGTGAATTGACTATATATTTTGTGGGGGAAACGCCGCAGCCAATCGTACACAGCAGTGTCCCACAAACAGTCGTGGATTAAGTGACCAAATTATTATTTTTTAAAAAATAAATTAGTACACCCAGAAAAGTGATCTGCCAATTGACTAACAACCAGGTTCCTACTTACTGCTAGGTGAACAGAAGAGTGTGAAGTAAGTAAACTGAACCCCAGGTCTCTCGTTTGCAAGGCGAGTGCTCTAACCACTGATCTGCAGTTGCCTTTACATATGTCGGCAAGAGCATATCAAATAGGTCTGTAAACTTCTAGCCTTAACTGTATTTGAAACAATTTGCAGATTCATTATTTTTGAAGCTATATTGTTGGAGCAATTCTTGAAAACATAAGTCCAAAATGTATCATGATTTCTTCTTTAAAGGACCTTCTCACATTCTGCATGCTTGGAAACATTCCAATCTTTTCAAAGTGGAATGAATGACAGGCTCCTAATAACATTCACCAATGTTTGGAGCACCCAGACCCCAGAGTTCATTTGCATTGCCACTCGTACATTTAATCAATTGTGAATTGACCAATCCTACAAGTAGTACACACATCAATTAATAGAAAGTGTACAGTTACTGTATTTCAGGACCCTAAGCCTTTTACCACTCACGGAAAACAGCAATCCATCTGTGCTATTACACTACCGTTGCTATGACACTTTCCTTCCTAAATTCCCTTTATAAAACGATTGTTGCATGGTGTGTTGGCAAACCTAATGGCTTAACATTTCTAATAAGATCCTTACAACTGGTCCATGTAATAATAATACTTCCATTTGATAGGAAGGTAGTATATTTTGTGTACAGCAATGTCCCTATTCCATGTCCCAGCAGCCATGAAATGTTTTATCTGGGGAATTGTTGGTTAGGACACTGAGGAAAAAAACTCCTCTTTTCAAATAGTGCCATGAAATCTTTAACATCCATCTGAAGAGGCAGACTGTTGTCCAGGTTTAAGGGCAAAATACCTGCCTAGGTAATGTTTGTGCATTTGTGACCTACACTGCCAATTTCCATGTCAAACCTAATAAGAAAACAATCATCAAAAAGATTTTGAATTTCATTGATATTCCTGCCTAGTTACAACAACAAAATCATATGTGTATAGCGCCTTTCACATTGGGAGGATGTCCCAAGGCGCTGGACAATCAGTATTTCTGACCTGGGGTTCGGGATCAGGTAGGCTGGAGGGTAGGGGTGTGATCGAAGACACGGTCGAAGAGGAGGGACTTGAGTCGGGTCTTGAAGGAAGCAACAGAGGGGGCGAGGCAGAGGGATTGTGGAATGGAGTTCCAGATTGTGGGGGCAGAGTGGCTGAAGGCTCGCCTGCCAGTGGTGGGGCGGGCGAGGCAGGGGACGTGAAGCAGCCAGAGCCCACTGAATGGAAGTTGCGGGCAGGTTGGTAGGGGGTTAGAAGGTTACAGAAGTAGGGGGGAGCAAGACCGTGGAGGGCTTTGAAACTGAGGACCAGCATCTTGAACTATATCTTCTATGTGTTGGGAAGCCAGTGGAGTCAGTTAAGGATGGGGGTGATAGGGTCACAGAGCCTGGTGCGGGAGAGGACACAGGCTGCAGAGTTCTGGATGATCTGCAGCCTTTGGAGTGAGGAGTTGCGGAGGCGAACAAGCAGGAAGTTTTCATAGTCAAGCTGGATGTTATGAATGTGTGTACGAGGGTCTTGGTAGCCTCCAATGTGAAACAGTGGCGAAGCCGGGCGATGTTGCGGAGGTGGAGGAAAGCAGAGTGGATCATGGCATGGATGTGGGGTAGAAAGGATAGTTAGTTACAATGTAACTAAATGCAAAACAAAAAATGCATAAACAAATGTAGTTCCTTCACGTAACATCTACATTTAAAAAGGAACACATTTTTTTTTTAAAAAGTAGTGAAATCTACATTTCACTGTAGCCGCTCTGAGACACTACCTTGGGTAGTGGGTGCTACATAAGTGCAAGTTGTTGTTGTTGATTGTCAGTTGATTCACATGTTCTATCATAGTTTCTGTACAACTTAAGAGAGGCTGATATTCTGTAAGTCAAGGTGTGAACATGTTTTATCATTCAGTTCGATGAGTAACTAGTATGTATCCTAGAGGCATTCTTCTGTCAAGCACACTGAATCCATTCATTGGCCTCATCCTGTTGCAGTGCACACTCTGGTTTATAGTAGCTCCTCTAATCTTTTAGGGGAGACTAACAGATGCTTCTCACAGGAAATAGGTTGGAGGTTGCTGCCTGGCTACTAATGAGTCAGGTGTGAGTCACAATCCTGTTGTAGGACAGATGGATGTGACATGCTGATAAATTACTGAAGGTTGGAAAGCTTTTGAGTAAAGGCTATCATCTGAAAAGTTCCTCCAATAATTCAAACACACAATAACAATACGTGCTCTCAGGAATCAAATCAAATGATATTTATGATTGTGTTTAATTGGCACAAGAGGATGTAGCTGGAGTCACCCTTAACAAGAGTACATTTTGTACAGACACATTTAATCCTATCAGCCACTGGGAGCTCAGAAATATTGTCTCAACTCAGAATAGATTTCTGCATGAAAGACAAGGAATACTGCAAGGAAAGGACCTTAGTATCAGGTTGAGACCTCACAGATATTTGCATAGAATAATTTGGGATAGTTAATCTTCTATCACAGTGTTATTATTACAGTGCACTTAAATATTGCCCAAGAGTCATTTGCCATCTAGCTGACCTGTGGTCCTCAGCAAATGTTCTACTCCATTTGCTCTGTTTGTGTTCACAACCTTTGGGACATTGAGGAAGATTGCATTAAGTGCTTTTCCGTTTGCCTTTTTTCCTATTGAGCCAAAAAAGGGGAAAAAAAGTTGTATGGGAGGTAAGACTTTCCCAGCTTCTGTGAAATAACTTAAAGGACCCTAATAAATTAGGTTAGCTTAATAATAACAATACAATTATTGGTCCTATTTATTTTTTTGTGGTGAAATTATTGAAATTGTATATTGCGTTAATATGTAGTATGGCCATTAGAGGGTTCTTGAAAATGGTTATCAAGCAAGAGATTAAATTGTGGTGCTCAGAAAAACAAAGTAATAATTCTCTATTACCAGGTGGTAATTTACCACCCAGTAACTGTCTGATGTGTATAGTATCTTAACAGGAAGGCAGAAAAGAGCCTTTGACAAGTGATAGTCTTGGCATACAGTTTTACCCATCAGTTGACTATTATAAATAGGGCATGTTTGTTTAGGTTTACTCCATCTAAAACTTTGAAGATTCAAGCACAGCATGTACTGGGTGATTTACACCACAGTCACATTTAGCCACATTAGATAGGAGTATGTGAACAGGTGTCCAAAATCCATGTGTAAGGACTGTTTTAGCATTAATCTGTGGCAAGTCTCCAATACTATTTCCATAGCTTTTCTCCAAACCATTATTTACCAAATTATATCTCCTCAATACTCTGTGTCTATGGTTTATCTAGGTAATGTGTTCCATATTCTCAGAATGTTTTGTATAAAGATATTTTTTCTGGACTATCTATTCAGCACCTGAGCTCTAATTCTAAGGTTATGTCATTGATTACTAACTGAAATAAAGTGTTATTCCTTATTTAATTTCCCTACTTACTCAATTAATTAAAGATAAAACGTGTTACAATTTTATAACACTTCAAAGTACTTCACAAGTGATTACTGCCAAGTGTAATGTCTACAAGATGCCAATTGCAAGATTCTACAAACAGTCAGGAGGTGAATGACCAACTAATCTGGTTAAAAATTGTTGACAGAGCATCTGGGAGAAACTCCCATGTCAAAGTGTCATCTTTAATATTCATGCAACATTGCTTTAATGTTTCATCAGAAAGATATCTCTAGCCATGCAATTTTCCTCCAGTACTGACCTGAACTCATAGCTTTCTGGCCCAGAGGTGACAGTGCTATCATTTGAACCTATTTCTTCCTTGCTCAGCGCAGATGTCCTGTCAACAATTAACTAGACTAGTTGGTCAATCACCTCCTGACTGTTTGTAGAATCTTGCCCTTGGCATCTTGTAGATATTACACTTGGCAGTAATTACTTGTGAAGTTTTATCTTTAATGAATTGAGTAATTGCTGTAATTCACTTTGAGACATTATCCTATGTGAAGGGCCCTTTATTAATGCAAGTTGTTGTTTCCTTGCTCATATATTCTTGTAATGAAGCTGTGAAGTTGCACTCAAATGCTCCAAAATATTCTGTTCCTGGAAGCTGTTCTCCATCACGTACCCTTCTCCATCCTGAAGGATGAACCTTGACTAATTTCACCAATTTTGGTGCCGTTCCTTATTGAAAATGCATGAACTTAATCACTGTTGTAAGATGTTCTCAGATCGCTTGGCAATCTCTCAACAACACAACTGAAAATTGATTACATGTAACCAGCAAGTGAGTCACAGTACTGAAAAACTTTGGGGCTTGAATTTATGTAACTTGGCTGGAAGTCAAACAGTCAGTTGACTGAGGAACAATTCACTCCTCCAGTTTATCGCTCACTTTTAATTCAGTATTTTTATTTCTAATATATTATCTAATACTCGTAAAATGTGACTACTGTAAAAAAAACAAATTTGCATAATATAATACTGCAATAATCCTTGCATTTGATATAGTGCCTTTCAGATGAGAAGCACATCTCATACTGATTTAATGAGAAGTGTAGTACCTGTGTGCTTTGTATGGAAAGTAAAATCCCCACTGTATGTGAAGTGCATATGTCATTTCAATAGAAAATTCCTCAAACATTGAAAATCAATTATCCAAATGTGATGCATGTTGACAGATAAGGACCCCTTAAGCAGGTGGGCAAGGAATGCCAAAGAAATCCACTACTGGGCAAGGTTTGGCCAGGATTATTGTATTGAGCAACAATCCCCTTTATAAAATTGGTCATTCATTTAATGGATGTTTGCAGCACATTGTTGTGTGCAAATTGGTTACCATGATCGCCTACAAATACGCAGTCAATACATCTTATAATAACTCCTGCAAAGCACTCTGAGATGTTTAACAACATGATAAGACACTATTTCAAATGCAAGGATTATTATTATTTAATTTAATTCAATTTCAGGTAATATTTATTAGAACACAAAGCAATAAACAGGAGCACAATAATTAAGGTTTATCATTATCAGTAGATGTTAAGTGTGATCATTCATCATTCCGGCTTTATGGGAGTGTGGCTAACTGCGATGAGGCCTGTAAGTGACTTCAGGAGAATAGAGAGATTAGTGAATTGGGAAGACAGATGACATTTAATGCAGAAAACTGTGAGGTAGCACATTTTGGGAAGAAGATTGAGAGCAAATGTATACAAAAGGATGAAATCTTACAAGGAGTGATAGAGTGCTCCGTGGGTTAACATAGACAAATTTTTAAAAGTGGGAGGGTAAGTTAACAAAACTGTTTTTTTAAAAAAAAGCTAATTGGATGCTAAGTTTCAGAAATAGAGGCATAGAATACAAACAAAAGTAATGCTAAATCGGTGCAAGTCGTTGGTTAGGCTGCAGGTGGAGTACTGTGTCCAGGAGCCCCACTTTAGGAAAGTTGTCAAAGCTAGGGAGTCATTTATTGGGGTGATACCAAGAAAGAAAGACTTATGAGTAGGGAACCAGAGAGACTGAGACTGTTTTACAGAGTTGAAAAAAACCTTATAAACGTGTTCAAAATTATTGATGGTTTTAAACTAGAGAACAACTACTTTATTTCCACTATTTGTGAGTTGGTAACAAGATGACATAACTTCCCAAAAAGCTCCAAAGAGAATGGTTAGAAAGATTCCAGGGCATTGGGAAGTCCTCCCTATGTGAAAGGTGCTATATAAATAATAATAATAATCCTTGCATTTGATGCAGTTTGTTGTTGCTGTTGTTTTAGGATTGGTAGGAATTTCTCACCAAAAATGGTGATTTAAGGAGAATCCATAATAGTTTTTAAAAGGGAATTAAAAAGTATTTGGAAAAGAAAAATGCATAAAGATTAGTAAACAAAAGTTAAATGGATTGTTCTTATCGAGAGCTGGCAGAAGCATGTTCAGCTTTCTGCTGTAAAGTGTCAGGATTCTTTAACTTCCTTTCAACGTACAATAGTTGCAGTCATGTCTGAACTTTGAGTTCACAGTCTAGGCTGGGGAGAGCATTGCATTGTCAGAGGAGTCATCCTTCAGGTGAGACTTTAAATCGAGGTCCCGTTTACCTATTCAGTTTTTAAAGATTCCATGGTATTTTTCGAAAAGAGAAGGGGGTTTCTGAAAGTGTTCTGGTCTGTTTAAACAAAGTAATTTGCTTGATGGTTGTTTGTGGGACAATGCTGTGTGTGAAGTACCTGATACCTTAACTGACTAATACAGTCCCAACACTTTACAGAAATCTCTGAAGCACTTTGAGATGTTTTAGCATAATAAGATGCCATGTCAAATGCCCAAATCATTTTATTAACAAACCTAATCAATCACTAAGATGCATTTCCAAAATATTTGACTAAATCAAATAAAAGAAAATGTCCAAATCTCAGACTTGGGTCCAGAGGGTTCAAATCCCAAGGATGATGAAATAAGCGTGACATCCAGAAATATCCCACTTGCAGGGGGAAGTAAGTGGGTTTTTCCTGGGTTAAACTAGTTCTGAGGAGACATGTTTTCAAAGAGCCAGACATCTGCAGTCCTTCATTGAATTCCTGATTGTCATCTAGCTTATCTGGTTTATCAATGAGCCTTGAAGATATCCATACATCTTCAAACCTGTCGCACCTTGAGGAGGATGGAAGTATATCCTCCAAGACATATACCAATGTTTCATGATGGTAAATAAACATTTTAAAAACTTTTAACTGTCTTTGTCCTTCTATCACTTTGTTTCTATTTTCTTTTCAGTTTTGGCGGTTCTCATTTTATATTAACTATTTTACTATTTTCTACTCTTTTGTACTCATTTGAACCTTTATGATTTTAATGTTCAAATCTTATATTTGTCTCTCAGCTTCCACTATCCATTTTTGGGAGGCAGGGGCAAGATTGTTTTCCAAATGTTTTTCTTTTGTGTGAAATCAGACTAGTTTTGCAGGCAGCATGTAGGTGAAAGATTGACCATTGGCTTTGCTTCACTATATAGAAGTAACAAGATATCAATGTGATGTGAATGTTGACTTCACCTTGATGTGATTTTCAAATCTAAATTACCAAAATAGAGTGCACAAATAAATCAGCTTATTGAGACTGTTTGAGACAGGTAGCAGCAGATTAGTGAACTCACTCACAGCATTGTACAGGTTAAGAATTTTACTACCTGAATCATCCTAGCCATCTGGGTTGCACTCACTGTTTGTGTGGCAACTGGCTTTTGCTTTCAGGTTGTTTCCGGGCTGGAAGTTTGACAGAAAGCTGGAGACCGAAATACCAGCACTTTGCAGACCTTAGGATCAGGATTTTCTACGTTTCTTTCATAGTGAATTTTGCATTTCATTCCTAAACTGTAATTTGCCTGGTGCATTGAGGTTTGCAAACAAAGTATTGCAAGTTCAACCCCACTATCACCAGAGTGCCTTTGGTCACCCTCCCACCTCTCTGCCTTCCCTCACCCCTACACCACTCCTCCTCCATGCTCGGGCCATGACACCTGACTGTTCAGGGCTTTGGGACGTCCTCCTAACATGAAAGGTGCTCTATAAATGTAATTTTGTTGTTGCTGTTCTTGTGGATATCAAAGTGTTCTAGAAGTCACAATTAATACACAGTGATATGGAAGTGCTGGATGTCCAGTCCCTAATTCATCCCTGAACTAAATGCTGACTGCAAATATATTTACCGTTATTATTATTACAACAACAAGATTACATTTGTATAGCGCCTTTCACGTCGAGAGGACGTCCCAAGGAGCTGGATAGTGTACAGCATTTCAGACCCGAGCTGGGGTCAGGAAGAAGGTTGGGGAAGGGGGTTGACTGATGGCATGGTCAAAGAGGAAGGTTTTGAGGCGGGACTTAAAGCAGGCTAAGGAGGGGGCGAGGCAGAGTGATTGGGGGATGGAATTCCAGAGGTTGGGGGCAGAGTGGCTGAAGGCTCTCCTGCCAATGGTGGGGCGGATGGGTCAGGACACCTGGAGCAGACCAGAGCCGGTTGAGCGGAAGGAGCAGGTGGGTTGGTAGGAGGTCGCAGAGGTAGGGTGGGGCGAGGCCATGGAGGGCTTTGTAAGTAAGGACCAGGATCTTGAACTGGATCCTCCAATGGAGTCGGGTAAGAATGGGGGAGATGGGGTCACAGAGTTTGGTGCGGGAGAGGACACGGGCTGCAGAGTTCTGGATTATCTGCAGCCTGTGGAGGGAGGAGTTGGGAAGGCCGACAAGCAGGGGGTTTTCATAGTCGAGCCTGGAGGTGATGAAGGAGTGAACAAGAGTTTCAGCGGCCTGAGGGCTGAGGTAGTGGCGGTGTCAGGTGATTTTACGGAGGTGAGGGAAGGCAGAGTGAGTCAACAAGACACCTGGGTTCCTGACTGGCTTGGTGAGCTGAAGTGTGTAACCATGGAGGTTGATGCTGCCAGAGCCTGAGGTGCCAATCAGGAAGGCCTCAGTCTCGTTCACATTCAACTGTAGGAAATTTGCCCTCATCCAGGACTTGATGTTCAACAGACAGTCTGTCAGGACAGCAGTGGTCCTGGAGTTGAGGGTGGAGGCAGAGAGATAGAGAAAGATATTACTACTACAGTATTGCAAACCATATTGGAATGTCAGTATCCTTTCACGATAAAATTTTACTGCAATGCTATGAAATGATTGAATATTGAAATACTGCTCATTGGGAAGGTAATACAATACTATATAGTAAAATGTTTTTGTCTGTTTGTTGCAGCTCAGCATTGAACTTGATGAGTACTGGACTACCATTTTACCCATCCCAATATTTTATAATGCTATTCAGCTTACTTATGTATTTTATTTAACTTGCAGACATTTGCCTTCAAATACACTACTTTGTACAGAAAATCCTGTAAAGCATTTTGAAACCTGACAACATGATAAGTTGTTATGTCGAATGCAAGGATTATTATTAGAGTTAGGGATAGCTAATTTTATCAAAATTGCTGCTGTTTATCGTTAAGCTATATTGTGTGAATTATTTTTCAGTGCACAGCTTCAAATCCTTCAAATAAACACCACTTGTTGGCCAATGATGTCAGCTGGCTGCTGCTTAGATTCCTATTGGAATCTGCTTTTTTTAATATATTCTCCTATAATCTAGTGTGCAGAGATAAAATCAGTAAGGAGACATATGACATTCATTCTCTCTTCCTGATTTAGCTGAGAGAAGACAACTTAATATGACAACTTAAGGAGCCTTTTCATGTTTAATCATTCTAAGCAATTTCTCCTGCACACTCAGAAATCGAAAAAGCTATTCTGCAGCCCAACCCCACCATCAGCGGTTTGCCCTTCAGCCTTTCTGTCTCCACCCTATGGAACTGCATCCTACAGTCCCTTTGCCCCACTCCCTCCATTGCCCCCCTCAAGGACCATCTCAAGACCTTGCTCTTCGACTACGATTTGGATCTCCTTCCTACCCTCCCTGCCCTCCACCCCTCCTGACCCCAACCCCCAGCTCAGTTCCAAATCCCTGATTGTCCAGCACCTTCGGAAGCCCTCCCAAAGTGAAAGGCACTATACAAATATAATTTGTTTGTTTAGTTCCACATTCCCACACTGGTTTGTGTAAAGACGTTCCCCTAAACCTTTTATAGTTCTGTTATGGACTCATCAACAAGTGGAAACAGTCTATACATAGAGACTTCATAATATTAAACATATTGGTGTTGTATATAGGTGTTCCCCACCATTTCAGTTCTTATAAAGAGTGAAACCTGAAATCTTGACCCATCTCTTTAAGATCCTTATGTGTCAGCATGACTCCTTTAGTAGTATTCTCATCTCTAGGCCTGAGGTTTGTGGCTTCAACCCAAATACACTACAGTGTATTACTGGGAAGTGTTACATTGCCTTCGCTACCTTCCCTCAGTTAAAAATCGGAGGTCCCATCTGCTCAAGAGGACGTTAAAGATTCAAAGTGCCATTCGTGGAGTCCTGTAGCTCAGTGGTTAGAGCACTCGCTTTGCAAGTGAGAGACCTGAGTTCAATTCCAGGCAGGGCGAAACCTTGGGCAAGTTTCCTTACTCCACACGCTAATAATAATCCCTCCAAAAACCAAAAACAATAATTAAATTGGTCATTTTCAATCTACGACTGTTTGTGGGACATTGCTGTGCGCAATTGGCTGCCGCGTTCGCCCACAAATATACAGTCAATTCACTTTACAGTGTGTTCTGTGAAGCGCTTTGGGACGTCCTCCTGACGTGAAAAGCGCTATATCAAATGCAAGGATTATTATTATTATTATTTATTATAAAGGCACGATTCACAAAAAGAGTTTTTTCTGGTGTCCTGTCCAACAATCTTCCAAATTAATTGGTCATTCATTTGGTGGCTGTTTGTGGGATTTTGCTGCTGCAAAAGACTATCAGATTTGCCTTAAAAAACAGTCATTACATTTAGCGAACATAAAAAGGAACTATAAAAATACAGCTCTCACTTTGTACATTTTCCAAATTTCTGATTATATTCCTTTGGAGTTAGATCTTAGCTATTATTGTTTCCTATTCTGAATATGTTTCTCTTACCTCAGCTGCACTCCTAACATTTATTGTTTTTTAAAAATGTTATAACTAGATTATGTTGTCCACAGTGCTGTTTATTCTGATTTAACTGAGATTCTGGATAGCTTCTGAAAGCTGCAAAGATTGTTTATTTTTGTGCTGTAGCTCAATTTTATCAATCTCAAATGCTTTTGGAACCATCCCATGAAAATATATCCTTAAGCATAAATCTTAATCGTTATTCCTGTTTATACCATGTACAATTTGTTCAGAACGGAGAACAGAGGGGACTTGTTCAATGACTTGCAATCCCAGGAAGAGTACAGGATGGAAGGGGCATTTGTAGCAAATGAAACAAATCATTCAGCACATGTCATCCACAGAACAGTATCAGTCACATTGCCCGTCATTAGCCTTTGTTTGAGAATTAAACTGGACAATCTGAAAGCCCAATCATACACTATGAGACTAGATCGAGGCTAATCATTCACTTCCTTCCTGCTGATTAATGGGAGATACCAGGCCACAGGATACAATTAGCACCTATTACTCAAAATACAAAATCAAGTCGCTTAATTTCCTCTCCACTGTGTAGTGTGTTACTCTTGTTGACTGTGATGTGCTCGATCTTAGATTGAATCAGATGTGCTCAGCAGACAATCAGTAGAGTAATGCCAGGCTCTTTAAAGAGCTCCTGTCTGGTTCATTAGAGAATCAAAGACAATATTACCTCATGCTGTCTTCTTCCTTGTGTTGCCAGTGGCAGAAGGGGATTTAAAACAGCATTTAACTTGTGCAAATGTGATTGATATGAAAACGTTAGACTGAAATTTATAAATTAAATTATTTTGATAGATGAGGGCATAGTTTTACGGTAGGGTTTCTCTATATGTTGTGTTCAGCTGTTTATTTTCTGCTGATTTTAGTCCTAGTGTAATTGTTATGACCTCGATTTTCTGCTGGCTGGTATACAACTGGCCACATTCTAATAGGGTCACTGCTCCTTTTCACAGATAAAATCAGCTTGATCTTTGTAGCCAAACTGGTGGATTTCCTAGTCTGAAAAGTTTTTTTTTACCTCAGCTCCACTCCTGCCATTTATACTTGCATTGTTTCCATGTTACAATTACATTATGTGCTTTTACTCTGATTTTATGTAGTTTTATTCTGAAATATGATACTTCTGTAATGCTAAAATTACAGATCTGTGAATTATGTTTTCTAAAAGCAGAGTGATGCAGCCTTGATGGCTCAATGTGTGCACACTCGGCGTGTACATTGAACCAAACACACCAGGAAGGTCCCACAGGAAGGTTGGTGGAGGAGGGAAGGTGACCAAAGGCACGTTCAAGAAGGCAGGTCTTGAGATGGACTTTGAAGAGAGCAAGGGAGGGGGCCAGGCGGAAGGGTGGAGTTCCTGAGGGTGGGGGCAGAAAGGTGGAACGCCCGACTGCCGATAGTGGAGCAGGCAGAGCGGGGACATGCAGGGCTGGATAATAATAATAATAATAATAATCCTTGCATTTGATGTAGCGCTTTTCACTTCGGGAGGACGTCCCAAAGCGCTTCACAGAACACACTGTAAAGTGAATTGACTGTATATTTGTGGGCGAACGCGGTAGCACAGCAATGTCCCACAAACAGTTGTTGATTGAAAATGACCAATTTATTATTGTTTTGTTTTTTGGAGGGATTATTATTAGGCGTGTGGAGTAAGGAAACTTGCCCAAGGTTTCGCCCTGTCTGGAATTGAACTCGGGTCTCTCGCTTCCAAAGCGAGTGCTCTAACCACTGAGCTACAGGACTCCACAAGGATTAATCCTACAAGGATTAAACTTGATGGGGCAAGTACAAGGTACACTCCACTCCTGATCCTACTTAGTGATTTCTATTGAAACGCTTTGTGTGGATGGAAGTTGGGTAATGACAGGGTGCTGTCTAAAGTGCAATAGAGCCTGCAGGCACTTCCTGTCATACTTCAGAAAGATCACCTGGGTGAGATGCTGAAGGATACTTGTGGATTTGGAATGGCTGGTTTTCCTGAGTTCAGAATTGCTCAAATGCAGATCTGACAATAGAGATAATGATTGTCTCTACCTACAGAAGACACGTCTATAGATGGAGACTCTGGTGACAAGTTGCAGGACAAGTGAGCCCAATAACCATTTGTTTTTGTGCAGATGCCTTAACATTATCGTGAGAGCATTGCAGTCATGTATAGATATTCACATATATGCAAACCACCAATAGGTGTATTTTGGGGAATTGGAAAAATAGTCTGATATCATTTGGACAATGATATGAAGATTTTCACGTGGACGTGGAATATCGTTTGCCTGAAGAGGTTGTGTTATACAAGCTCTGCTTTCACTCCAGACTTAAGTTTCCAGAACCACAATATAAAAATAGCATAAAGCCTTTGGTACATCAATTATTATCGATTGTTGCCTCTATGCGATTTAAATTTGAAATTAAATTCAAGTAATGTAAAGTATTCTAATACAATGATTCTTTTTAATGCAGATACGTTTGTTGACTAACGGGTGTCAGCCTTGTTCAGTTAGATGCACCCTCATCTCTGAGTCAGAAGATTGTGGGTTCAAGCCACACTTTGGGATTTTGAACACAGTCTCAGCTGACACTCTAATGCAGTGTTGGAGGAGTGCTGCAATGTCGGAGGTAGCAGCCTTCGGATCCTGCATTAAACTGAATTCCCTCCTGCCTGTGCAGCCTAAGGTCACCTCCCTTCTCTCCCTGACTTGGCGTCAAGCTCTGCCACTTTTAAGCGCTCTGAGACACTATCCTGATATAACCGCTATATAAATCAAACTGTTGTTGTTGTTGTCAGATTCCTTGGCACTATTCAAAAAGAGAAGGGGGATTGTCCCAGGGTCCTGGCCAACAATCCCCCAAATAAAATTGGTTAATCATTCCATGGCTGTTTGTGGGACACTGCTGTGTGCAAATTGGCTGCTGTGTTCGCCTCAAAATATAATCATAAATAATGAAGTTAATCTTATGAAGCACTTTGAGACATCCTCCAATGTGAAAGGCTCAATATCAAATGCAAAGATTATTATAAACAAGAAAAATACTCTTTAAATTCAACCAAATTAGCAACGGAGAAATAAATACAACATTGGACTCCGAATGGGACTGTTTAATATGTGGTTTTCTGTCTATAGTTTTATATCTAAAATATGTGGTTTTATGTGAAAAGTGAAAGTATACTGCAAAAAGCTGTAATAATCAAAATGGTTTTGTTTTCCAGAAATGCCGGACAAGAAAATGTTCTATGTTGTTTTGGGAATGGCCCGAGGAATTGCATTGGCATTGAACTAAACAACATGATCGTGAAGGTATTTATTTCTACTCTTTATGTTGCGGGATAAATTCCAGCAACTCAAAATGAGGATTAAGTCCCATATTTCAGAACTCCAGACAATAATATATTCTAAATCTGATTCTGGTTTTCCTTGCTTTGATGTTACCAGTGGGGAGAAGTGTAGTAGACAGACTTTATATTTTGTATTTAAATTTAGTATTTTCCCCAATATTGGGAGCGGGTTTCTCAGAATGCCAGTGCAAGGGGTTGGGTTACTGGAATGACTAATACTGGGAATTAAGTGTCGAGGTCCCTCAATGGTGGGATCAGGGTATCTGAAACCCCCATTGCTGGGATGTGAGTGTCTGGGTCCCCAATACAGAGGTTTAGGTATCTGTAACCTGTCTCTGCCCCCTCACCCAGTACCAGGAACCAAGTATCTGTGATTCCCAATGCTAGGGTCTAAGTGTCTGGGTACCCAATAAGTATCTCTTTCCAGTCATAAACACCAATGATACTTAATCATTGGAAATAGAAGCTTTAAACTAGGACCCAATAAAATAGCCCCCAAAACAGGATTAAATGAGGGAGGGGGGACAGCCAGGTCACCTGTCAGTCAGACAAGTGGGTGGTGATCAGCTGTTGTCTCCAGATTGGGCTATTGGACAAGGTGCCACATAAAAGGCTGCTACACAAGATTAGGGCCCATGGAATTAAAGGCAATATATTAGCATGGATTGAATAGTGGTTAACGGGAAGAAAACAGAGAGTAGGGATAAACTGGTCCTTCTCAGATTGTTGGGATGTGACTAGTGGAGTGCCACAAGGATCAGTGCTTGGGCCTCAACTATTTACAATCTATATCAATAATCTAGACGAGGACATAAAACTTAAGATATCTAATTTTGTGGATGATACAAAGCTGGGTGGGAGAGTAAGCTCTGAGGATCATACAAAAAGATTGCAAAGGGATTGTAGATAGGCTAGGTGAATGGGCAAGAAGGTGGCAGATGGAATATAATATGGGGAAATGTGAAATTATTCACCTAGGTAGTAAAAACAGAAAAGCAGATTATTTTCTAGAGGGGGAGAGACTAGTTAGTGTTCAGAGGGATTTGGGAGTCCTTGTACACCAGTCACAAAAAGTTAGTATTCAGGTACAGCAAGCAACTAGGATAATGCCATGTTGGCATTTATTGCAAAAGGGTTAGAATACAAGAGTAGGAAAGTCTTATTGCAACTGTATAGGGCCTTGGTAAGACGGCACCTAGAATATTGTGTGCAGTTTTGGTCTTCTTATTTAAGAAAGGTCATACTTGCCTTAGAGGGGGTGCAGCGTAGATTCACTAGGTTAGTTCCTGGGAAGAATTGCTGTGCGCAATTGGCTGCCGCGTTCGCCCACAAATATGCAGTCAATTCACTTTACACTTTACAGTTTGTTCTGTGAAGTGCTTTGGGACGTCCTCCCGAAGTGAAAAGCGTTATATCAAATGCAAGGATTATTATTATTATTATAAGAGGGGGTTGACCTATGAGGATAGGTTGAGTAAACTAGGCCTATATTCTCTAGAATATAGAAGAATTAGGGGTGATCTTATAGAAGCATATAAAATTCTTATTGGGCTTGACAGAGTAGACAGTATGAGACTATTAGGAGAATCTAGAACTAAGGATCACGGTCTTGAGATTAAGGGCCAGCCCTTTCGAATAGAGTTGAGGAAACACTTCTTCGCTCAGAGGGTAGTGAATTTATGGAATTCTCCACCCCAGAAGGCAGTAGATGATCAGTCCTTGAACATATTCAAGACTGCGATTGATAGGTTTCTAAAAGACTAAGGGATTAAAGGATATGGGGATAAGGCAGGCAGATGGAGTTAGGTTAGAAAATCAGCCATGATCTTATTGAATGGGGGCGCAGGCTCGAGGGTCCGAATGGCCTACTCCTGCTTCAAATTCCTATGTTCCTGTGTATTCATTGCCCGGCTCCACCACAGGCCGCCAAGATCCTCATACTCGCATTCATAACATCCAGACTTAACTATGCAAATCCATTGTTACCAGTTCATTGGTAGTAAATGTACAACTGCCAACGTCACAGTATTATATTCTTTTACTCTTGCCCATGAGTTCGTCAGAATTCTTCCTGTTCAGTGAGCGGCAGAATTGATTTTGCATTTTTCAATGATCTTCATCTGGCTTTGAGAAATGGTTTGCTGCCACAAGGCATCAGCATAAATGCTGCTCACATTAATCACTGGAACAGTTTTTTTTTCCTTGTGTCATTCATTTTATTAGTAATGCCGAAGGGAGCAGGAAGTGCAGCATGACGAAGATTAGCTGTCGAAAGTGTTTGTTAGAAATGCTGATCAAGTCAAGTTAACAGCATTTGATGGAGCTGAGTAGGTGGAACCATATGGGCCATTATCATTATGTATAATTTTAGCCATGCAGTGAATGAATACATAACAGTTAATTACGTGACGACCGTTCTGGTAGAAACGGAGTGAGTTAGTTGTTCCACTGTAGAAGACAATCAAGGCCGGTGGTGGTACTTACTATTACAACAACGAGCACAACACTTCATGTCGGACAGCGTCTCATTTACAGTATGAATGTTCTATCAGATATGCATATGATCTGCCTTTTAAAGTTTTTATATATGAAACTTTCCAAAAAAAATTCCTATTATATTTTGTGCCTTCAGTCAGCCAAGGCTGCCATTGTCTTCATTGCCACCGCAGCTTCTCTTCTGGGGAGGAAACTCAGACAAAAGTAATTTTCATTTTTCAATTTTGGGTGATAGTGAGGGTTCTCAGTGCTGGAGAATGGAACTACTCTCAGCATTATACAAGCTGGCAGATTCAGCTCAACAGCAACATGCTTTTATAGAATGCCCTTCTCACAGGCAGCGTTTCAGAGCACTTAACAGTGGAACAGCTTGATGTGAACCAGTGAGAGAGGGGAGGTGACTGTAGGCATGATCAAAGAGGAAGGACTTCAGATGAGATCTAAAGTCATGCAACAACAAAATTACATTTGTATAGCACCTTTCATGTAGGGAGGACATCCCAAGGCGCTGGACAATCAGTGTTTCGGACCTGAGCAGGGGGTCGGGATCGGGCAGGGAGCAAAAGAGGTTGACCGCAGGCTCGGTCGAATAGGAGGGTTTTGAAAAGGGTCTTGAAGGAGACAAGGGAGGAGGCGAGGTGGAGGGACTGCGGGATGGAATTCCAGAGGGTGGAGGCAGAGTGGCAGAAACCCCTCCCGCCAATGGTGGGTCGCGTGAGGTGGGGGACATGAAGCAGGTCAGAGTCCACTAAGCAGAGGGAGCGCGCAAGTTGGTAGGGAGTTTAGGAAGTGGCAGAGGTAGGAGGGAGCAAGGCCATGGAGGGTTTTGAAGGTGAGGACCAGGATCTTGAACTGTATCCTCTGTGTGCTGGGAAGCCAGTGGAGTCAGGCGAGGATGGGGGTGATAGGGTCACAAGGCCTCGTGTGGAAAAGGACATGAGCTGTACAGTTCTGGATGATCTGCAGCTTATGGACGGAGGAGTTGGGGAGGCGAACAAGCAGATAGTTTGCGTAGTCGAACCTGGATTTTATGAATGCATGTATGAGGGTCTCGGCAGCTTGAGGTGTGAGTCAGTGGGGCAGTGTATCAGAGGTGGGGGAAGGCAGAGCGGGTCATGGCACTGATGTGGGGTAGAAAGGATAGTTGAGGATAAAACTATATCAAATGCAAGGATTATTATTATAAACAAGATGCCGTGGTTCTGGCCTAGTAATTTGGAGAGTGCATCCATGGATGGTGATGCTGTCAGCGCCTGAGGTGTGGAGGCGCTGATGGGAGCCAGTTAGGAGAGCCTCGGTCTTGTTGACATTCAACTGAAGAAAGTTGGCTCTCATCCAGGACTTGATGTCTGACGGACATTCTAGGGTCAAGGGTGGAGGCAGAGAGGTAGAGTTGGGTGTCATCCACATGTTGAAATTGACCCAATGTCTGTGGATGATGTCACCAAGAGGGATTCAGGCAGAGCATTCCAGAGATTCGAGGCATAGTTCCTGAAAGCACGGCAATCAATGGTGGAGTGGAGGGGATGAGGGCCATGTAGAAGGCTGAGTGGTGGAGGTGTTGCAAGCAGATTGGAGAGGTAGGGAAGTACTAGGGCATGAATTGATTTGTAAGTGAGTGTGGGAATCTTGAACTTGATCAGTTCTGCAATGGGGAGCCAGTGGAGCCTGACAAGGACTGTGTTGATGATGGTGCTGAGCCTGAACAGATGGGAGAATACGAGCAGTGGAGTTTGGGATCAGTTGGATTTTGTGGTGTTGAAGCTGGTGAGACAGTCAAGGAAGACATTGGAGAAAGTAGACTCAAGGTGACGAAAGCATGAATGAGGGTTTCAGCTGCGTTGGATGTAAAGTATGTTTAGAGGTTGGCAATGTGGCGAAGGTGGAGGAAAGCGGTCCTGGTCAGGGATCAGATATGAGGAAGGAAGGACAGCTGTGCACAAACTTGCAGCTGCATTCACCTAAAATTACTTTACAGTATATCCTGTGAATTGCTTGGAGATGTTCTCCTGACATGAAAAACACTGTACCAAATGCAAGTATTATTGTTGTTAGCACCATCATTGACTTGGACGTATGACATAGAAAGGATGTGTGAAAGGTTACTGAATCGGTGGATTGGCACATTATAAGAAGAATTTTATAAAACATGATCATATATATGGTAGACGATCTATGTCCATTTCCTTGTTACTTCCTGACTGGACTTCTTCAATGCCCTCCTTCACAAATGTACTCTCTAAATGTACCATCCACAAGCTCCAGCTCATTCAAAATTCTGTAGCTCACATTCTTATCCACACTAAGTTTGCATGCCCATTACCAGAACTTCCTGACTACCATCAAGATCCTCATTCTGATTTTCAAATTGTTACTTGCTCTCACCCCTACATATACCTGTGATCTGTTGTATGTTCCCATCCCGGCTGCCCCAACAACCTGCAGCCACTATGCCTCTACTGTCTGGAATGCCCTCCTAAACCCCTCTGACTTGCCCCCTCTCTATCTGTCTTTCAGAGCCGCCTGAAAAACTCTTCAAGCATGGCTATGGTCATCTTATTCTTTCCCACTCTCTCTGATGGGGATTTCTCTGTACCAAGTTTCGAGACATTACCCTTGTCAAAGACCTTGGATAAAACGCAAGTTGTTATTTTTACAGATGCTGGGTCTGAGCTAGTACTTTAATCATACCTTACGTGGAGCTCTCTGCATAGCTGACAGGTCTTCCAGAAGCCACCGATATCATACAGACAGTAGACCTGGGGTGAAAATTGCAAGATATGATATTTTAATGATACGGTTGCACTCAGAAGCTGATTCAATGCTGCCGGGGGGAGGAGAGTGGGGGTTTTCAATGCTGTTGTGGTTCATGGATCATGCACGGCATCAGACTCAGTCTGTGGAGTCCTGTAGCTTAGTGGTTCGAACACTCGCTTCACAAACGAGGGGACCTGGGTTTGATTCCCGGCAGGGCGAAGCGTTTCCTTACTTCACACGCCTCTGTTCACCTAGCATTAAATAGGAACCCAGGTGTTTTTTCCACTGGGGTTTTCTTTGATTTACTAGCTATTTATTTTTTAAAAGAATTCAACCATAAATAAATATTTAAAGTACGTTTTATATCAAAATTAAAAATCAGAGAATACTAAAATAAATATTACATATTTAAACTATTAAATACATTTATTTTCAGCAGTATACATAAATCCATTGGGCGTAGGCTACTTTTGTTTAGAGCTACAAAAGCATTATCTCTTTGATATGTTTATAAATTGTGATATTTCCTTCTAAATTGTAATGGCTTCAAATGGAGCACAAAAGAATTGACTCATTATACAAGCAATGGAATAAATTTTCTTCTTAATTATTCATACATCATATTTGGCTAAAATGCTGTATCAAATGTTCGCTTGATATAGATAACAGATTATGTATAAACAATGTTATGATGCTTAAAGGTATCTTGTTATATATAATAATAATCCTTGCATTTAATATAGAGCCTTATCACATCAACAACAACAACAACAACAACAAGATTCCATTTATAAAGCGCCTTTCACGTCAGGAGGACGTCCCAAGGCGCTGCACAGTTGGGTCATGACCCGAGCAGGGGGGAAATGGTCAGGGTGAGGGAGGGAAGGGAGGGAGCAAGGAGGGGGGAAATGGTCAGGGTGAGGGGAGGGAAGGGAGGGAGCGAGGAGGGGGAAGAGAGTCGAGAGGGGAGCTGAAGGCTCGGTCAAAGAGAAAGGTTTTGAGACCGGCCTTGAAGGAGGAAAGGGAGGAAGCAAGGCGAAGGCACTGGGGGATGGAGTTCCAGAGCCTGGGGGCTGAGAGGCTGAAGGCCCGACCACCGATGGTAGGGCGGTTGGGGCGGGGGACGTGGAGCAGACCAGAGCCAGAGGAACGGAGGATACGGGCAGGTAGGTAGGGGGATAGTAGGTTGGAGAGGTAGGAGGGAGCAAGGCCGTGAATGGCATCTTCTAGACATCTCAAAGCGCTTCACAGAATATACTGTAAAGTGAATTGACTATATTTGTGGATGAAACGCGGCAGCCAATTGCGCACAGCAGTGTCCCACAAACAGTCGTGTTTTTTTTTCTTGAGGGATTATTATCAGGCATGTGGAGTAAGGAAACTTGCCCAAGCTTTCGCCCTGTCAGGAATTGAACCCTGGTCTCTCGCTTGCGAGACGAGTGCTCTAACCCCTAACCTATAGGACTCCAGGACTTGTATGGAATCCCTCATAGATTAAGGACAAGTAATATTCAAGCTTCTGATTTTGATGTTACATTTTACATAATGTTTCTGCCTTAACCTTTGCAAAATGACAAATATTTGTTACAAAATTCTCATTGACCACTGCCTTTGTTCAACATCCCCCAAACTCCTTCCTCCTCCCTGGTTGATGGTTTCCATTGTCTTTGAAAGTCATTTTGAGAGGTTTGTTCTGAAGGTGCTATATGTTTTTATTTTAATCATATGGCCTTGGCAGGCAGCCTTTTTCTCCACAAGAAAACTTTGTACATTATAGCATTTGGTATGCAACAGAGCAGGATTCAACACATGGACAATTTTGCACTTTAATATATTTGTATGCAAGTGACACATAGGTTTAATGTGTTCTTGTTGTAGTTACACTATAAATACTGTACTGTGAATGAAATCTTGGGGTGACTAATTCAAATTTTAAAACTGTTTTCCACTTCTGCATTTACTTTCCTGATCTTCTAGTTAGGATTGGTGTTCATCTAGAGTTTTATGAAATACATGAGTTTGCATTTTTATTAGGTGACTGTAATTTTTTAATTATTTAACATAATTCATGAAATCTTATAACAGCAACAACAAATTACATTTGTATAGCACCTTTCATGTCAGGAGAAGCTCATAATCTCGACTGACACTCCAGCACCCCAGGAGAGCACTGTGTTATCCTCAGATGTCTGCCTATTCAAGCGTCCTGAGACACTATCCCACTCCTGTGTTGACCACCTTGTGAGTTCGCAAACCTGGCTTGTCGGATGTCAAACGACCAACTAGTGACTAATCTCCTTGGGGGGAGGTAAGCGAGGTCTCCTTGGAGCTGAACTGGCTCCAAGGTGACATGCCTGGCAACGGAATGTTGGAATCGAGTCAGTCCTTATAGTGTCTCGGTAGTCCAGTTCCTGAGCCAGGTGGGTCCACAGTATTCCAGGGCACTGCTGATGGCAGGACCTGGAAGGGCAGACCACACCATTGCATACTTTCCGGAATCAGGTAAGCAGGATGTGTCCCTCCAGGGAGAGAGTGCACATTCCATTCCAACAATCTATCTCTGGGATTTCCATGTATAGGTGGGGTGCAGGGAAATCTCAGCTTGGTTTGGATACTCTGAAGCATAGGGATGGGTTTCTGCATGTGTCAGATACCCAGCTGACACCCACCCCCCCAAAAAAATGTTCCTTTGCTAATATTGTAAATTCGTTATACAGAGCCTAGTGAGACAATCCTAAATTTGACAGTTTATTAGCATACACAATTCTGCACTGTTGCTCCAACCCACCCACTTCTCTTCATTGTATACATTGTTACTGTATTATTCTTTCCCATGAATTAGTCTTTGATGAAACTGATCTATGTCTGATTTTCTCTAAGGCTGCTGCCAGATATTTGCTGAGCCATTACACATGGAGCTTGGACCCTCCTACCCAAACTCTGGACTACAAGTGGCTTCCAGTCTCTAGACCTGCTGAAGATCCCACAATTAAGTTTATGTCATATTTTTGCCAAACCTAACACTAAGTCATGCTGTTGTGAACTACACGGATAACTCAACATATTTTCAAACAATCACAGATCTGCGTGATCAATAAGTCATAATGTAACTCCAGTCTCAAAGGATAGGATGGAATTGAGTTCAATAACACCACCTGATTTTCTCAGTTTTATATCATCAAATATACAACAGCCACCATCATGTACTATCTTTGACAGAAAAAAATTAAAGATCTGTCCTGTTGGTGTTTTACTACAACATATAGATTTATTAATTTGATTGTGAAAGGTGTGACTTTGGAATCAATAGTAAGTTATTAAACATTGGTAGCACATTGAGTAATGTTAAGATTTGCTGTAATCAATAAATCACTGTCAACTATACCATCACCTGATTACCTCATCTGTCAACAGGATCAATATAAAGGAATGCATAGAATTGTGCCAATAGCTGCTCTATAACTGAAACAAATTTCTTCATTCCAACTACTTGTGCTCCAAGACATGTAAAATCCAACAAATGAAAGAGGGATAAACTGAACAGGCTTAATCTGTCAAGAAGTATGATTACAGTTCATTAGCACCCAACCAATTATGGTTCTGATCCATTTTAGTGGATACATCACTGTTTGTATGCAACTTAGCCCAAGGCAAGCTGGTTTCAATCATTACCATACATATTAGCAACCGATGTGAGTCTTGCTCAATTTTGTCAGTCAAGGTCATCCTCTGTCACATGACTTTCAAATCACTAGCACTGTTTATTAGTCCCTCTGTTACTATTTACCATGTTAGCAACACAAGTTATATTTATGACTCACATTATCCATGGTGACAACAAACCATTTTATTACCAGATTATCTTATTAACCAAGCCCTTGTATTATTTTTTTCCTTTTATCATGCCAGGTACGTTTCTGGGCTGAGTTAGTTCTTCTGTCACTGCTATCTATTACAGAACCATAGAAATTTATGGTCCAGAAGAAGGCCATTTGACCCATTGTGTCTGTGCTGGCTCCCTTGAGCAATCCTTTCAGTCCCACTTATCTGCCCTTTCCCCATAACCTTGTAGCTGACTCTTTTTAAAGTATTTGTTGAGTGCCTGCTCGAAGGCCAGTATGGATTTTATCTCAACCTCTGCTCCCAGCAGGGCATTCCATGTCCTAATTTCTCTGTCTATAAAAAAAAATTTCCTAACCTCTCCATTTGCTTATTTACAAATTATCTTAAGTTGATGCCCTCTAGTTATTGATTGACCAACCAGTGGAAATAATTTCTCCCTATTGACTTTATCAAAGCCCCTTGTAATTTTAAAGACCAGGTCATTCCTCAACTTTTTTTCCTGTGGAAAAAGTCCCAGTTCCTTCAATCTCCACTCATCCGCCAAACCACTCATCCCTAGTAGCATCGTAGTAAATCTTCTCTGTTCTCCCTCTATTGCCTTGAGTGGGGTGATCAATACTAGAAACCGATATTCTAATTGCGGTCTAATTAATGATGTATATAAATTTAGCATTACCTCTTTGCTTTTAATAATATACACTCCTGCAGAGAAACTCTGATATCTTGCCACCCCAAGAGTAATGGCTCAAATGCCTACTTATCAGAGTAGACTAGTTATTCAAAGTACAGTATCTCAAAACTACAAAGTACTTGAATAGCTGGAGTATTGAAGGAAAGATTGATAAGTTATCCTTGATGAGTTTCATTAGCTTTTTCAACAGCTTTGCATACCTGCTTCACACCTTCAAGGATTTATGTACATTAACTCCCAAGTCTCTTTGATCTTCCACCCCTTTTAATATTTACCACCCGACATATGCGTGTGCTCCTTTTTCTTCCTCTCAAAATGTATAATTCAACATTCGTGTGGATTAAATCCCATTTGCCATTTCCCTGCCCAATTAACTAATCTGTCTCTGTCCCCCTGAAGTTACTTACAATGTTAGTTACACTCCTTATTTTTGTGTCATCTGAAAATTTAGAAATTGTGTCCCTGATACAGAATCCAGATCATCGTTTATATAAAAGAACAGCAGTGGTCTGAACATTGACCCCTGGGGGACATTACTATTTATATTTCTCCATTGCAAATAACCCTGTGCTCCCACCGCCTATTTCAACCAACCAACTTTCTATCCATGTCGCTATCTTTCCATTAATACCATTCGCACTAAATCTTTTTTAACATGCCTCCAATGCAGGACCTTAGCAAAAGCTTTCAGAAAATCCATATATACTATGGCCTTCAGCCTCTCTGCCCTCACTCTCTGGAACTCCATCCCACATTCCCTTCTCCTCGCTCCCTCCCTTGCCTCCTTTAAGGTACACCTCAAGACCCTCCTCTTTGACTGTGCCTTCGGCCACCCTCCTACCCCACCATCTCTACCCTCCCTGATCCCAACCCCCCACTTGAGTCCTAATTCCTGACTGTTCAGCGCCTTGGGAAGTCCTCCCGATGTGAAATGCACTTTACTGATGTAATTTTGTATTGTATACTACATCCACAGCATTGCCTTCACTATTTACTCGGTTATTTTATCAAAAAAAACTTTTAGCTTTGTCAGGCAAGACTTGATTTCAACAAATCCATGCTGATTGTCTTTAATCAACCCATTTATTTCCAACTGGTTATTTATATTAACATAATCCTTACATTTGGTTTAATATTATCCCCTATTATAACCTTTAAAAGTTTGCCAACTATGAACATTAAGATCAATTGGTCTATAATTACTTGGCTCTTCCCATTCTCCGTTCCTAAACAGAGGCATTACATTAACTATCCTCCAGTCTCCTGGCACAACTTTCAAATCCAAAGATATTCGAAAAATTATAAAACATTGGCTATTTTCTCCCCGACTCCTTCAACATTTTCAGGTGCTGCCGTCAGGCCCTGGTGACCTGTCCTCTTTGAGTTTCTTTAGCAGCACTTCCTTCTCTATAGCTCTCACTTCCAATTGCACATTCTCCTCTTGTACACTCTATAACCTCACTATTTCTCTCTTCTGTAAAAACTGAGGCCAGATACTCATTAAGTATCTCTGCAATACCTTAATTTTCTACCCTAGACTTTGCTTAATGCTTAATTGGCCCTACCTTTTCATTAGCTATTTTGTTTCCCTTCTTTATTTCCTATACACTGCCTGATTTTCTTTGGTATTATTTATATTTATTGTATGCCTCTCTTGTAAGTCTTATTTCATTTTAATTTTTCTAGTCATCAAAGGAACCCTAGTTTTAGCAGTAGCCCCTTTATTGATGTAGGCATATGCCTACTTTATATGCCACTTTGTGGCCATGAAAGGCTTCTCCTCCTGTCCTCACACCATCTTATAATAATAATAATAATCCTTGCATTTGATATAGCGTTTTTCACGTCAGGAGGACGTCCCAAAGCGCTTCACAGAACACACTATAAAGTGAATTGACTGTATATTTGTGGGCAAACGTGATATTATGTGGCATTCCTCAGGGCTCTGTCTTAGTCCTCTCCTCTTCAATATCTACATGCTTCCCCTCGATACTGTTGACCACTCTATCCTCCTCCACCGCCTCTCTTCTCACCTCAGCCTTCATGGTTCTGTCCTTGAATGGTTCAGATCCTATTTCTTACATCATCCCCACTTCATCTCAACAAATGGTTTCTCCTCTAGCCCCTGCACCATCTTGTGCAGCGTTCCTCAGAGCTCTGTCATGGGTCCTCTCCTCTTCAATATCTGCATGCTCCCTCTTGGTGACATCATCTGCAGACATGGGTTCAACTTCCACATGTATTCAGATGACGCCAACTTTACTTGTATGCCTCCACCCTCGACTCCAGGACCACTGCTGTCCTAACAGAATGTCTGTCAGACATCAAGTCCTGGATGAGAGATAACTTTCTTCAGTTGAACGTCAACAAGACCGAGGCTCTCCTGATTGGCTTCCATCAGCGCTTCCACACCTCAAGCACTGACAGCATCACCATCCATGAATGCACTCTGCATCTCACAGGGCCAATATGGAACCTCAGCATTCTGCTCGGGTCATGACCCAACTGTGCAGCGCCTTGGGACGTCCTCCTGACGTGAAAGGCGCTCTATAAATGGAATCTTGTTGTTGTTGTTGTTGTTGTTGTTTGACTCTTAACTGTCCTTCATACCCCACATCCATACCATGACCTTCTCTGCCTTCCCCCACTTCCGCAAAATCATCCGACTCCGCCACTGTCTCACACAGCAGGCCACCGAGATCCTCATACGTGCATTCATAACATCCAGGCTCGACCATGCAAACTCCCTGCTTGTTGGCCTGCCCAACTCCTCCCTCCAAAGGCTGCAGATCATTCAGAACTCTGCAGCCCGTGTCCTCTCCTACACCAAACCCCGCCACCCTATCACCCCCATCCTTACCCAACTGCACTGGCTTCCCATCACACAAAAGATACAGTTTAAGATCTTGGTCCTCGCTTTTAAAGCCCTCCATGGCCTTGCTCACCCTCTGCAACCTCTTAACCCCCTATCAACCTACCAGCTCCCTCCACTCCGTGGGCTCCAGTCTGCTTCACATCCCCACCATTGGCAGGCGGGCCTTCAGCCAATTTGCCCCCACCCACTGGAACTCCTTCCCACAGTCCCTTCCCTCGCCTCCTTCAAGACCCATCTCAAGACCCTCCTCTGTGACAGTGCCTTCGATCACCCTCCTTCCCCCACTGCCCTACACCCTCTCCTATCTTGACCCACAGCTCGAGTCCGAGACACTGATTGCCCATCTCAAGACCCTCCTCTTTGACCGTGTCTTTGGCCACCATCCTACCTCTACCCCTCCACCCCTCCTTATCTCAACCCCCAGCTCAAGTCCAAATCCTTGACTGCCTAGCACCTTGGAACATCCACCTGACATGAAAGATGCTATACATATGTACTTTGTTATTGAATCTTGTACCTTGGTTATCTCAGCTTTGAAAGTTCTCACTGCTTATCTACTGTCTTATCAGCCAGCTTTTCTACACAATTTATGCATGCTAGTTACTTTCTCATTTCTGAAATATTGAATATTGCCTTGTGTCTCTTTTATCCCTCTAATACCCCACATCAATACATAACCAAGCTATAAGATCAGGTTGCTCCCTAATTGTCACAGTACCAGATGTGGTTTTGAAGTTCAAATATTTTATGTATTCCTATCTTTCTCAGGGTTATCTTTTTCAACTCAGACACAAAATCTCATTGTCCAACAAAGACAGCAGAAAGGCAACTTGTTCACAACTTTCTGCTGATCTCAAGGTATAATTGGTCTTCAACGAGTGAACATGAGGCATCCAAGATAATGCATCTTTCAAGTTTTCTTTCCTATTTCTCCTCCCTTATAGTTTCACTCTCATCTGACCACAACTATCACAAATAACACAGACAGGCTTAATGCCCTGTTTCTGTGCTGTAACGTTTTAAGATTTCAGGACCCGAGATGGTCCATTTCTGGGTGGTAAAGTCCAAGTTTGATTGCTTATTGTGCTTGTACCAGCCCTGGGCACAGCTGGCAAAAAGAGAAGTTAGAAAGTGTTTTTTTTTACCATTTAGTCACTAGACCATACACTGCCTGATACTGGCAGCCAATCTAATGAAAATGCATAACTTTGGCTGGGTGGACATTGGCTTATAGAAATGTCACTACAAAGTGAAGGCAAGCCAGTAACATACATTGTCCACTGTAAACAATGACTTCAGTATTTTCAGGTTTGGCAATTTATTTATTTTATTTTTCACTTGCTATCCATGCTTGCAACTAGGTCAGGATTTATTGATCCAATGACAATGTTCTTCATTTACTGCTCATCATTCAACCAGTCCATGTTCATTAGTCCAGGGTGTCCTACTGATGGCTCTTGGCTGCATCCAGCCCGCGGATTGATTTCTTCTGGTCCCAACACTGTGTGTCCGGACCCCAGGCTTGGTCTGACTCAATGGGAAAAACAGCACCGCAGGGTGTCAGTTAGCAGCAGAACCTGTCAATCACTTTCAAAGCAGTAATGAGAGAGAGAGAGAGAGAGAGAGAGACACACACAGAGACACACACAGGCAGACAGAGAGAGAGATACAGACACACACAGGCAGAGAGACAGAAAGAGAGATACAGACACACACAGGCAGACAGAGAGATACAGAGACACACACAGGCAGACAGAGAGAGAGAGATACAGAGACACACACAGCAGAGAGAGAGAGAGATACAAAGACACACGCAAACAGAGAGGGAGACACATACAGAGACACACAGAAATTGAGAGGGGAGGGTGTCAGGGAGGGGGTGACAAGATCCACTTTGTAACTGTGCCCTGCAAAAGGCAGCAGAACCCGAGCAGGGGAAGCCTTGGTCCCTCCACCAAAGTGGAGTGTGTAGAGACAACCCCCATTCCCCCCACCCCCGCCACAAGGGACCAGCTCTATTGCATCCCGTAATGGGATAATAATGAATTGTTTGTTTCTTTCTGACACTGGAATTGTTTCTTTGAGATAGTGTAAATATATATTCTATCTACAAATGAATATATATTTTGATATTCATGATTTATGATATTCCTGTTATGGCGTCAAAATATCCTGAACACTGAGGCACATTAGACAGCAGTGACCATTACCACCAAAAATATTAATAACTGGATATAATCACAAGTTGGCCTACACATGTTCTCCCATTAGACAATGACAAACCATAAAGACACTGATGTAATTGAGAGCACTGTCTGGTACATTTCCTGCTACTATCCCACTACTATACGCAAGCGAGAGACCTGGGTTTGATTCCCGGCAAGGCGAAACCTCAGACAAGTTTCCTTACTCCACACGCCTAACAATAATCCTTCAAGAAAATAAATAAAATAACAATTTGGTCACTCAATCCACGACTGTGGGACACTGCTCTGCTCAATTGGCTGTCACGTTTCACCCACAAATATACAGTCAATTCACTTGACAGTATATTCTGTGAAACTTTTTGAGACGTCTAGAAGACATGAAAAACGCTATATCAAAGTGCAAAGATTATTGTTATTATTTTTATACCCAATAGGGCCTTGGCTTGCGGTGTTGCTAGGATCAATCCCTTCTCCTAGTGATTGATATCTCCCTCCAAATCGTGACTATCAGAGACCGCCCCAGAGGGTTGACCCGATACCAGCAAGGATCATTGGCTTCCACGTAGCATCCATGACAATAACCAAGCTGAGAATATGAGCTCACAGAACATTACATTCATATGAGGAGCTCACATGCAACCACTCTGGTGTTGATAGATGGTACACTGACACAGTGGCGGCAGACCCAGAGAGGTGGGGGAGGGGAGGGTGCGGGCGGCTAGTGCAGATGGATTTGTTCAATACAGAGGATGTTGAACCCGACGATCACTCCAGGGACCCAGCACCGAGAGCTGTTGGAGTAGGGGTAACGCCGATTTGCCCCCCCCCCGCCCCCACAACCAACCGTAAAACCAATCATCTGCACTGACATACAGGCTGACAGGAAACTGATACAGTGAGCTTGAATTGCAGTGTAGATTGTCAGATCACCCAATGGCCTCTAGCAACAGTCAATGAAAATAACTGCTCGAAAGCATAATGTCAGAACAAGTAGGCAAAATTGGCATTTTAAAGTAGCTGGTGGGACTGTGAAGAGCGAAATACAAAATGAGTGGTAGCAGTTTCAGGAGTATATCATTGAATTCATCAGTCAGTGTGAGCCATGCTGCTAGTACATGTCAGTCACTCCATTATTCACTAAGAGCCACGTTCCTGTCTGTGTCAGTTTTTCCATTAGTCACAATCAGTCCAGGTCAATCAGTCCATAAGTCACTAGCAACCGTATGTCTAGGCTATAAATATTTCCCACAAACTGCACCTTCACTGATCTCCAATTACAGCATCACATGTCGCTTCCATGTCAAGGACCAGTCAGTAATCATAACTTATCATTAGCTGCATTTAAGTCTGTTTTGATAGACAGTGAAGATTGCTTTCCCACATAAATGTTATTCTAAATAAATGTTTATCTTTTGTATGTTTTACATTTTTTTATCATCAGTTGCAGAATTAAAAAGGTATCAGGCGTATTATTTTTGCAGACTTTAGTATATTTTGGAACCCAAATTTAAAGCATTGGAGGAGCCAATATTTGGTCCTATAAACGAGTAATGAGATCGGAATAACAACAAAATTACATTTATAAAGAGCCTTTTTTTGTTGGAAGGATGTCCCAAGGTGCTGGCTAGTCAGTGTTTCGGACCCGAGATGGGGGTCAGGATCAGGGAGGGTGGAGAGCAGGGAGTTAAGGAGGGTGATCGAAGGTGCAGTCGAAGAGGAGGGTCTTGAGATGGGTCTTGAAGGAGGCAAGGGAGGAGGTAAAGTGGAGGGACTGCGGGATGGAGTTCCAGAGGGTTGGGGCAGAGTGGCAGAAGTCCCGCCTGCCAATGGTGGGTTGGGCGAGGCGGGGGGCGTAAAGCAGACCAGAACCCGTTGAGCGGAGGGGTGGGCAGGATGGTAGGGGATAGAAGGTCACAGACGTAGGAGGGAGCAACGCCATAGAGAGCTTTGAAGGTGAGGACCAGGATCTTGAACTGTATCCTCTGTGTGATGGGGAGCCAATGGAGTCAGGCAAGGATGGTGGTGAAAGGATCACGGAGCCTGGTGCGGGAGAGGATATGGGCTGCAAAGTTCTAGATGATCTGCAGCCTATGGAGGGAGGAGTTGGGGAGGGCGAAAGGCAAGGAAGTATGCATAGTCGAGCCTGGATGTTATGAATGCATGTATGAGGGTCTCAGCTCCCTCAAATATACAGTCAATTCACTTTACAGTCTATTCTGTGAAGCGCTTTGAGATGTCTAGAAGACGTGAAAAGTGCTATATCAAATGCAAGGAAATAAATAATCAGCGTCCTTTGGGTGTGAGACAGTGGCAGAGTCGGGCAATGTTGTGGAGGTGGGGAATGGCAGAGTGGGATATGGCACGGATATGGGATAGATAGGATAATTGAGGGTCAAACAAGACACCAAGGTTCACAAGATTGGTTGGGATGAAGAAGACCCTTTGGCCCATTCTTTTTTCAAAAATGACTCAGTGACCTGGCTTCTACTACCTTTCCTGGCTACTTCTTTCAGTTATTAATCTCTGCGTACATTTTTTTGAGGTTAGCCGGTTGTCTGACACATGTGGAGTATCCAAACCAAATTGAGAATTCCATGCATCCCACCTACACATGGAAATCCCAGAGATAAATTGTTGGAATGGAATGCGCACTCTTAGGATGCATCCTGCTTACCTAATTCCAGAAAGTATTAGGTGCAGGTTGGTAAGAACAAGGCTTGAGGATGTCAGAGTGTGCATTGGAGTAACTGCTGGAGTCTAACCAGCTAAAACTGCAAAACTTGCCATGGATATTGCTGTCTGGCAAGCTTTCCTTTTGCTTGCCCAGCTTGGACCACTCTAGCCATTAGGGCTTTGGCTTGCAGGATTAACAGGAGCTGAGTGGGATGACACCCTGCCCTAAGTGACAGGTCTGCCCTTCTGCTGATGAGCCAGGCTGGTTGCACTGTTATCACTATGCCCTGGAATACTGCAGACCCGCCTGGCACAGGAACTGGAATACCGAGACCGCCGCAGAGGACTGGCTCGATTCTGACATACCATTGCCAAGCGTGTCACCTTGGAACCAGTTCAGCTCCAAGGAGACCCCACTGCATACAGAAAAAAAATCCCTGATATCTGTCCTGAAATTATATCATCATCGACAACAACTGATAGAGAGGAGGCGAGGCAGAGGGGTAGAAGTGGGAAGTTCCAGAGATTGGCAACATAATGATTGAAGGTACAGCCACAGGTGGTGGTGCAGAGGGGATGGGAGAATACACAGTAGGCCTGTGCTAGCTGAGCATAGGAGCATAAGACAGAGTG
Source organism: Callorhinchus milii (assembly GCF_018977255.1). Lineage (NCBI taxonomy): Eukaryota > Metazoa > Chordata > Chondrichthyes > Chimaeriformes > Callorhinchidae > Callorhinchus > Callorhinchus milii. Next base: position 74,872,411 of record NW_024704742.1, on the reverse strand, counting down.
GAGTATGAGGAGATCAGAGATGTAGGGAGGTCCTGGGGCATGAAGGGATTTAAATGTGAGAGTGAGGATCTTGAAGTTGATCTAGTCAGAGACAGGGAACCAGTTGAGCCTGGCAAGGATTGGTATGATTGTTGTGCAGAGTTTGGTGTGGAGGAGAACACGGGCAGAGGTGTTTTGGAAAGTGCAAAGTGACCAAAGGTCCGGATGAAGAAGTCGTTTTACGGTTGTATTTGAAGATAGATAGAGGAGATGAGGCGGAAAGTTAAAAGTGGGAAATGTAAGGATGGACCTTGTTGAAGGTTGAACTCGAGTGCAACTGTGAGGATAATTATTATTTCTTTATCTAACATTTCATTGTAATACTTACAGTTCTAATGTAACTGAGAAAGGTATAAGGTTGGCACACGTCCAGCAAATAAAACAGGAAGTGTTTCTTTTAATTGACAGGATGTAAACAGGAGACCAGATGTTCCAACAAAGATGCTTTGATGCCGGGCCATCTAAGCAATCAGTGCAATCAACCAAGATGCAGAGCAATTAGCCCCCGCTTAGTGCTATTTATTATGTTGACCTTGAGAAACCTCTGATGGCAGTTCAGAGAAGGTGAAGATTTCATTTAATGCATCAACACAAATGGCTAACCAGATCCAGGGATCCGTAACAAGCACCATAAGCATTCAGTGATAATGATAATGCAATGCTTTTGATATTATAAGATGCACATTTGCCACAAGTCGCCGGGAGGAATAAGTGCATGCATGATGAAATATAAAGGTATATAAACACTAAAACCCCCATTAATCCTTTAAATGCCTGGGAGACGTCATTCACCACTTAAAATAGAAAATATGAGTCACTGGCACAGGACAGTTTATGTTCTTTATCCTATGTTCTGAAGTAGAAGCACAATTACAAATTGCTTATTGTATGTGCATTTTGAGAAAGCACTGTTGTTAAATTATAATCTAATGTAGGAAAATAAAAGAAACAATTGATTGAAATACTGTATTTATACAACAAATCCATGATGAAATCAAACATTTAAGGGCCTGGAAAAAGGAATTAAAATCACTCTCTGTTCACACAACCTTTCAGATTATTAAGTAACAAACAGTTATTTTGTATCGGTATTAAGAAGCAGATATTTATATGTTTTGTCAGAAGGCATGAGGTGAATAATGAATTCATATGGAGAATTGTTGGTTATTGGTAGATTTATTAATGCTTTTTGCATTTTGAAACTTACATTTGCAAATTTATAACAAAGAGGATGTAAAGTCTTTCCAAAACTTAACATCAGAGTCTGGACTGAAAATTTCATCCCCATTCATAACAAATGGAGGAATTCTTCTACCTTAGTGTGTAAAGGTAGAAGAGCTTTAGTTTGTTACCCAAATTACCCGCCTCTGACTGCACCTTACCCCAAATGCAGCCGAATCCCTTGTGCACGTGTTTGTCACCTCCCACCTGGATTACTCAAACGCACTCCTCACCGGTCTCCCCAGCTCCACTATTCAAATGATCCAGCTCATTCAGAGCTCTGCTGCAGCATACTGACCCGCACCGAACTCCATACCCATGTCTCACCAGTTCTGGCCAGGCTCCACTGGCTCCCCATCACTAAATGGATCAACATTGAGATCCTCACGCTTGTATTCAAATCCCTTCACTCTCTGGCATCTCCCTAACTTTTTGATCTCCTCACTCCCCATTTCACCACCCAGCACCTTCTCTCGACTGGCACCGGCCTCCTGCTCGTCCCTTGCACCCTCCACCCCTCCATCGGAGGTTGCGCCTTCAGCCACTGCGCTCCAAAACTCTGGAGCATTCTCCCTTAATCCCTCCACCTTGCCCCCTCTCTCCCCTTTTTCAAGTCCCGCCTGAAAACCTTTCTCTTCGATCGTGCTTATGACCACCTCCCCCCCCACCACCCCCAACCTGGCTCGGAGTCAGGCTCTACCATTGTTAAACGCTCTGAGATGCTACTCTGTGTGGAGGGTGCCATATAAGTGCAAGTTGTTGTTATTGTAAAGAGAATTCCAGCCTAAAGAAAATGACGCAATGCCATGATCCAGAGAATCATCAAAACAATTTCTCCAGTCCTGGAGAAAGTCTGGAATATACTTAGTTTAATCATTTAAGCAGTAAACATTTTGGAATTAATAACCTGAGCAAAATAACTCAAATACATGTGATGATATATTCGGGCTGTAATAAGTTGCACTTATTTCTTGGCATTGGGCACTGACATGGATTATTTATAAATTGGATGAATAAGAAGAGAATAAAGCAAAAAAAGAAAAATCAATGGGAATTAAGATAAAGCAGCCACAGTGATTTTAAATGTTATAGCACTACTTAATTGAATTTGTATTTTGGTGGCATTGTGACCTTTGCGGTACTTGTATATTGACTAAACTACCAAATGGAAATAATAAGTAAGGGGGTATATATGATCCAACTGAATCAATTCAGTCTGCTATTTCCCTCATGCTGTAAGATGCTTTGCTTTAACCTGGGAATGAATTCACTTTGTTCACGAATCATGGGGAGAATCATAGGGATCCAAGGAGGTGCAGACAAGGATTCTTCTCTGTCTCCAGTCTTTCCTGATTTGATACATGTTTATGTTTGAAGGTTTGAAATCAGAGAGGGAAGGAGTTTTGCAAAAAGATATAAGGAGAGAGTTCAGGAGAGTGGGCCAAAATGACTGAAAGCTCACCCACTGATGGTGATGCAGAGGGGATGGAGTTGTAGAATTGAATCAATGTAGCATATAAAGGGTTTCATTTCAGAAATGAGGATGGAAAAGATTAGGGAGATACTGGTAGCAAAGTTGTGAAGAGTGAGGCAGTAGAGAAAATGTGGGGGAGAGAGAGGAAGGGAAGAGGACATGGAGGATAAGTGTTTCAATTTTAGATATGAGAAAGTCCATGACACCTTTGCTTTTGGCATTGAAGGTGAGATTGAAAAGGCCATGATAAGGTAGAGGGAGGAAAGAGAAGAGGAGTCTCAGGTTGTTTTCTCCCTCTAGGATCATGCTGGGGAAGGAGGAGGATTGGCTCTGGAGAGGGAGAGTCAGTAGGTTTTGAAAACTTCAGAAAATACTTAAGTCTCATGAACAGATGAGGTGTCTACCTTGTTTTGGAGCAACCATCTCTCTTGGGTAAACAAACCTTATTATTATTAATAAACTGTCACCTGGCTTAGCAATTTGACCATCAATAATTAGTGAAGCATCAGCCTTCAATTATGTCATGCTGGCAAAAAAAATTGAAACATAAATAAATGTATTTAACAAAGATAGAATGATGAAAAGTAGTTATGAACATTCAGCAAATGTAACTATGAAATAACCGTTCTTTGCAGTTGATGCTGTGTTCTACCTGAACCATGCCCACCAGTTTGTTTGTTCTGTAACTCAAGACAAGACAAGGCTTATTCTCTGTGAGACTTTTCCAATCACCCAACTAAAAGTTGAAATAGCTGTGAAATAAACTCTGCCTTAAATATTGAAATGTTTCCTCAATATCCTTTTGTGGAATTCTATGTGACTTCTACTGAAAGCAAAACTTTTCAAAAAAACCACAGCCCCAAACCTCTCTCGGGGCAAAAAGTTCTATTTGTATAGCATTCAAAGAGTTTAATTTGGAAGCCAGTTTTCTGTAAGATCTATTAAGAACTGTAGAAAATTGGCTTGAAAATTAAGTCTGAATTCATAAATTTGCCAACAATTTGGACACTGAAATGCTATACAGAGTATAGACACAGGTGAGATTTCTCCTTCTGAATGTAAAATCCATTAAACTCGAGCCATAATTCCTCCATACTCTTCAGCAGCAAGGGAATATCTCCTGGAGATTCCAGATTGTCAGCACCTCTGGTCTCTTTACTTTCCACATTGGCTCTGAAGCTATTGACTGAGACAGAACCTGTCTACTAGGGAATTTACAAAGAGTTGCCTGTTTGTGTCTATGATTGACGTGTGCAGATGATAATTAACTCTAAACAATACAATACAGTTTACATTTACATAGTACCCCTTACACACCAGGAAGACGTCTTAAAGCAATGTGTCAGAAAATCTGATTTCCTCAAGTCTGTGTTTGGTCTCAATTATAATTTCAGCTGTTTAGTTATTTAAAATTTCAAGTGAGGAAACTGAGGAATTTTCTTTTCCTTAGTGTGATAAAGAACTTTAGAGACAAATAGGAACTGCTTTCATGATCAGATTTTTCTGTCTAGACTGTATTTGGTGAATTTTGCAATATTTCTTCATTGGATTTCTTAATGAAGAATTTGGAAGTACAGGAGGCAGGGTCGACCCTACTGCTCAATCTCGATCAATATTGGAGTGAGGTTCCCTCCAATCCATCTCATGCACTTCAGTTATGAGAGGAATTTCCTTTTGAATCTTTTTAATTAAGAAAACTTCTCATATTTACCCCATTGCTTCTAAACAATTATAATTTTCAATAATCTATTGTATTCCACATCAAAAAGATGTCTTAAAAGGCTTCACACAGCTGACTGGGAGTCTAAGTCTGGGGTCATGGGGTTTGGTAGGGAGAGCTGAAAGCGGGGGTGGAATCATAAGGGTGCTCAAAAAGATAAATCTTAAGATGAGTTTTGAAGGGAGGGAGGGAGGGAGGGAGAGCGACTTTTAAACTAGGATGGAATTTCAGAGAGTGGGTCAGTTTTGTTGATATGAACCAAGCTGATTTGTAATTTTGCCCACAGAACAGTCACTCTACAGTATATCCTGTGAAGCTCTTTGAGACATCCTCCTGACCATGAAAGGCGCCATAATAAATGCAAGAATTATTATTTTGTTTGATTTTGGGCAGAATCGTCATGTAGGTGATGCCCTGAAACTCGTTTTTTATTACTTCTCACTGAATGGTTGATCCCTTTTCACCTTTAGAAATAGTTTAAATGATTGAAAAAATCGTGCTAAAGTAAAACATTTCAAACAATGATTTGGGTTTTAGTTTATTATTGAATGTGGTAGAAACAATCACTCACAAAGTCAAGCTTTATAATATTTATAATATATATACTGGTTATACATGTAATCATTTTGCACTGATTCGACGAGAATCATTAATCCTTCAGGAAGAACATGATGAGAACGTTACGAAGAAGCTCCTTCAGGTAATCTGATCCATCTTTTAGAATGGCTACCCGACCTTCCTGCCATCACATCACCAAGTTTTTTCAAAAATGAGTCAAACTTCTGGTCTCGACGCTTCTTGGCAACCTGTTCAATTGAACTTTAAACCAACGTCCGGCTGCCTATCCAGGTGGATGTTAAAAATCCCATGGCACTATTCAAAAAGAGAAGGGAGTTTCTCTTGGTGTCCTAGCCAACAATCTCTCAAATAAAAAAATAGTCACTCAATCTATTCCTGTGTGCACATGGCGCCACATTCCCCCACAAAATACACACAGTCCTGTGATATGTAAAATACATGCCGTATATCCTGTGAAATGCTTTGAGGCATCTTGACGGTGACGTGATAAGGCACTATATCAATTGCAATGATTACTAAAAGGATTATTATGAATTACTCTCTTGGTAAAGAAAAACCTTCCTGATATGTGTCCTGAGTTGCTCTTTGCAACCCTGAACCTGAGTCTTATTGTTCTGCTCCCTTAGTTTACTTGAAAATATTATTTTGGGTTCATTTTCTTAACCTCTGTTAAAATCATGCATATTTCTAGAAGGTTCCTTCTTGAATCTTTCAATCGATTCCTATTCCGTGGTTTTGTGGGATGGTGCATTCCCAAACCTTGACTCTTGCCTCAATCCGATGACCATTCCACAATGATAGAAATTGAGAAGAATTTATGACCTGATGAGAGATCCTAACACCACTGTTTAATATATTTTGTTTACTTATATATTAAGCTGCATGCCCTGAATTGGCTGGAGAAATTATGAAGGTTTTAGTATAAAAAATATTTAAATTAAATATTCTTGTTACGTTGTTAGATTTGTATATACAACCACAACACCAACTTGCATTTATATATGATAGCATTTGAGAGAGAATTGGAGTGTCTGTGATCTTAAATGGATCAGCACGCTTATTCAAATAGAATCAGCAGGTTACAGAGGTAAAGAGTGTCGATTGACTCACTTCCAATACCAATGGACACAAGAGGATGACCTTTGTTTTCTTCCCTTAGACTCTCCTTCACATTCCTGATTTTATCGATTTTGTTTATTCTAGCTTTATTAACTAGGATTGCAAATTTCTTGGTTTATGTCTTCTCTCAATAACCCTTTACCAATAACTGAGTGTCATTGACACTGAAGTAGCCATGAATTAATTAATTATGGAATAATTTACAATAACTAATCTCACTTGGCCTGAAATTTCACTTAATCGTAGTCTGTAAAATAATTTTGTCTTACAAGTTATGATCGCTCAAAACTGTGGAAAATTCTTCAATTCATTCTTATTTTGGAAATGTTTAACTGTAAGTCGTGCAGCATCTAAAGGCCTTTTAATTTGAATCTCTTGTGATCTTGTGGTAAACAGAGAGAAATACTAAATAATCTGAAAGCTGTTTAAAGGGTGAGCACCACAGCTGGAGTTTTATGTAAAACTACTCTGCAGTCTTTTTTCTTTACAGATAATTAGGTTTTGACTCAAAGTCTACACATTCAAATTAAAGGTCACAAATTACCTGACAAGATTCTGTTGTGAGCTTGAGATTTCAAATGTAAACCTTGTTTATTATTTCCTTTAAATGCAATAAGTTTCCACACACTGAGCATTTATGATGCCAGCCTAAGCCACATGACATGCATGACTAGAACTGAACCCTGTTGACCCTGAATAACTATAAATGGACCCACAATGATGTAAAGAGCATTTTAATCTGTATCACTAGCCCAGTTGAGTTCACAAGTAGTCTTTCAAAGATGATCTTGTGAAAGGATGAAAAGTCGATCAGACAGGAAAAGTATTGAGAGTAGCTGGCGTCAAATTCATTATCATGGCTGAAAAGACCTTCTTGTTTACAAGCTATTGAAAGTAAATAAATAAAGCCAAGCCTCAGGCTAATAGCTGTCTTGGTTCAGGAAGAATGAAATTAGCAATTCAGGGCACTCGGGACAGAGGCTGATTAACTGTACAATCATTGCAAATCCTGTCCAGGTCAGGGACACGATCAGTCCCTTCAGATGCTTTCACCAGGAGGGCCTTTATTGTCTCACTTTTACAATTCCAGTCCTATTGTTGTACAAGGTCAAAAATGATTCAGATTTAGATCAACAGACAAAGGATTACAAGCTTTCAGTTTTCATTGTGTGCTGAGGAGGTTTGTCAACACTCCACAACCACAACAACAAATTATATTTGCATAGTTTCTTTCACATTGAGAGGACATGCCAAGGCGTTGGGCAGTCAGAGATGTGGACCCGAGGAGGGATTGGGATCAGGAAGGGTGGAGGGCAGGGAGGGTAGAGGTAGGAGGGTGTCAGAAGGCACGGTCGAACAGGAGAGTCTTGAGACGTGCCTTCAAGGAGGCAAAGGAGGAAGCAAGGCGAAAGAACCTTGGGATGGAGTTCCGAAGGGTGGAGGCAGAGAGGCTGAAGACCTGACCACCGATGGTGGGGCAGGCCAGGCGAGTGATGTGGAGCAGGCCAGAGCCTCCTGAACAGAAGGAGCGGACAGGTCGATATAGAATTAACAGTTCACAGAGGTAGGAAGGAGCAAGGCCATGGAGGGCTTTATTTTAAACTCTATCCTCTTGGGAATGGGGAGTTGCGCGATGGTGGGGTTGATGGGTTCACAGAGCCTGGTGCGGGAGAGGACCTGAGCTGCAGAGTTCTGAATCGTCTGCAGCTTGTGGAGAGAAGAGTTGAGAGGCTGACAAGCCTGGAGGTAATGAATTCATGGATAATGGTCTCAGCGGCCTGAGGAGGAGAGACAGTGATGGAGCCGGGTAATGTTGCGGAGGAGGAGGAAGGCAGAGTGGATCTTGGCACAGATGTGGGGTAGAAAGGACAGTTAAGTGTCAAACAAGATACCAAGGTTCTGGACTGGCTCAATAAGGTAGAGTGTGTATCCTTGGATGGTGATGCTGTCAGCACCTGAGGTGAGGAGGCGCTGACGGGAGCCACTCAGGAGAGCCTCGGTCTTGTTGATGTTCAACTGGAGAAAGTTAACTCTCATCCTGGACTTGATGTCTGATAGACATTCTGTCAGGATAGCAGTGGTCCTAGGGTCGAGGGTGGGGGTAGAGAGATAAAGTACATCCACATACATGTGAAAGTTGACTCCATGTGTGTGGCTGATGTCACCAAGAAGGAGCATGTAGATATTAAAGAGAAAATGACCAAGGACAATCACAGTCCTGCACGAGACAATGCGGGGGCTAGAGGAGAAGCCATCTGTGGTGATGAAGTGGAGACAGTGTGAGGGATAGGATCTGAACCTGTCAAGGACAGAACCATGAAGGTTGAGCTGAGAGGAGAGGCAGCGGAGGAGGATAGAATAGTTGACAGTGTCGAAGGCAGCAGAGAGGTCAAAGAGGTTTTTTGATGATGGGGGTGATGACGGCTGTTTTTAAGGGGTGGGAATGGTGCCAATGGATAGGAAGAGGTTGATGATGTCTGTGAGTCGAGGGGTAAGGAGGTGGAGCTGGAGGTAAGGAGAGGGGTAGGGATGGGGTCGAGAGAGCAGGTGGTGGGTTTCATTTTGTTCACTATGGTGGTGAGAGTGGAGGGACAGATAGGATTGAAGGTGTGGGGGGAGGGATGGGTAGGGGCCATAAATATTATTTGCTGGTAACCAAGGCCAGAGTTGGAGACCAGGACTCCTGATGAACACTGTATGATATTAAAAGTTAAATTTGCTCGCTCACCATACCCAGTCCTCTTTGCCCCCTTTTCCTCAGGCTAAATGGGAAACCAAATGCACTCACCCACTCTCAGCAACGAGTCCTTGCTAATGCTTCTATTAGGTATAAACTTTCAAACAGTGATCCAGTGTTCTTGCATAGTCCCAGCATTGTCCCAATCACAGTCCTCATGCACATTCCAGCATGCTTCCTTCCTATCACTCTATGTTGACCCTTCACCTTCCAGATAAGCTGTCTCATCTGCCTTGGTGACCAACTTAATTAATGTTTCATTTGCATCACTTCCTGTCCTTCACCCTCTTGGAGATTCCCTTTATTTAGTTTTTACTACGTTCCTTTGTGGAGTCATTACAGTTGGGCACCAATTTTGCTGACTCCAAACCTATTTTCCTTTAAGCAATTCCATTCAGTTCTTCTATGACATATCCAGTAGAACACAGGTTATCTGCACAACGATTATTCACATCTCTGGTTGGATGCATGTCTGGGAGATATGCACAAAAAATATCCTGTTTATACACGTGCTTTGTGTCCATACATGCAAATCATGTCCCTAGGAGCCTCACATGCAGAGAGAGAGAGAGAGACTTGGAGAGAAAGAAAGAGGCAGAATACACCAGAGAAAAAGGACTACAGAAAAAGAGAGAGAGTCTCAGAGAAAGTGGCACAGAGGAATAATGGCTGGAAGTCTGGTACTTCAGGGACGGTACATGTCTTCTGATGGATAAGTATAGATACTCCTGATGGATCAATGCTTTAGTTAGCATTGAATCCTGTTTGTAATTTGTGTGATGTCTGATTATCTGCACTGTAATTGGGCCGGTTCTAGCTAGTGCTGATAATTAGCTCTCTACTTATCTAAATGTCTGTCTCACAGCTGATATACTCCAACACCTAACTCACTTGCGTGCTAACCGATCATTCACAATAATCATTCAAAACCTTGTGCCACATAAATAAACACTGTATTGGTGAGAGTGACCTGATGTTGATCTTTGTGTTACGTGAAACTTTTACGCAAGATATCATGGTCTGAGTTTCACGCCACAACTTACACATTCCTTTGAAAAGAGCTCATTAATTTTGCAGTTTTGCTGCATCTGACCAGGAGGTAACAAAGTATCCTTCACTATTAGTTTGGAATTATTCTCACTCACATCTTACACCTAAATCAGGTTGAAGAGAGCTTTTTCCTTTCTTAAACTGACTGATAAATCTTCAAATTTGCATTTTTCTCAAGGTATAAGCTCTGGCTGGGGTGAATGACAAATTTGGAACCACAAAAGTGTTGGAGATGGGCTCTGGGACCTTGGATGTAAAGCCAAAATATTTGTGGTCTTTAAAGTCTTTATACTCACTCTTTCCATGAGTTGGAGTAAGTATAAAAATATTAAGAACCACAAAGATTTTTAAGCACTCTGAGACACCATCTAGCGTGAAGACGCTATATAAATGCAAGTTGTTGTTCCATATTCCCACCTTCAACTGTTGGAATCTAAAGTGACCAGTCACTGGGGGCAGGGAATCCTTCTACTCAGCTCCTGTTAACCCTGCAAGCCAAAGCCTTAATGGGTAGGGTGGTCCTAGCTGAACAAGAAGTTTGCCAGACAGTGCTATCAGTGGCAAGCTATGAGGTTATAGCTGGTTAGACTCCAGCAATACCCCAACGTACACTCTGGTGATCCAAATCCTTGGCTCTTGCCAATCTGCGCTTAATACTTACTGGAAGTAGGTAAACAGGATGCATCCCTCCAGGCAGAGAGGGTGCACATCACATTCCAACAATCTATCTCTGGAATTTCCATGTGTAGGTGGAATGCATGGAAATCTCAACTTGGTTTGGATACTCTTAAGCATATGTTAGACACCCGTCTAACTCCCAAAACATCTAATAAATTTGAACTAAATGTAATATGGCATTAAATTAATCCATCAATGAGCAAAAACCTATGACAAAACGGCTCTAGGTAGAATTTGAGGTTTTCTAGCATTCTTTGTGTTTTTTAAAAAGGATGTGTGATAACTGCCATTAGGTGGAGCAGCTTCGCCTCGTAAATCAGCTCAAATGTCTGAAACAACAGCTTTCCAAATGTAAATATGTTGTTGAAGCAATATCTAACTTATGGTATGTTTGTCCAACAGCTATTTCGTGGCCTAGATCAGTCAAAGAGAGATGCAAGCCCAGTTACTTGGTGCTAAAGAGGAGCAATGTATTCAGAAGCTCTCTGGAAGGAGACCGTCTGCGTATGTGCAGAATCTTAAAGTCATCATATAAATATTGTGTTGACTTTAAGATATTTCTATAATTCACCATTAGAATTTGGTCAGGTTATCCCTACTAACTAAGTAACAGTAATGGAGGCCAGGAGGCCTGAAAACAGACGACAACACCAGCTCAATGCATTGTAACTAACAGCTTTTCACTATCAAGTCATATCTCGTGCTTGAGGAGGTAACATACAATCAGATTCAGTCAGGACTCAGGGGATCTGGTGTCAGAAAAATCTTTCATATTACAATATGAGTAATGTACTAGCATAATAAGGGTGTATTGCAAACTTCAATCGCTTGTTCTCCCCAGCCCTGCTCACACGACTCAGCTATTGTTTGCCTCTGTAAACAGAGCAAATACACTCACTTGCAATAAACTGCAAAACTTGTGCCAATGGAACTCACAGAAATGCGTTACATCTTGTCAAGGCTTAATGACAAATATAAGCTGTTGGCATAGCAACTGTGACACTAAATCCCATATCACTTGCATGTGCCTCTGGAGACTTCTTGCGAAAGGGAAGTGACTGGCATGTGTGAACAGTGTCAATGGATTTATCACCAAAGGCAGCTCTGTTGCTATATTCCTATATCAATAAACCTGCGGGATTAATGGTTTCCACAGCATGAACAATGCATGAATGTTCACTTATGATCATGACTAACAGTACTAGGCAGCACCCTTTCTGACTCTGTGAAGGTGCCAATCAATCAGCCAGAAGAAAGAAGTTATTTAACAGGTTACTGGGATACAGAGTTTAAGTACTGCCCTGATCATCTTATATACACTCCAGGGACTAATCCAAAGGCATGCATTGGAGTTACTAAACAAATTAATTCAGTTCGAGCAAAGCAATTTAAGGCATTGACTTCTGTTTAATGGACAGCTCTCTCTTATAGTTGTACTTCTCTTTGACCGAGCCTTCAGCTCCCCTCTTGACTCTCTTCCCCCTTCTCGCTCCCTCCCATCCCTCCCCTCACCCTGACCATTTCCCCCCTCCTCGCTCCCTCCCCTCCCCTCACCCTGACCATTTCCCCCCTGCTCGGGTCATGACCCAACTGTGCAGCGCCTTGGGACGTCCTCCTGACGTGAAAGGCGCTTTATAAATGGAATCTTGTTGTTGTTGTGTTGTTGTACTGTATACTACATGGGGGGAGCATTTGTGGTAGGTGATATTATCACTCGTAATGATAATCACAAGCACGGAATTTGCAGTCCTTGACCTGTTCACAATTATTGAGGAAACCATTGTGTTTAAGTGCTCCGGGATGCTTGGGAAGGGCACTATCTGAATTCAAATTGCTGTTCTTTAGGGGCTGAATCACAGCCATGAGAACCATTAATGGCAATATTTTGAACTACTTCAAGAAATGTGAAATCTGCACTCTCTCCTGATTCAGGGTTTTCATATTGGCTGGCATACAACCCTCTTTGGCAAGTAGTGATCTTAGAAAAAATTCAAGTAAAAGGTTTGAAATCAAACAGCTATTCTAGTGGCAGGGATTCAAGAAATCAAATTCTTCCTTCAGCAAAATGTGCTGAAAATGTGCCCTCTGTTCTGGTGATCTAAATTAAAATATCCAGTGAGTCAAAACATTACACAAACACCAACAACTAGCCGTCCCTTTCAAAATAAAAACATAATAAATACTAAGAAATCAGACTTGAACTTGATATAATGCCTGATCATGTTGTTGAAACGTTTCAAAGATCTTCATAGGATTTACTGTAGAATGTAGTAACCATGTATTTGTAAGTGAATGTGGCAGGCTTCTCTTTTCGAATGGTGCCATGGGATCTTTAACATCTACCTCAACAGCACATTGGACAATAAATAATAACAATAATTCTTGCATTCAATATAGCATCTTTCAAGTGGGACGAGTCTCAAAGCACTTCAGGGTTGATTGTAAAGTGTCCGAATATGTTGTAGGCCTCATCGGAAGGATGGCACCTCAGACTTTGCAGCTTCCACAGCACTACACTTGGGAGTATCAATCTATATCATGAGAAGTATAGTGACTGTTTTTGTGCTGTTTCCTCAGAATAGGAAGCAGCTGCTGTCAGGCAGTGTACACATTGGCATCTTGTCTATGGTTTCTCAAAAGTTACATTTATTGAACTTTTTGTATTTGATTTTCATAGGGAAAGCGGGAGCAAGGTGGAAGGATTCAGGGAGAGTATTCCAGAGTGTTTCAAGTTGAAAACCTATAGCTTATCTGTTTGTTATCTTCCAACACTGGGCATCGCCCTTGTTGCTCACCTATGCACTTCCCCTGGGGCCCGTACAGCCCCTCATGCTACTGTGAACAGACCTGGATGCAATACTCATGTTCATCTTAACTGGAGCTCAGTAGAAAGTATCAGCTTGTCTTTCCATTTTCTTGCTTGTGGAAGTTGCGAAGGAAGTAGTCGCTCTAACCTTTTTTTTGTGCAATTGCATTTCAAATAACAACTGAGAGTTGAATATTTTTATTAGAATAATTACTATTTCACAGTGGGATTGAAAAGGCAGTATTGGCAGAGTGGACGGACGTTGAGATTGCGGACAGTGTTTTTCTTGCTCTTCCCCCGCCCCCCCGCCCACCTTCAAAAAAAAATCCTTGGAAAAAGTTGAAAAAGCCAGTGGTTAAACAAGTTTTAGCAGTGTTCCCCCCCGCCTCCCTCTTCACAATATATAACAAGAATTTGCCAGCAATCTGTGGGAATCAAAGTTTCAATTAGCGTGGCAGAAAACTGACCTGGCTGTCTTATCATCTTTGTTAAAAATGAATAATGTAGGGGAGAAGTTATCTGCATGGAATATAAAAAAAATGTTCAATCAATCCACGACTGTATGTGGGGCACTGCTGTGTGCAATTGGCTGCCGCGTTTCACCCACAAAATACACAGTCAATTCATTTTACAGTCTATTCTGTGAAGTGCTTTGAGACGTCTAGAAGATATGATAAGGCGCTATACCAAATGCAAGGATTATTATTTTATTATAACAACAAAATTACATTTGTATAGCGCCTTTCACGTCAGGAGGATGACAGGACAACCCAAGGCGCTAGACAGTCAGAGATCTGCACCTGAGCTGGTGATGGGGATCAGGAGGGGTGGGGGGTGCAGAAGGTAGGGGTAGGAGGGCTACCAAAGGTACGATCGAAAAGGAGGGTCTTGAGCTGGGTCTTCAAGGAGGCAAGGGAGGGGGCAAGGCAGAGGGACTGTGGGATGAAGTTCCAGTTGGTGTGGATGGAGAAGCTGAAGGCCTGCCTGGCTATGGTGGGGTGGGCGAGGCGGGGGATGTGAAGCATGCCAGAGCCCGTTGAGCGGAGGGAACGGATAGATTGGTAGGGGGTTAGAAGGTCCCAGAGGTAGGGAGGCGCAAGGCCATGGAGGGTTTTGAAGGTGAGGACCAGAATCTTGAACCGTATCCTCTGAGTGATGGGAAGCCAGTGAAGCCGGGGCGAGGACTCCAAGGGGAATCTGCACTCAGCTGATTTGGAAATACTAGCATTCTCTTTGCCTTAATTAGTGTTGCTTCACACTGAAAACAAACGCTCTTTTAAGGTTAATAGACAGCTGTGAGCCTTTTCCCTGTTAAACAACATAATCAGCATTTCTTCAGGGCATGTGAGTGGGATTGTTTAATGGTGTCACAGCCTCTTTCACAATCAATTCTGTTTTTTTTTAAATTTAAAATACTTTTCATTTTAAGATTTTCCAAAGGAACATAGCCCAACAGCAGCAAGTTCCACTGATAGCACCAGCCCAGGACTGGCCAGCCCTAGGACAGGAATACTAGGGTCACAATTATGGGATTCTTAAATGCATTCCATTCCCTAATCATCATCATCAGGGATAATGGTGATACGGCTTTTATGGCTGGAAAATGACTTTAAGGAAATGTTTGAGACTGAACAGCCTCTGGACTTTGAGAGAATGGGTTCTCCCTCAGGTATCTCACAATCAATTTGGATACCATGTTTTATATTTTAATGAGAGTTAGGATTTTGATGCCTTCTCACTCACTAGAACAGGTTTTTAACTTTAAAATGTTACTTTTAAAATCATTTTAGGCCAGTATCTGGCAGAGAAGCTCAGACTGACCTTGCTTGGTCAAGCAAAAGTGCTTGAAAGTTAAAATCAACAAATTATAATTATATATAATAATAATAATGATACTTGCATTTGATATCGCGCCTTATCCACCATTGAGATGTCTCAAAATGCTTCACAGAATGTACTGTAAAAGTGAATTGACTGTATATTTTGTGGATAAAATGCGGCAGCCAATTGATCACAGTAGTGTACCCCAAACAGCTGTGGATTGGGTGACCAAATTTTAATTTAAAAAAAAGTTTTGAAGGGATTATTACCCCCACAAAGTGTTCACCAATCGATTAATAACTGGGTTCCTACTTACTGCTAAGTAAACGGGCATGTGGAGTAAGGAATCTTCCTGAAGGCTTCGCCCTGCCCAGGAATCAAACCTGTGTCCTCTCATTTGCAAGGCGAGTGATCCAACCAATATGCTCTACAGGACTACATAATGCTCTTCACATAGAATAATACTATGTGTCAGCCTGACTCAGTTGGTAGCATTCTCGCTTCTGAGTCAGAAGGTTGTGGATTCAAGGCCCACATTGGAATGGGAAGGAATGGGGTAGGAAATCAAAGAGAAAAGTCAGTGCTAGGCAGACAGTGAAGCCTGGCGAGGATTGGCGTGATGACACATGGAGTTTGGTGCAGGTGAGGATGTTGGCAGTGCAGTTTTGGATTTAGCTGGAGCTTATGAATGGTGGAGCTAGAGAGATCAACGAGAAAAGGTTTCAGGAGCAAAAGGGGCAGGCAATGTGGCAGAGGTGAATAGGAGCAACTTTGGTCAGATAGCAGATCTGAGAGAGAAAGGATAGTTGTAAGTTGAATCACACCCCAAGGTTGTTTACTGATTTGCTGAGTTTGAGAGAGAGATTGGGGAGGTTAAGAATTTCAGAGTCAAAAGTGAGGAGATGGTGGCGGGAGCCAAGAAGGGTGGCTGTATTGAATTGCAAGAAATTGATGCTGATTCAGGCCTTGTTGTCTGACAGGTAAGTGAACAGTACATCAATTAGGTCTAGAAATGGAAAAGTAGATTCATCAGACTGCATAGGTCATGGATTTCACATTTCTTTGCTGATGCTGGGTCTAAAAAATGTTTTAGAAGCAAAATTTTAAAGTTAAAAAGTTAAAAAGAAAATTTACTGCCCCAAATTACCAAGGACGAAGGGCTATTGTTATCAGGAGAGACTGGAGAAGCTGGGTCTGTTTATTTTGGAGAGGACTTAATAAAAGTGTACAAAATTATGAGGGGTTTTGTAGGGTAAATAGGGAAACGCTATTTCCATTGAGAGGGAAATCAGTAACTGGAGGACATAATTATAAGATAGCAACAAAAATAGTGAAAGGAGAATTTTGGAGGAATTTTTTCACCCAAAGAGTTGTTGAGATGTGGACCTCACATAGAGTAGGGTGGTAGAGGCAGAGTCCATTGTAGCTTTCAAGAGGGAAGTAGAAGAATAGAGGCTTGAAGAGGTATGGGGATAGGACAGGGTGGGCAATGGGATCGACCTTCTATTCAGCCCATCGACAGATGTGCTGTACATTTCTATGATTTTTTGATTCCAGAAATTAACTCATGGAGAAATCATTCTCCCAAAGTTGGGGTGATCATTAGAAGATCTTTAGAAGAGCATGTTTAGGACTTGTTCTCAAATTTGTAATGCTTCTTAGTGAGCACCAGTGATAATAAAGGAACAGAATGTTTTAGCAATGCTGCAATTTTGGTTGGATTATGTGTCAGGGAGTTACAGTGTATGTAATCTCAGGACATACAAATAGGCTGAGGTTAGCATGAGTCAATGTACTATCACTTAGGAGAGTACAAATGACTCAGGAAACGTTAGTCAGAAGACTTTATTGAAGTTAAGTCTGAGCTTTGTTAGATACTGTTCACGCTATTTTCCCATTGGAACACCGCTTTTCTATAATTGTATTGAATTCTACTTGCGACCTTCCCACTAAGATTCAGTTGGTATATCACCCTCGTCTCTGGGTCAGAAGATGTTAAAACGCAGTCCTGTCTGCGTGTTCAGATGCATGATAATAATCCAGTGCCACTATTCGAAAACGATTGCCATTTGTCCAGGCCAATAATCCCCCAGATTTAAAACAACAACTTGCATTATTTAGGGTAGCGCCCATGCCCTGTGTGAAAGAGCAAATAAAACAGTCATTCAATTACGGGCAGTTGTAGAGCATTGCTGTGTGCAAAATAGCTGCTGTGTTCACCTGCAAACAACAGGAAGTTACACAAAGTTTTTGAGGTATTTTAATTTTAATGTAATAAGGCACAATATCAAATGCATTGACTATTATTATCATGGCTGTTTGCAGGGACGTCACTGTGCACAAACTCACTGCCAAGTTTCGCCTGTGGAGCACACAGTTAATACACTTTGCAGTATATCTTGTGAAGCGCTTTGAGACATCTCAACAGCGTGATAAGGCACTATATCAAATGCAAGGATTATTATTATTATTATTATTAGTCAAAACAACAGAGTAAACAGATCTAAGGGAACTGGTTTGCTTTTGAGTATCGTTTCAGATGCTGATCTCACTGGTGAGAGTCAGGCCATTGAGGATAGGAGAGTGGAATGGGTCACTGTGTTTAGAATTATGAGCTTTGTTTGGTTGCCAGCTGCACATTTTACAGGAAAACTTCTGGTTTATCTGACACCCAGTTTTATTTTTCTATTTTGCTGCTGAATGACTGATCCCTCAAACATCATTAGTACCAGTGTGCATCATGGAGGTGGGCACAGCTTTAAATACTGTACATGCAAATTGATGACCAATTTTCTATATGTGCAACCTTTTCCCAGAAGGATTTCTTTCTCTCTTCATAATTAATTTGCCAAATGGTATGCATAATTAACTATTTGTTTCAAAATGTTAGTATCTTTTCATAAATCCCGATGATGAAATATTGGTGCAAATAACACTCAAGATGTCCCCGCACAGTGACCGCCAATGACCACTTTCTTAACATTCACCTAAAAACACCATTGGTCACAAGTTTGCTCTGCTCTGGTGTTGCCCTCAGTCACGCCAGCAGCTGTCCAAACAATGTGAGTCATCTGTCTGTGCAAGTAACAGCAATGTGCCTCTTATCTCCAGGGGCAATGCTCCATGTGATATTTCTACATTGATAATTATCACATCGACCAATAATGCAATCAAAAATTTGCTCAGGGCTTCAAGCCTAATTTGCAGTGGTCAATATCATAAGATCACATTCCCCCTCCCTCTATTCTTTACTAACACATACATGGTCATTCATTTCCTGGCAGTTTGGGGGACAGTGATATGTATAATTTGAGTGCTGTTTGCCTATAAAATACTCTAATTATACTTCACAGAAATTACATGTGAAGCGCTTGGAGATATGTTTACATTGTATGTGCTATACTAATGCAGTCCTGTCTGCCTGTTCAGATGCATGATAATAATCCAGTGCAAGTGCTAAGTATAATAATAAAGTTAGGAATAGGTTAAGAATCAGCAGCAAATTGTCCTGGAGGATTACATTAATTTTACTATTTGCTTTTTATTCTAACTTTTTCACTAACAGTTTCTAACTGTAACCCAGCAACTGCAATCTGTGGGCTGCTTGCCTCTCTATTTTTCACCTTGAACACTGTGACATTAGAAATAAATAATTACAACGGTAAAGAAACTCCTCCATTAGGGTACATTATCACTATATCATTGGGACAAACATTGCCTTATTGCTTAATACGTTCCTTGTCTTAATTAGCACAAGGAATACGTTATGAAAAACTCACAATTGTTTCCCCATGACTTACCCTGTATCACCTTTACTAAATACTTAATAAACAAACAAAGAAAGAAAGAAAGAAAGAAAGAAAGAAAGAAAGAAAGAAAAATACTTTGCTGAACTCATCACATTGCCCCCAGACACCATTTCCCACAGTCACTTCCCTCAGTCCGCTGGCAGATAATCCATAAAACACTTTATATGAGAGAAATTTGCAGTTTTCCTTAAAGTGTTGCCTGTGCTAATTAAAGAGGGGATTATGTTAAGGAATACAATCATTTAAACTGCTTCAAACTCTAACCACTCCACAATTTCTTTATCTTTGCCCATTCCTGACATCACTTTTTCTTGTTTCCTCTTTTTCCCTATTCCTGTTCTTTTTAATTTGATCCTTTGTTTTATTATTTTCTACCTCAACCATTTTCTTTGACTATTTGCCACTTCAAATTATATATAAATGATATATAAGTGTGACTTAACATCTGCGACCAGAGCTCTCTCTGCCTTCTTGTCCTCCTTGACTTCTCTGCTGCCTTCAACACTGTTGACAATTCGATCCTCCTACACTGCCTCTCCTCTCAGCTCAATCTTCGTGGGCCTGTCATTGCTTGGTTCAAATCCTCCCTCTTGCACCTTCTCCTCTTTGTCGCCAGTAACAGCTTCTATCCCAGCCCTCGCACTCAGGGCTCTGTCCTTGACCCTCTCCTTTTCAATATCTACATGCTTAGTGACATCATCCACAGACATGGGGTCAACTTCCACATGTATGTGGATGACACCCAACTCTATCTCTCTGCCTCCACCCTTGACTCCAGGATCACTGCTTCGTAACAGAATGTCTGTGAGACATCGTCCTGGATGAGAGCTAACTTCCTGCAGTTGAATGTCAACAAGACTGAGGGTCTTCTGCTTGGCTCCTGTCAGCACCTCCATACCTCGGACGCTGACAGCATCTCCCTCCATGGATGCACTGTTCAACCCTCAACTGTCCTACATACCCCACATCCATGCCATGACCTGCTCCGCCTTCCCCCACGTCCGCAACATCGCCCGGCTCTGCCACAGTCTCACATTGCAGGCCGCCGAAACCCTCATACACGCTTTCATGACATCCAGGCTTGACTACGCAAACTCCCTGCTTGTCGGCATCTCCAACTCCTCCCTCCATAGGCTGCAGATCATCCAGAACTCTGCAACCCATGTCCTCTCCCGCACCAGGCACCATGACCCTATCACCCCCATCCTCGCTCGATTCCGCTGGCTTCCTATCACACAGAGGATACAGTTGAAGACCCTTGCCTCTATGTCCCCCATTGCCTTCATGTCCCCTGCCTTGTCCGCCCCACCATTGGTGGGCAGGCCTTCAGCCACTCTGCACCCACTCTCTGGAACTCCATTCTGCAGTCCCTTCGCTTCACCCCCTCTCTTGCCTCCTTCGAGACTCGTTTCAAGACCGTTCACTTCAACCGTACCTTTGGTCACCCTCCTTCCGCCCCTGTCCTGCAGCCTCCCCAATCCCAACCCCCAATTCGGGTCCGAAACACTGATTGTCTAGCACCTTGGGACGTCCTCCCGACATGAAAGGTGCTATACAAATGTAATTTTTGTTGTAGAAATTTAGGAGTGAAAAAAAAATCTGCCATCTGGTGTGATAATTTATGACCAGTTGATAATGATCACCTGGACAAAATGTGATATAACATCAATGTGATCCCCTCACCCCTCCTCCCAATTCAGACTGAATGGTAGGGGCTGTTGCCTCCATGGCAGAATGATTGGAGCTGCTGTCTGTGGAGTGTTTGAATGCCATGTCACAAGTTTATCTCAACCCAGCACCGTTAAGTGGCAGCTCCATTGATGGCCATGGAGGCTTTGAGGCAATCCATTGTACGGAAGTCATGGTTGGAGGTTCAAATTGACCACCACATTCACCTACAAAATACACAGTCACTATACTGTATATCCTGTGAAGCACTTTGAGTTGTCCCATCACATGTAAGGATTATTATTTTAAATGTTACGCCCTGGAGTGATAATTTTAACTACTGATAATTTATCACAATACAGTACATGCTGCAAGTTTTCTCTCCCATGTCGCGTTTTTCATCCCTTCATTTTTATTCCCTCCAGTTTCCACCCTCCATTTCGGTGGGTGTTTTAAAGGTAATTTGTACTGGGCTCTTTTTATGTTGGGTTTTGCAGTCCGCGACAAGCTGATACTTGGAAGTGTGACAGTCCCACAACTGAGTCACTCCTCAACACAGTGAGGCTGAAATTCCATCTTGTCCTAACATGTGGAACCATTTTGTCTTAATCTGTAAGATGACTCAGAACAGTGAAAAAAAACTTTAATTCAGTCTTGATTTAGAGCTTGTTGTTTATTTCAAGAACTTCAGAAAACTAGCTTCAAAATCAAGATTGAATCAAAGTAATTTGGCAAATCTGTTTGATCTTAAGATAAAATGGTCTTGCAAGGTGAGACCAGGTGTTCTTTCAAGACTCACTGTGTGTCCAAACTGGAACTTGAGGGCTATGAACTTGTCTGCAGCACTTCAGGGGTTAAAGGAAAAATAACATGATAACAATGAACACTCCTTAGTGTTTCATAGCAGTAGTTTCGCTTCAAAGAGAGTCATCTTTTAAATGGATACTGAGACTCCCAGAATAAAACAATTGTTACATGTGGAAATTCAGCATGTCGGGTAAAGCTCACAGCAAGATTTCTGCTATTCATTTTTCTTTTGAAATGTACAGTAGTCTGGTGGTGAACATTAGCAGGTAAAGCACTTGAAACAAGTGCCTTTAGCTCCCCTCTTGACTCTCTACCCCATCCTCGCTCCCTCCCTCCCCTCCCCTCCCCCTGACCATTTCCCCCCTGCTCGGGTCCCGACCCAACTGTCCAGCACCTTGGGACGTCCTCCCGACGTGAAAGGCGTTCTATAAATGCAATCTTGTTGTTGAAGTGATGATGAACATTATTGTTAACTCTTCAAGTGTCATGGATGGGTTCACAAGTCCTATACTGGAACATTGTTGCTGAGAGCACATGCCAATGAAATGACTCAATCATGCAATTCAGATCAATTTCCCTCTCCCCCATCCCCTCCACCACACACACACACAGCAGATTGTATCAATAATTTACTTGCAGTACAAAGATCCAAACAATAACCATAAGACATGTGTATTTTTTCAAAGCTGTAAGGATCAGAAGTAGGTAAAATAAATAATTAAAATGCTGTGTTCTCCTTCAGAGCACAAGTTCTTCTTTATGCACTGTCTTGAGAGTGAAGGTGGGGTAGCAGAATAGAGGTGATGGAGGAATGGAGTACCGTCTAGCCTTGAATACCGAAGCACTGAACTGGTCTAATGAAAGGAAAAAAACTATAAGGTGCTGAGGAAAGAATAAATGTGGCTTGTGACTAGGTATAATTGATATTTGTATGCTAGCAGGTGGCCAAACACCTGTACAAACTGTAACAGAAGGAAGTTGTTGGTGAGAAACTAACAGACAGTTAACTGTACGCCAGGGTACATAGGGAGACAAGGCAGGAGATTTGTGTAGCACTGACAGACATCACAAGGAAGTTAATCAGGACTGGGGAGGATCAAACAAACTGGAACCAAACAGATGTTGTTCCCAAATTGAAGAGGGGCACCAAACTAAACCTATGGTCCCATTAGCCTGACCTCAATAATAGGAAAAATGAGGGAGTCACTCATCAGAAAGGATGTGAAATATTATTTATATAAAATAATCTAATAAATGACAGCCAACATGTGTTCAGAAAGCTCTTGGTTGACCAACTTAATTAGACCATGTGAAATTCCAAATTGACTGTGGGAAGCCATAGGACATGTATCTAGACTTCCGAAAGGCATTTGACAAAGTACCACAGGAAGACTCTTTCACAAAATGTGGTAATTGATTATCATGGGCAAGATGTGGATTCAGAATTAGCTGAAAGGAAGGAAGCAGAGGGTCCTTGTTAGGTGACGGAGGTCAAAATGGGGAGAGGTACAAAGTGGGGTGTCTCAAGGGTCTGTATAGGCCCTTTCCTATTTATTGTATATATTAATATAATATAATAATATATAGTATTGTATACATTTATTGTATATATTGTATATATGTCATTTCATTGGCATGTGCTCTTATATTAAAGGGAGAACTGTAGAATCAGAGGAAGCAGCACATGTCCTGCAAACAGAGGGCAGGTAACTGACAAATGAAGTTCAATACGAATATAATCAAGGTACTACACAAATTATAATATTCCTTGCATTTGATATAGTGGGGCTTACCACGTCTTCTAGACATCTCAAACCACTTCACAGAATATACTGTAAAGTGAATTGGCTATATATTTTGTGGGTGAAGCAGCCAATTGGGAGTCGTGTAGCTCAGTGGTTAAAGCACTCGCCTTGCAAGCAAGACACCCGGGGTCAATTCCAGGCAGGCGAAACCTTGGGCAAGTTTCCTTACTCCACGTGCCTAATAATAATCCCTCCAAAACAAAACAATAATAAGTCGGTCATTTTCAATCTACACCTGTTTGCGGGGCACTACTATGCGCAATTAGCTGCCGCGTTTTGCCCACAAATATACAGTCAATTCACTTTACAGTATATTCTGTGAAGCACTTTGAGACGTTTAGAAGACATGAAAAGTGCTATATCAAATGCAAGGACTGTTATTATTATTATAATTGTGCACAGCAGTGTCCCACAAACAATAGTGGATTGAGTGACAAAATTTTCTTAAAGGGAATATTACCACCGGAAAAGCAATATGCCAATCAACTAACAACCAGATTCCTATTTACTGCTAGGTAAACAGAAGTGTTTGGAGTAAGGAAACTGGTCCAATGTTTCGCCCTGCCCAGGAATCAAACCCAGGTCCTCTCACTTGCAGAGTGTGTGCTCTAACCACTAAGCTACACATATAGGATGCAAGAACAGGAGACATATGTACTCCATGGATGAGATAAACATTGTCACACGAGAAACTGAAGGAGATGGATGTTAATTGACTCATGGCTCACTATGTTAACGCAGTGTGAGACATTAAAAAGAATTCAAAGAGGATACTGGGCTGCATTGCTAAATTAATTGAGTTTAGATTGTTTTCAAGGGTCATAATAATAATAATAATCCTTGCATTTGATATAGCGCTTTTCACGTCGGGAGGACATCCCAAAGCGCTTCACAGAATATACTGTAAAGTGAATTGACTGCATATTTCTGGGCGAACGCGGCAGCCAATTGCGCACAGCAATGTCCCACAAACAGTTGTAGATTGAAAATGACCAATTTATTATTGTTTTTGTTTTTTGGAGGGATTATTGTTATACTCAGGCTGTGCAGAAGAACTTTGTTAATGTGGGACAAGATCTTGTGTTCTGTTCTTCAATTAGTTTGGATGTTTGAAGTCAATGATTCCTTTGGGGACAAGAGGCATTGCTGCTGTGTGATGGGAAAACACCTGTCCCTTAATGACAAGCGGTCACAATCATTCACAATTGTTGTACATTTCTTGGTCTGCACAAATACACCCCTCAGGATATACTACCTCAATTTAGCAAAGATCAAGTTAGATTCATCAATCATGAAAAGAACTGGCTGCTTCAATTCGGTGGCATAGATAGGGTTGTGGTAGACCCGTCTTAGCTCATTGCTCAAAGGGAAAAGTACTTTGTCAGCTGATGTAGACATTACACTTTGGAGACCAGGAGGAGTTAAGTTCCTTCCTGCCTGTAATATTTTTACTAAAAGATTTTCCAATGTCTGCCTAACACTAGAAGTAGAGAGTTTTCTCTCCAATCAATTGAAATTACTTTAAATATGCATCTTAACACTGAATGGAATTTAGCAAAACTGGATTGAAAATTGCAAGCACATCTATCATTGTCACTTTGTCATTCAAGGACAGCAGAGGAAGCAATGTGCAGTTTAAGCGCATGAGTCACATTATATTATAGCTGTCTTCCTAAGCATGAAAAAAAAATCACTTACTGATGAAAAATGCATTTGCTGCCTGACATTCATAGTACTTTGATTTATTTAGTCAGATTCAATCAGAGCTAGTGCCAAGGCCAGAAGTGCCACTATTGTTGCAGTCTTAATGGGCATCTGAGCAGCAGAACGGAATTGCACCACTGCATGGTGAAACATTCATCTGTTTTGTTTCAAGATCAAGTGCAGGTTAGAATAAAATAAATCCATAGGTTCTACATCATTGCATAATTATATTAGAGCTCAGATATCCCAGAAAGATAACACTTGATTTATTCACAAAAGCTTTCCACATCCGCCTGTTTGAACTCGTTCTCCTGAATGTAATTGAACTGTTACACTACTAGAATTCTCTCACTTGGTCACGACAGGGAATCTTGCCTCGAATGTTTACGTGGAGTGGACTGTCTGACAACCTTCAAAGGCAAATCTTGGAGAATGGAACAAGCTTCTTCAGAGCATATATATAGCTCCCCAGCATGAATAGTCCTGCTCCAATGTAATATATAACAAACGGTAAGAATATATATTACTATATTTATCACATATTGTATCACATTAAAATACATTGAAACTTCTTGTCCTTTGCATGAGATATTAAACTGAGGTCCCTTCTGTCCAGGTAGATTGGAATACATGTTCCTTTAAGTGAAACTTTACTTTCAGCTTTGTAGCTGTCGTCCACAATACTCTTTTAGACAAAAGTCAGTTCTCTGCAGTGAGGTGCAGCTCTTTAACAGATCATCCTATCAGACAAACGTCAGAAGCCATTGCCATTGGAAGAGTTGCAAATAATACCAGTACATTTCTATTGATGTCTTTCTCTGAACAAAACATAAAAATATTTCAATGTTGTTTCCCTGAACAAAATATTAAAATGTTTAAAACATATTTAATGCTGCCCGCAAAATTGAGACATTTTGTGATAAGATGTTTATCAAATGTAAGGATTATTATCATATATTATATTGTTTTAAAGTGTACAATATTTCATGCTGAGCTGTGCTGCTCAGTCGGGACACTTGCAGGGAGTTCTTGGTACCTACTATACACCTCATAAGGACTCAAACCTGTGTATGTTGGATATCAAATGGCCAATGACTATCCATATGTGAGGGACGTGCATATGTGGATATGTGTCTAATTCGAAAACTCTTAAGCCTGGTAATGGGTTTCATGGTGTGTCAGATTCCCCGCTGACCAAAAACAAATGTACCACATACACAATGGATTGAGACAAACCAGCAGCTCTGATTCCAAAAACACCAGCAGCAGATGCATTGCTTCAATAAAAGGTAGCTCTTCAAAATGTCTGAACAGCGAACTCTCAAATCCTATTTCTAGATCCAGTGGTCTTCTTGCAAAAATCACTAAAAGAATGATTGTTTCTCACTAACAAGTCAAGAATATCCTTCAAGATATGTGGAGGGATTCAATATAATATCATTTATATTTATAAAGCAGCTTTCATGTCAGGAGGACATCTCATAGCACCTCACACTGCTGCAATACCTAAGCTGGGGGTGGGAGCTGAGGGCACGGGTAGGAATAAGATGACCGAAAGTGCGATCAAAGAAGTAGATTTTGTGATGGACCTTGAACAAGGTGAGGGAAGGAGTCACTTGGAGGGACTCTGGAGTTCCAGAGAGGAAGGGCAAAATGGCTGAAAACTTGCTCTCTGATGGTGGGATGGATAAGGTGTGGGGCCTGAAGCAGCCCAATGTTTGCCTAGCAGAGAGAGGGTTGTAAGAGGTCACAGAAATAGGGTAGGGGAGGGTCGGGGGTCAATTGAATGTGAGAACAAGCATCTTGAATTTGAAGAATTGATCTGCTGGAGATGCGTTGCCAGTGGAGTCAAGCATGGATGGGGATGATAGGCTCACGGAGACTGGGGTGGGAGAGGACATGAGCTGCAGAATTCTGAATAGATTGCAGCTTGTTTAGGGAAGATCTGGGGAGTCCAGTAAGCAGAGTGGTCAAGCTGGAAGTCAGTGATGTAAGCATGAATGATCTCAGTTGCTGGATATTTGACCCATATTGAATGCTCCTAAATACCTGATGGATGAAAAACATGAGAATTCTGAAGGGCCTTTGCTGAGTCAGTTAGGGTCACCCCTCAACCCTCTTTGTTCCAAAGGAAAAAGTCCAAGTTCCCCCAGTCTCCCCTCAAAGTTCAAATTGCTCATCCCTGGCATCATCCCAATAAATCATCTGTTTCTTGACAGATTGTGTGCTCTGTAAATGTATTGCCTTAACATTATTCCTGGAGTGGGGTGATCAAAACTGGACACAATATTCTAACTGAGGTCCAACTTACATTTATATAAGTTTGGCATTACCTCTTTGGTTCACGCTACTAATACTAATAATCCTTGCATTTGAGTTTGTAGAGTATAGGTTTTATGTTCTATACTCTACTTATACAACTTGGGATTCCGTTTGCTTTCTTTGATAGCTTTGTCCACCTGCCTTCTCAGCTTGAAAGATTTTTCCATGTTATTCTTTGGAAGAAATCCTTATTCTTCTTTCCGAAATTTATAACCTAGGACTCTTGGCAGAGTTCTGCAGAAACAGCACTTCCACACCTTATTAAATGCAAGCTACAACCTGAAGCTGGCCAAGAATACAAACTGATGGCAGTGACTCACCTGCTCATGGCTATTGTCACTTTGATTTGAGTTATTAGCAGTCTTGGGAGTATTGCTGTAACTCTGGTAGATAGGTTGCAGCATCTGAAAGATCTTCCCTTCCCACCACCCCCCCACCCCAAACCCCCACCTTGCCCTCTCCCTTGCCTCCTTCAAGGTTTGTCTCAACACTTCCTCTTTGACCGTGCCTTTGGTCATTCTCCCACCCTCACCTGCCTTGCTCTCCACCACTCTTGATTCCACACCCAAGCTCGGTTGCAAACCTTCACTGTCCAGCCCCTTAGGATGTCCTCCCATCGTGAAAGACGTGATATAAATGCAATTTGTTATTGTTGTTGTTTATCTGAACCAAGCGATACGTTTTTAATTTTCAAAATTCGCGCTATTTGACTTCCTCCTGCTGTATAAATGCAATTTGTTGTTGTCTTGGTAGGTAGCAGAGTGACCTCTCAGGATGATGCAAAAAGATTGCAACAAGATATAGATAGGCTGGGGAGTGGGCAAGTAGGTGGCAGATGGAATTCAATGTTAGCAAGTGTGAAATTATTCACCTTGGTAGCAAGAATAAAAGAACAGATTATTTTCTGGAAGGGGAGAAGTTAGATAGTGTTAGTATTCAAAGGGATTTGGGTGTCCTTGTACACCAGTCCCAAAAAGTTAGTTTGCAGGTGCAGCAAGCAACTAAGAAGGCGAACGGCATGTTAGCGTTCATTTCGAAAGGTTTAGAATATAAGAGTAGGGAAGTTTTGATGCAACTGTATAGGGCCTTGGTGAGACCGCACCTAGAGTATTGTGTGCAGTTTTGGTCCTTATTTAAAAAAGGACATACTTGCCCTAGAGGGGGTGCAGCGTAGATTCACTCGGTTAGTTCCTGGGATGAGGGGACTGACCTATGAGGATAGGCTGAATAAACTAGGGCTGTATTCTCTAGAGTACAGAAGAATTAGGGGGGATCTTATTGAAACATATAAGATTCTTAAGGGGCTGATAAAGTAGACACAGAGGGACTGTTTCCCCTGGTAGGAGAATCTATAACCAGGGGTCACAGTCTTAAAATTAAGGGTCAGCCTCTTAGAACAGAGTTGAGGAAACATTTCTTCACTCAGAGGGTAGTGAACTTATGGAATTCACTACCCCAGAAGGCTGTAGATGCTCAGTCCTTGAACATTTTCAAGGCTGAGACTGATAGATTCTTGAAAAATAGAGGGATTAGGGGATATGGGGATAGGGCAGGTAATCAGAGTTAGTTGAGAAGATCAGCCATGATCTTATTGAATGGCGGAGCAGGCACGAAGGGCCGAATAGCCTACTCCTGCTCCTAATTCTTATGTTCTTATGTTCTTATCTTCTTATGGTTGTTCGTGGAGACAAATAAAGAATTGAAATTGAAAACTGATGAATTAAGATCTGCTGCAGTTTATCAATACCACCAGTATTATAAGATGACCCCAAGATTTCTTACCACGGTGGTAGATCTGTCTGCCAACCAGCTTGTGAGCTCTGAGACGCTACCCTGCGTGGAGGGTGCTTTATAAGTGCAAGTTGTTATTGTTGTGCTGCTGGGCCTGGGGAAACCAACTGTACTCTTTGCACAACTGACTAGGGACTTCCTCCCGATGTGAAAGGCGCTCTATAAATGTAATCTTGTTGTTGTTGTTGTAGGGTCAGTGTCACAATATGAGGTGTGTAGATATATCTGGGGGTATCTGGGCAGGAGTCAGGGGGTATCTGGGCAGGAGTCAGGGGGTATCTGTGCAGAGTTCTCCCCTCAGAGAGAGGGGGTGAGTTAAGAAGGTACAAACCCATTGTACCTGGTGTGTGGAAGAAATATACTGAATACTTTCTTCATTCTAGACTTTCTTTTTGAAACACAATAAGCAAAATAATTGGGTGCACAATGCTTTTTATCCCAACCTGTCGGCAAAGCGATTACCACTTATAATCAGAAATATTGCACAAGCTCTTAATGTATACAAAACGACAGCACATCTTGTTCATAACCTGTCAAGTTAATCTTTAGCTGAAAATCTTAGTGCTTTCATGCTGGAGGAATTTAATGATGGTTGACACACAGGGAGGATGAATTGGTATGCTGAGCTCAATAGTTGTTTTGTGCAATTCTCTTTCCATTTAGGCTGTGCAGTGTTAAAAACTACATGTAGAGGCAGGCCAGTTCTCAATGCTTCAGCATGCAAACTTGCTTTAAAATATTTACATGGGCTTTCAGAACACAGGAATAACTGCTTTGGCAATGTTGTGGGAGGTTAAAATATCTCTTTGTAATATTTCAAATAAGAGTACAGATTTCTGGCTCATTTTCCTCCTCAGCACAGGAGACCTATTGAGGCTATGTTTCTTACTGACTAATTCTAATTCTCTGCTCTTGTACAATTTTAGAACAGAACCACCAAAAAATGTTTTTCACTTCATTGCTGCTTATGTGATGCTGCTGGTGCAAATTATGTATTTGACTAGTTAAGAAAAGCTACTGTATCTCAAAGTAACTCATTGTGTTTAGCATTTTCCACATTACAAGACACTATAGGAAATCCAAGTACAACTATCCTTCCAAGGTCATGGTGTTACAGGCTGCAAACCTTGGCAGGATTTTGTCTGAGAAGCATAATAAGCCATTGGGTGCTCTGTTCCACTTCCATCACCTATCAATCCTAATGTCTGATGCTAACACAAGTTTCAGGTAGTCCTTTCCCTTTCTATGCAACTCTCTCCTGGAAACAATTGGAACTTTGTTTTGTGAACACAGAAGATGAAGTGTGGAGTTTCCATCGATTACCGAGTCAGGGTTGAAATGTCTGAGCACATCTCCTGGGTCTCCAACACCAATTTTGCAGGTCTCAGCAAGCACAAGAGACATTCTTCTAAGGTCCCTGCCCTTGTCACAGCTTACATTCAACTGGACTCTGTGTGATTTAAAGTCCATTAATAGAAATGCTTTGCAGGTGAGAAACAAGGAAGGACTCAGTTATTCACTAACTCATGGATCTACTATTTACGTATCTACTGAGTCATGTATCTACTAACTAATATATCTACTAACTCAGGATCTACCAACTCAGTTATCTTATAATAATAATAATCCTTGCATTTGATAGCGCCTTATCATGTCTTCAAGACGTCTCAAAGTGCTTCACAGAATATACTGTAAAGTGAATTCACTATATATTTTGTGGACGAAACATCCAATTGCACACATCAGTGTACTACAAACAGTCGTGGATTGAGTGAATTTTTTTTTAAGGATATATTAGCCCCGGAAAAGCGATCTGCCAATCGACTAACAACCGGATTCCTATTTATTTATTTTGTGGGTGACATGTATTTTGTATTTAACTCAAGTACGTGGGAGATGAAATGTAATGTGGGGAAATGCAAAGTGATGCATTTTGGGAGGAAGAATGAGGAGATGCAATATAAGCTGATGGTACAATCATAAAGGGGGTGAAGGAACAGAGAGACCTGGGGGTTCAAATAGGTACATCTTTGAAGGTGGCAGGGCAGGTAGATAAAGCTGTTAAAAAAGCGTACGGGATACCAGGCTTTATAAATAGGGGCATAGAATACAAAAGTCAGGAAGTTATGATGAACCTTTATAAAACACTGTAAGGCCTCAGCTGGAGTACTGTGTTCAGTTCTGGGCACTACACTTTAGGAAGGATGTCAAGGCATTGGAGAGGGTGCAAAGGAGATTTACCAGGATGGTGCCAGGAGTGAGGGACGTCAGTTATCAGGAGAGGCTCGAGAAGCTGGGATTATTCTCCTTGGCGCAGAGAAGGTTAAGAGGAGACTTAATAGAAGTTTTCAAAATTATCAGATGATTCATTAGGGTGAACAAGGAGAAACTATTTCCACTGGAGGGTTTGTCGGTAACCCGAGGGCACCGATTTAAAATAGTTGCTAAGAGAAACAGCGGGGAGTTGAGAAATTTTTTCACATAGCGAGTTGTTTGGATCTGGAATCCTAAAAGGGTGGCAGAAGCCGATTCGATAACAACGTTTAAGAGAGAAGTAGATAATTATTTAGGGAGGATAAGTTTGCAGGGCTATGGGAGAGAGTGGGGCAATGGGATTGACTTGGATAGCTCTTTTCAAAGAGCACGCACGGATATAATGGGCTGATTGCCCTTCTTCTGTGCTGTATAATTCTATGATTCAATGATTTACTAACTTACATTTCTGCTGGCAGGTATCTACAGGTATCCTCTAACCACACTGGGCCAGGGCACAGACATGTCTTCAATAGAATGTTGACACTTCCCGTGAGTGACCATATTCCAAATCCACTCCTCTCCACCTGTCCAACAACTCCATTTTCAGGAACCAATTTCCATAAAGTGATTCACAGCGGTAAAGGTTACTTACATTGTGCATATTTTTTCTGACACAATTCTGAATTGTTTGATACTGAAAAATACAATTTACATTTATATATTGGAAGGACATCCCAAAGTGCATTCACAGTGCTGGGTGAGCATCCAAATTGTGGGTAGGAGCTGAGGGGGGTGGGGAGGGAAAAGATGACCCAAACTGTGGTCAAATGAGGTGAAGAGGAACATCTGAAAGCCCGCCTGCCAATGGTGGGGTAGACAGGGCTGTGGACATGATTGAGGCTGAACAGAGGAAATCTGGGTCAGTATAGTTGAAGGAGGTTGCAGAGATAGGATGGAGAGAGACCATGGAGAGATTTAAAGGTAAGAACAAGGATCTTGAACTGGGGGATGGAAATCTAATGCAGGGGAATGAAGATGAGGATGACACACTTGTGGAGCCTGGGGCAGGAGAGGAAATGATCTAGATAATTCTGTACCTCTGTGTCTGCAGCTTGTGTAGGAAAGAATTGGAAATCCAGTGAGCAGAGAGTTAGCATAGTCAAACCTGGAAATGATAAAAGCAAATGGATCAGGGTATCGGCGGCCTCAGAAGAGATGGCGGCATAGGCGAGAAGCAGGAGAGCCTCTGTCTTTCCTGGAGAAAGATGAGAGAAAGTTAGCTCTAATCCAGGACTTTGATGTCCAACAAGTAATTGGTTAGGACAGCATCTGTCATGTCATGGAATCAAGGGTGGAGACAGAGAGATAGAATGGGTGTCATCTTCATACATTTGGAAGTTAACCTTATGTCTGCGGATGATATTGCTGAACCAGAGCCTATCAATATTAAAGAGGAGAGGACCAAGGGTAGAGCCCTGAGAAACGCCGCAGGTGATGGTGCGAGGCAGGGAGAAGCTGTTGACAGATACAAAATGGAGGCATTGGGATAGGTAAGAAAGAAAACAGGAAAGGATAGAAACAGGAAGGTGGAGCTGAGAGGAGAGGCGGTGAAGAAAGATAGAATAGTTGACCATGTCGAAGGTGGCAGACAGGTAAAGGAGGACAAGGAGGCATAAACAGCCCTGGTTACAGATGGTGAGAATGTAATTTGTGACTTTGACCAAGGCAGTCTGTAGCAGTACAGAACCCAGATTGCAGGTTTCATGTAGGGAGTGCAGGGAAAGGAAAGAGTAAACCTGGGAAGCAATGACTCTTTCCAGTACTTTGGTGAGGAAAGGAAGGTTGGAAATGGGATGGAGGTTGGAGTTAAAGGTTTTGGGGGGAATGGGGTGATGACAACTATTTTGTAGGGGATGAGAATTGTGGAAGCAGACAAAAAGAGGTTGAGGATGTCAGTTAACAGGGGGAAAAGGATGTGGAGCTGGGAGAAGGGAGAGGGCGGAGGCGGAGTTAATGTGGAGGTAAAGGTTGAGAGAAGAGAGGAAGGAACAGAAGTCAGCAGAGGTGGAGAAAGAAGGGGTGAAGAGAAGATTGAAGTTGCTCAGAATGAGGATGTGGTCAGAGCAGAGGCTGAGGGAGGATAGAAGGGTGGAAATGTAAAGATTAAGGTGTTCAAATGAGCATGTTGAACATCCAATCTTGTGATCATGTGAGTCCAGTTATCAGCTTAATGTATCAGCTTTGACCGAGCCTTCAGCTCCCCTCTCGACTCTCTTCCCCCTTCTCGCTCCCTCCCTCCCCTCACCCTGACCATTTCCCCCCTGCTCGGGTCATGACCCAACTGTGCAGCGCCTTGGGACGTCCTCCTGACGTGAAAGGCGCTTTATAAATGGAATCTTGTTGTTGTTGTTGTTGTAATGTAGAAAAAGTCTGGCAGCATGTCCTGAGTTATTATACAGAATGGTGTTCTATCTCCTCATGTTTAAATCCCTTCACTCCCTGGCACCTCCCTATCTCTCCGACCTCCTCACTCCCCAATCCACCACCTGGCACCTCCACTCGACTGGTGCCGGCCTCCTGCTCGTCCCTCGCACCCTTCGCCCCACCATCAGGAGTCACGCTTTCAGTCACTACATCCCAAAACTCTGGAACACCCTCCCTCAATCCTTCTGCTTTGCCCCCACTCTCCCCTCTTTCAAGTCCCGCCTGAAAACCTTTCTCTTCGACCATGCTCATGGCCACCTGCCCCCTACCCCCAGCTCGGAGTCAAGACCCACCACTGTTAAGCACTCTGAGACGCTACCCTGCGTGGAGGGCGCTATGTAAGTGCAAGTTGTTGTCCAGCGCCCTGCGACGTCCTCCCGATGTGAAAGGTGCTATACAAAAGTAATTTTGTTGTTGTTATTGTATTTGCCTCGATGTTTCCACTTTCCTGCTGCAGGAAATATGCAGTAAAATCTCCTGTCTGTGTCTTCCTAACAGAATGGTTGCCATCATCTGCTTGCTGTCAGACATGGAGCTGGAGTCAGTGAGTCTGGATCATTCAGGACTTGAACGAATGATTCTGCCAAAACCACCGGATATTCACGAGATAAAATGAGGACATGACTCATATTTACATGAAAACAATGCAGGAGATAAACAGTTCAAGCACTCAGCCCCCTGGTATGCCTTGTACAATCAGATTAGGTCAGACCCTACTCATACACTGGAGGGTAAGAGACTGCATCCCAGCAACTGAATATCAAACCTCCTCCAGGGATAGAGAACAAAGTTACTTTTGTGATGTTTGTTAACAGTTTAATAATTTAGCATCGGGTGATTGCCATAAAACCTGCCTTAAATGGGTGTTTTCAGCACTTATTGCTTGCCTTCACCTTCAATAGTAAGAAAACTATACTGCCCTTTTGTTTAAATATGACACATTTGTATAATGGTATTCATAGAAAATAATTTCTCCACCTGTTGAACAACAATATGACACAAGGATGATGTGGGGAAAATTTAAAGGCAAAGTCACATAGAATGGGGAATCTAAGATGAGATTTCGGCTGTAGAAATGTATTCAGGGGTAAATTATCTCAACACAAGAATAACAACAACGACATTTGTATAGCGCCTTTCATATCAGGAGGATGTCCCAAGGCGCTGGCCAGTCAGGGATCCGCACCCGAGCTGGTGGTTGGAATCAGGAAGGGTGAAGGGCGGGGAGGGAAGGGGAGGGTAGGGGTATGAGGGTGACTGTAGGCACGGTCGAAGATGCGGGTCTTGAGACAGATCTTGAAGGAGGCAAGGGATACCTTGTCAAAGGTATTTAAAATGTTCCCTCGAGTTTAGAACTGGGTTAAGTAAGGTATTTTATTTTTCACAAGTATCCTTTTTGATCTATCACAAGAAGCTGCTTTCAACAACAACAAAATTACATTTATAGAGTGCCTTTCATGTCAGGAGGACATCCCAAGGCGCTTTCACTGAAAATATTTTGTGGAACAAGAAAGTCCCAAGGTTTAGTGGTTTGATGCATAATTTCAACAATTCTATTTGACTTCAGAATAGCTGCAGAATTGACTATTTTCAGACAGTGTGACAGCTTCATACAATTTGCAGTGACTGCTTGTGCAAAGGGAACAAGATGTTCCGTTTTGAGTTAGCTATACCCATTGGAATTCCAGTGGAAATCTCAAGACAGGATTATTCTTTATTTTTAGGAGGTTGTCGTTTGTAGCCAAAAAGTTTCACTGTTCTTGATGGGGAAGATGAATTTCATTGAACTTCTGTGAATCGTTCCTCTGATGTGTAAGTGGAGTCCTGTAGCTTAGTGATTAGAGCACTCGCTTTGCAAGCGAGAGACCTGAGTTCAATTCCAGGCAGGGCGAAACCTTGGGCAAGTTTCCTTACTCCACACAGAGCCTAATAATAATCCCTCCAAAACAAAACAATAATAAATTGGTCATTTTCAATCTACGACTGTTTGTGGGACATTGCTGTGCGCAATTGGCTGCCGCGTTCGCCCACAAATATACAGTCAATTCACTTTACAGTGTGTTCTGTGAAGCGCTTTGGGACGTCCTCCCGACGTGAAAAGCGCTATATCAAATGCAAGGATTATTATTATTATTATTATTGTTGACAAGCTTTATACGGTAAAATATCCACAACCTTAAAAGATAGATAATCTTAAGGCAACAGGCCAAGCACCCGTGACTAAAGAAGTAACTTTTAGAGATCACGCTGGTTGCCACATTGCCCGCCTCTGACCGTACGTTACTCTGAATGCAGCCAAAACACTCGTGCATGCATTTGTCACCTCCCGCCTGGATTACTCAAACGCTCTACTCGCTGGTCTCCCCAGCTCCACTATTCAAAAGATCCAGCTCATTCAGAACTCTGCCGCCCGCATACTAACCCCGACCAAACTCTGTACCCACATCTCACCAGTTCTGGCCAGGCTCCACTGGCTCCCCATCACCAAACGGAACGACTTCAAGATCCTCATCCTCACTCTGGTGTTCAAATCCCTTCACTCTCTGGCACCTCCCTACCTCTCCGACCTCCTCACTCCCCAATCCACCACCCAACGCCTCTGCTCAACTGGCACCGGCCTCCTGCTCGTCCCTCGCACCCTCCGCTCCACCATTGGAGGTCCCACTTTCAGCCACTACGCGCGAAAACTGTGGAACACTCTCTCTCAATCCCTCCGCCTTGCCCCCCCTCTCCCCTTTTTCAAGTTCCGCCTGAAAACCTTCCTTTTCAACCGTGACCTCCTCCCCCTCACCCCACCCAACTTGGAGTCAGGCTCCACCATTGCTAAGTACTCTGAGACGCTACCCTGCATGGAGGGCACTATATAAGTGCACGTTGTTGTTGTTGTTAGGCCCAAAGCTTCTGGGCCAATTATTAACAGCAAGTATTTGGGCTGAGGAGCAGGCTAATTCAGCCCTATTCAACAGATCATCACTGACAAAAAAAGTTAAACGAAAAAAAATCTTGAGCTTGATGTAGGGCCTAAGAGGCACCACACGGCTCTAAACATGAATTGAAAGAAAGGTTAGAAAATGATGTCTTTACACAGAGATTGGTTATTCTCAGCCACAGTCCATTGCTTGTGGCGGAGTCCATAAATTATTTTAAACGGAATTTGTTTGATGCTTGAAAAAGAGGACTGTCAAGGGAATGAATTGCTCACCTCCCACCCCAATAAAACAGGCAACAGAGGATAAATCTAAACAGAAAGTGTTTTTCATGGAATTATATAGATTGTTAAAGGGGAGAAACAGGACATTCAGCTCAACTGGTCTGTGGTGGCATTCATACTCTACACAAGCCTCCATTCATCCTGATTCCCTCTCTCCCAGACTCCTAACCCCCTTTCTCTCACACCCCTCTTCTCCCTCATGGTTTAAGATAAAAAGTGTTATGAAAGTGGGATCGATCTTGATTCATGTTGTTTATACTGTAATTGACTTGAACAAGGTTGAATGAAACATATCTCTGAGATATTGTGAGAGTGCTGTAAAATGTAAGATTTATTTTGAACATGAGGAGGAAATCCTGTCCATTATATCTACACCACAGTTTGACATCCTACTCATCCACAACTGAATATTGATCGTGTTCCTCAGAGTACTCTTCACATCTTTTTACAGTAGGGAGAACCTGAGAAGGCTTTGACTGAAATGTGATTCAAATTTGCTGATTAATGCTTAAAGCAAAGATATCTGATGACACCAGGTTAATAATTAATGTAGTGGCTTTCAATGGAGCGGAACAAGGACTGCATTTCAAGGTGGAAATTGAATAGGATCTTACAGTTCCACTAATTCCACTTCACTTCCTCTGCATGCTGTTCTCATGTACGTGTAGCCCACGATGGGGTTTCACTGCAATAGTCACAAACTGGATTTGACTCACCAATTGCAATTTGTGGTTTGCAAATATTAAATTATAAGATTCCCAAGCCTGGCAAATTCCAAAACAAGTCTGTCCTTTAAAATGCTGACCATTTCATCTGCATTATGTTGGATTTGTTTGGCTTGGAATTTACAATTCATCATTTTGTAAATCTCCCATGAATTTCTGATATTCACAAGCATAAGTCCTAATTAGTGATGAGTATCCAGTTGACAAATATACCTAATATGCCAGTGTTTTCCAGTCAATCAAAAGCTGGGAACGTGGGGGATTACTACCAGAGCAGGATTACAATTACAAGAACACATCATCAGTCGGGGAGCACTGAACTATCTCATAATAATCTTGCCTTAGACTCTAAGCAGAGGCTTTGGACAGGTAGAGGGAGAGGGAGAAGCCATTTGACTGTGGAGGAATGTGTGCTCCTACAGGATAAATAGATTGGCAGACTACTGTACACCTCCCAATCCATGATTTCAAACTATTTTTTGGATTACTAACATGAGGTGAAAAGTGCAATGTTTCTCAATAGAAAATGTTACCAAATCTGTTTACCTAGAAGTAAGTAGGAACCCGATTGTTATTTGATTAGTGGATTGTTTTTCCTGGGGTAATAATTGCTTCAAAACAAATTGGTTACTTCAATCCACGACTGTTTGTAGGACACTGCTGTGCGCAATTGGCTGCTGCGTTTCACCCACAAAATACAGTCAATTCACTTTACATTATATTCCTTGAAGCACTTTGAGATGTCTCGAAGACGTGATAAGGCGCGATATTAAATGCAAGGATTATTGTTATTAAGAGACATGGCAATTTCGAGTTGATAACTACACCAATATGAAGCCCCCGGCTTTAGTACAATGGTTAAACTAGTGCTATTATTAATATTTCAGTGTTGCTTCACAGGATACTGGCAACAAAGTAGAGAAGGTACAAGAGGTAGGATTCGAACCAGGCAACGGCAGGTCCGCAAAGGTTGAGTTTAGAGGAGAGGCGCTGTAGGAGGATATGGTCGACAGTGTCAAAGGCAGCAGAGAGGTCTAGGAGGACAAGGAGGCAGAGAGAGCCCTGATCGCAAATGTTCAGAATGTCATTAGTGACTTTGACCAGGGATGTTTCTGTGCTGTGGGCATCACAGAAAGCCCAATTGGAGGGGTTCACAGAGGAAATGGTGGGAGAGGAAAGAGCAAAGCTGGTACGTGACGACTCATTCTAGGGCCTTGGAGATGAATTTGAGGTTAGAGATGGGGTGATAGCTGGAGAGTAGGGATGGGTCCAGGAAAAGTTTTTTGAGGATGGGGTTGATGACAGCCATTTTTAGGGAGTGAAAACAGTGACAGTGGATAAAGAGAGGTTGATAATGTTGAATAAAAAAGGGACCGGAAGGTGGAGCTGGGAGGTAGAGAGGGGTAGGGATAGGGTCGAGGGAGCAGGTGGTGGGATTCATTTTTGAAATGGTGGAGGTGTGGGACGAGAGGGAGACAGGGTCAAAGGTGTATAGGGAGGGATGGGTTGGGGTCAGGACAGGAGTGGGAGGTGGCAAGGGCGTAGTGGTAGATGAGGGAGAGGTAGCTGAATGAATCCCATCGATTTTGGATTTAAGCAAGTCCAACATCTCCTCGGAGTTAGAATTGGAGGAGAGGATGGGCAAGGCGCAGGTAGGTGGATGGTGGAGGTGATTCGTGGTGGAGAAGAGGAGCCTGAGATTGTCCTTGGCCTCCAAAATTATTTTGGAGTCAAAGGATGCGAGGGCACAGTGGTAAGTTCTAGTGTGGTCAAGCCAGATCTACCGATGGACCGTTGGGTTTGATTTGGTCCAAGTGCATTCGGCAGCGCGCACTTGTCCTTTGAGGGATCGGAGATGGCTGATGTACCAGGGGGATTTCAGTGAATATGAGGCAGTTCGGGAGGTGAGGGGAGCAAGAGAGTCGAGGGTGGATGAGAGGGAGTTGTGGAGAAGAGAAAGCCAGGAGGTTGGGTTATTGTGAGAGGAGGCCCAGAAGGGCAGGAGTTCGGATGACTCCAGGGCAGTGAAGAGGGAGTGGGGGGAGATTTTTTTCTATGGGCTGTAGGTGATAGAAGTGGGTTAAGTAGGGGGAATGGAGACGGAGATGTTAAGGTAAATGAAGTAGTTGTCTGAGATGGCTTCATTAGTGATGGTGATGTCCGAGATGGTGAGACCCTGGGTGATTACCAGGTCGAGGAGTGACCGTGGACTGGGTGGCGGAGTGGATGTAGAGGGAGAGGTTGAGGGAGGAGAGGATAGAGGAAAAGTCAGCAGAGGTAGAGCAGGAGGGGGTGAAGTCGAGGTTGAAGTCGCCTAGGATGAGGAAGCGTTCGGAACAGAAGGAGAGGGAAAATAGGAGGGTGGAGATGTTGGGGAGGAAGGTGGGAGACTATACCTCTAACAATGCAGTGCTGAGACGATACAAAGTCACATTCCTGACATGGGGCCTGAACCCACAATCTTCTGACTCAGAGGCAAGAATGCTTTGGATTGAGCCAGCCTGACACTTTAAATCATATGTTTCACCCTCTTGTTTGAGGAATTATAATAATTAAACGGTTTGGCAGTAAATGCCTTTTGAACTAATGAATCCAAATCTTTCTGAAGGATTTCTATTTAAAAAGTGTTCTTTTTTTTATTACCTCAAATGTAGATATGTCACCTGGTCAGGATGGATGCATCTTAAATTGCTGAGGGAAGTAACAGTGCAAATAGTGGAGGCTCTGGCTACAGTCTTTCAATCCTTCTTGGATATGAAAGTGGTGCCAGAGGTCTGGAGGGTTGCTAATGTTACTCCCCTGTCCAAAAAAGGGGAGAGGGATAAACCTGGTAACTTCAGGCCCGGCATCCTAACTTCAGTTGTTGGAAAACTTCTAGAGACCATAATCCGGAACAAAATTGATTTTCAGTTCGAAAAACATGAAAAAAAGGACAGCCAACGCAGATTTGTTAAAGGCGAATCGTGCCTAACTAACTTGATTGAGTTCTTTGATGACGTAATGAAGAGGATTGATGAAGGTAATGCAGTTGATAATAATAATAATCTTTGCATTTGATATAACGCCATATCATGTCTTTGAGACGACTCAAAGCGCTTCACAGAATATAAAGTGAATTAACTGTACATATTGTGGGTGAGCGTGCAGAGGAGATTACAAGGATGATACCAGGGATGAGGGAATACAATTATGTAGAGAGACTAGATAGGCTGGGATTATTCGTCTTAGAGCAGAGAAGGTTGAGGGGAGATTTAATGGAGATATTCACAATTATGAGAGGTTTGATTGAGTAGATGAGTTGGGTGGGTCGGTAACCAGAGGACACAGATAATAATAATAATAATAATAATAGATTTAAGATAATTGGCAAAAGAACTAGAGGGGATACGAGGGAAACATTTTTTTACCCAGAGAGTTATTACGATCTGGAATGCACTGCCTGAAAGGGTGATGGTGGTTTAAGCAGATTCGATAGTAGATTTCAAAAGGGAATTGGATAGGTATTTAAAAAGAAAATAATTGCAGGGCCATGGGGTAAGACCGTGGTATGGGACTAGGTGGTAGCGTTTTCAATCAGCCGGCACAGGCACAATTTACAATGTGTTGTAAGATTCAATGATTCTATGATTCTATGCCTCCTTGTTTTAGTCAGTTAAGACCATTTTGTTTCAGAATTTAAATTATTATTATTATCAATCCATTTATGGGAAATTCAGTCTTAATTTGAAAGCTGTTTCTTTTTATAAAAATTGAGGAAAAACAACTTCCAGATTCAGATTGAATTTAATTGAGCTTAAGAATGTTCCACAATTCTGGGCTGTCTTACATTTTACAACAGAATGATCTTAATAGGATAATACCATAAGTAAGTTCAGACCTCATAGATCCCAGAAACATGTTTCATTTTTAGTGATAGACTCAGAGGTCCAAACTCTCAATTACAATAAATATTATCACACGTCAAGCCAGAGGAGGGAAGAGGAGCTCCTAACATATTGCCATTTCGCAGATTGTTAAGAACTTTGAGACTTCCTCCTAAATGCGAAAGGTGCTATATAAATGTAAATTATATTATATTATAATGTAGTTCTATTAGTAAAAACAACAGAAAGGAAAAACAAACATTAGCAGATTGATAGAACTTGCATATGTAAATATTATTTAACAGCATTTGGAAACGGAATGAAATGTTTAATATTATGAAACACCTCTTTCGGCTTGTAGAGGGATTCAAAACAAAGGGAACATCATCAAAACAATTAGAACTAAAATCCTTAGAGGTGGAATCAGAAACTGCTTCTTCACACTGAGGGTTGTTAAAATGTGGAGTCCTCGGAAACAGAAGGCTGTGAAGGCCGATTTAAAAGAAGGAAAAGGAAGTAAGGGTATTAAGGACTATGGAGAAAGGCACAGAAATGGAATTACAATATCTGCCATGATCTATTGACCTGGTGGAACAAGCACGGTGGGCTGAAAGACGTCCTAACTTTGTGCTCCACGAGTGAGGTCTGTACTGCACTGAAGACATGGTTAGTGCTGCATTATTCAGTTCGATATGTTAGTTCTGCCTGGTTCAGTGGTAGCACGCTCACCTCTGGGTCAGAAGATTGTGGGTTCGAGCCCCAATGTTGGAATTTGGTATCACACAGCCCATTGCAGTGCTGGGGGTATGCTGCATTGCCAGAGATGCCGTCCTTTGGATGAGACGTTAAACCGAGGTCCCATCTGCCTGTTCAGGTGGTTGCTAAAGATCCCACGGCACTATTTAAAAAGAGAAAGGAGCTTCTTCCAATGTCCCAACCAACAATTCCCCAAATAAAATAGGTGATTCACTTCATGACTCTTAGTAGGACATTCCTGTGAGTAAAATGGCTGCCGTGATCATCCACAAAACACACAGGCATTGCACTTTACAGCATATTGGGACTTTACATACTGGGACGTCCTCCCAACGTGAAAGGCATTATACAAGCGTAATTTTGTTGTTGTGGTTGTTGTAATTGTATATCCCGTGAAGAGCTTCAGCATATCCACCTAATGTGACAGAAGCTAGGCCAAATTTAAGATTATTATTATTGCATAGCCCACATCATTGTAGTCTGATAATCTCTACTCCACAGTGAGGTTTCTTATTTATAGTATTTTATTACTCTTTCCTTCCATATGCAAAACATATGATGAGAAGGGGTATTCGCTCACCTCATTATTTGCAATCTGATTCTCTATCTGCTTCAGGTACAGCTGTAACTGTCAGATCCTATCAGATCAAAATGCTAAGCATCAAATGCATTGTGTCATTCATTTACCCGGAGAAAAGCTTCTTCCGTTCAGTTCCACCAGCTGCTGCAATCCATTTCCTATTACTGCTGCCTTATATCAATACCATCAGCTCTCGGAGACAGTTAAGCAAATAGCCAGACATGTTCACAATAAAAGGATATTACAATTACATTACAACAACAACAAGATTACATTTGTATAGCTCCTTTCACGTCGGGAGGACATCCCAAGGCGCTAGACAGAGTACAGCATTTCAGACCCGAGCTGGGGTCGGGTGGGGGGAAGGGAGGGGAGGGGAAGGGGAGTTGCCGATGGCATGGTCGAAGAGGAGGGTCTTGAGGCACAAGGTGATTTTCACTGGAAGGAATGACAATTAGGTTTTAATGTGAATAAATGTGAGGAAATGCATGTCAATACAGGAGACATTAAACATACAGAATGGATGTCTGGCAATTAGCAAAAAATCCAATTGTGTGCATGTTTATCAATCACATCACTATTTTTGTGGTCTTCTGCGTGTCTGAAACATAGTAAAACCCTTTCCCTTGGTTAAGAGTATCCAAACAAACTGGGAATTCCAGATGGAAATGTTCCTATATTTGGAATGAAATGCTCTTAGGAAAACAGGCCAACCTCTCCCCAAAGAACCTACCCTGTTTTCCTATTCCCAGAATGTACACGAGCAGGCTGGCAAGAGCCAAGGCTTGGGAACCCTAAAGGCTTGGGGTACTGCTAGAGTTCAACCAGCTGAAAATGTACAGCTTTCAATTGCAGCCAGTATCTGGCAAGCTTCCCTATACTTGTTTTTCTAGGACCTCAATTTGTGATGTGCCAGCCAGGAGATTGATATCAACAAAGCTATTCCAGTATCCAGAGGGCATTAATTACAAGGTGAAATATGTCAACTTAACCACAATAAATTCTCAATTGCTGCATGTATGAAATATTATACACATATTTAGTTACTCTATCTTGGAAATATTGAGGTCTAATTCATTATAGAAATTTTCTAAAATATCGAGAAGGAATTTCATTAGAGTATTATTTATCTGCACTGCAGATAGCCACATGTCCAGATCCCAGGCCTGAGATGCAGAAGTGATATTGGAATGAAATGTGAGTGAAAATCTTTAGTTACTCACATGTGCACATTGTAACCAGATAAGCAATTTTACAAGAGTTTGAACCAACAGCCCAGGAT
The DNA here is from genome assembly GCF_018977255.1 of Callorhinchus milii. Taxonomy (NCBI): domain Eukaryota; kingdom Metazoa; phylum Chordata; class Chondrichthyes; order Chimaeriformes; family Callorhinchidae; genus Callorhinchus; species Callorhinchus milii. The sequence goes on along the minus strand of NW_024704742.1, from coordinate 74,828,104 downwards.
TCATTCAAGAATTTGATACAGGTACAGTGTAGGATAAGGATAGAAAAAGAATCGGAGATAAGAAGTCAGGAGAGATCGGAAGAGAGAACTGAGCAAAACAAAGGTCAAAGAAATTCTCTGTCTGCTTCAGATATACCTCTGGCTGTCAAAGAGAGATAGAACTGAGAATACTGTAATACTATAGTGACAGTATAACAACAAATGGAAAGTAGTGCTATCTTCTCATGGGGGGAAGTAAGCAGCGCCTCATTGCAGCTGATTTGCTGAGCACCAGAATGTCAGATGGAGTTAACTCTCTGTAGCGGACCCGGTAATCCAGTTCCTGAAACAGGCGGGTCTGCAGTATTCCAGGGCACTGCTGAGGACAGCACAGCCAGCCTGGCTCATCAGCATGACCTGGAAGGGCAGGACAGTTATTGGCGACAGAGAATCCTCCCACGCAGCTCCTGTTAACCCAGCAAGCCAAAACTCCAACAAGTAGGTTGGTCTCAACCGACCAGGCAGCGAGAAAGCTTTTAAAGAAGGTAGCTATGAGGTGCAGAGTGAAATGTAATATAATAAATGTACCAAAGTTGAGGGACTCGGATCTGCACAATTACTGTTAAGTGCCAAAAAAGTTGAAGTTAATTTGTGCTGTCATATTAAGTAATGGGTTTGAATTTAGGGATTGTAATTATATCTAACTCTGCAATTCTTCATTTAGATCGATCAGGATCTCTACTTTTATCCATAACATTTTCAGACAATGCCTTTCAGAAAAAGCCAAGAATGGAGCTAGCAGATCAGACTGCTGGGATGGTAGTAAATCATTGTCTTCCTCCCGTGTTTCAGTTGTTCTACAGCTCTAACTTCAACAAAGGTGTAGAATTGTTCCCAGCATTATTAAAACAGTTACAGAGACAAAGCTGATGCACCAGACATATCAAATGATAAACACAGGAATTTGCAAAAGCTGAAAGGGAAACAAACTGTTCTGAACTTTATATTTCCTCACAGGATCACAAATTTGGATGAAGTGGCCCTTCCTCCCACTTGATCTCATCCTTCCAGAATGCACACCCTACTATCTTCTCACAAGCTGNTTTTTAGATCAGTCCAGAATTGAATCAAGAACAGCTTCAACCTCTGTTTTTGATAACTTGTTACAGTAATTAATTATAATAGTAATTCTTTGCATTTGAAATAGTGCCTTATCATGTTCTTGAATATCTCAGGACTTCCTGGAAAGTGTAGTGACTGTATATTTGTAGATGAATAGGACTACACGTGTATGCCCAGAATGTCCCACAAAACACCATGAAGAAAATAAGATTATGTGGCGATTGTTGGCCAGGACACTGGGAGAAACTCCCTTCCCTTCTTTCCCTTCTTTATCCTCCTTGGGTGGGAGGTAAGTGGGGTCTCCTTGGAGCTAAACTGGCTCCAAGGTGAAATGCCTGGCAACGGAATGTCGGAATTGAGCCAGTAACCCTCTGTGATGGTCTCTAGTCTGGTTCCTAAGCCAGATGGATCTGTAGTATTCCAGGGCACTGCTGATGACAGCACAGCCTGCCTGGCTCATCGGCAGAACAACAACAAGATTACATTTATATAGCGCCTTTCACAAAGGGACCTGGAAGGACAGACCAGTCACTGGGGGCAGGGAGTCATCAAGCCCTAATGGGTAGGGTGGTCCTAGCTGGACGAACAGTGGGAAAGCTTGCCAGACAGAAATGTCAATCGCAAGCTATGCGGTTTTACCTGGTTAGACTCCAGCAGTACCCCAGCCATACTCTGGGGTCCATTGTTTACCATTATTTGTTTCACAAAGAACATTATTTTTGAGTTTGCAGAAGAATAATGCTGCTTCCAGTTTCTTGCCTTCAACACTATGGAGAGCTGGGGATCAAAGCTCCCAGCTGCTCAATACATAAGGTGCTCAGAAGCCTGAATCTTTCACAGGGCTGGGAAATAGAAGTTCTGGCAATCATTGTGCTACTCTTTAGCCCCAGGCCTGATAATTACTGTGCTGCCGTAGCGTGGGGGAGCTGTGCATCTGTGGAGTGCAGTTGGCCTGATTTGTGTAGTGGAGATGTGTGAATGGTAGACATTCTGCAGTTTTGTTCAACTGTTTTAGGGGATCAAGGACTATCTGCTTAGAATCTATCAGGAAATGGTATAGATGGGTTAGAATCTGGGCACATGGTCTTACAGGAGGAATGGGTGTAAGGGGGCAAAATAGCCTCTTCTTAATTAATGGTTCCTTGTGTACTTGCTTTGGCTGCATAGCAATCTCTTCATTTCTAATTAATCCCTTTTTGTAAACTAAACATTTGAAGTATGTGAACATAGCTCTTTAATTTACCAGCTGTCTTGATTTAACTGAAATAATACTAATCTTTAATGATAATCCTTGCAGTTGGCATAGTGTATTTCACGTTGGGAGGCTGTCCCAAAGCGCTTCACAGGATATGCTGTGAAGTGGTCTGACTGCAAAACATATTACCAGTGTTAGAACAGATCAAACTGCTATTGCAAATGAGTATGTGAGACTGCACAGGACCAGTCCTGTTGATCTATCTTTTCCCATTTTTTGAATGTCAGCAGTTCTCCCAAAGTCTTTAACCTTCCTTATCATTCGAGAGTAAAATGTAACTGGCCACCCTGTGCAAATCATCACATATAGTATAAAGTTAAGCATTAATATACTTGCCTCTTCTATTACAACAACGTTTGTGTTAAGTGAACATTACACAGAGTGAATCAACAATATCCTCTTTTGTTTAAAAATATGAATCTGACAAACATGGACTGACCCCGCACAAGTGAAGGTTGTGGGTTCAAACCCCACATTGGATGTTTGAGCTTGGCTGACCGTCCAATGAAGGTGCCATCATTCAGATGATACGTTAAACCGAGGCCTGTCTGTCTATTCAGGTAGCACTATGATAGCATGGCACTATTCAAAAAGAGAAGGGAATTTCTCATGGTGTCCTGGCAATAATCCCCCAAATAGATTTGATTATTCACTTTATGGCTGTATGTGGGACATTTTTGTGCACCAATTGGTTGCCTTGTGTTCACCTTGTTCGCCTCTAAGATAAATGGTCACTATACTTTTCAGTAAATCCCGAGAAGCACTTTGAGATGTCCTCCAGACATGAAAGATGGCATATCAAATGTAAAGATTATTATTAGTAGTAGTTCATTAGAAGGGAAGCTAGTCTCGCACATACACACAAGGGCAGGAGATGCAGGAGTTCAGCCAATGCCTCTGTTGTGCCAGCTGCATGGAGATATGGAAGTGTGGAAACAAACGGGGTTGGCTCACTCTTTTGCCATATCTGTGTTCAGTTCCCCAGGCAAGTGTAATTCTTTGCCACTACAAACAAACAGGAGGATGTCAAACACAACATTGCACTCTTTGGTCTTGTCTGTGTTCAGCAGTACCCCACAATGTGGCTGGGTAGCGTTTAGTTTGCAGAAGGTTAATTGGTATCCAGCAGTACGTACAAAACACAAAATACTGCAGATGCTGTAATCTGAAACAGAAACAGAGAGAGCTGGGAAAACTCAGCACCTATGGAGAAAGGAAAGTGAGTCGACATTTCGGGTTTACGACCCTTCGTTAGAACGGTAGTACATGAGGCTTCCTCAACCTTCCAAATCCTACAAATTAAAATCCAAATTTAATAGTAGGGGAAGAAATGGGGAAGGGGAAGGAAAAAAAGGTAACAAGAGGCTTTAACCTCAGGATAGTCAATAGAAAAGAGGAAGGGTATGAGAAATAATTTCACTCAGAGGTTTATCTAGAACACAGAATATTTTGTCACAAAGCTAAGACTTCCACTTAGAAGGGAATCTGATTAAAAATTTGAAAGTCAATGTCAAAAGGTACAGGGTAAAAGCAGCAGATTGGGAAATGATTAGTTAGCTCCCTCGGAGGAGCGAGCAATAGCATAGCCTCCTGAGCTCAAATTTCTAAGATTCTAAATCAGTCATTACAAATTGCATTAAGAGAACCACAAAACAAAAAGTAGCCATGGTGTGAGCACAAATGCAAAACGAGTTAGGCTACATTTGATTTAGATTCATTTATTTGATTCAGCATACATGAGGGAGAAGGGAATAGGGGGTAAGGGAGGGAAGATTAGGAAGGGTGAAGGCTCATGTGGAGTAAGGAAAGGTGATGCTCAGGTATTTTCTTTGAATGAAGGGGGAATTTCCACATCTTTAAACCAAAGTGTAAATTTCAACAATTATAAACCTTGCATTTGATATAATATCTAATTAATATGTTTTGAGATGTTGAGATGATTTGAAGCGCTTCAAAGGATTTAAAATACAAAATTACATTTGTATAGTGCCTTTTACGTTGGGAGGACGTCCCAAGGCGATTTACTATGAAGTGCAGTGATTGTGTAAATGTAGATTGCTCCTCATGTTCGTCTACAAGATTGTGAATGTTCCACCTGAATCTAGCTCCAAAGTCCAGGACCAGGGCACATCCAGGACAAACCCATGCTAGGATTTATTTTATTTTATTTTATTTCTTTCCTCATAATTCAGAGGCCTAACGTCTTAGGATACACAGCATATGTAAGATACAATTCCGGTTGGCGGAACGTGTAGTGCCTTTGTAGAGTCCAACTATAATCATGTATCACCAAACATATGACATGAAACATCAACCATAATAGATGCCATATGTTCCACACAGGCATGGGAAGTTTGACAATTGGTTCCACACCTGGCGATTACTTCTATGATGGTAGTTGAAATTGGAAAATAGATCCCAACCTCCACTATCATTAATTTGTGGTAATCCACAAATACAAAACCTGGAAAACACTGGGAATACCAAACAGTACAGCTAGAGCTGAACAAACCATGGCTGTCTGAGAAGCAGATGTCACTGTTTGAACATAGTATATGTCATGCACATCTACACCCGACCTCACTGATATCAATGGATTTCTCTTATTCTTGTCCAACTTGTTGCCTTTTACTGCCTTTTTAGTAGACTAAATAATGTAATTCTACTTTCATCTTGTGTGAAATGAATAAAACATTTTAATATAGTGCTCTTACCTGGTCAAAAAAGGCATCAAACAATGCTGCCTTTTTGTCCATTGATAAGAGGCAAAATTGTTGTTTACTCCAGCTAAAAAAGATCACAGAAACATTTTAATCCTCTCTAAGAAATTAATATGGACGAACCTAATGATCTCTTTACCCATATGCAAGTGGAATACAGATGAAACACATTTGTGTTGCTCTTATCCTTTGATCTTGAACCTCATTTCCTAAACATTAAACAAGACATCCTTAACAAACAAAACCTGAAAGGCTTAACTTTAATGAACACTGATTAGTGAAAAGAATAAGTGCTGAAATGACCATGTGTCAACCAAACCAGCATCAAAGCCACCTAATTACCAGGGTAACTTCTGAAGGGAATCCAAGAAGTGAAAGTGTCAGACTGACAGTATTGTTTGTGTGCAACTTGTCTGACATCCTCTTGCTTGTTTATACTGGCAATGAAGTTACATTGCTTGTGTGATATGCGATATATCACCCCCTGTTTCCTATTGAGTAACAGGGCAATGTTTGGCCTTCATTTATAGGGAGAAATATCAAAAAAGTACTGCCTCAGTTATATTAACACACCATATATAATATTGAAGCTATAATCGTTAAATGTGCCGAATACTGTGGAAAAGGGCTGCCCCAATTATATCAGGTGGTTTCAATGAGGATGTTTCTAATAACTAATGGTGTTTGGTTGCTTGTGTACTGTTTCGAAGCATAGTGGGAGACCACATGATATTGGAAATCTACGTAGAGTGTTCTGTTCAGACCACACCCAGAATACTGAATACCATTGATCAATGTGACCATAAGGGGAGCACCCAGCCTATCGAGATAGTAATAATAATAATAATCCTTGCATTTGATGCAGCGCTTTTCATGTATTCTTGACGTCTCAAAGGGCTTCACAGAATATATGCAAAGTGAATTGACTGTATATTATTTGGGTGAAACTCGGCAGCCAATTGCGCACAGCAGTGTCCCACAAACAGTCGTGGATTGAAGTGACTAATTTATGATTGTGTTTTTTTTTCTTGAGGGATTATTATCAGGCGTGTGGAGTAAGGAAACTTACCCAAGCTAGGTATCGAACCCAGGTCTTTCATTTGCGAGACGAGTGCTCTAACCACTGAGCAACAGGACTCTACAGTATAGCATAGCAGCAAGCTTATCCCAACTTTAGAGGGATGAACTATGAATAAATAGATAATACAAAGATCTTCAGCCTCAAAATGTGATATCTGTATAAGTTCTGGAGGTCAGAATGGTGGAAATCATTTTTGGTCAGCGGGTGTCTGACACGTGGAAAAACCCATCACCATACGTAAGAGTATCCATCCAAACTCCTCTCTCACCACTGCTATAATTTGCATGAAACTGACCACCTGCTTCCTTGATCCCATCTCTACCGCTCTCCTTACTTCCCAGCTTCACCTCCTTGCCCCTCTACTCACAGACATCATAAACTTCTCTCTGTCCATTGGTACTGTTCCCACTCGATTAAAATGGCCATCATCACTCCTATCCTTAAAATGCCCTCCCTGGACCCATCACTGCTCTTAAACTACTGACCTATCTCCAACCTCCCTTTCCTCCCCAAGGTCCTGGGACAAGTTGTTGCTTCCCAACTTCGCTCCTTCCTCTCCTGCCACTCCCTTCACGAACCCCTCTAATTGGGTTTCCGTGCCACCCACAGCACAGAAACAGCCCTGGTCAAAGTGACAAATGACATTCTGGCTGCCTCTGTCTCCTCGTCCTCCTTAATCTCTCTGCTGCCTTCGAACCATTGAACACTCTATCTTCATCTACCGCCTCTCCTCTCGCCTCAACCTTGATGGCTCTGACCTTGAATGGTTCAGATCATTCCTCTCCCACCGCCTCTACTTCATCTCCACAAACAGTTTCTCCTCTAGCCCCCGCACCATCTCGTGCAATGTTCCTCAGGGCACTGTCCTTGGTCCCCTCCTTTTCAATATCTATATGCTCCCTCTTGGTGATATCATCTGCAGAAACGGGGTCAACTTCCACGTGTGCAGATGACACCCAACTGTACCTCTCTGCTCCAACCTTGACTCCAGGACCACTGCTGTCCTGACAGAATGTCTGTCAGACATCAAGTCCTGGATGAGAGCCAACTTTCTTCAGTTGAATGTCAGCAAGACCGAGGCTCTCCTGATTAGTTCTCATCAGCGCCTCCACACCTCAGGTTTGACAGCATCACCATCCATGGATACACACTCCACCTCACTGAGCCAGTCCGCAACCTTGGCATCTTGTTTGACCCTCAACTATCCTTTCTACCCTACATCCGTGCCATGACCCCCACTGCCTTGCCCCACCTCTGCAACATCGCCCAGCACCGCCGTTGTCTCACACCGCAGGCCGCCAAAACCCTCATACATGCATTCATTACAATGAGGCTTGACTATGCAAACTCCTTGCTTGTCAGCCTCCCCAACTCCTTCCTCCATAGGCTGCAGATTATCCAGAACTCTGCAGCCTGTGTTCTCCCCTGCACCATCCTCGCCCGACTACACTGGCTTCCCATCACACAGAGGATACAGTTCAAGATCCTGGTCCTCACCTTCAAAGCCCTCCATGGTCTTGCACCCCCTTACCTCTGCGACCTCCTAACCCCCTACCATCCTGCCCACTCCCTCCTCTCAGTGGGCTCCGGCCTGCTTTACATTCCCCGCCTCACTCGCCCCACCATTGGCGAGTGGGCCTTCTGCCACTCTGCCCCACCCTCTGCCCCACCCTCCATCCCACAGTCCCTCTGCCTCGACCCCTCCCTAGCTTCCTTCAAGACCCATCTCAAGACCCTACTCTTTGACTGTGCTTTTGATCACCATGCTTCCCCCTGCCCTCCACCCTCCCCGGTCCCAACCACCAGCTCGTGTCCAAAACTCCTACAGTCCACTGCCTTGGGATGTCCTCCCAATGTGAAAGGCGAAGTATAACTGTAATTTTGCTGTTGGTGTTGTTATTGTTGCAGGGTTACCAGGAGCTGAGTCGGAAGAATCCCTGCCCCCAATGTATGTCCCTGCAAGTCCTACTGATGAACCAGCCTGGATGGTCCATCCAGACATTGGGGAATACTGCGAACCAGCCTGGCTCAGGAACTGGACTACCAAGACTACCACAGAAGGTTTGCTCGATTCTGACATTACATTGTCAAGCTTGTCACCTTGGAGCCAGTTCAACTGTACAGGATGCATTTACACTGTCGGGCTAGTTCTATTCCACCATCATCTATCTAGGATGACAGGCTGCTCTCTTTATTGGACGATGAATCATTCTGCTGACTCCACACCCCCATCCCAATGGGTGGGACAAAGACATGTATACATTGTTACATGGACACATATACATTGGTGCACATGTTTCTGGAGTGTTTTGGTTTACAGAGCTAGCTCCCTTGTGTAAACTGCATCATATATATATGCAGACAGTGTCTGGGGACTCTCTCAGTTACAGGAATTGTGACCACAGTTTGCACACTAACAAACAATCCCTCCACGGGGTATTTTACATTACACCCATTTGGCCAAACCAGTTTATACTTAACACTTGCCTTCACCACACCTATTCTTCTCTCCTATAACTCTCTATTCCCTTGTCCCTCATGTGCATCACATTTCCTCTTAACTAATAGATTTATGTTGCAAAAACAGTGAGGCATTTTCACCACCCTCTGTATAAAATGATTCCTCCTAAATTCACTTTTAGATCTACCACTGGATATCTTAGGTATACGCCACATAATTTTAAACTCATAAAGTGGAAACATCCTATCAATGTCCACCTTATAGTCACAATATAGTTTCTAATTACTAATAGGATCGGGGGATCTGTCAGCTATGTGCAGCTCAGAGCTGTCTGCTGAAGGATAACAAGCACACACAATATAGATTATTTTCCATCATCATTCTGTCAGACAAGGATTGGGACAAACAGGAGATGAGGACACAGGTGCAGGACTCTCAAGGGAATATATCCCAGAGACCCAAATGTAATACCCAGGATTCATAGAAGAGCAATGTCAGAGGAGCAGGAAGCTCTCCAAGGGATAAATGCTGAACGCTGTTGAATGTTAGCAGAGGTTTCCTCGGTGATTAGAGTCGCTCTCCTTGTGATATGAAAATCCCAATTGCCATAACTTGTTTGTCACTGGGCCATTCCACTTAGGTAGATATTGTAGATATTGTCCAGAGAACCATGTTCAAGATGGGACTGATGCTCTATCGCACAGAGGTAGCCAGACCAGAGTTATAGAGAAACAAATGGAGAGCATCAATAATTCTACCTTTCCCATGAGGAAGTCCACAGTTAATTCCATGGCCTATATGAACTGTGAAGGCTTAACTATTAATATCCAAGTGCTCTGTGATGCACAATAATGTAGCCTAAGAATTAGTGCATAAATTACCAGAATCAATACATTACTCCTTCATTCTTAATCAGTTATGTGTGCCCGTGCCATTTGTATATGCTGATGGACTAAAACAATAGTTAGTATGGATAAGGTACTGAATCCATTTCTCATGATCCTCATTTCTCAGTCAAAAGCTGCAAGCAGAATTGATCAGGCACAAAAGCCTGCCACATACCTTCACCAAGCAAAGCATTAAGATCTTGAAACAACTCTTCTGGTGCCTTGACTGTTCAGAAATAAATGTGTCCAGAATAATTGTTCTACTCATTCGTATCCAAAATCTCAACATCAAGCTAGGGCTCAAAAAATTTAACGAAGATTGTAGCTGTGCTGAGGCCATGGATGATGAGGCTTCCAACCCCTGGTAGCAGCAGAACATGAAGTGCTGCAGATAAGCAGTTCATAACAGAAGAGAATTTTAGCTGGAAAGCAAACAGCTTCCTTTTGGTGGTGAAGCAAATCTTGAGGAGAAAGTGGATGCGGCAAGTGTGTGTCTACCCAGATAAATACTTTGAAAGTACTTTAATTTGATCTCTGCTTGCAAATATCGAGAGCTGGCTTTAGCTCAGTGCTAACAATTGTTAAGGGGATGTTTATTCTAATAATATTTTTCCTTTTCCTCTGTATGGATGAGGCTTGTCTGGGTATGTGTCACCAGAAACAGCAGCTCCAGGAATAGCATGAACCAATACAGTTACTGGCTCCAGTGGGAATGTGTAGCATAGGTAGGATGCAGCACAAAGGAACAATATAAGATAAATAGCATTCAAGAGACCTGGCTAAGTGAAGCATACAAGTGACATATTAATATTGATCTGGATAAATGTTCTGCAGATAAATGTGATTGAGCTCATTTTCAGATCATGAAACCTATGTACACAAAGGTGACATGTCAATAAGCCTAAGTTGTGAATGAAAAGGATTTGGGTGAATGTTTTCCAATAATGTGAAGCTCTCACCAAATAAACTTTTCACACATTGTTTTGCATCTCAGGCATTTTTGACTGGAAATTTGCTTGTCAGTAGATTTCCCAATGATGGCAGGTCAAATTTCATTCCCCTCCACAGATAGACAAATCTACTGATAATAATAATAATAATAATCCTTACATTTGATATAGCGCTTTTCACGTCACTAAAATGTCCCAAATGCTTCACACAACACACTGTAAAGTGAATTGACTGTATATTTGTGGGCGAACGAGGCAGCCAATTGCGCATAGCAATGTCCCACAAACGGTCGTAGATTGAAAATGCCCAATTTATTATTGTTTTGGGTTTTGGAGGGATTATTGTTAGGCGTGTGGAGTAAGGAAACTTGCCCCAGGTTTCGCCCTGCCTGGAATTGAACTCAGGTCTCTCGCTTGCAAAGCGAGTGCTCTAACCACTGAGCTACAGGACTCCACGAATGCCGGTAATCACTAAGGTTACTAAATGTGATAACCACCTAAGAATAATTCACATTTGCCTGACTGCCTGACAAAGTGGGTGAATTTGTTGAGAAGCAGCAGACTTCTCTTCTGGTAACCAATTCCAGCTTATCAAAACCATCACATTACACCCATTTCAGAAACTGTTTGATGATGTAATGGAAATGGGTTTTCAGACAAAATTATAGACCAAAGGGCTTTCTTCATCCATACCTCTCTTGTGCTCTTGTGAATTTGCATTATTTTATCTTATAAGGTCGGACCTCATTATGTTACAATTCAGCATTATGACATAGGTCTGTTTATAGACCTGTTGTACAATAGTATACTTCTGACTTCTGCTGCAGATTGTCTGGCTTCCTGTGCAATGTGCACAGACCCAGAAGGTCTCCAAGCATAGATATTCACCTGGACAGAGAGACCTTGTTTAATATCTCATCTGAAGGATGTAATAGTGAGGCTTGTTCATTTTAGATTTTAAATGGGAAAATTTGCTATCCGTCCAATTTTCCAATATTTTCTTAATCAAGGAAAATGACTTCCTGTCATTAAACATCTTTGTATTCCTGTTTTTAATTTGACCAACAAAAATCTCAGGATGGTTAGATCACCATGGCATCATTTCCGCATGCTGCACCTGTGCAACACCTCCACCATCATTTCCTGCACATTGTGCAATTTCCCACTGCTTGAGGATACACCATAGGTTGGTGAGAAAATTATGGTTTTCTTTATACAGATTCCTTGAACTTATGCCAAGGCAGCAAGACATTTTTTAGGACAGACACCAGAGCAGTATTTCTTCACATAGAGGGTCACCCACAGCTAGAATGGATCACCAGGAAGAGCAGTTAAGGCCAGAGGTCGAATTCATTTAAGATATAGCTGTGATTATGCAAAAAAAATATTGTATATTCTGATAGGATGAAATCAAATGAACCCAATGGCTTTTTTCTTCTAATTCTCTTGTGCTCTTGTGAATGGAAAAACATTCACATGGTTTTGCAAATACATTGAGCAGCCAACTCACACATAATGCGTTTAGTATAATATTAACCAGGTTTGTGCTACCAACTGTGGCAGTTTGGCACAGAGCACCCTCACCTCTGAGTCAAAAGCTTTTGGGTCCAAGCCCAACGTTGGAACTTGGAATTGATATAGTCTGAGCCGATACTCCACTACAGTGCTGGGGATGTGGTACATTATAAGGGGTGTTGTTCTTTGGTTGAGTGTGCTGACAGGAGCTGAGAGTGAGAGTGCCAGGCAGTGCCAAGCCAGGCTGCTCATGTCAGCATGTGCTCACTAGGAATAACCAGAGAGAGAGGCACAAATTCCTGACAACCTCCAGAGCCCAATTCCCAGCTTTATCTATCTGTGAACACCGAATAATAACTAGCAGGATTTTTTTGATTAAAGTGCAAAGTGAAGAGCCACATTATGTTTACTCATATATTATCTGTTGTAACTCTCATGTGGTGTGCGTGCGTGTTTTGCATTTGTGTATGATGTGTGTTGTGTTTTGCATGTGTGTATCTATGATGTGTGTGTTTGTGTATGGTGTGTGTTACGTGTGTTTTGCACGTGTGTCTGTGTATGGTGTGTGTGCGTTTGTGTATGATGTGTGTGCGTTTGCGTATTGTGTGTGTGTCGCACGTGTGTGTGTTTTGCACGTGTGTTTGCGTATGATGTGTATGGTGTGTGTATGATGTGTGCGTGTTTGCGTATTGCGTGTGCGTTGCGTGTGTGTGTGTTTTGCACGTGCGTTTGTGTATGGCGTGTGTATGACGTGTGCATGTTTGCGTATTGTGCGTGTGTGTTTTGCACGCGTGTTTGTGTACGGCGTGTGCCTGCGTGGCGTGTTGCAGCTGCTTGTGTCTGTGCGTTTGGTGGCCCATTTCCATTCAGTGCTGTGTGTGGTGTGTGTGTGTGTGTGTAGTGTGTAGTGTGTGGAGGAGATTACTGACTGCCACACCCCCCCACCCCCCTCCCCCCCCCCCACCACCCCCCACGGTGACAACGCGTCATTGGCCATACATGGCTGTGGAGCAGATTCATTCATAAGATGAGTGAATAAAAAGAGGCGGATCAGAGAGAGAGAGAGAGTGAGTGTGTGTGTGTGTGGACAGCCCAGTGCTGGGAGCAGAGGGTTGGGGGGAGGATGGAGGTGTCTGATGCTGAGTGTAAGCTGGTGAAGCGGCTGCTGCGGGAGGATGGCCACAAGTGTCTGCTGCTGGACTGCCGGTCCTTCCTGGCTTATAGCGCCCGGCACATCGCCGGGGCCATCAACGTCCGCTGCAACACCATCGTCAGGCGCAGAGCCAAAGGCGCAGTGAGTCTGCAGCACATCCTCCCGGCCGAGGAGCCGCGGAGTCGGCTGCTGGCGGGTCTGTACTCCGCTCTCGTCCTGTACGACGAGAGGAGTCAGCGGCTCGAGCTCGTCCACCCCGACAGCACAGTGAGGACCGCACTGGGCGCCCTGTGGGGAGGCGCGCACCCCCCGCCCACCCGCCTCCACTTCCTCAAGGGTAAGGGCAGCGGCGGGGCAGCAGTCATTGATCAGCAGCGGGGTATCAGTCATTGATCAGCAGCGGGTTAGCAGTCATTGATCAGCAGCGGGTTAGCAGTCATTGATCAGCAGGTCATCAGTCATTGATCAGCAGCGGGGTATCAGTCATTGATCAGCAGCGGGTTATCAGTCATTGATCAGCAGTGGGTTATCAGTCATTGATCAGCAGCGGGTTATCAGTCATTGATCAGCAGGTCATCAGTGTGATTGATCAGCAGCAGGTCATCAGTCATTGATCAGCAGCAGGTCATCGGTCATTGATCAGTAGCAGGTCATCGGTCATTGATCAGCAGCAGGTCATCGGTCATTGATCAGCAGCAGGTCATCAGTGTGATTGATCAGCAGCAGGTTATCGGTCATTGATCAGCAGCAGGTCATCGGTCATTGATCAGCAGCAGGTCATCGGTCATTGATCAGCAGCAGGTCATCGGTCATTGATCAGCAGCAGGTTATCAGTCATTGATCAGCGGGTTATCAGTGTGATTGATCGGCAGCAGTCGGCTACCGTTGCGGGCACAAGAAGCTACAACACACTCCTCAGCTGCTGAGCTACACAGTCAGGAGCTGTATCTGAGATGGAGACAACCTGACATTGTTAACCAGATGGGTGTGGGTGAGATGCTGCAGTTTTATCAAGTCACTGCTGATCATGTCACAGTTGTGCTGTTCTGTTTGACATTTTCTGATGACATTTGGACATTGATGATGCTGTATTTGAGTTAATATCACCACAAGTAACTGATATTCCTGCCATGTTTGACTTTCATTGCAGTTGATATTTTTGTTAGCAGTATTCGTATGTTTGCAATATTCTGGTTAATAATCTGTTTCTGGATAATCATTTCGCAATTCACATGTTTATTTTTTTAGCAATATTCCACTGATGGTTGTTAATTCATTCAGTTGATACTTCATTTTCACCTACAAGTTTCCTCTGGTTACTGAGCGCTGAAATGAAATAATTTGATTCAGATTACAAATACAGTGTGACCTTTGTTAGTCCCACCGTAATCCACATAGATATGGCCAGAATTAATCTCCCGCCTGCTTTAGGCATCTTTAAAGATGAAACGATGATTTGTCATGTTTAAAAGATATCTATTTGTGACTTTTAGGAAATCGAATTTAAAAAGAAAATATATTATTTTTAACCGAGTAATGTCAGAGTGAATTAAAGAGGCAGTGGGAGCAGAAAGCGCCCAGTGAGGTAATTTAGATAATTATTTGGGAAGGACAAGTTTGCAGGGCTATGGGGAGAGCGCGGGGGAGTGGGATTGATTTGGATAGCTCTTTTCAAAGAGTAGGCACAGACACGATGGGACAAATGGCCTCCTTCTGTGCTGTAAGAATCTATGATTCTATGCGGTGTCTGGGAGGGGAGCAGCAATGCTGCAGCTTGTTTCACATTCCTTCCCTCTTATTGGGATGTGAATCCCCTTGGTGGAATGTTTAAACCGGAGAGGAGTGCTCCAGCCAGAGCCTGCCTGCTCTCCTGAGCAATTTGTGAATGGGGGGAGGTAGGCAGAGCATATAATGTGCCATAACTCCTTGTCAGGCGTGGAGGGAGCAATTGTGGGTGGATGTTGATAGAGGTCGGAGCCTGGCCACGGTGGGTGGTGATGTGTGTGGCTCTGCTTTGAATGGCTGATGTAGACCAGCTGCTCTCACACACATTGTCAGTCCCAACCTCAGTGGCAACAGGCTCCATTCACAACCCTCCTCCCCTGCCTCCCGCCAGGCTCAGTTCCCTGACACACCAGCCACTGCAACCACACCTCTACAACTGCCACAAATGGTACAAACACAAAGAGAAATCAGATTACAGTAAATCACAATTCAGAGGTGTGTTATTAGCAGGTAGCATGCCGACAGCCTGGGCTGGATGTGGAGCTGACCACACTCTGATGTTTAAACATTACAAGCCACCGAGGCATGTTTACTAATGTCTGTGCAGAATTGTCTTTTAGTAATGATACCATATATATACACACATATGCACACTCATATATACACACATATATATATATACACAACAACTTGCATAGCACCGTTCACACTGGACAGCATCTCAGAGCTCTTGTAGGAGATATACACAATTTGGGAGATTCTTCAGAAAATAAACCAAAATGGAAAGATACCTCTTTTGGCGTGGGAGACATGCAGTGTGAAAAATCATCATTTGTAAACTGACAATGGGTTTATTTGAGCTCTGGGATTCCCCTGTCTCTTTTCAAGCTGTATTTAGTCAGTGTATTAACATGCTGCCTTTCTGTGTTAGTGAACTGTCCCAGTGTGTGGGTATTGGGGCTGTGGGTTGTGGATCGCCAGTATGTGTCCTTTGTCGTTGTTGTTGTTGGATGTTTGTAAGGCTGTCATCAATCTCATTTCCACCCCTCAAACTGACGACAGAAACAACAACTTGCATTTATATAGCGCCCTCCATACCGGACGGTATCTATCTAACTGATCTATCAACCACTCAAACTGCAACACTTGTGAAGGTCTTTAATTTATTGTCAACTTAGTTGTTGTCAAACCAGCACAATATACAATCTTTTGTGTTTATATTTAATGTAACAGTCTGAAAAATCCAGATTGATTTTCAAAACACTTATTTTGAACTTGAACTCCTGTCTCAAGACCTTCGTCTTTAATTGTGCCTTGGTTCATCCTCCAACCGCCAGCCCTCTTGATTCCAATCCCCAGCTGGGGCGCTAACCCTTGACTGTCCAACTTCTTGGAACATCCTTCCAATGTGAAAGGTGTGATATCAATGCAATTTGTTGTTGTTGAATTCCAAACAGCGCTTGTACTTAATGAACTGGTCATCTACCCCAAGCCTTAGCTCTTGCCTACCTGCGCCTAATGCTTTATCGAATTAGGTAAGCAGGATGCATCCCTCCAGGGAGAGAGTGCACATTCCAACAATCTATCTCTGGGATATCCATATCTAGGAGGGATGCATGGAAATCTCAGTTTGGTTTGGATTCACTTAAGCATGGTGATGCACTCCTAAGTCCTCCGGGATGCTATCCTGCATGAAAGGTGCTGTATAAATGTGAGTTGTTGCTGTTGCCGCATGTGTCAACAGACAGCTGAACCCTGCACCAAAAAAAATAGGAAAACTTGGTGCTGTTCTTTGAATAGTAATACTTAAATAGCTGAAGAACAGATAGAATATTTTACAAGTCTTTGACACATACTGCTGCTCCAACCTTGAGCATTTGTGGGTGGAGAAGCCACCACCTTATTTGTTCTTGTATCATCAATCCTGAGTGAATGGCTGAGGTTGTACTGTAGCTTTGCTGTAGAACTAGGCACTGAATAATAACTCATGGCCAAGGGAAACTTTGGGCAGCCCCATTTTGCTAAACAAGCTTTGCAGAGCTTGTTCATTACGCCTGGAATGGAATTATCACTGGGTCTGCTGAGAAAGCAGCAATGATCAGTAATTTAGCCATTTCTGAATGCAACCTTGAAAACGTTTGAAGCTGCTGGTCCTCAGAATGGAGACCAGTCACCTCTGAAGTGAAAGGAATGAGCTATGAACAACAAGTAGATAAATTGGGGCTCTTCAGTTTTGAAAAGAGATGTCTCTGAGGGAACCTTATGAAGATATGTAAAATTATCAATGCAATTAAGAAAGTAAATCCAGAATGATACTTTTAGATGCATTAATGCAGCACAACCAGAGGGCACAGGTTTAGAGATGCAAAAGACAATTTCAGGACAGATACCAGGAAATATTGTTCCTGGTCCTCAAAATGGAGAACCAGGAAGTAATTCTTTCCTCTTGAGAAATGTTTTAGATGTGAAATATTTGATAGTAAATATTTCCCCATATCTCTTCACTCAGAGGCTAATTAACGACTGGAACAGGCTACCAGGGCTGGTTGAGGCCAGGACAGTGGACTCATTTAAAAAGCAGCTCTGATAGGATGGTGGATATTCTGGAAGGATGAGATCAGATGGACTAAAGAATTTTCATTATCCAAATCTGTCTTGTGATTTTATAAATATAGGCAGACATTTAATATAGCCCCTTATCATATCATTGAGACATCTCAAAGTTTTGTTGTGAATGTACAGACTATGTGTTTGTCCCATGAAATGATTAATTTTGTTTGGGGGATTTTGGCCAAGAAACTAGGAGAAATCTGATTTTAGTGTTTTATATAACTTTGATATATCTTATCTCCTATCCCCTCTCAGAACATACTTTGACCATGCTTTTGGTTATCATTCCCCTCCCCTCTCCTGGCTCCTCAGCTCGGGTGACCACTCGGCATTGTCAAGCAGTTTGAGCCATCCTCCCAAAGTGAAAGCTGCTATAATGATATTGTTGTGTATTGGCTTCTTCTCACTGGTCCCTATTAGCGCTGTGAAAATATTTTATACATCTTTTTACGACAGCACTGATCTCGGACGTCTTTTTAAAACATCCAAACTACCTTGTCAATCTGTCTGCTCCTTAACCTCGACAGGCACTGGCCTGCTCCACGTCACCTGCCCTGCTCCATGTACCCTGCCCGTGCCACCATCAGCGGTCGGGCTTTCAGCCTTTCTGCCCCCACCCTCTGGAATTCCTTGGGTTGTCCTCCAACCTGAAAGGCACTATATAAATGCAATGTTTTGTTGCTGTTAAGCTAATTAGCATTGTCTCCAGTAATTTGAATAATTGATAATTCTATTTAAAGTACTACTATGTTAAACTTACATACTAAATCCTCCTTACAGCCTGACTGTAATGTCTCCTCTGGCAATAATTTGATTGTAAAATTACCAACAGTAAACATTTGCCCAGAGTAACCAAATTGGTGCTAAATTCTCCATATTGGGGATGGATTTGTGATATTTACCAAATGGGGAGTTGGTATGAACTGTATTTTCCATTTTGCCATCGAATTTCAGATATTTGTTAAATGAATAGCTTATTTTTCAGAAAGTTGCCAACATGCATGAAAAAAGCCAGAATCTTTCCTGATGGTTGTCTATCTGGAGAGGAGTACTCGGGAGTTTGCTGGTCTGTATGACTTGGCTTCTCAACACATATTTGTTTTGTCAGTTGAGCCATCAAATGAACCTGCTATGTTTTTCTTACTTTACTTCTCCACACATTCTCCTTGCTTGTCACAGACTGCCTACATCATCTCTCTCTCCTTCCTCACATTTTCATTTCTTGAACTAAACTAAGCTTTTGTTTTTGTTGGGGTTTTATCAGATTCTTCCAGCTTTCTATCACCTACTAAGAGCTCTCAAAGTCTTGCTGCTCTGTACCTCATTGAGGTTCTCTCAGCCTGATTCACCTCTTTATTCTCCCTTTTTTACCTAGCTTTTCTGAGGCTCTTCTTTATTTGAGCTGTGTTGCCAGTTTCTTTGCCTCACAACTCAAGCTGCCTAATCCCTTCACACTCTGCCTTCCTCCTACTTTGCTGAGCTTTTCATAGACTCTCACAGCTTCTGTCTTCTTCACACAACTTCAGGTTGTCTTGACTGTCGTCCCTGATCCTCCCTCCCTAGCTCCTACAAGGCTTCCTGTTCTTATGCTCTTGCGAATTTGCATTAGTTTATCTTATAAGGACGGACCTCATTATGTTACATGTTACATACAATGATGTAGGTCTGTTTATAGTAGTGCATTTCTGGCTTCTGCTGCAGATTGTCTAGATTCCTGTGCAACGTGTACAGACCCACAAGGTCTCCTAATAGCTTGTGCTACACAGCAACTGTATCACTCGCAAGTGCAGTTGTATAACACAAAGGAAGTGACATCGTTGATGACCTGATGGCCCAGAAGTGCCATTTTTACAGCATACAGCACTTCATTATAATGCAGGGTCTGATTTCATGTTATAATAGGATCTGATTGTATCAACATGCCTCATGAGCTAGTAATAATCCTTGCATTTGATTTAGCATCTTATCACATCATTGAGATATCACAAGTGCTTCATAGGATTAGTGCAGTGACTGCGTATTTTTTGGGTGAATGTGGCAGCAAATTTGTGCTCAGCAGTATCTCACAGCCATGGAGTGAATGATCAATTTTATTTGGGAGATTGTTGGCCAGGTCAATCCCTTCTCCTTTTGAACAGTGCCATGAGATATCCACTTGGACAGAGAGACCTTGTTTAATATCTCATCAGAAGGATGTAATAGTGAGGCTTGTTGGTTTTAGATTTTAATTGTCACAATTCGCTATTCTTCAGGTTTTCTAATATTCTCTAAATCAAGGAAAATGAATTCCTGTCATTAAACATCTTTGTTTTTCTTTTTTTAATTTGAACCACAAACACAAAAATGTCTTGACCTCAGGATTGTCAGAACACCATGGCATCACTCCGTGTTGTTGCACACGTACCCCACTATTATAGTAGAGGGGGTGTCCTAGCCACAATACATAATTTCTTGCACATTGTGCAATTTCCCACTGCTTGAAAGCGCACAATACAATCAGCCTGATCCCATTTCTTTTCTCTCCCTCTTTTAACCTAGCTTTTCCGAGGCTCTTCTTGATTTGAGCCTCATATGTTTTCTGTCAAGCTCCCTTCACACTCTCTCTTCTCTCTACTTTTGTAAGCTTTTCACAGACTCTCACAACTTCTGTCTTCTTCATACAACTTCAGGTTGTCTTGATTCTCTTCCCTGATCCTCTCTCTTCCAGCTGCTATAAGGCTTCCCGTACTCACATTCTCATTATTCTTTTGAAAGTTTCCCCCTTTTTATGTAAAACCTATTTCAGTAGAATTATAGTCACCAACCATTAGTATGTACATTCTGTTCAATCCTTTTAATCTGCTCAAATAAGTCCTTGTTGGTTTAATCTCTGCCCTGCAGATATAATAGTCAGTCACTGTTCTTAGTTTCCTATATTTCCTGTGCTTCCTGTCACAGATTTAAACCCATATTTATTCTGACATCTTCCCTCTGAAGATATGTCTGTCCTTTAAATGATCATCAGATCTTCTCTGACTAATAACACATGCCCTCCCCAATTTGTCCTATGCCTTACTTTCTATGTCCTCTATTGATGTTCTGTAACCTACTTATTAAAATGTGTTGACCCTCCCTTTTTAACCATGTATCTGTCATATATATTGAGTCATATTTCCATTCAACTTTGAAGGTTGAACAAGTTCTGGCTGATTAATTTGCTTACAAGTTCTCGGGATTGTAATGAGCTTGGTTGCTAGATTTCCTTCCCCACCCCAACTTCCTTTATTTAAAATTTAGTTTTGATAATTGAACCTTGGGATGAACTCATAGTTATGACTTCAGATTTGCATTTGCAGGATCACAATTTGAATGCTCTGAATGCAAAATTTGAGCTTAAAATAAACCAATGTACAAACAGGAAAGCCCCTGTATAACCGTGACAGGGTATGTAATAGTTGTATAGAGAAATAAAATGAAAAAAAGCATATTATTCAGCTCAAAGTTTAATTGTATATTGCTATTACAGGAGAGGAAAAAAGCACTTCACATACAAAAAAAATCAGATGAATAAGTAAGCTGCCTTGTAGCTGTTCAAAATGAAAGCACTACATTGGAACAGAGAAGCATGTATTTGTACTCTTCAGTGGCCAAATGCAATCTGAAAACTAAATAACATCAATGTTTATTGTCAGTCACAGTTAATAATACAAGAGAGCCTGATATCTGGACCAGCCCCTTTATGGATATGGAAATAGTGGTTAATTGGTTACAATTTAACTGTAAACTTATTTCATCATGAGTTATATTATTATAAGGAAGTGACTCATCAGATGTGTCAATTCTTTTAGCGTTCTTTGAGGATGTAACTAGCAGGTTAGATAGGCGGAACCAGTAGATATAGTGTATTTAAATTTTCAGAAGGCATTAGACAAGGTGCCACATAAAAGGCTGCAACACAAGATTAGGGCCCATGGAATTAAAGGCAATATATTAGCATGGATCGAAGAGTACCCAAGTTCCTATTTACTGTTACTGTGTTAATGATTCCTCAGCGCTCGGTACAGTGCAGCTTCTGAGAAATATATTGATCCCACAAGCCAGGGCGTAGATCCCAGACAAGGATAGCTGAGCACACTCTGACTTCCCCTGCCAGCAAGTCCTGGTCACTAATCAGAACCACACCACGTGGACAACAACAACAACAAGATTCCATTTATAGAGCGCCTTTCACGTCGGGAAGACGTCCCAAGGCGCTGTACAGTTGGGTCAGGACCCGAGCAGGGGGGAAATGGTCAGGGTGAGGGGAGGGAGCGAGGAGGGGGTAGAGAGTCGAGAGGGGAGCTGAAGGCATGGTCAAAGAGAAAGGTCTTGAGACTGGCCTTGAAGGAGGAAAGGGAGGAGACGGCGAAGGCACTGGGGGATAGAGTTCCAGAGCCTCGGGGCTGAGAGGCTGAAGGGCCGACCACCGATGTTGGGGCGGGGGATGTGGAGACCAGAGCCAGAGGAACGGAGGGTACGGGCAGGTAGGTTGGGGGATAGTAGGTCGGAGAGGTAGGAGGGAGCAAAGCCGTGAATGGCCTTTGTAGGTGAGGATGAGGATCTTGAAATCGATCCTCTGGGGGATGGGGAGCCAGTGGAGGCGAGCGAGGGTGGGATTGATGTGGTCCTGAAGCCTGGTGCGGGACAGTACACGAGCTGCAGAATTTTGAATGACCATTTGTCTTTGGGTCTTTGGGTCTATAGGCCTCTTAACTACCTGGTATCCAGTAAAACGCAGACAAAAATCACTCACCATCCCACACGTTTTCTGTAGAGTGAGAACATGAATCCGTTCATGGAAAAGGCCTATTCTCTCACAAAGGTGTGTGAGTAAGATGTGTATTAAGGAGGTATTTAAACTGTGTTAAGGATGTGTATATTAAGGAGGCATATGATGTGTCAGTCTGGCCCAGGTCATAGCACCCTCACCTTTAAGTCAGAAGGTTGTAGGTTCAAGCCTCAAGTGTGTTGCAATGTTGGAGGTGCCATCAAGTGGATATTAAAGATCCCATGGCACTATTTGAAAAGAGAAGCGAGATTCTCCCGGTTTCCTAACCAACAACACCTCCAAATAAAATTGGTCAATCCCTTCATGGCTGTTTGTGGAACAAGGTCATTGCACTTTACAGTATATCCTGTGAATCACTTTGAGACGTTCTCGTGATGTGAAAGGTGAAATACCAAATGGGATAATTGATTATCTAGAGGTGTATAAGAAGGTGTGCATTAAGAAGTTTTTTTTCCCATTTACTGTTACAGGAGGATTTGAAACATTTTCTTCCGAATATCCTGAATTCTGTGTAAAGACAAAATGTCCACCTGGAGTTCTCTCGCCCTCCAAACCA
Organism: Callorhinchus milii; assembly: GCF_018977255.1. Lineage (NCBI taxonomy): Eukaryota > Metazoa > Chordata > Chondrichthyes > Chimaeriformes > Callorhinchidae > Callorhinchus > Callorhinchus milii. The sequence goes on along the minus strand of NW_024704742.1, from coordinate 74,805,283 downwards.
GAGTCACCTGAGTTGAGTTGGAGTTTCTGCAGCACGCCTCTTCATGACCAGGTAGAGGCAGCTTCTTATAACATTCGCGCATCCTACTATATTCACACAGTAAAGTTGGAGACAAATGCTGAAGTCTCATAAATAAGTAGAAAGCATCAACTTATTAAGCAGGAAACGTGATGTACCCATAAGTGAGACGGCAATAGAGGGTTATGTGAGAGAGGATTCAGAGGGGTAGGAGCCAGAGAGGAAGATAAACAACAACAACTTGCATCTCGGAGCACATGGCAAGTCTGGTTTGGCCAAATGGTCAGTTTCCATGCTGTAGCACTCTGTTAATTTTGTGTTTAAAAAAAACTGCTGTGAAATTGCACTCATCAGCTGGCTGGCAGGTGTAGTGTTGTTTGCCTGTTCAAAGTTATGTTTTTAGGGTCTTGTGACTTAACATGAAGCTTTGATAATGCAATGATGCCTTTCCAGATGTTTTATGTAACAAACCACTAGAACTAAGAAGGTCACAATTTGTGGTGTTGCTAAATGAATTATGTTCCTTATTTACAGAAAAAGATTAAAATTTGTTTTGAACTCCTTCCCACCCCCACATTTTCTGAATAATTGTTGGCACAAATCTGGCTGTAAATCTCTGGTTGGCTGAAATCCATCCCTCCTATGATCATTTTCAAACACGAAAACAGTCTTTCCAAGCTTATAATAATCCTTGCATTTGATATAGCATCTTAAAGTGTCAAAGCATTTCACAAAATTTAATTTAAAGTAGAGGTGAGAGTGCTACAACTGAGGCAGGCTGACACCTGCTCAGAACTTATCATCGGGATACTGACCTGAGCTGATCTGAGCTCAGGCACAATCCTGTGATTAAGCTCAGGGAGGCTGCTTTTAATACTCGCAAACAATAATTGGATGTGTGGAAATCTTTGTCAAAACATGTTGCCAATTAAATGTTCGCAGACGATATTGTGCTGCTGGCAGACTCACCTGGGGATCTACCAACATCTGGCTGAAAAGTAGGATTGATAGTGGACTCCGGGTAGGTTTTCTGCTTGGCTTTTTGGGCAGGAAGGGTGAGTGGCATGGAGGAACTAAATAAGGAAAGAAAGTTGATTTTCTTTTAAAAAGTAGTGTTGATTGCAATTGTCAATGCTTGCAGGCACTTTCATTGAGTAAAGATGAACTGTGATGTGTAAGCATTAAATACCGAAAATATTCAACTCCTGGCCTCAGTCAGGATCCAGTTGTTATCAGAGGCTCCAGGATTATAGACAGGAGAAGCAGAATTTGTCTCTGTATTCATTCAGCTGCAGTCTGCCTCTAATGTAATCTCTTGATATCACGTTTAGAGATAATAATCTTCCTGTTATTGCGTCTCATGCTGTACTGATTCCTGTACATTTTTGATCATTAGGGGATCCCTGTGGAAATCCTTCATTTTCTCTATCTTGGAAGTGCGTATCATGCATCCAAAAAAGACACATTAGATGCTCTGGGGATTACAGCTCTTCTGAATGTCTCCTCTGACTGTCCGAACCATTTTGAGGATCATTACCAGTATAAATGTATTCCAGTGGAGGACAACCATAAAGCAGACATTAGTTTGTGGTTCATGGAAGCAATAGAATACATAGGTAAGACACGTTTGCAGTACTATATTCCCACAGAAAAAAACCAAATGCCTTAATTCCAGCATCCCACGTCTTTCCAAGTGGTTATCTTAGTACTGCTTGAACAACTGGTACTTTGGAGCTATTTCAGCTCTCGAAGACACTGCCCCACCTGAAAGGCGTTATATCAATGCGAGTTGTTGTTATATTTGTAATTGGGTTTTCTTACTAGTGAGAAGGAGATATTAGCAATGGCAAGTGTGAATTATAGATGCCCAGAAGGTATAGCACAGGAGCTGGTGTGAGCTCCTCCATTGGAGTTAACAGTGTGTAAAATGTGCTCTAGAATCTACTAATACATGTTTAATATGATAAAGCTAATGCTGATTTTGCTTTAGTGTCATTTTGCTGGTGCCATTCTTGTAACTGTGGCCAGCAGAGGGAGCTGAAGCATTGTATACAATTTTGTGTAAAAATATTTAGAAAATCCAACACATTGCAAACATCTGATTTAAGAGAATTTCTTCCCCTCCCAATATCTAACATTTGTGTATAACCTTAGGCTTTGTTATGGGAGGGAACCATTTCCCTCAGATTTCAATTACAAAGTAATATAAGAACATACTTGAGGCGTAGTGGAGGTTGGCAAATTCCAAGAACTGCAGCTCATCAAAAGTCAATGCCTTCAAAAAAAAAGTTTGAGGTTAATAAATGGGATGTTTTAATACACAGTGGAATCTGCTTTTGCCGGACACCGGTTAACCCGGACGCCAGGTAAATTGGACAAAACGCCCGGCCCGATTCATTTGTATTCTTACCTGTTTTAAATATGATGATAATTCAGACGAAAATATGAATTAAAGGAATGTTCTAAGACTGCAATCCTTATTGTGATGAGTTCCCTCTTTATCTCACGCACAGTTTACTATTTTTATTTACAGATTCTGTGAAGAAAGTTAATGGAAGAGTCCTTGTGCACTGCCATGCTGGAATTTCACGATCTGCCACAATCTGCCTTGCGTATTTAATGATGACTAAGCGGGTGCGATTGGACGAAGCATTTGAGTTTGTCAAACAGCGACGAAGTATCATTTCCCCCAATTTCAGCTTCATGGGACAGCTCTTGCAGTTCGAGTCTCAGATCCTGACCTCCTCGTGTGCTGTTGAAGCTATCAGCCCGTTAGGGGGCTTGAGAGACCCAAGTAAATCTTCATCAACTCCCACCTCTCAATTTGTCTTCAGCTTCCCCATGTCTGTCGGAGTCCATTCAACACCAAGCACCCTTGGTTACTTACCTAGTCCAATCACAACCTCACCAACCTATTAACAGAGAAGCATCAATAAACGTGTTTAAAATGTGTACGATTCATTTCCAAGTAAAGTAGTTTTCACTCTGAAACTCCGAGATTAAAGAAGCAATAAGAAACAAACATTCAGCTTGGAAAACTAATGTAGAAAATTGCTGAGTTTCATACCTCATCTCTCAAGCATAATAATTTGGAAGGCTCTTCTGCAAGTCTGACTATTAGTTCTACAGTAGAGAACATTTGGAGCTTTAATAATCGGCTGGAAGAGCCATTGCATTTACCTCAGTGTTTACAGCCACTGATTGATCCATGGATTCCTCCTTTGTGAACAGGTTGCCACTTTAAGCCCTCATATTACATTCACAGTGAAGTGTTACAATAAATATTTGCTAATGGCCTTGCCTGATTCTACCAGCTTTGTATTGGAAACACTAGATTTCACATACAGAAAATAAACTTGTCAAAGCCAGGTTTTCTTCAAAACTAGTGAAGTGCTGTTCCTGCTTGACAGAGCAATACTAAAACTGCAGACAAGCTTATTTGGAGTTAGAAGCTGATGGTTTGGGTGTAATCCATGTTGGATAAGGTCAGCTCTTTATAGGCACCCCTTGTGGTGTCCAACTAGCGTTGTAAAATCAAAGAGAAGTCAACCACAGCACTGGAGAAGCCAGCTGCAAAAATTGCACCTTATTGTGCCAGAGAGGGGTGATTTGAAATGCAAAACAATGTGGCGTTAAAGCACAATTTTTTAAGGTATTTTTTCTCAATAGGACTTTGTCTGTACTGTATAGTCAGTGGATAGATGTGATCATTAGTTTTGATGAATGGTCAATCTTTTGTTCCTTACACATCATGNTTTTTATGCTCTCACTTTATTTTGAAAGAACAAAATATAATGTCAATCCTTTTTTCAGGATCCAGAGGATGGTGGGTTCAAAGTGTAGAAATACTTAATTGATCAGTATATCTTTGTTTAAAGGTCCATAGAAGTCACTCCACTCAGTGCTTTTATTATTTTAAAATCTCTGCCCCAATGTAAGGCAATCGCTTTGTGTTGCAATGCTATGTGTTAAGGGATTTCTTCCTTAAAGTGGCAGCATTCAATCTGTGTAATTTTGATTTCAACTTGTATAAAATGAATTCTGTAGATTTAATGCCTCTGGAGGGGTCATTTGTATGTGCAATCACGTTTCTTATTTTATGACCTGTCAATATAGTAAATCACTGTTTGATTAACCTAATAGGATCTTACTGGTAAAACTAGTGAAGAATATGCACACATTGTGCCGAGCACTTTGAAAGTAATGCAATACAATGAGGACACACTTGAGTATTCGCACGTCATTCCTTTTACATACTTATGAATTGGGGAAGGCAAATGCTGTTTGAAATGTTTGATGAAAAAGTTGATGCACGGTGCAGACATCATGCATTAGTTTTATTTTGTATATAAGTCATCTAATTTGACAATGGAAATGTCAGCATCTCTGTCTGATTTATTTAAAGTTATTGCCTGAAAGTTATTTGTAAAATATGAAATTAAAGTTAGATCTTTTCAACTTTCATTTGTTACTGCACATCCATTGCTATTCCATGCAGTGACTTTAAATAAGCAAATATCACACAGCATTTTAAATAATAATTTAATCATGAAACACATTGTGGTAAATAATGGCCTTGAATTGTATCAGTTTGCACTACTCATTTTATATAATTGTGAATCAGAGGATCAAACCCCAGGGTTGATGTCTAAGTGTTCAGTACCACTGCCCAAGTTGTATAAGAATCCTCTAGTACTCGAGAATACGTTACCCTAATACTGAATTATTGGTGCTGCCACATCATAATTTTTTATCTTTAATCCTGTGGTGGAAGCAATATCCTGAAACAGTAAAACATTTGAAAATATGTATTGCATAAAATAAATATTTGCATTTGATACAGGACTTCCAGGAGGACGTCTTCACAGGATACACATAAAGTGTAATTGACTATTTCTAGAACACATCAGACACACAGCAATGTCCCCAAAACAGCCATGAGGTAAATGATTCATTTTGTTTGGGGGATTGTTGACCAGAATGCCAGAAAGACTCCCTTCTCTTTTTAAATAGTGTCATGGGATCTTTAACATCCATCTGAGCATGATCAGATGGGACCTCGGTTTGACATCTCATCTGAAGGAAGGCATCTCCACCAATATTGCATTCTCCTCTGCACTGTACTCACCAATCTGAAGCTATCTGCTGCCTCTGCTTGGTGGGCTCTGGCCTGCTCCATGTTCCCCGCCCTGCCTGCCCCACCATTGGCAGTCAGGCGTTTTTTCTGCCCTAACCATCCGGAACTCCATCCCAGAGTCACTTTGCCTCGCCCCACTCCCTTGCCTCCTTCAAGACCTGTCTGAAGACCTTCCTCTTTGAATGTGCCTTCAGCCATCCTCCTAACCCTAGCCACCATTGCTGTTCCACCCCGTTTGATTCCAAACCCCATCTTGGATGCAAACCCTTCACTGTCCAGCACCTTGGGACATCCTCTCAATGTGAAAGGTTCTATAAAATGTAATTTGTTGTTGTTGTCAGCCTAGATTATGATCTAAAAGTCATCAGGACATATGAATCAAATGTGAAGAGAATACTTTCAAATTTAGGAAATCAAAATATTAACTCCATTTTATATTTTTTCTAATTTTCTCTGACTACAAGTCGTGGATTATCGTTGTATCTTTGGTTGACAGTCAGCTGATAATGAAGTACACAGCATTGCACACAATGTTACCAGCTGTAGGGCAGGCAGCGTTTGCAAACAAATAGATCTGTTACATGATGATGCTTGCGCCCTGGGACATCTTTCCGACATCAAGGGTGCTATACAACTGTAATTTGTTGTTTTGTCTGAGTGGCCATATTCAATAGGCGTTGCTACACCATGCTATTCGGATCCATTAGTTCCGTGTAAATAGCTCCGCTATGAGGCTGTGCGGAGAGTGACAGCAAAAGGGGCCGAGCTGGAGGTTAGAGGGGTCATACTTCCAGGAGGTAATATGAGGTAAGAGGCAATGTGGGCAGCAGGATCCATGTCTAACAGCAATAGAGCTTATCTTATTGGTACTGAAAAAATGTTTTGATGTAGACGATATTGATGAATTTGTGCACTTTCTGGATGTCATATCACATATTAAATGTGAGAAAACTCCCAAGAGAATTGCTTAAGATTATGAAATAGAATCATTTGGTGGAATCAACATTTCCAACTGGGGCAGTTGATCTACATACAATCTAAACCCGACCAGTAACAGTCTGAGAAGATGAGTCTCATCAAAAACTCACTCAGATCTACTATGATCCAGGTAGATTGAATGCACTCGCAATTCTGTAATATTGAGCATGATTTGACACCTGCACTAAGATTTGATCCTTTCATCTGTTCCTGTAAAGAACAAGTCATTGTGTTACTAAGGGAAATCATTCAGGAGTATTCAAGAGATAATCAAAGGAAGGCACATCATAATACATTTTATGATCCATTAATATCAATGTATCAATAGCCATCGACAATGTAAATCCCAACTGATTACTCCTACAGATGAGCAAGGACATTACTCAGAATTCATACGAACAAACTTTGTTCTTGCAAATACCAAATAATTCAGCAATAAAATAAACCTTTGGGAGACATAATCAATGTTTAATATTTACACAGATCGATGTCAAGGTGATCTAAATGAGTATAAGTCTAATCTCTCAACCTACTATCCCATTTCCAACCTACTCTTCCTTGCCAAAGTCCTGGAATACGCAATGTTGCAGGTCAACGTTGGTCACACCTCTCCCTTCACTGCCTCGAGCCCCTGCAGTCTCCTTTTTGCACTGCCCAGAAGCGGCGCTTGTCAAAGTCACAAACGACATTCTATCTGTGACCCACTCCTCCCTCCACCCACTGGCTCAGAGTCAGGCTCTGCCACTGTCAAGTTCTCTGAGACACTTCCCTGCATGGAGGGCGCTACATAAGGGCAAGTTGTTGTATAAGTCGCTCTGGATTGAGTTGTAGTATTGTGGTAAACTTCTGTTTTATTTCAGTGGCGAATGAAGACACATTGATCACACAAATAACTCAAATGAGATTGTTAACTTTTGTGGTTTGTTTCTTCAATTTCATTAATTGAAATACAACCTAATGGCACTGCCATTGCTTGTGTATACAATATTTTATTGCTCATTATTTGGAAATGTTATCAGATTTAACACAATACTATCCTCACTGCATACAATTACTTGTCATAATTGCACTAGCTTCTTTAATAATGTCCTTGGCATCTAGTATGTTATGGGGATCAGTATATTGCTTTGCATTTGTAGTTTTATTAATTGGATTTTTTAAAAATTGTTTCTTAGTGAAGTAAAAATATGGTTGGGAAATATATCACCAGGGGACACACATATATGATAACAAGAAGGGGATCTTAGGGAATTTAGGAGGAACTTCACACAGAGGGTAGTGAGATTGTGGAACTCACTGCCTGATGCAGTGGTTCAATCAGATAATATAGATGCATTCAAGAGGGAGAGGGGAATAGAAGGGTTTGGGAGGGAGTAAAGAATGGGTGGAGACTCAAGTGGAGCATAAACACCAGCAAGGACTGGTTGGGCCGAGTAGCCTGTTTCCGTGCTGTACATTCTTTGCAAATCTTTGAAAATACCTTTTGTGAGATGATGCAATATCCTTAAATTTCTACCAAAACAGTGGTGATCTAGTCAGACACGGTGCAACTGAATATTTCCTTCTGCAACGAATTTGGGATTCTGTGAGGTTTACCACCTCTTTGGTTTGACAGTGTTGGGTGCCTGGTGTGGACATATCAGCAGTTTGCACTCACCTATGGGAGACTTGTATAGCAGTTGAGTCATTGTGTCACTGAGGCTTGGTGCAAAAAAATTGCATTTGGCAGTCTTTGAATCCAGGGCCAGAAATGTTGCCTTGTCATTGTATAACATCCACATTTAGTTTGTTTACCAAATTAAACAAAAATAAGACTCAGAGTCGCCCTCTAGTGGATAGAGAATTTAGTTCTTGTACATAGGAAGTCATCATACAAAAGTAACCAGGGTTTAGGTTGTCTTTGGTGCATAGGTCTACTTTGAGTCTAGGATCCCTAAAAATTAAGAATAAATCACAAGTACTGATGATGATAATAAGGGTAGATTCAATTCAGATTTTAAAACAGCTGCTAAATTTTACCTACAAAATGATACAGCATCAATTATTTGTGAAGCGCATTGGGATCTTTTGACAATATACGCACTGTATCAAATACACTGTATCAAATTTGTGTAGTCCTGTAGCTCAGTGGTTAGAGCACTCGCTTTGCAAGCGAGACACTTGAGTTCAATTCCAGACAGGGCGAAACCTTGGGCAAGTTTCCTTACTCCACACAGAGCCTAATAATAATCCCTCCAAAACCAAAAACAATAATAAAAGTTGGTCATTTTCAATCTACGACTGTTTGTGGGACATTGCTGTGCGCAATTGGCTGCCGCGTTCGCCCACAAATATACAGTCAATTCACTTTACAGTGTGTTCTGTGAAGCGCTTTGGGACGTCCTCCCGACGTGAAAAGCGCTATATCAAATTCAAGTATTAGTGTTAGTACATGGATTACTAGTATTCTACACTGGCTCCAAAAGTCAAGCCTGTCTCATGTGATATAGCACCTTTCACTTTGGGAGGTTGTCTCAATATTGTTTCATAGGATATACCGCAGCATGACTGTGATACGAAAGTGATTTTCTTCAATGATTAACTTACGATTTGAGAATCCAACATTTTATTCTAGGACTGACAATCTACCAGAATTTCAGCCCAATGTATGAATTCTTATGCAAGGTGTTACCCTAAGTATTATTCAGGTATCTTTAGACACCATCAGTAAATTTTTTTTAGAAATGTAGCATTGGAGACTTATTAGAAACATATATGAATAATTCATGTACTCTGAAAGAAAAGCATTGTATTTTTAAAAAAACTTCCATACACAAAGGGATGAATATCTAAGCACTTAAATAATAATCATTACATTTGATATAGAGCCTTAAAACATTTTCTACATGTTTCAAAGCACTTCATAGAATATACTGTACAGTGAATTGATTGTATGTTTTGTGGGTGAAACGCGACAACCAATTGCACACTGCAGTGTCCCACAAACAGGCATGGATGAAGTGACCAAATTATTATATTTTTTTAACTTTTTTTTGGAAGCGATTATTACCCCGGAAAAGCAATCTGTCAATCAACTAACTGGGTTCCTACTTACTGCTAGGTAAACAGAGATGTGTGGAGTAAGGAAACTTGCCCAGTGTTTAGCCCTGCCTGGGAATTGAATCCAGGTCTTCTCGCTTGTGAGGCTAGCATTCTAACCACTAAGCTACAGGACTCCATTAGTTAACTTTGTTAACTATAGGGGTCCTGTAGCTTATTAACTATAAGGATAGGTTGTGTAAACTAGGCCTATATTCTCTAGAGTATAGAAGAATTAGAGATGATCTAATAGAAACCTATAAGATTCTTCAGGGTAGATGCCGTGAGACTGTTTCCCCCGTTGGAGAATCTAAAACTAGGGTCATTATCTTAAGATTAAGGGTCAGCCTTTTTGAACTGAGTTGAGGAAACATTTCTTCACTCAGAGGATAGTGAATTTGTGGAATTCTCTACCCCAGAAGGCTGTGGGTGCTGAGTCTTTGAACATATTCAAGACTGAGATTGATAGATTTCTAAAGGATAGAGGGATTAAGGAATATGGCGGGTAAATGGAATTAGGTTAGAGGATCAGCCGTGATCGTATTAAATGGCGGGGCAGGCTCGAGGGGCCGAATTGCCTACTCCTGCTCCTACGTCTTATGGACTGAGGAGAGATGCGCATGGTAATCGTACCTCTCACACCGCCTGCACTTCATCTCCTCAAACGGCTTCTCCTCTAGCCCCCGGACGATCTCGTGCAGCGTTCCTCAGGGCTCTGTCATTGGTTCCCTTCTCTTCAATATCCTCTATATGCTCCCTCTTGGTGACATCATCTGCAGCCATGGGGTCAACTTCCACATGTGTGGGGATGACACCCAACTCTACCTCTCTGCCTCCACCCTCGACTCCAGGACCACTGCTGTCCTGACAGAAGGTCGTCAGACATCAAGTGCTGGATGAGAGACAACTTCCTTGAATTGAACTTCAACAAGACCGAGGCTCTCCTGATTGGCTCCCGTCAGCACCTCCTCACCTCAGGTGCTAACAGCGTCACCATCCATGGTTGCATCCTTGCTGTGTCAGTCCGGAACCTTGGGGTCTTGTTTGAACCTCAACTATCCTTTCTACCTCACATCTGTGCCATAACCCGCTCTACCTTTCCCCACCTCCGCAACGTCGCCCGGCTCCACCACTGTCTCACACCTCAGGCCACAAAAACCCTTGTATATGCTTTCATTACATTGTGGCTCGACTATGCAAACTCACTGTTTGTCGGCCTCCCCAACTCCTCCCTCCAGAGGCTGCAGATCATCCAGAACTCTGCAACCCATGTCCTCTCCCACACTAGGCTCCATGATCCTATCACCCCATCCTCTCCCAACTCCACTGGCTTCCCATCACACAAAGGACACAGTTCAAGATCCTGGTCCTCGCCTTCAAAGCCCTCCGCAGTCTTGCTCCTCCCTACCTCTCCGACCTCCTAAGCCCCTACCACCCTGTTCACTCCCTCTGCTCAGCAGGCTCCGGCCAGCTTCACGTCCCCCCGCCTTGCTCGCCCCACTATTGCAGATGGCCTTTACACCACTCTGCCCCCACCCTTTGGAACTCCATCCCGCAGTCCCTCCGCCTCACGCCCTCCCTTGCCACCTTCAAGACCCATCTCAAAACCCTCCTCTTCAACCATGCTTTGGATCTCCCTGCTTCCCCTTCTTCCACCACCCCAACCCTCAGCTCTGGTCCATAACTCTGTCTGTCCAGCACCTTGGGACGTCCTCCTGATGTGAAGGGCGCTTTACAAATGTAATTTTGTTGCTGTTGTAATCACTCTACCTCATCAGCTTGTGATTTTCACAGTATTTTCCATACTTGTACACAGAGGATCAAAAGGACCATCGATTACATTTTATGTTAGTTTTCCATAAAGCAAAGCTTTTGCTAATTGAGCTTATTGCAATACCATTCAAGTAATTTGATGCTTTCTGTAAAAATGTTTGATTCCGTGAGTCATTTCTTCTGAAACTCCTGAGGATTTAGTCAATTTAAAGATGATTCCAACAATTGGCTTCACAATCCCAACAAAGGATTATGGATAAATCTAAAGCTATCCGTTAATCTATGTAGGTTATGATTTCTTATGATTAGAAAATGTATAAAAGAAATTGTTGTGCTAGGAAATGTAGCTTTTCATTTCAAAAGGACTCAACTGTCCTGCAAATGTCATGCTCTGCAGTTGCAGATTTTTTAAATTTAGCTTAATATGTCAATACATTTTACTGATTGTATCATTAAATACAATTCCTTCTAAACATGCAAGGTTTGAAACTCCGGTAGACAAACTTTAAAGTGATATTACTAGTTTACAGGGGATGTGGGGTTGAATCAGTTCAGTCACACTCAGATACTCCAGCGCAGGTCCATCAAGCACGAATACCATCCATCAAGTAGGAAATGAGGCAGACAATCACAGCTTGGCCTGGGAGCTGAATAGGACTATGGCACCAAGCAACCACACAAGGCAGTGGAGTTTCCCAAGCCTCGATCTTAGATTGATCAAACCTATCAAAGAACCAGCATTTTATTAGGTATTGGGTATGCACTGTTACATTCTGAATTATACTCTCCTCATGCTGCATCTTACATCACCAAATCTCCACCTTTTGTGAGCTATGAACAACGATACAGGCTCAAGCTGTTCAGTCTTGATGATTTTGCAGATGAGCTAGAAATTTCAGCTAAAGTGAAGTGGGTTCCTGGAGAAAGATCATACCCACAGCATATGAAGCTGATAGATAGTTATATGACCAGTCAATACAGATCTAACTTCTGCGAAGCTGAGATATGCTCAGTCATTCTATGAGTCCAACGCATGGCAGCAGAGAGAGCCATCAATGCGTCAAAACAGCCATTTTCTGCTAAATGACTCCACATGTTTTCAAGAAAATTCAGCCCTTCCACGAGCATGTTCAGTGATGCCCTAGTTATGTGATGCTGCCCACTCCTCCTCACCAGATTATATTGGTTACCAACATTTGTTTCTCCAATATCTCCCAAATCTGCTGAGTCTTGTGTTCTGTTTAACCCGGCATATGCAGAATGATGTGAGCTTCGAAGATGATAGACCTGTATTATAACCTGGTCATGTTATGGTTCCAATGCACATCGTGACTTGCATTTAATTTTGGGTGCCGTGTTGATTCCATCTGTAATACAGGAACTGGCAGAATGTTCATTCGCAGCCATGATCTTATTAAACAGCGGGGCAGGCTCAAGGGGCCGAATGGCCTACTTCTGTTCCTACGTCTTATGGTCTAACTCTCAATCAGTGACTGGAGTGTCTGAAAATAAATCAAAAACTGGTTTATCAGATTGGCATCACTGCAGTTTATTAACAGTTACTTCAGTACCACACACGTCACGACTCAGCACATCTTTACAAGTAAAACCTTCCACACAGCTGTACACTTTGAATTTAGGAATATTTTCAGAGTTAAATGAAAGAAAATCAAAAGTCTAATTAAAATAGTTATTTTTACCATGTGGGTTTACAAGTCCCTCATCCTTCTTGTTGGTGCAAACATATTCACATTCCAACATTATTTTCGCTGATATTACTACCAAATACATTTACAAACTAAAATACATATGTACAGTCTCCATTGTTTATACGTACAATTTCAAGCCACTGGAAAAGTAAATGGCATCTATATTAAATTAGTCAACACCCATTTCAAGTGTGCTGCAAAACATTAGCACCTTGTATTGACAAATGTGCATATTAAAAATAATACCATAATTACAAAGTAAAATACAAAACAGAAGGTCACTTGATTCATCAAGTACAATACACAATACATTCCATAACATACTGCAAATGGTAATCTAAGATATACCAATAAGATCAAATACAACTTAGTCTGGTGGTGCAAAGCACAAGAAAGCTTATTCAAAACAGCATAACAAATGCAATGGCTCTTAAAACTAAGCATTTTAGCATGGAATACTCTTAGTTGAGGACTGAATGCCTTTTTGCATTATATGTTGATGAAAAGATGTGAATTTACCAAAGAACCAATGCATTATTGCAAGCTTTTTTTTAAACTAAGCTGTATATGTGTGTATGTATGTGTGTGTGCAGTTGGTTCGGGGGTAGGGAAGAGGGTGCCTGGATATCATCTAGTCTGTGCACGGGACCACCTTCATGAACACTTTCATACTGTACAAACCCAAACCATCTTTTCAGAAAGTTCTCAAAAATTCAAGATAATTTGGCCACTTTGGATCCACAGCTCTACACTATATTCTGAAGGTGAAAAAGATCGAGAAAACAAGCTTAAGTTATTTGCTTGCTCCATAACACTCCTTCATATAAATAATATTCCCTTCCCTTTGTATTTAGTTCAAAGCAAGAATTACTGCTGAAGTTCAATTTCTCAACCAGCAGATGGTAATATTGCACTACCAAAATGATTTGTGCAACATTTAATATTAGTCCAACATTTGCAATGGCCTAAAGCCCAACTCCTTAAAGGAATTAAAAATTCTGCTAGATTTATTCATCTTTGTAATTAACACAAACTACTGCAAAACATTTGCTAAAACAATTTTCTTTTGTGCTAATAAATGTGATTATCCATGCAAGATTAAAAAAAGGGATAAATAAATCATACCAAGTACGGTATCAATGTGAAAAGTTAAGTACAATAGCAAAACAAATGTGCAAACAAGTTCATCATGTCATAAAAGTTATTTTGCAGCAGTATTGCTATGAAAGCAACTGTAAGGATATATATTTCTACTTCTGATGACGTACACAGGTTCTGTTTTTAAAACAATGATTCCTCAACACGCCCTTCAGTTACGCTGCAGACATGCTTTTCAATTTGATTAAAGCTTTCGGAAGGCTTGCTTACAAGATTAAAAATTTAATTAGTGTATGCTCAATTACAAAACATAACCGTCTGAAAAACATCAAACCAAGAGGAAATACTTGCATAAGGCCAAAAAATAAAACAGAAGAGGGAAGATTTGAATAACGAAATTCCAGATTAAAAGTTAGTATAATACGTGTACAACTTTGTATAGTCAATTCAACCCTAACAGTATTTTCCTGTAAGGAGTTTATAGGGATAACATTTTAAAAATCAGTTCCAGCTACTGAAATGGAGCAGATATATTCTAGTTTAGTAAATCCACTATCCACTCATTCAAGTAAAAGTGTTGTTAGTTGCACAGACTGCTCCAGATCCAAAGTCGAGGATAACAAGATAAAAATAAGACATTTTCAGAAAATCCTATGTATAGCAAAGAGCTTGAAGGTTGTTACACAAGTCCTCTAACACTTTTAACACACAAAGGTTTTGTGTCATCGTAGTCCAATAGCCTATTTTTGCAATCCAGTCCTTCTAATATTTAACAAAAGAAATTTAAGGCCTAGTTGCTTTTCCCTGAAATAAAGGGCTGAAATTTGTAGGGTTGATAACCCTTCAATGTGATAATTATCATCACCTGATAAGTATCATCAGCAATAATCATCACAAAGGAAGAATTAGTGAATTCTGTAAAAAGATGATGGTTTCTCATTTCCCAAATTAGTCAGCAGCATACTAGGAACAAGATTTTATTTGATTCTAGCTACAAGAGTGGGTTTTAACTTTTTTTTCACTCTCCAGCCATTATCTCATGTAGAAATTCGTAATGTTATATTATTTTTAAATTCTCCCCACCAAAAAATTGATTTTCCCAATTGGTCAGCCCTCCTTCTGGCCTGGAGAGATTTTGTGTTTCATTGATAACGGCTGGAAAATAAATAAATTAATTGATAGGCCTTTCCAGTGGCTAGAATGTAAAACTGAAATCTTATTTCATTTGTAAACAAGGTAGTGCTGATAAAAGAAACAGGAGAAACCATTCTCCCAAAGATGAGGGGCGTTCTGCCCTTAACATCTGTTCAACGTTAAAACACGAGAGATCACAAATGTTGTCCTTGTGATAATTATTGCCAGCAATAGTCAATCACATAAGAATAATTAATGAATAGCACAGTTATAAATCCCATAAGTTTTACTGGAAACATTCATGAATACCCACATGACCTTGTGGTGTGGTGGTACTTCAGCACTAGCATTTCTAACTTCTTACACTGCTCCAGACCAGCTCTATTTATGTGAAATTTGCATATTAAGCATGTGTTTCAAACTGAGGTTAATGCTATTCCTGACTTGGTTGATTTGGTTAGTGTATGTTTCTTGAGTTAGGCAATTTTCAAAAATAAAAGAAACAAGTGTTGATTCACACCAACACAACCTTCCAGAACAGTTTGTTATAGACAGACACAAGCAGTAAATATGGAAGAATTATTCAATGTAAAATTTCAGGCTGCTTCAAACTAGGACCAAACATCTCCACTCTCAAAGACAGTATTTGCATAAACATTTGCATTTTAGAGTTACAAACTACTGGTGATGCTAGAATTACCAAATCAGAAAACTGTATGTGTTCCAACATTTACAAATCACATTAGTTCAACACAGAAGAAGGTGATGTCATTTACACATACACAGCCAGAATTCTCAATGGAACCTGGTCATACATTTATCTATTCAAAAAGGGAAAGATATGGCAACACTGAAAAAAAATCCCTAAGATTTTACTAATTTCACTTATAGTAAGATGTTATTCCAATGGGTGTTTCTATCACAACTACAGCAGCTACAAATTATTCAAACAGCAAAAAATCCAGATGAAAGCAGAGGATACAAATCTGGATAGTATTTTCATAACAAATAAATAAGGAGTGAGTATTTTTGAAATCGATAACCTGTAACGTCGGAGGTGCATGTAGCCATATTACATATCTCATCACGTGCAACAAAGGGCACACAGCCAGAGCACACAGAAAGATCTGAAAAGTTCCTCAAAAGTTCAAATTCACCTGACCATCACAAGTTCAGTAAGTAAACAGGAAAATACTCCTTTTATATATATTGGACTCTTAGTTATCTTGTAGTTTGGGCTTTAGAAGGGCAAAATAATATTTAATAAACCTTTCTATGAATCGTGACATTCTGCGGTAACGACTTCCCAATTGCCTCAATATTGAACATAGTTTTAGCATTACTTTTAAATCCCCACTATTAGCAGGACTTTGAGGTTATTATGAAATTTATGGATTGCAGAATATAATTTTGAAAATTAGTGTTAAAAGTTCACAATGTTATAGGACCATCAAAAAACTACTACAGTTCAGGGTTTATGTAACTGAATTCTCCACCTCCTGAATAATTCACAACTTATTACAGATATTCTAGAATTTGATTCATACCGTTAATAGTTTCTGGATCTAGCTGACTATATTATGTTTGAACCGTAAAAATCGAAACAAGTCTCAAATAAGTCCAACAGTCCAGGTCAGCTATTATTTCATATCACCGTTTCAAAGAGGACAATCATCAGCTAATACATCTGTTTGTATTCAGGCGAAGCTTTTCTCACAAGTAGCTTTGCTATTCCATCAGATATTTTACATTAGTCAACTTGAGACTGCTTTTTTAACACCATTAAAGATGCTGTTGCAATCAATGCAAGAGGAATGGGACACTCTGTTTTAAAAAGGTAACACGAAGATACACAACAGTCTCTGAACTGGAGTTTTTTTTAAGATAAGTATCAAGACTTCCTTTACATGTGAACTGTACAATCAAAAATCAAATGTTATCATACAAAAGTGCAAAATTTGAGTGGAAACCCCAAAACTACTTTCAGGACAAACAAATTATTCTACAAAGCCAGGCAAACAGTAACTTTGCTGAAGAAGCTCACTAACCATGCAAATTAATCTGCCCCATTAGGACTCAGGCTCATTTTTAACTTGTGTTTCAGATGTTAATTAACATGCAAATAAATAGTGTTTTGAATGGTTGTGAACAATTTATTTTGCACCATTATACTGGGTACCTCAATTGCTGATTTACATAATTTTATGCATTGACCCACATTAGCACTTAAGCCTTGTAAAGTATGCTTTCATGTGTTCAGACAAGTTATGAAGCAAACACTGCAGTGAGATCCAATGGTTAGTGATAATGGACAGTGAGAAATAATCATTGCTTACACCAATTACAACTCTGTCCAGGATTTCAAATCTACTGCAGAGGTGAGGGCCGATCAACCATCCTCATCAAGCTCAGAAGCTGTGCGGGGAATTTTCAGCAGTTCTACAATGTTACCAACAGCACTTCAAAAGCTCCAGCACAAATGAAAAATGAGGTTCAGCAATAACAAGGCAAATAAAGAAAATCCATTCTAATCCACACTTAATAAGCATTTTTTGAAAGGGAATGGTTATCATGTTTCTTAAAAAGAGCTATAAACTTAAACACCAGCATTTTTTTTAAAGTTTCAGTGATATAAATAAATATTGTAACAGTCACATGGAAAGTCATTCATCACACACAGCCTCAGATACAAGTTGACTTTGGCTTGGACTAGGACTTTTGTTCGCTTGTTGTTAGCTGCTGTGATGGACTCTCTGGTTTCATGATCTGGTATGTAATGAGGTATTCCGGATACGCCTGGAGAAACATAGTGAAATATTAAATGTATTAAACTTAAGATATTACTTCTTCATCTTATTAAACTTTATATTGGTCAGCCGAGTGTCTGACACATGTGGAAAATCCATCACCATGCAAGAGTATCCAAACCAGGCAGAGTTCTACGAATGTTACCCACACATTGAAATTTTCCCTCATCTGGAATAGAATCACATTCTTTTCCTGGAAGGATGCAATCTGTTTACATAGTCCTGCACAGTACCAGAGTATTCAAATCAGGTTGGCAGAAGCCAAGGCTTGGGACCCCAGAGTGTATGTAAAGGTACTGCTGGAGTTTAATCAGCTAAAATTGTACAACTTTTCATTGAGAAGCTGTCTGGTATACTTCTTGCTTCATGTCTAGGAACACCCATTAGGACTTTGGCTTGCAGGGTTAACAGGAGCTGAGAGGGAAGAGTACTGCCCCAGTGGCTGGTCTGCCTCTCCAAGATCTGCCAATTAATCAGGCTGGCTGTTAATTTATTGTTAAGAGTACTGCAAACTTGGCTCAGCAACTGGACTACAGAGACTGCCATCGTCACTTCGAAGCCAGCTCAGAACCAAGGAACCCTACCCCCATCCCCGCCCATCCTAGAAAAATTATTTGAAATATTACACAGAAACTTGACATTTGAGACCTAAAACCACAACAAAAACAAATCTTTTGAGGATATGAATGAAGAAGCTGTTCCTGACTCTGATTAATCCATGACAACACCCTTCCTGTTTTAAATGTGCCTATTCATAAGATAGAAAGGATCTTCATAACAGGAAGATCACTCTTTCGTTAAGAACAATTTAAACTGGGATTAAGACAGCATCATTTTATTTGATTGGATTTGAGAATTTTAACTCGTATTGTTCCTTCAATTATGATCAGTGTTTGGTAAACAATTCATAATATTGCATAAATCTCATCATTCTAAACAGATGTATAATTCCAGTATATTTCAGTACCTGCTCTCCTCTATAGATGACATATTCTGCATAAGCAAGTCCATTTACACTTGGTCTCCCAATCACGGAATGATGTCCTGGTGGGGCATGAGCCATCTTCATTGCACTGAATTGTAGGAATGATTTTCCAAGTGTAACTCTACAGAACAGCATTTGTCTACAACAGAAATAAACATAACCCGTGTGAGCTAACTTTTTCAGTATTTTGTTAAAATAGATAAGGTTAAAAACATTTGCAAAAACATTATCTGGACAGTCACAATTTGATACATTTGATAAAGCGCTTCACATGTCAGGATGACATTTCAACGTGCTTCACAGGATCGCAAATATATAAAAGGTTAGTAAAGCATTGTGAGCATGTATTTTGCAGATGAACACTTACAGTCCATATGTCATGCTAATCTGGGTATAGAATATAAAAATACTTAAGATTCCTCCTATGCTAGAGATTGGGGCTACAGCATTGTGGTTCTTATTCCCTCTGCAGTACAGCCAGCACAAAACCCTCAGAAACCAGAGAAATTTAAAGAACGGAAGAGCAAACTATTGTGTCATAGCTAAACAAGAAATTGAGATACATAAGACATTTGATTCTATAACAATTGCCTACAAATAGTCCCTTCACATTATAATAAGATCCGCTGAAGTGCTCCAAGACATCTTGATAATGTAACAAAACATGAGCTGAAGGCACTTTATCGTATGCAACAATTATTATAAAGATTATGATAAAATGCACAAGCAGTATGACGGATGGTAAAAGCTCTGCAAACAATGTTTTCCTCAGAAAATTCTCCATGTGGCAAACAGACTCATGACACTATCTCTGATTAGGGCAAACTATGAAGTCTTGCGAGTTTATACGTAGTACAAGAAATTCCCTGGAGAAAACCCTGTTTACTTTCCAGGTGTTTTTGCTGGTAGCCACACAGCAATGATGAAGCTAGGGTACTTTGAAACCATTGCTTAATATTTAAAGAAAAACTCACAACCGGGCAGATGGAGTAATTTAATATTTGAAACTTATGTCTAATTTACATGCTGCTTTCCTTATGCTAGGGATTGTTGGATGAATTTACCCGAAGCATTTGTTTATTATTATTTTTTATTTGTTATTATCATTTATTATCATTATTATTTGTGTGGCCTGCTTGCACTCTCCGCTTCAGCTAATAACTCTGTCCAGTATCTGTACTTTGTTTCCAGTCAGAAATAGAAAAAGATCAGGAGAATGATTGTTTTTTCTTATTCCTAGCTTGGAAGTCCTGGACAGTTTAGCAGCCACAACACTGCCCTGAAATGCTGATGACAGAGTTTTGGATAAGTTGGGAGTTTATCAATGGTGGAGCTAAGAGCAGCGAGGAGCTCATCTAAAGCTCCAAGCGGGGGGGGTCAACAAAGGTGTGGGTAATGGTTCTAGCAGCATGTGGAGTGAAACAGGGTCAGAGATGGACAATGAGGTAGAGGTGAAGAAAATCAGTCTTGTAAGGGACTGGATGTGAGGGAGGAGAGCTGAGGAATCAAACCAGACTGTGCACTGGTTAGATGAATTTGAGAAAGAAGTCAGTTGTAACATCTATTGTAATTGGTTTATCTGTTAATGTCAAACTTTTATTTGCACGAAACAATACAAAGCTTCTAAAGGAAGCTTTTTGCTTACCTGTGACATATGTAGCAAGACCTGTCCTTGTGTGTTGGGCAGCCAGTACCTCCGCCTATGCCATACACATACTGATTACTTTTCGAGGAATTTTCTGCAAAGTAAATTCCTGCACCAAACATCCCACCGATATATGCGTGTCTTTCATCAAATCCTTTATAAATAATAGCATTGATGAATGGAGAACCTAAAAAAGACACAAAATGTTAGTTTAAGAGAATAAAGGGGAATTAGCCCCATTTACCCATTAAATTTTAAAGTCTTCTAATTCCAAAAGCAAACTTGTGGGAACAATTAATCGGTCGCTTTGAAAATATTATACAAGTAGAATATACTCACATAGACCTCCTACAAAGAATCATAGCATTATACAGCACAGAAGGATGCCAATCGGCCCATCATGTCTGTGCTGGACATGATGCTGGTCACAGAAATTACATGCAGGTGGAGTCCTACAGCTCAGTGGTTAGAGCACTCACTTTGCAAGCGAGAGACCTGAGTTCAATTCCAGGCACAGGGCGAAACCTTGGGCAAGTTTCCTTACTCCACACGCCTAATAATAATCCCTCCAAAACCAAAACCAATAATAAATTGGTCATTTTCAATCTACGACTGTTTGTGGGACATTGCTGTGCGCAATTGGCTGCCGCGTTCGCCCACAAATATATACAGTCAATTCACTTTACAGTGTGTTCTGTGAAGCGCTTTGTGACATCCTCCCGACGTGAAAAGCGCTATATCAAATGCAAGGATTATTATTATTATTATATAAACCATAGAACACTGGTTGCATTATAATCACATTACTCACATTTTATATTGCGCCTTTTATGTCAGAAGGATGTCTCAAACCACTTAACAGGATTTATTGTAAAGTGCAGTGAGTGTGTATTTTGCAAGGAAAAGTAGCAGGCAATTTGCACACAGCAATGTTTCACAAACAGACATGAAGTAAGTGACCAATTTTAACATAACATGTAGGAGCAGGAGTAGGCCATACGGCCCTTCGAGCCTGCCCCGCCATTCAATCATGGATGATCTTCTAATCTAACTCCAGCTAATAACCTGACCCTGCCTTATCCCCATATCCCTTAATTCCTTTTTGCAATAAGAAATCTATCTATCTCAGTCTTGAATATGTTCAAGGACTGAGCGTCAACAGCCCTTTGGGGTAGTGAGTTCCATACATTCACCACCCTTTGAGTGAAGAAGTTCTTCCTCAACTCAGTGTGAAAGGGCTGGCCTCTGATTTTAAGGTTGTGACCCCTGGTTTTAGTTTCTCCAACCAGGGGAAACAATCTCCCACTCTCTACTCTATCATGCCCTTTGATGATCTTATAGGTTTCTATAAGATCCCCTCTAATTCTTCTATATTCTAGAGAATATAGGCTCAAATTGGTCAGCCTATCCTCGTAACTCATCCCCTTCATCCCTGGTACTAACCTAGTAAATCTACGCTGCACCCCCTCCAAGGCAAGTACATCCTTCCTTAAATAAGGAGACCAAAATTGTACAGTATTCCAGGTGTGGTCTCACCAGGGCCCTATACAGTTGCAGCAAGACTTCCTTACTCTTATACTCTAATCCTTTCATAATGAATGCTAACATACCGTTCGCCTTCCTAATTGCTGCTGCACTGCAGACTAACTTTCTGTGATTGGTGTCCAAAGACACCCAAGTCCCTCTGGACGCTAACACATTCCAGTCTCTCCCCTTCTAAAAAATAACCCGCTCTACTGTTTTTGCTACCTAGGTGGATGACTTCGCACTTCCCTACATTATACTTCATCTGCCACCTACCTGCCCAATCACCTAACCTATCTATGTCTCGCTGCATTTTGTTAATGTCATCCTCTGTGTTGACACTTCCTCCTAGTTTTGTGTCATCCGCAAATTTAGATATATTAACTTCGATGTCCTCATCAAGATCATTGATGTAGATGGTAAATAGCTGAGGCCCAAGGACTGATCCTTGTGGCACTCCACTAGTCACATACCTCCAATCTAAAAAGGACCCATTTATCCCTACTCTTTGTTTCCTACCCGTTAACCATTCCCCAATCCACGTTAATATGCTCCCCCCAATTCCATGGGCCCTTATCTTTTGGACTAACCTTTTATGCGGCACCTTATCGAATGCCTTCTGGAAGTCCAAATAGACCACCTCCACTGATTCATCCTTATCTAGTTTACTCGAAATATCCTCAAAAAACTCTATGAGATTTGTCAAACATGACTTCCCTTTTGTAAAGCCATGTTGACTTGGCCTAATTATATTGTGCTCCCCTAAATACCGCACTATCACATCCTTAATCAATAATTCTAAATTTTTTCCTATCACTGATGTGAGACTAACTGGCCTATAGTTTCCCATTTTTTCTTTTCCACCTTTTTTAAATAGTGGTGTGACATTTGCGATCTTCCAATCCATGGGGACTGTTCCAAAATCCAAGGAATTTTGGAAGATCAGACATAAGGCCTCCACTACCTTATAAGCTACCTCTTTTAAAACCCTGGGATGCAAGCCATCTGGACCAGGGGATTTGTCACTTTTTAGCGCGAACAACAACAACAACAACATTCCATTTATTGAGCGCCTTTCACGTCGGGAGGACGTCCCAAGGCGCTGTACAGTTGGGTCAGGACCCGAGCATTGGGGGGAAATGGTGAGGGGAGGGAAGGGAGTGAGGAGGGGGTAGAGAGTCGAGAGGGGAGCTGAAGGCACGGTCAAAGATAGAACAGTTTCCCTAGCACCAATTCTCTACTGATGAAAATTTCCCTAAGTTGTTCCCTGTCCTTATTCCCCTTGGTGCATCTCTATTGTTGGCAGACTTGTTGTGTCTTTTAGGGTGAAGACAGATGCAAAGTACCCATTTAGGGACTCTGCCATGTCCTTATCCCTCATTACAACTTCTCCCGTCTCTGACTGAATTTTATATGAGGGACTGTTGTCCTGGCTAATAGGAGAAACTCCATTCTCTTTTGAGTAATGCCATAGGATCTTTAATGTCCACCTGAACAGCCAGAAGCACCTTGGCTTAACATTTCAGCCGAAACATGGCACCTCTATCAATTCAGTACACCCCCAGCACTGCACTGCGAGTTCAAAATCCTGAACTGGGGCTTGAACCCACAACCTTCTAGACCTAAAAGCGAGATTGCTACCATTTGCCAGGCTATCACCCATAGAGTAGCAAGACATGAGCAAAAAATAACCTGTTGTATGTGCGGGTGTGTGCAGTTGCAGGCAACAACTTGATTCAGAGACACGAGGCACACAAAGACAGATAGCGAAACTCACACAAACAGACAGCGAGACACATACACATATAGATAGAATGACACACACACAGATAATAACAATAGTAATCCTTGCATTTGTTATAGCGCCTCATCATCCAGGCAGTTCACAGGATTTACTGTCAAATGGTGTAACTGTCTATTTTGTGGAGGAATACAGGAGTCAATTTGCATACAGCAATGTCCCACAAACAGCCACAGAGTGAGTGACTAATTTTATCTGGAGGATACCCAGGAGAAACTCCCTTCTCTTTTTGTGACAGTACAACTTCTGTTGGTATAATTTTTTTTGGTTAGCGCTGCAATCAATTTGTATCGGCCATTTCAATTTAAAGCAGATAATTGGCTCTCTATTGTATATACATTAAGATTCAAATTACTCAAGCAGCTAAGTTCTACAGAGTTTAAATGGGTTTTGAATCCCAAAGTTGAATTTATTCAAACTAACTCAATTATAAGAATCTGTTGATTCCTTAATCATAGTGCTAGGTGACAATGTGACAAACCCCTCAAGGACAAAGGTAAGGAGGATTCCATTTAGTTTGTTTTTATCTTCCTGCCGCTGAAGCACTATTAACTTTGCAGCAGTCAACCTCTGTAAGAGAATATAAGGCAGAGGGCAAACGACAAATGTAAAACATGAAAAGAAGAGTAAACAGCTCCTAATAGTAGAAACAAATCAACAATAAAATAAATCACATTTAAGAGTTGTGCAGAAATTTTTGTAGCTTTTTATTAACACTATGCATTGATTTTGCATGATGACCTGATAGCTGCACTGTTTATATATCCACAATGGGATCAATCACCCACAAAATATACAGTCAATTCACTTTTCACTGAAGCTCTTTGAGATAATAATAATAATAATAATAATAATAATCCTTGCATTTGATATAGCGCTTTTCACGTCGGGAGGACGTCCCAAAGCGCTTCACAGAACACACTGTAAAGTGAATTGACTGTATATTTGTGGGCGAACGCGGCAGCCAATTGCGCACAGCAATGTCCCACAAACAGTCGTAGATTGAAAATGACCAATTTAATTATTGTTTTGGTTTTTTGGAGGGATTATTATTAGGCGTGTGGAGTAAGGAAACTTGCCCAAGGTTTCGCCCTGCCTGGAATTGAACTCAGGTCTCTCACTTGCAAAGTGAGTGCTCTAACCACTGAGCTACAGGACTCCAGACTCCAGACTTGAGATGTCTCAAAGATGTGATAAGGTGCTATATCAAAACCAAGTATTATTATGTCAGGCTTTCTACTACAGTTCAGTAAAGGAAATAGCAATAGAGGTCTGCAGTTTAGTGAAGGTACAAGTCAGAATCCAGACTATTTTTTTCAAACAACTTCAATTGGCTCACCATGAAACAGCATCCGCTCATTGTGGTGATTATGATTTTCTTCTGCTACCTCTTTTTGTCGATGAATAAATCGCTCCCGAAGTTTCTTGTTCACTACTTTTTGAATCTGAAAAAGTTTAAAAGAATTCAGCAAAAAACAATGGTGTAAATAAAACCGCTCAGTTTGTTAAAACTAAAGCAAGGGCTGCCTTACCGCTACTGTGGTGACGGTAGATTTGTAATTCTTTTGTTTGAAGTTAGTTTGAGAAATGGGCATAAACAAAAATGCTAATGGAGCTTATATAAAATTTAAAATTCAGAAAATGCTCAAATAATACGTAACATATGGTATTTCTCAATCGTTGAAGTATCACCTCTACACAATAGGATATCGGCCCTAACCCACTGAATTAAATTTATTTAGCAACACATCAAGAAGTTCACTCCTTAACAAAATGCATTCCTCCCTCACTATACAAATAGTCTCACTTGGAGGCTCTCCTTCACACAAATCCCATTTTATAATAATAATAATCCTTGCACTTGATGTAGCGCTTTTCATATCTTCTTGACTTCTCAAAGTGCTTCACAGGATAGAATGTAAAGTGAATTGACCGTATATTTGTGGGCGAAACGCGGCAGCCAATTGCACACAGCAGTGTCCCACAAACAGTCGTGGATTGAAAATGACCAATTTTATTATTGTTTTGTTTTGGAGGGATTATTATCAGGCGTGTGGAGTAAGGAAACTTGCCCAAGGTTTCGCCCTCTGCCTGGAATTGAACTCAGGTGTCTTGCTTGCAAAGCGAGTGCTCTAACCACTGAGCTACAGGACTCCATATCTTATATATCAAGCAATAAGGCAGGGTTAGTTGGTAATATTCTCACTTCTGGAATACTTCCAAATCCTACTTGAGCCAGCAGGGTGGGCTATCATCAGTAGTGCCTTGGATTATTGAACATCCACTTGGCTCAGGAACCAGACTACCAAGACCACCAGAGGGTTAACTCAATTTTGACATTCCGTTGCCAAACTTGTCACTTTAGTGCCTCCAGGTGCTGGATTATTATTTAGAGCGAGTTCGGACCCCGCTATGATTAACTTCATTATATACTAATCGCTCTTTATTTGTATTTTCCATTTACAAGGAATATAATTTTTTCTCCTTTAAAGTTTAATATTAAAATGCACAAATACATTAAATATTTACCTTAATAATGTTGTATCTATTGAAAACACCACCAGCAGTCCCACCATCTCTGTGCTCACGGATTGTACTCTGCAACTAAAGTAACACATCATTAGCATCCATTTTTCAATAATAGCACATAACCTGTTCGCACAATAGAGCACAACTACAAAATGTGCTATGGTATTGCTGAGGATAACAGAGTAGCATGTCATGGACCACTAACATTACACCTGTAACACACTGCCTCATGCTACAAGGAACCAGTAAAAAAAAATCGTATTCATTATTTTAAAAACACTGAAGGGGGGCATCAATTGGCTTCATTCAGACTACTAATGTAAATGGTCAGTCTCTGAAATTCCCTTCTCCATAAGATGTGAACCAGACTAGTGTCGTTACAGTATTTTGACTGTGTTCAAAAACAATATCAAGTCTTGGGATTCACCTCCCTTCCCATGAATTGAATAGCTTTTTGATGTTCATAAGCTTCGCCTTTGAAGGACAAAGGTCTCCTGAATTTGAATGATTTGTTGAGATCAAAGTATGAGTAGAAACTGCAGGTGTAAAACCTATGTCCTGGAAACTCGTAATTGGTGATGGAACAAGACAGCTGGAGCCACACAAGCAGGAAGTCTGCAGAGCAGGAGCAAAGCTGTGATGATGCTTATTTTGATGATGCTATTTGCTATACTGGTTGAAAGCTTACACCTCCCCGACGGTGGATTAGGTGGGGTCACAAAGTCAGTGTTTTATGAGAGTTGGTTCTTCAGTTGAAGTTAGTTCCTTGTGGTTCCTTGTGTAACCAGTGCCTCCAGGTGCTGGAGTTGTAATTTACCTTGGGGTTATCGCTACTGAATAGTGTTGAAGTAACATTGAGATTTTCTTTTTAGAAAAATTAGATTTCAATTTGGTCTGGATTAGATTCAGCAGTCCAGACTGGATTCAGAGCATTTTAAAAGATTTTGAGGATAGAAAATTTGGGTCAGGTTAGGCTTAGTTTGGAGTGTTAAGGAATGTGGGTCATCTTAGCTGTAATTTGGGGAGTTTAACCGTTTAGCATTAGCTTTTGGGTCTCAGCTTGTGTTTAACAGGGATGGCACTTAACATAAGGAGGCTCTTGTCACATTTTATGAATTTAGTATTTTCCAGGTTAATATTAAAGGCCATACTGTAGGGTTCAGGAGTTCACAAGCTGCTTCTTAGGGTGCAGAGACCAATTTTGGTGTCCAATCTAATCTCTGCAGTGGTCTGGGTAGTTCAGTCTCTGAGTCAAGCGGGTCCGCAGTACTCTCGGGCACTGCTGATGACAGTCTGGCTCATTGGCAGGACTTCAAAGGGCAGATCAGGAACTGGGGCTAGGACACTTCGCACTCAGCTCCCATTAACCCTGTAAACCAAAGTCCTAACAGGATGGGGTGGTCCTACCTAGACAAGCAGCGGTAAAGTTTGCCAGGCAGTGCTGTGAATGGCAAGCATTGTGCTTTTAACTGGTTGGACTCCAGCAGTATCCCAACACATACTGTGCGGTCCCCAAGCTTTAGCTCCTGCCAACATGTGCCTAATACTTTCCAGAATTAGGAAAACAGGATGCATCCCTTCAGGGAGAGTGTGTATTCCATTCCAATAAACTTCTCTGGAAATTCCTTGTGTAGGTGGGATGCATGGAACTGTTTGGTTTGGATACTCTTAAAAATGGTGATGGGTTTCTGCATGTGACAGACACTCGGCTGACCAAAAAAAAATTATATTCTGTGATGTTGTGTAAATAGTCTCTTTAGTTATTTATTAATCTATTATAATTAGCAAACAAAAATGATATTTTTGGCTCCTCAGTATGAGCCTGCAAAACAAAATGCTGGTTTACAAATTGTTCAGTCCAGGCCTGTCTGGACGTTTGTATCTCTGGGAACAATACATGCTGCACAAGCTCAAGAGGAGCAACAATTGATGCAGCTATAAGTGGTAGCCCCTTGAAGTAAGCCGGCTATAGAGGGAATTCAATAGACCTGTAGCCAAACAAATACACAATAATGAACATTAATATGTATCAACAACAACAACAAATTACATTTGCATAGTGCCTTTCACATCAGGAAGACCTTTTTTGCTGCTTAATATTTCTGGCTCAATAGCTAGATTTGATGAGAGCAAGTCTAACACTTTAATCATAGACTGCTATGGTCAACTCCAGAGCCATGTTTTACATTTTCAGTTAATGCACTGACACTGAGACAAACTAATATTAGTCATAGAACGACATGGCTTTAAAAGTAGCTTTATTATTGTAATGCTAACCCTACTATCCTCGATTACAAACAAAAGCAATAAAAAAAAACTGAACTTGTTGTTTTCATCAAAAATATAATTTATTCCCATTTTTCTCCTGTGGCTCCCTAGTCAATTTTGACTGTGGGAACAATACAACTGGCCTTCAGAGCTGACGTACACATCAGAACTCACTTTTCCAGATAAATGAAGGAGAGAGCTCTGTAGACTATTTTTCAGCATCAAAACTGCCAAAGTTATCTTGTCCACAGGGCCAGCAATCCAAATAGACATCAATGTGCATTGTGTCCAGACAGTGATTGGCCCAAGGTATCCCAATAATGATAAATCATTGCTCATTGCAGATGCACGCAGAGGACATAATAAACACAGACTTTACAAGATATGAGCTTTTTTTTTAAATGCACTTGTTTAACTGAAGACCTGTAAAAGAACACAATTAACTCATCTGAAGTACCTCCTCTTCCACAGATTGATACTCCTTGTCATCCAGTGAGAGGTCAATCAGAATGGTTCCTTGGCTGGCACAATGAAAGGTCAAGTAAGGATTTGTACCTAAGAGGGCGAGATTTATCGGATTGAAATTTAATTTCCATTTTGACTGGATAAGTAGGCAGGATTAAAAGCATGACGCTACTCACACAGTATATTTTATTCTATAATAGATATCAGCTAATTAAGTCATAATAAGCATTTGAAACAACTCCTTATCAACTGCAATGATTATTATTATTATAATGCTGCACCTAGAGTACTTGCCACTGTGAAATAAGTGAGCTGCCCAAGCCCTAGAGGCAGTGCCAAGTACAGCAACGAGGATGATCCCCAGTGTTAGAGGAATGAGCTATTAGCAATTTTTAGACAAGCCAGTCTTAAGAGAAGATGACTCAGAGAGGACCATAAGAAACCTCGTTGTATATTTGTTCAATGGGATTGAAAAAGTAAATCCCGATCAATACTTTAGGATGTAACATGACACTAAAAGAAAAGGTTTAGAGCTGTAAAGAGAAATTTCAGGATAGATACTAGGAAGTTTTTCTTTACTCTGAGGGCAATTCATGACTTGGAAGATGTTGCCAGGAAAGGTGGTCGAGATCAGGACATTGGAATACTTTTAAAAAGCAGTTTGATGTTGTAATGGGAGAACGTTAGGATAGGTATTCTCGAGTGACGAGTTCAGATGGGCCAAAGGGCCTGCTTCATCCAAACCAAAATTGTGATCTTGCGGTTGTCCCATAAATTGATTGATTAAACTGGGAGATTTTTGGTCAGGATACTGAGAGAAACTTTCTTCCCTTGGCAAATAGTGCCAAGAAATCTTCAACATCCACCTAACCTTAACTTAATCTCATCCAAAGGATGGCATCTCTGACAATATACTGCTCTCTTCGACTGTGCCTTCAGCTTCCCTCTCGACTCTCTACCCCCTCCTCGCTTCCTCCCTTCCTTCCCCTCCCTCCCCTCACCCTGACCATTTCCCTCCTGCTCGGGTCCCGACCCAACTGTCCAGCGCCTTGGGACGTCCTCCCGACGTGAAAGGCGCTCTATAAATGAAATCTTGTTGTCTTGTTGTTGAGTGAACTGGAATATCAACTGAGGCTTTGTGTTCAAAGTTCCAATGTGGAGCATGAACTCAAAGCATTCTGACTAAGAAGTGGGAGTCCCGCAATCTGAGCCATGTTGTTACCCTCAGGATACATATTTAAATACAGAATAACTGGCAGGAAGAGTGATTACCTTGCTGTCCTCCTAGTAGTCGTTCAACACCCTTGATTAATTTATGACGATGCCCATAAGCATTTATTCCAATTTCTTTCAACTCTTCATGACCCATGTCTGCCAGCACATCCAAAGTAATCTGTAAATGTTATCAAAGTCGGTAAATTCAAGAAAGCCAAAACATATCCAGTTTCTTAAAATCTATAATCAGAGAATTTTAATTTTCACTCACCTGCTCCCTTTCAAAGATATCTCGCAGGTGTTCCAAGCCCAGACTTTTAAGGAATTGATTAATGTTCATGTCAAGTGTGGTTACTAGAAGGAAACATATTTTTTCATATTTTTCCAATATCAATATATAAACATAAAATGTACTCCACATTGTACTCTACATATTCCACAATGTGATGCATTCAAAGTTCACTTCCTATGCACGTAGGAAGTGAATTTGGTAACATTTCGATGGTCCAAAAGTTACAATTTTTTCACCCCTTTCATGCAACACGGCTGCTGAAACATTGGATCCAGCCAATGTTAACTACAATGAGGTTTCCCCTTATTAAGTATGTTCTTAGAATAACAGAAACCTCAATACAGAATTGTAATGTATTTCACATCCTAATGTTTCTGATCTCACACTTTTATCTGCCAACACCCCAAACCTGTCTATGCTATTTAAACCAACTATATTCAGCGTAACCAAACCACAATTTCTGAGATTCCAACTGGGGACAAACAAAATTCAAATCTTAAATTGACAAAGGGAAGTTGATTGTTGAAAGAATATTACCTTATAGTAAGCTATAAAGTAGCCTGTTGATGTACTTCACCAAAACATGTTGCACAAGGTCAAGATCATCAAGCGCACTCTTGGAATCAATCACAAGACTATTTTAAGAGACCTTCCACATAACTTATCATGCTTGTTTCGATTAGCCTACCTTCCCCTTCTTTTCTCTCAGTGCCAGTTGCCCCATCAGCTGCACTTGAGGCACCACCAACAGCTAACTCTGTGAGTGGCCCCGTCAGGTTATCTATACTGCTCGCAGCTGACAAACAGGATGGTGTTGAAGCAGGAGAGATCACAGCTGCGCTAACAACAGTTGCCTGGGGTTTATAGCAAGTAGGAAGAGCTTCTGGTGGCATAGCATCAATTAACAAGGCCCTGATATCATCAGCCTGAAATCAAGAAAAAAACGAATCACTTATAAAATTATACAATTAAGTTTTGTGCTATTTTCATTAAATCAATTTTTATGAAGCATTGTAAATTTCTACAAACATCGTTAAATGCTTACATTTATTTCGCTTCAGTTACACATTATCAATAATATATTCAAACAAATTTTAACTGTAGAATGGGATTTTTCTCAGAAATTGGATTAAAATTTTAGAAAGTGAATCTTACAGTAGCCAAATCTAAAGGAGTTTGGGCTTCCTGATTCTTCATAGTAGGATCTGCTCCATGGGCCAGCAGCAGTGCACAGAGCTGGGTCCTTCCCTTTTGTGCTGCTTCATGCAATGGAGTGAAGGCCCATTTATCAGTAGCATTCACACAAGTGTTATACTTAATAAGAAGTGCTGCGATATCCACATGCTGAAAAAACAGAAAAGCCACGTTAAATACAGTTACATTAGTGATGGTAATGATCAAATCAATATCAAAGATTCATTATATTTCTACCAGTTCTGCAAAAACAAGGAACGATGATATCAATGGTGCGAGAACTGAATAAGAGAACTGAATTTGGCCCAGCAAACAATAAAAAGGTTGTCCTAAGATGATCTAACACATCTGACAACCCAGAATGCAGATTTTTCGCATTTATATTTCAGTACAATCCCACTTCAGTTAAGTCGCTAATTATAATCCCACACTGAAAGTTGGTCAAATGTTTCATCTTACCCCATAGGAAGCTGCATTATGAAGAGGAATAAGGCCTCCTTTGTCCTGTGCATTAACATCTGCACCATGCTCCAGAAGATAGTCAGCCACTTCAAGGTTATTATAGCCAGCTATTTGAGCAAAATATTTTAATTCAAAAAGATACAGTATGTACATTTTTCAGCTAGTTTTGGCATCTTTACCATTTTTATGCATTTCACAGAATTTTATTTCCTAAACTTCTAGAAATGTTTCTATTGAGTTTTAAATTCCTGACTTAGAAACATATGTGTTGATGGTAGACTACCACTTTTGCTAAAATTAGTTTCTAACCAGTTAAGCAACTATTTAACCCTGCCATGTTCACTGTGGCAAACCTCACCAGCTATCCTGAAGCAACTACCTTGCTGCCCCATTTCTCTCTCACACTGCACAACTTGCCCTCTGCTTCACAGGAGCAAACTACCTCATCTAAATCACCCTGCCTCGCTCTCCACCTGCCACTGTCCCATCTACACATATCGCTCTACAAAATGTCTGCTCCCTCTGAAAGAAAACTCTCCCAATCCACAACCGCATCCTGAGTAAACACATCAACCTCTGGACTCACTGAAACCTGGCTGTTTCCAGTTGAGCCCTCAGCCTCATCAAGGCCTCCCTGTCTGGGAACATTTTCTTTGATTCTCTCTGGTGGTGCAACTTCTCTAATCTCTTTAACCTCTCAGTTTATCCCCTTATTCCTTCAGCTCTTTCCCTTTCTTCAAGCATCACATCTTGCATCACCATTCTCTACTTCAAGATCTTGTTAATTTATTATCGCCCAAACCACCCATCTCCTTCTTCATGACATCGTCTTCACTTTTCACTGAGTGCCTTCTCATCATAAGCAACTTCAACCTCCAACATAACTCCCTCCAGCCCTTTCCTTGTTTCTCAACTCTCCTCTCCCAACCTTGTTCTCCATATAGACTTGCCCAACCACAATTGCTCACCTGCTAGATGGAGAGGTGTTGAGTTCCTTCCTTGAGTATCTCTACAATTAATATTCTCTGGGGTACATAACTTCTGGACTCTCGCTAAACAGCCTTTCTTAGCAGCATCCAGTAGAGCTGCATCTCCACGCAGCAAGTCCTGGATGTCTGTGTCCCCTTCTTTCACAAGATCCAAAGGTGTGTTCCCATCTCGGTTCTTCTTGGTTGGGTCAGCTCCATGCTATGGTAGGTGAAGACTATTATTTAGTTTCTTATTTAAGACTATAATAAAAGCATATTATTCATGTAGAACAACTTTGTTTTACATAACACTGCACTAATAATTTACACTAGTCTCTCAAATTACGAAATGCATATTGCAAAACAAAAAAACATAAAATTATGTTTGACGAGTAAATCTCATAAATGAACTGAAAGCTGAAATTTTGTTGACTTATGTTTTAAGCAAATATATTTTATGGTATAATTTCATGCCAGTCTAAGGAATCTACTTAGTGAGCATGACGTGACCAAGTCTGTATTGTAACGGCAGCATAAAAACATTTGCCTTTATTTTATCTTTCTTTAAATAAAAATCTTTAGTTGTTTAGTGCATTGATAGTCATACTTTAGGTACCAATGACATTGTTGTTATGTGCAAATGATTGTCTTTTTTTAAAAAAAGCTAAATTCTGCTCATTTTCTTTGTACTGTCCAGATTATATAAAATAGTACAGGTTTCAAGTGAAAAGGAGTGTAAATGCAAGTCTCGATACAAACTGCATAGACACATCTATGCTGAATCAGTTGGTTCTCATAGAAAGTTCAGTATATTGATTACTTTCCTCGGTAGTGGAGATAGTCGATTGGTATTTCTGACTGGAAGCAGCATCATTTATCCGATGCTAACTATCAATAGAAGCAATATGATGCAATATATAATTTTGGCTTCTGATTTTTGATTTTAACAGATAAAAAAAATTAAACACCCCGATGCAACAAAACAAAATTGATGTTTATCCAATAAACCACCATAATTGCTTACCTGTCGTAACACCAGCTGCACATGTGTTACTCTTGCTGTCTGCTTCCCCCTCTCCCTTCCATGTGCGCAAGTGAATCGTGATGTGTTTGTGAGAGGAGGGAGGCACTGCACGTGAGTGAGGATGCCTCTCTCCCCTCCCTGTGCGCAAGCGATTCTGAATCTTCTCATTACAACAAAGTGAAAGCCCCGAAAACCTCAAAATTTTTAGAACTCAAAAACTGCTAAAAATTCAATCCCGAAAATTAAATGTTTAACCCCCAAAAAACAGAAGCCTTAGATGTAATGCACTGGATACTTATATAAACATTTCATGAGTGTATACAAGTAGATCAGATTGAACATCACATACCTTTAAAAGTAATTTGCATATTTCATATTTGCCTTTGGCTGCTGCTTCGTGAAGTGGAGTGAACTTCCACAGGTCAGCCACATTTACTGAGGCACCATGTCTCACCAACAGTTCTGCCACTTCATAATGTCCATACGAGCAAGCATTATGCAAGGGCACCAAGCCTCTGAGAAGAAAAAAAGGTTCAAATAATATCTACTCTATTACCATTAAAATTCAAAATACAGTAGCTAAATTGCTAAGATGCAAAGCTCAAATAATTTCCATGGAATAAAAAAGTTGTATAAGGCCTTCCTCAATTTTGAATGATCATGTACTTGCCTGTGGTCCCCTATTGTACCCTCTGACGTATTCCATGGGTAATTCTGTTAATTTGCTTTGTTTAAAACAAAAACAAAAAAAGGGTTTTGGTTATCTTAAAACAGCACTGTTGCCCCAGAGTTGAAGGTTGTGGGTTCAAACCCATGTCGGGACCTGGAATCAGAGAGTTTAAGCTGACACTGCTAAGGATGTGTTTCATTGCTGGAGATGTCGTCCTTTAGATGAAACATTATCCGAAGTCCCATCTGCCTGTTGAGGTGGATGTTAAAGATCCCATGGCACTATTTGAAAAGAGATGGGAGTTTCTTCCGGTTTCCTAGCCAACTCAAAATACAGTAACTGCAATGTTGTTGGATGTAAAGCTCAGACAAAGATTTCCATGAATTAAAAAAAAAGTATTTTATGGCCTTCCTCATTTTTGAATGATCATGAATTTGACTGCGTTTTGTTTAAAACAAAAACATTTTTTAATACAGTGACATGCATTTATATACTGTCCTTTGTGTAAGATAACATCTTGGGAGTGTTTACAAGGCCAGGGTGAATATCGAGCAGGGAAGAGGATGAGGTGGGAAGGAGTAGGTTCACTGACAAGATACATTTTAAGGTGGCATTTAAAGGAGGGGGAGATGGAAGGGTACAAGAAGGGAGTTCAAAGCTTAGGGGTATATTAGATGAAAGCTCAGTCACCAATGAGGTGTTTCAAAGTGGAACACCTCAATTACCACCTGATTCAAACCAGCCGATTAGACTCACCTCCACAAGCACAAGATACATCAGGCACCCTGGCTCTCCTCACAACTATTCATTCGCTCTTGCTCTCCATACAAACTTAACTTCTAAACTCAACTATTAAGCACCTGTTTCAAGCTCCAACTTTCAGCAGAATCAATTCCAACACTCTGCTTTTGTTACATATATTATACATATATATATATATATTTTAAGACCTTCCTCAGTATATATATATATAGATGTGTGTGTATATATAGATTATGTATATATAAAGCTTCGCAGTTGGGAGGATAAAGTGTATTGACAAAGAGGTGCCAATGGAGTGCATTAAAGAAACACTGCGAGGAGAATGTCATAGGCGAGGAATATTTCAGTGAGAAGGGGGTCTGTGCAACAATCACATAATTCAGTTCAAATTGAGCTTGAAAAAAGCATAGGGGGTCGATCCCTAAAGAAGGTACTTGTTTACTTATCTACAAGCTGACTAAAAGTCAGGATTAGTACTGCTTGAAGTGAAAAAAAATAAAGAACTATATTGACTTGTTTTATATTACAATCATCACATTAGCAAATTCTACATTCAAAACCTGCAAAAGGTAAGTATTCTGAAAGACGTTCACAATCCAGTCTGTGGTCAAATTTGGAGGGGGATCTGAAACAGGTGTCAGTCTTGATGCATATCAACATGCAAGTCAGAGGGGATTGTAATACAAATTCAATGTTCTCCAAGAACAACAATTGATAGTTATTTACCACCTTACATGTTACGAGCAAAATTGGGTATTAAAAAAAATTGAAAGATTAGTCTTAGCTGGAAACTGGTTAAGCATCTGAATTAAACTGGATGACTGTTCTACATTTTAGTAAATAAGCCCTTTCAAATAATCATTTTTCTCATAAGTGTGGGGGATGGGGATGATCAAAAAGAGTGGAATCCCCTGTAGTTACTTAGAACAGATTGTAGAATGGTGCTATTTTGCCCTCTGGAAATGGGTAGCAAGGAGTAAAAATATTGAAAGTACAAGTTGCCACACTTGCAGATGTATACATACCCCTTGTCTTTGGCATGCACATCAGCTCCATGATGGAGTAGATACTCTACCACAGCCACTCGATTGTAACCTGCAGCAAAGTGCAGTGGGGTAGAGTGACGTCCTTCCAAGTCTCTGCAATTCACATTTTGTGTTGTGCACAATTGCTTGAAAGAAAAATGTATAATTAAATTAACAAAGGTCACTATTATTTTCCCAAAGCTTATTACATTGGATCTGAATTTTTTTTGGTCAGCCAGGTGTCTAACACATGCGGAAACCCATCACCATGCTATCCAAACCAAACTAAGAAGTTTCCATTCCAGAAATAAAGCATTTACACAGTACCTTTTCACATATGAAGGAAGCCTCAAAGAGCTTGATACTGCTGGCTGGGCACATGAGCTGGGGGTGGGAGCTGAGAGGTGGGGTGGGGAAGGGAAAAGTGATTGAGAGCACAGTCAAAAATTAAGTCTTGATGTGCCTTGAAAGAGGGGAGGACCAGGTTGGAGGGACTCCAGGATTGGAGCTCCAGAAAGTGGGGACAAAATAGTGATGGTGGGGCAGATAATAATAATCCTTGCATTTGATATAGTGCCTGATCACGTCTTCCAAATGTCTCAAAGCGCTTCACAGAATGCACTGTAAACTCAATTCATTGTATATTTTGTGGGCAAAACAC
Source organism: Callorhinchus milii (assembly GCF_018977255.1). NCBI lineage: Eukaryota > Metazoa > Chordata > Chondrichthyes > Chimaeriformes > Callorhinchidae > Callorhinchus > Callorhinchus milii. Next base: position 74,768,061 of record NW_024704742.1, on the reverse strand, counting down.
AGCAGCCAATTGTGCACATCAGTGTTCCACAAACAGTTAAAATTGAGTGACTAAATTATTCTTTTTTTTAATAAAGGAATTATTATCTATAGAAGAGCGATTGATCAATCGAATAATAACGAGGTTCCTACTTACTGCTAGATAAACAGAGGCGTATGGAGTAAGGAAACTTGCCGAACATTTCACCCTGCTGGGATTTGAACCCAGATCCTCTCGCTTGTGAGACAAATGCTCTAACCATTAAGCTACAGGACTCCACGATGGGGTGGAGGGACATGGGGTGCAGAAGTAGGGTGGAGAGAGGGGACGAAGGTCGTAGAGGAGTTTCTCACAAGGTAAAGAGTGAGCTTGCATGGCATTCGGTATCTGTCCTCGATCCCCTCTGCGACGGCCAAGGGAGACAGTGAACCACGAGCTCTCCCTCAATCACTCTCTTACGCACTCTCTCACCCACACTCTCCTCTCAATTACTCTCTCTCTCCCCCCACCCCATCATACTCTCTCTCTCCCCCCACCCCATCATATTCTCTCTCTCTCCCCCCACCCCATCCTACTCTCTCTCTCCCCCCACGCCATCAATCACTCTTCCCTCTACCATTAATCAGCCGTGCGGCTCATTATCTGGCAGTAGGCATGGCTCCTCCAGCCATACAGTGTGACTCACTATCTGGCAGTGACAGGAGCTGTTGGTCAGTAAGGAGACCCATATAAATATTATATGCCAGCCAGTCAAGATCAGAACACTTACGCCTTATATGTTTTAAGATATCCTGCCAACATGAATGTCGTTATATCAAATGCAATGATTATTATTATTAATAATAAATCCATAGCTCTAAAAGTGTGTTTGTCTAAAATCTTCAATACCCACTGTTATTTTGATGGGCTTCATTTCACTATAATTTTCTAAACGTGTTTCACACATTATCTCAAGATAATGCCAGCATTACTTTCACATCAGCAAGATAAAGAGGCCACCAGAACATACTGATTTTATCATTTGCAATTTTGAGCCTTACAATGGAAAAAATATTGTATACTAATCAGCGGACATTAAATACTTAAAGATGAAACTGTGCAGAAATGGGCTTTCCGATTCCTAAGCTATATGCTAGACTAGATAAACTGGAAAAATCCTCAAGCCTGGTAATTAAACCGCATCTAAATTGCTTTGCTAATTATAATTTGGAAGGTCAGAAATATTTCTATGAGTATTTCAATGGCTTACATTGATCACAAAATATACAATATATCACATGAAGTGCTTAAAGGCGTCCTCCCGACATGAAAGGCATTATACGAAATGTAAAGATTATTATTTTTGCTTCACATTAAATTCTGATGCAATAAAAGATGGATTCCATTTAATTTTCCACAGAAAGAAAAATTCAGATGTGTTAACAATCAACGATTCCTACTAATTTAAAATTTGATGGGTTATTATTAACATAAGTATTGAGAATTAGGTGCTAAGTTAGTAGCACCTTGGGATGTCTGCCAGACGTGAAAGGCGCTATACAAATGTAATTTTGTATTGTAATGACCTGCCAGTGACTAAAGTTAATGTTATAATAATAATCCATGCATTTGATATAGCGGCTTATCACATTGTTGATACCTCTCAAAGCGCTTCACAGAATATACTGTGAAGTGAACTGATGATATATCTTGCGGGCAAAACACAGCAGCCAATTACGCAGTTAATATTCTTTGTTTGTATTTCATGTTTAATTTTTATTTGGATTGAATATGAACATTTCAGTGTTGGGCTGAATCTCATTGAGATTATACTTTCAGAATTGTACAAAATGCATACCTTTACAGTTTCCAGATCACCAGCTTTTGCTGCCTCCAGAAGTCGATAATCAATATCCGAGTTGCGTAAAGGAACGTTTTCTAAACAAAAATATTCAACAGGATAAATTAGTGGCCTGGTCAGTTTATATTTTCTTCTTTATAACAACATCCCTTCTAATTTGTTTTCTAAAGACTGGTTATCAATCTTCTGGAGAACATAAATTGCATTATAAGTGTTGTCAGATGGTCATCATCTATATAATTGTAGAATCCAACAGAAATCACACATTACCTAGTAGAGAACTAGAAAGAAACCTATGGTGTTAAATTTCTTTCAATCTGTTGATTCCTAAAGATTTTAAAAACTACTGCTGGTTCTTCTTTCTTGTAGCTATAGATGCTGAGCCTGGACTACAAATGTTAGTCATGGTTTCTGAGTTATGTGGCTCAGCATAACTCAATATTTGACTGCTCAACATCACTACATCCACAAAAACAATGCTAAAGAAAATTGTTTAATTCTACTTCGATTGTAGTGCAAGTAATTCTGAATCAAATAAAAAATAGTTCATTTTGAAATATTAATCTTTCTCTTTCATATCCTGATTATAACCTGATGTGCAGTTCCTCCATTTTCCATGTCTGCTTCAATTATTCAGCTGTATCTTGTCATCTTCATGGGTGGTATTATCTGATTGTAAGCTGTGTTATGTTTTATGAATATATGTCCCAACGTAAGATTACAGCAAACTGCCAAAATATCTTCCCTTTTCAATTAATTATTATAGTAACATAAGGAAATGTGTGTACTTCCATTACACCTACCATTCAGTATCTGCTGAACAGATTCATTTCCCATTTGTGCTGCTGTAAAACCTTGAAGCGAGACAATGGAGGGGTCACTTCCATAACTTAACAAGAGGCGACATGTCTGTAGATGACCACCATGTGATGCTCTGTGCAGAGCCGTTTGGCCAAGGGTGTCCAAAGCATTCATCTGTGGAAGAGAGAACATCACTGATATTGCAGTCGTTAATGTACACATGAACTTCCAGAAAGCCTTTGATAAGGTCCCATATTAGGGATTAACACCAAAATGTAAAGATCAAATCCAAAAAGAATCCTGGACTGGTTTGCCTCTCCCAGTCCTACCCACAAGGTCTATCATTACCAGTGCCCTTGGAATAACTAGTTATGGCTCATTCAGGAATTGATGCACCATTTGGGGCGTTAATGCATCAGATACATTTGAAAACTTACTGCAGTTAAATGCAAACTAGGCCAAGGCTGTACTCCTCGACTAGAGTCAGCGCCGGCTTCTCTCAGGCTACTTTGGGGACAGGGGAGGGAAGGTAAGCAGGGTCTCCTTGGAATTGAACTGGCTCCAAGGTCACGTGCTTGACAACAGAATGTCAGAATCGAGCCCACCTTTGGTGGTCCGGTTCCTAAGCCAGGCGGGTATACACTACTCCCAAGGCACTGGTCATGACAGATCAGATAGCTGGTTCATCTATTATTTTACATCTTGAAAAAAAATTACATTACCTTAGCTGCATGTTTGTGAAGAACTTCTACAACATCATTGTGTGCTCTTTCTGCTGCTGTGTGTAGAGGTGTGAGAAAACTGTAACATAAATTAGACATTACAATATTTGAAAATGAATACAAATTTTCTTTTAAGTGATGTTTGTGAACATCAAGAAATCTGCTACCAAAACCACTTGCAGCATATTTACCAACATTCGTATTAATACAACTTACATTTATATAGCGCCCTTTACATGGGGTAGTCATGTGAAGGGCGCTGAATTGGTTATTCATCAACAAAACCAATACATCAATATGAACTTTAATTCATCATATGCTGCTCTGTTTTTTTGTGCTTGAATATGTCATGGGAATCCAAGAAAACAATAGGTTATGGTAAAAGATTTACTTACAATGGAAATTTAGTGTTAGCCCATACTTCCTTTAGGTAAACTGATGCTGTTAGAACGACATTTGAATGTTTACTGCAAGAAGTTATAACCATTTACTTCATATTCACATGAAAATAAATTGAACCCTCCTTCCCAATGGTACTTCACTTAATAATTGATCTTTTTTTCACATTATAAAACTAGACTTGTTCTGTATATCTAATAAATAATTTTATAGTTTAAATTACTAAATCATTTTATTGTTAAATGAAAGACTTACTCTTTGTTCTTTTCATTGACATTTGCTCCTTTTCTCAAAAGCAGTTCTGTCACCTGTTTACGTTTAGGGTGCTGAGAAGCCACAGCACAGTGCTGTAAAGGAATTCACATATAAATCCCAGATATTAATGAAAAATGTATTCTTTCACCAACTAGTACAATATTATTAATGATGGCACAAAGTCACCATAACCATAGTGTATTCGCACCAATACTTTGTTGAACTTTGAAGTGATGGGATGCAATTCCCTCACCTTATATTTCCTCAATGTTTTTCAAACATTTCCCTTTTACACTTACAAAATAAACAGTGCAGTTAATTTCTTTTCTGTACACTGTTTGTAAACGGATATTGACATTGATAAAAATGGTTTTTTTTGATGTCCCCGAAAGCTGTCTTATTTTTGATACCCGTCCAAAAGGTAATAAAACTAACCCAATTATTGAACGTTCCTTCCATTACAACTAAATACTCTGTGCGCTCTCTAGCACATCTGGTAGCTTATGATCAGAACCAGAGAAATAATTTTTGGATGGGGTACTGACATTTACAGTTTCAAATGTTACTCTGTCCTGTAAGAAGTAGCTAAAAATGGCTATAATTACATTTTCCTGAAATCATGCACTATATCTTAAAATAAGTATTTCATACAATGAATAAGCATAGGAATTCAGTTTTGTTACCAGTGGGGTTTCATGCGTTTGTGGATGCTTGAAATTTATTATCTCTAAAGCAAGGCTCTTCTTCACTTTTGCCACATCTGCTTCTCTGGCTGCTTGTAGTAAAGTATGACCTTTATACTCATCTGTTTTTTTAAAAAAAAGCACAGCATTTACTAAACGTTAACATTGCCAAATTGTGAAGACATCAATCAAGATTCCAATTTTGGCATTCCCTTAGAATAAGCGGGCTTTTTAAAATCACTTTTGAACATCAAAGGATTTAAGAAAACTGGACACATTATGTCGTTTAGCCTTCTACAGACAATCAAAAAACGTATAGGGCTAATCAGACTAGATCTGCTCCTTGAAGCTGTATCGGATGTCATTAATTATTTCATACAGATGCATTTCACTTTGCTTTGATTATTAACTATTACTTTCCTATTATTGATACGACTAATGAGTTAGAACTACATTAGTGATTTTCCAGTGTGTATCCTGTGTCAGCATCAAGTTGAGTAAATCTCCAACTTCTGTCAACTGCAGAAGAGCATACTGATGACATTTTGCATTCATGTGATGTTGTGTGAAAAGTTCCCATACGGGAATTCCCCATATGTGAAATCGAACTATTGCAGGATGGAATACCGAACACACTTCTAACCTTGCCCACGGTAGATAAAGCGATTACGCTTTAAAATGATGCCAAAAGAAGAACAAAAACTAATCCAACGTAAGGAGTAGAAAAAGTGCCCACATAAAAACCGTGAAATCAGTAACAAAACATATAGCTTTGCGATGTATAATTTCATTTTTAGAAGGTCATAAAAAGTGTCCTCCAGATTTATGACAAACAGGCTGTACATTTGTTGCAGTGAAGGTTTCTATAGTGGCCATTCGTGTATCATAGCCTGATGTAATAACCAATGAAGCAGAATATAAGGTTACTTTTTTTTTAACCTTTGTCTAAAATTCTTGAATCACGTGTTTTTTAAATAAATCTAAATAATTTTAATCTTGTGTGAATGTGATAGGATAATAATCCGTCCATTTGATATTGAGCCTTATCATGTGAATTGACTGTATATTTTGTGGGCAAAACGCGGCAGCCAATTACACACAGCAGTGTCCCACAAACTGTCACGGATTGAAGTGACTAGTTTATTATTTTTTTTGAAGGAATTATTTCCCCCAGAAAAGCAATCCGCCAATCGACTAACAACCGATTACCTACTTGCCTCTAGGTAAATGGAGGCATGTGGAGTAAGGAAACTTGCACAACATTTCGCCCTGCCAGGAATCGAACCCAAGTCTCTTGCTTGCGAAGTGAGTGCTCTAACCACTGAGTTACAGGACTCCACAATAGTTTACTTATCCTGGTGTGATGACGTTCTGTAGGCCATTATGTTTATTTGTCAATGTGATTGGATTTTGTGGGCCACTGCACTTCCCACCGCCTCCAGAGGATTCAATTCAATCTAATGAATCAGGAACATAAACCTACTTCCTACCATTACATTAACAACTTGCAGCTCTGTTCATTTACAATTTTAAATATTCGGTTACGTATTCTTGAAGATTAAATATCCATGGATATTCTCAATACTTACAAGCAAGTCTTTCTTTTAGTTCTGGGGTGGGTGCCATATCCACAGCACTCTTACCATGGCAGTTGACTAGAGTTGGATCTGCACCATGGCTCAATAAAAGTGAACAGACTTCGACTCTATTCTTAGATGCAGCCTCATGAAGTGGTGTGAATTGCCAAAGATCCATTGCATTTACACAGGCTCCATGCTAAGTAAGGAGAAACATTACAATATAATAGTATCCTAGACATTTTGCTGCTACGATGAACAAAGATTGTTAATACAACACAGTGCCGACTGAAACACTGACTACTTTTGTTCCGTAATCAAAAACAACAAAACATTAGGAGAATTGTACAATAACAAAGTGGATGCTAGCTGCAATTTATAATGGAATTTTTATAAACGTATCCAAGAATATGAGTTGCAGCAGTAAACGTTTCTAATCTAAAATATAATTTCTGTTTGCATTTCCTTTTTCTGTAAATTTTTTCTTTCAATCTTCCATTCTTCCCAAAGTGTTTATGGACTTTACTCATCCTACGAAAAAATAGAGCACTCTAGCAAATGTTATCTATACGAATAAAGACATAATGTCTGTGCATCTGTGTGTCCGCTAAGAACTCAATAACCAATTGACGTAGAAACATGATTTTACTTCATCGGAAAGATTTTGCACGGGGAGTGTCATGGGCATTTTTTTGGGGGGATCTCCTATCGTTGATGAGCTATATTTTAAAAAATCTCATCACACATGTATGGCAGCTACATGTACGTTGCAGTTACACCTGGTGGCCTTGCTGACTTCCAGTGACACTGTGGTATCGTGCGTCACAGATCACGTACGAATGCAGTACGCGAGCACGCACTTTAGATGAAGCCAGGTAGTGAGGTGAAAGTTACTTCAAGTGGCATTGACGGCAGCCATTTGTCTGGTTTTCCTGTTGTTCCTGGGCAGCGCCATGTCAGAGTTAGGCCAGTGGCATGTGATGGTTGGCTCGGAAAGAGAAAGGTGAAGCCTGGGGCTCGAGTTGCGGCCTCACCTGGGGCTGGGGTTTAGCCCCCAACCCCGCTGGAGTTTAACCCCTTATGTATATAATTTTATTTTATAATCCATCTAACTATCTATACTAATAAAGATGAAATGTCTGTCTGGGTGTTTATCTGTCTGTAAATCTACATTCCATATTGGATCCTTTGGTTGCAAGCAAAGCTGCAACCGGTGGGTATAGCTAGTATGATATATTTAAATAATTTTAGTTTGGATATCCTGTCTGACATCGATCTTACCTGCCTGATTGTCTGGGCTTGCTATATTGGGCTTTCTGAGATCTTCTTGCTATTATTTTACATTTTCCTTTTTCTTGGCCTATTCTGTTTTTTATTTACTTTGAACTTCTTCAACTTTTCTCTTCTTCTAACTTTGAACAAGCGCTCTGGGATGCCCCCCATTTATAAAGCGTGAAGAGGGCTATAAAAATGCAAGTGCTTGTAGTCGAACAGACCTTAATTAATTCTCATCTCCTGAAGCAATCCCTTTTGTCTCTTCAAATCTAATTTGAATGAATCTGAATTGCTCTCTTGATAGTGATTAGGTGCAGGAACCCTAGTATCCAAACCCAGAGAGGCAAATTATAGTGTCTCAAATACAGCCCTGGCTGAGAATTTAGCGGACACCAGGATTTGAACCGTGACTATCTTGACTGTATTGACATGTGCTCCAAGCAAGGATTGCTTTTACCCACATTGAGTCAACTAGTTTGTGTTTTTTTCAATCTAAGTGTGTGCTTTTACAATGAAATCAGAAATATATTGACATAATTGGCAAATAAATAATGTAAAACCGATTTATCGGAGTGCAAATATTATCCGGATATTAATATTTTGAACATAACAGCATCTCAGCAAGCAAATCATTTCATAAACAATGAGGAACAAGATTGAAGGTGTAGCAGTAAGTGCAAACTGAGCTTACCTTAAGCAACAATTCGGTGACCTCGTAATGACCATATGAGCAAGCATTATGAAGAGGCACAAGACCACTAGTTAAAAACAGAAAGGTGAAGTTAGCTAAAGGACATTACATGACAAAACCTACAAACTCTATATTCATTAAAAAAGGTTAATTTGTAAGTACTTTTCATATCTAAGAAAAAATACATAGTTCTTATAGGTTTGCTGATTTTCCCAAAGATACTTCAGTGTTTTTCCTTCTCCAATTTTCTCTCCTTACTTCTCACTATAACCTGGGGGTGGAGATACTAGGCCACCTATTACCTCCAACCCCAGGTTATGGTGAAAAGTAAGGAAGGGCAAGTGCCCTAAAGGTATTGAAAACATATGGACTTTGTTGCAAAGATCTGAGAATTCCTATCAGCATATTACCCCCTCAAACTGTACATCACCACCAAACGGGATCTTAGGCACAAAGATAGAAATTGAAACCATCAATTCATCCCGACCCTTCCCCTCCCACCCTCACACACACAGTCTGGTATCACACCAGTCAAAGTGATAATTTACACCAATTACCTTCTAAACCAAGATGAAGCACAATAGGTTTGTGAACATAACATAAGAAATACTAGATGAAAAAAAGACCAAGGTCCATCTAATTCGCCTTTCATCTTCCTGCCAGTTGTGAAAAGTCTTAATCAGCTCGCTCAAATGTGGAAAATCAGACTGGTGTAATGCAAAGTAGACGATTCTGACTTGATTTGGATTTTTAATTAAGCCCAAGTCTGGAACTCCACAAATCTGGTCTACACCAAGTAGTCGAATGTACCACTGAAGGAGCACTTCAAAGCTATTTAGACTATAATTGTAAAAACATTCCAAATGTAGACGCAAATCTTAATTTTTACTACGTTTAGAAAAAGCAGATGTACTATGAAGTCTACCAAAACATTTAACATTTTGTTGTATAAAGATCTCAAATGCTTAAAGCATAGTTAGGATCTTTCACACATCTCCTTCAAGCATTATTGTTGGTAACTTGAACTGTCCTCATATTGTAAATTAACCAGATGACAATTCTTAGCACCTGATACAGATCATAAAGACAAGAGCTATGCATCTCTGAGTAAGGTGACAGAAGTGGACCATTAATATCTTAGCCTTCCATATAAATAACCTTTATGTTCTTGATGACATGTAGCAGGAGATTACTGTAATAACACACAGACCCTTAAGTATGTCACTTTTCTTGGATTATTCTAAGGGTAAAAAGAAAATGCAGTCAAGAGTGATCTTAATGCTTCTGTGGGAAAATGTTTGGCAAACAGCAGTACTTTGTTTATTGCTTTTGTAGAGCAGCAGAGCTTCATCGCAAGGAGCCAAAAATAATAAATATTTAATTCAGAAAGCCATGAAGATGACAGAGCAAATAAACTGGTCAACCTCTGAGGAGGAATTTGTTTGAATATAAAATGATCCCGGATGAAGGTCAAAGCTGAGGAGAAAGAGTATGATTTATTTCTTCAAAATTATGAGGCATAGGAACATAGGAATAGGATTAGGCCCCTCAGCCTTTCGAGCCTGTTCCGCCATTTAATTAAATCATGGCTGATCTGTACCCCAACTAATCCTTTCAATTCCAATTTCCCACTTTTGCCCCATATCCCTTAATACCCTGACCTACCAAAAATCTATCAACCTCAGTTTTGAAGGTGTGGATGAGGTGGAATTAAGACCACAAAAACAAATCTAGAGGGTAAAAGTATAAAATTTCAAGCAGGACCATGTAACAAAATATTTTTTCTCATAGATCTGCGACAGTGAACAATTAGAACTTTTTTCCATTGTGGATTTCAAGATGGAAGTAAACAGGTACATGAAAGATAAAGGCTTGATGGAGTATGAGGATAAGAGTGGGGCAATGGGATTCACTGGACAGTTTGCTTTGAGAACCTCAAGACTCAATCATAAAGGAGGTGAAGGAACAGGGAGACCTGGGGGTTCATATAAGTAAATCTTTGAAGGTGGCAGAACAGGTAGTTAAAGCTGTTAAAAAAGTATATGGGATGCTATAAATAGGAGTATAGAATAGGAGTATAGAATACAAAAGTCAGAAAATTATGATGAACCTTATGATGAAGGATTATTCTCCTTGGAGCAGAGAAGGTTAAGAGGAGACTTAATGAAGTTTTCAAAATTATGGGGGATTCGACAGAGTGAACAAGGAGAAACTATTTCCACTGGCGGGTGGGTCGGTAACCTGAGGACACAGTTTTAAAATAGTTGTTAAAGGAAACAGAGGGGAGGCGAGGAGAAATTTTTTCAGAGCGAGTTGTCTGGATCTGGAATGCATTCGATAGCAACTTTTAAGAGAAATAGATAATTATTTGGGGAGGATACGTTTGCAGGGTTATGGGGAGAGCGCGGGAGAGTGGGATTGATTTGGATAGCTCTTTGCAAAGAGCCGGCACAGACACGATGTGAGCAGTTAAACAAGACACCACGTTTCTGCACCGACTCTGCAAGGTGGATGCAGTCAGCGCCTGAGCTGAGAACCACAGAGAGCCTTGGTCTTGTCGACATTCAACTGGAGAAAGTTTGAGTTCATCCAGGACTTGATGTCTGCCAAACAATCGGTCAAAACAGCAGTGGTTCTGAGGTCGAGGGTAGAGGCAAAGGCAGAGAGAGAGAGATGAGTCTTCTCATATATGTGAATTTGAACCTCGTGACTGACTGCAGATGCTGTCACTGAGTGAAAGTATGTAGATCGTGAAAAGAAGAGGACCAAGGATATAGTCCTGAGGAACACCACAAGTGACAATGTGGAGGCAGGAGGAGAAACTGTTAGAAGAGATAAAAAGGAGACGCTGGGATAGGTAGGAGTTAGTTCAAGACAGATCTTTGGAGGTGGATCAGAGAGAAGAGGCAGTGAAAAGAATGAAATGGTAATCGGTATCAAAGACAGTAGAAAGATCAACAACAACAAAGTACATTTATAGAGCGCCTTTCACGTTGGAAAGACGTCCCAAGGCGCTGGTTAGTGAATTTTTTTGGGGGGAATCAATCAATTCATATATAACAATAATGGTTTGAATGAATTTGCAAGTGATATGAATGAATCAAGGTGAACAAGGCATAGAGAGCCCTCGTCACACAGAGAGAATGTCATTGGTAGCTTTGACCAAGGTGGTCTTGGCGCTAGGGATAGGGTGAAGGTCAAACTGGAAGGGTTCATAAATAAAGCAGTGGGGTTGATGGTCCAAATGCTTTTTCTCATTTTAACCTTTATAATATTTCTAAGCTTACTATTGTATTAACACTGGTTATAGGATATGTTCTTCATCTCAAATTTCAAACACTTTATTGCATACAGCATAAAATCAGTTCAAAGAAACCCAACCCATACACAGATTGGTTTGTGGCAAGATGTCAATACAGTAGAGACTTAATATCATATTAATGAGGATATAAAAACAAGGATAACTCTCCAAAAAACACAATCTGAGTACTGACCAAAAACATGTATTGTGATCATTATGGATTAATTTCTCTTCCCAGATCATAACCAGTTTCCATCTTTCCCTTCTCCTTATGCTAACAGTGCTAACAACAACAACTTCTTCCATACACACAATGCCAATCCTTATTCTCTCCTCCATCCCACACAGTACCAAGCCCTTTTGTCTGTAGTGAACTGGTTGAACACTCTGACTAAAATGTGCATTTGCTAATAATAATAATAATAACCCTTTATTTGCTAGTTTTATATATTGGGAAAAAGTCTCAAAGGATTTACTTTATAGTAACTGTGCGCTTTGTTTAGGTGATTGCAACTCCATCTAAGATTACTAAACTAAACACAGAGTGGGATCCATTCTGTGCGGCTCAGTTTCATAGTGAACATTAGCTTTTGCAAGTGAGCTGTTGGGGGAAGATGTATGGTGAATATCATTTACTGGAGAAGCATTTATCCAGGAGCGAGTGGTATGAATAAGCAAAGCATACCGCAAGAGATATCAAGATTGATTTCTACAATTTATTTTATAAGCGATTCCACTTACACTACTTCTCTCGATCCTTCATTCCAATCACCAATAAAATAGTTGTAACAAATACTCAATTTTCACATCCAAATACTCTTCAAGTTAACATCTTTGTAAATGCAAATTAATTGCATTTAATTTGACCGTTTTGAATCACAACTATAAAACTACTAAGGAGGTTGTCAAGTACACTACTGGTTAAAATGTCCTTTACTCACCCTTTGTCCTTAGCGTGTACATCAGCACCATGCTGGAGAAGAAGCTGAACAATCCGGACACGGTTATACCCAGCTGCCAGGTGAAGAGGAGTAGACTGGAGGTAAACAACGAAAAATAAAAACAAATGAGTGCAACAATAAAGCTATATTTGACCAAAGGGAACATTGTTGATTTTAAAGAGAGAATCATGCTTTCAGTAAGAAATAATTCCTAACAGCTAGTCACAGCGTGATCATAAAATTGTGCACAATCTTGAATTCTTGTAAGCTCAATTCCGATGTTCTCTTCCAATTTAACTTTAATTAGCAGTCAAATATGAATGATGGATAGTTACAAAAGTTTGATAACACATCAGAATGTCGCCAACAGCATCTAGACCATTAAGTTAGAGATCAGCCTAATAAAAATCGATTATTTTTTCTGATTTTCACAATGATATTAACAATTACTTTAAATTAATTTTTCAATTATAAATTTTGACCACAATGGATGCCTTCCACGTTGTCAGGTCATCAGAGACATCAATTCCTACATACTGCGCAGGAGCACTAAGAGCAAGAAAGGCCAATGGATGCAGCTGGCCTACTTATGTACAGACACAAGCGCAACACATAGGAAGTGACATGTGTGGCAATCTGACTTCCTGAAGTTGGTCGTTGTTATCATTAAAAAGTGATTTAAAAAAGTTTGGCAATGAAAATTTATTTTTGAGAACATTGGAAAAAAATATTGATGTTTGCCAATTTTAGTGATTTCCACCAACCCAAAATATAAATCAACATTTGTCCCTGCCATTTCTTCCAAGAGTTCAAGTTTTGAATATTAGAATTAAGGATTTTAGAGGATTTTAAATGATCATGAATGTCCTGAAATGCTGGATAATTCTATTATTTAAATTCCGGTGCTGCATTCCTGCATTTAGCTTTATAAAATCACCTGCAGTTAGTTTCATTGATATGAATGAATGGTATGAAATGAAAGTATGAAAATGGAAAGTTAACAAGTGGTAAATTTGTTGCAGTGCACTTTGCCTAAATTTATATAATTGCTTGTTCTAACATTTTACTTACAGTCACTGAAGGATAAAATATTCAATAATATTTTATGCAAGAATTAGATGTCATGCCTTAATCAGAAGATTAAGGTTTTTTCCAATTAACTTGGCCAAGTATAAGTGCATGCACATGCAAATAAAGCCTGGTCAAAACTACCAATATCTGCACATTTAATAATGAGCTTGCAACCAGACCAATGGAAAGGTAACTGCAGAAGTACCTTTTGTCTACGATGTTTTACAAACCTCAATAATGTGGAAGATCCAGTAAACAATTTATTTCTATTATATCAACAGACCAGTGGTTCTTACTGCAGAATAGCAACACTTGCCAGTTTGTGGCCCGAAAATGCACATTTTGAGAAAGAAGGACACATCTCAGAATGTCAGACAAACAATGGTTGCAGCATCAAAGTACCGTAGGAGTTGTCTTGATTTAAAATGGTAAAGCTACTTTGTCAACTCCTTTTAAAGTACCTTGAGCTTTAATTTTATCTTTTATAAGAGTTTAATACAGCTGAATGTACTTTGGAAAGAAAGACAGTACACAATTAAGTGGTGAATATTACAGTACCTTTGATGTTTTGAATTATAAAGCTAAGGGTTTGAAATGTTGCACACTCAAGAGCATCAACTTGTAATATCTCCACAGTATAAATCCTAAACTAGATTTTACTTTCAAGATCTGCTTATCCCAAGGATTGCTGAAATTATTGATCTACCTTATAAAATGAAAATCTGCACAGTAATATGGTTTGGGGTAAATGGAACTGAAACAAAACATACCTTTAAAAATAAACTTAAAATTGATCAAATATTTTACTGTAGCAATAAAATTCTGAAATGTTTCACGATATATTTTAAATGCCTCCTCTCACTGCATATGACCACCATCAAACCAAATGTTTACAGCCAGAAGGCGACCATTCAAATTGTATCTGTATTAATGCCAGCTCCATGAATGAAGCTATAACCTCATTCCCTTGCTCTTTCTACGTAGGTAGTAGTTATTTTTTCTTCATTTATCCAATTCTCGTATTGATGCTTTTGTGGATCCAGCTTGACTAGCCATTTATCTCTGTTTCCATATTCTTAATAATTCTTTGTGTTAAAAAAAATCCCTTTTCATAAAAAATGTTTTGCATGGCTATGGAGAAAGAGTGGGGGAGTCGGACTAGTTGGATAACTCTTTCAAAGAGTCGGCACGATAGGCCGAGTGACCTCCTTCTGTGCTGTATGATTCTAATAAACCTGCTATTGATTCATTAATGATTGGGGATAGTTTCTCCATTTAACCCACCAAAATTATTCACAATTTTAAAAGCCTCCACTCGATTGTCTAGTATTTTATCTGTTCAAGCAAAAACAATCCATTTTTTCAAATCTCTTCTCACTGAAACTTCTTAGCCTTAGTTGATTCATCATGAATCCCCATTATTCACTCTGTGATTATGACTCCATAAAAGGATTCTTTTCCAAAAATGAATTCAATACTCCTGACTTTTTTTCCCACAAATTAACATCACTCCTTTGCTCTTGTAATGGCCCAATTTATAAAGCCTAAAATTCTTTTCACATTTTAGCACTTTCCCTTTACCAGTGAAGAGATGATGGACCGGGTTATAGACTTTTTTGTATGGCGGTATGCTAAATTGCGTGTGTACCCAATTGCTAAAGTAATAACGGGGCAATTTTGCACACATCATTTTTCAGTAAAGTACATTAACTCTCAACTATCCTTTCTACCCCATATCTTTCCATGTCTTGCTCTGCCTTCCCCCGCCTCCGCAACATCGCCCGGCTCCTCCACTGACTCACACCGCAGGTCGCCGAAACGCTCATACACGTTCATAACATCTAGGCTTGACTACGACAACTCACTGCTTATCGGCCTCCCCAACTCCTCCCTCCTTAGGCTGCAGATCATCCAGAACTCTGCAGCCTGTGTCCTCTCCCACACCAGGTTCTGCGACCCCATCACCCCCATCCTTGCCCAACTCCACTGCTTCCCATCACACAGAGGATACAGTTCAAGATCCTGGTCCTCACCGTCAAAGCCCTCCACGGCCTTGCTCCCCCACTACCTCTGCAACCTTCTAACCCCCTACCAACCTGCCCGCTCCCTCCTCTCAGCGGGTTTTTTTACTAAGAAAATAATAGTCGAAGATTGAAAGGAAAGGACCCCTTCTCCCCCTCTAACACTAATTTCTAGTAGAAGGAACACATGCAGTTTTTTTGAGTTCAATCATATAAGAAATTGGTATCGGACAACCCCGATATAAAACACTGCTCCGAGTCCAACCCCCACTTTAAAGAGAGTTCTGGCTCATCAGGTTACAATTAACGTCACTTCCTGCTCACTGCCAATGCAAAAAAAAGCTTTGTTTACAAAGTGATCTCAGCAGCACTACCTATGCATCACAAAACATGAGCAGCGAGCTGGAAGTGACAAAACATGTCAACTTCCTGCACCACGAGAGCAAGTATTCTTCTTTGCAAAATTAAAAATCTTTGTAAAGTAGCACAACTAGGTTAGCACATTTCCCCATTTCACGAGTTCAGATGAATAAATAGAGGCAACTATTATAAGATATACATCAGATACTATTATATAACTTTCCAATCCATTTGATATCATCCTTCCAGAATATCAACTCTTGCTTTCAATTAAAGCATCACAATGTTTCTCAAGTCCAATGTCTACGGCTTGAGCAATCTTCCAAAATAGTTAGTTTGCTTACAAAATACACTGTCACTACACTTTACAGTAAATCTTTTGAAGCGCTTCAGACATTCTCCCAATGTGATAAGCGCGATATCAAATACAAGGCTTACTATTATTTTAACTCCTTCCAGATGTTGAATATATTCTATGTGAAAAATATTTCCTGCACTGTCCTTAAACTTCATAATACTTGACTCTTTTGTTGCCTAAGGATTACCTATCTTTTAAGGTTGTGGATATTTTACTGTATAAAGCATCTTAAAAATATACATCAGAGGAACGATTCACAGAAGCTCAATTAAATTCCTCTTCCCCATCAAGAACAGTGAAACTTTTTGGCTACAAACGACAACCTCCTAAAAATAGAGAATAATCCTGTCTTGAGATTTCCACAGGAATTGCAATGGGTAAAACTAATTCAAAACGGAACATCTTGTTGCCTTTGCATAAGCAGTCACTGCCTGGAAATAGTCAATTCTGCAGTTATTCTGAAGTCATAGAGAACTGCTGAAATTATACATCAAACCACTAAACTTCAGGACTTCCTTGTTCCACAAAATATTTTCAGTGAATGCAGCTTGTTGTGATAGATCAAACAGGATGCTTGTGAAAAATAAACCTCATTTAACACAGTTCTGAACTCGAGGGAACATTTTAAATGCCTTTGACAAGGTATTTCTGTGTTGAGATAAATTTCCCCTGAAGATATTTCTAAAACCTTTCCCAAACTATCTTGCAAACATTTATAACAAAATTACATTTGTATCGTGCCTTTCACGTCGGGAGGACGTCCCGAGGCGCTGGACCGTCAGTGTTTCAGACCCGAGCTGGGGGTCGGAATTGGAGATGATGGAGGGTGGGGGTGGGGGGGGTGGGGAAGAAGGGTGATCGAGAGCACGATCGAAGAGGAGGGTCTTGAGACGGGTCTTGAAGGACACAAGGGAGGGGGCGAAGCGGAGGGACTGCGGGATGGAGCTCCAGATGATGGGGGCAGAGTGGCTGATGGTGGAGCGGGGGACATTAAGCAGGCTGGAGCACGCTGAGCGGAGCGAGCAGGATGGTAGGGGGTTAGGAAGTCGCAGAAGTAGGGGATAGCAAGGTCCCGGAGGTCTTTGAAGATGAGGACCAGGATCTTGAACTGTATTTTTTGAGTGATGGGAAGCCAGTGGAGTCGTGCGAGGATGGGGGTGATAGGGTCACGGAGCCTGATGCGGGAAAGGATACGGGCTGCAGAGTTCTGGATGTTCTGCAGCCTACAGAGGGAGGAGATGGGGTGGCCGACAAGCAGGGAGTTTGCGTAGTCAAGCCTGGATGTTATGAATGCGTGTATGAGGGTCTTGGCGGCCTGTGGTGTGAGACAGTGAAGCAGCCGGGCAATGTTGTGGAGATGGGGGAAGGCAAAGCAGGTCATGGCACAGATGTGGGTTGGAAAGGATAAGTGAGGGTCAAACAAGATGCCAAGTTCCAGACTGGCTTAGTAAGGTGGAATGTGCATCCACGGATTGCGATGCTGTCAGCTCCTGAGGTGTGGCAGCGCTGAAGGAAGCCAATCAAGAGGGCCTCGGGCTTGCAGATTGACGTCCCGCTGAAGAAAGTTAGCTCTCATCTAGGACTTGATGTCCGCAACATTGCCAGACTCCGCCACTGCCTCACCCCTCAGGCTGCCGAAACAACCTCCCACTCATTCGTCACATCAAGGCTCGATTACGGGAACTCCCTCCTCATCGGCCTTCCCAACTCTTCCCTTCACAAGCTGCAGATCATCCAAAACTCTGCAGCTCGTGTACTCTCACGCACCAGGCTCCGTGACTCCATGACTCCCACCCACGCCCGACTCCACTGGCTCCCCATCCCTCAGAGAATCGAGTTCAAGATCCTCATCCTCACCTTTAAGGCCATCCATGGCCTTGCCCCCTCCTACCTCTCTGACCTGCTGACTCCCTACCAACCTGCCTGCTCACTCCGTTCATCGGGCTCCGGCCTGCTCCATGTCTCCCTCCCTAGCCGCTCTACCACCGGTGGCCGGGATTTCAGCCTCTCTGCCCCCACACTCTGGAACTCCATCCCACGGTCCCTTCGCCTCGCTCCCTCCCTTGCCTCCTTCAAGGCCAGTCTCAAGACCCTTCTCTTCAACCATGCCTTTGGTCTCCCTCCCACCTCTCTGCCTTCCCTGACCCCTACACCACCCCTCCCCCATGCTCGGGCCCCAATACTAGACTGTTCAGCGCTTTGGGACTTACTCCCGACATGAAAGGTGCTCTATAAATGTAATTTTGTTGTTGTTGTTGTTTGTGAATATAGACATTGAAGAGGAGGGAATCAAGGACAAAGCCCTGAAGAATGCCGCACGATATGGTGCGGGGGCTAGAGAGAAACTGTGTAGAGATGAAGTGGAGGCGGTGTGAGAGGTACGATCTGAACCATTCAAGAACAGAACCATGAAGGTGAGGTGAGAGGAGAGGCGATGGAGGAGGATAAAGTGGTCAACAGTATCAAAGGCAGCAGAGAGGTCAACGAGGACAAGGAGGCAGAGGGAGCCCTGGTCGCAGATGGGCAGAATGTCATTTGCTACTTTGACCAGAGCTGTTTCAGTGCTGCGGGTAGCACAGAATGCATCCAACTTTCTTTAGATACTTTCCAAGCTAGTACTTCAAATTCACTCTTCATTCAACTAAGAGAATGGAAACTTTTTAGAAACTAATTGTTGGTACATAGAAACAGGAATAGGCCATTCAGGGATGGGGTTGAGGGAGCAGGTGGTTGGTTTCATGCAGATTATAGTGATGCTGAGAGAGTAGTGGGAGACAGGATCGAAGGTATGGAAAGAGGGATTTGTAGGGGCCAGGGTGTGAGGGGGAGAAATGGAGAGGGTAGTAGATGGAAGGGCAGAGACCGCTGAGTGGATCCCCTCAACTTTGGTTTTGAGAAAGTCCAGCATTGCCTCCCAGTTGGCATTGGAGGTGAGGATGGGCAAGGCGTGAGCGGGTGGGCAGAGGAGCCGGTTCGTGATGGAGAAGAGGAACCTGGGTTTAATGAGGCGAGGGCGGAGCAGTAAGATTTGATAAGGTCCAGCCAGATCTGCCAATGGACCGTTAGGTTGGATTTAAAGTAGGTACATTCAGGGTCACACACCTGTGCCTTACGGGAGCAGAGGTGACTGATATACCGTGGTGACTTTCGTGAGTAGGAGATGGTTCAGGAAGTGAGGGAAGCAAGGGCATTGAGAGGAGTGGATATAGGAATTAAGCACAAGATTGGTTGTCTTATACCTAATCTTATAATTGAGCACGATAGCATTAATAGTCCTACTCTTGATAGAAACACTGTACAGATCTGAACCAAACTTAAGTTAATTGCTATGAACAATTGGAATACACAATCACTGGACATCATAGCAACAGTGATCCTGCCCCATAAAATGAATATCGGACATCAATGTTAAAGTGTTGGCACCAATAACACAAAAGGACCACGTTCAGGAAGCTGCATAGAATGGTACAGTAGACTCACTCGTGACCTCTTCTCGTCTCCAAAGTGGCTTAGATGATAGACGGTTCCTGTTGGGTAGGGGAAAAGGAATGGGGAGCAAGGAAGAGGAAAGAAAAGACTACAAATTTGCAATATTTCACAGCCAGGGTGACCATAAAAGAGGGGATGGACAAAAATAAAGGCTGAGCATAAAAGCCTAATGCATTGTGTGGAGGTCTTACGTGAATCTTCAATCTAGTGTGTAAACATGGGTAAGCATGCATGACCAATCTCAGTGAGAAATGGCTAATTTTCATGCAAACAAAAGTGTAATTTAGGAGTGAAAACAGGAGGCAGATTTTCCCCCAATGGGTAGTGAAAATCTGGAACTCTCTTCCCCAAAAGGCTGTTGATTCCGGATTCACTCAAATTTTTAAGACTGAGGTGGATAGATATTTGTTTGGTCAGGGCACCAATGGATATGAGACAAGGGCGGGTAATTAGAGTTGAGGTACAGATCAGCCATGATCTTATAGAATGGCGGGACAACAACAACAACTTACACTTATATAGCACCCTCCACGCGGGTTAGTGTCTCAGAGCTTTCAAGGGAACATTCAAGCGGCTGAATGGCCTACTCCATTTTGTGGAGTCCTGTAGCTCAGTGGTTAGAGCACTCGCTTTGCAAGCGAGAGACCTGAGTTCAATTCTAGGCAGAGGGCGAAACCTTGGGCAAGTTTTCTTACTCCACACGCCTAATAATAATCCCTCCAAAACAAAACAATAATAAATTGGTCATTTTCAATCCATGACTGTTTGTGCGAC
Source organism: Callorhinchus milii (assembly GCF_018977255.1). Classification (NCBI taxonomy): domain Eukaryota; kingdom Metazoa; phylum Chordata; class Chondrichthyes; order Chimaeriformes; family Callorhinchidae; genus Callorhinchus; species Callorhinchus milii. Next base: position 74,747,524 of record NW_024704742.1, on the reverse strand, counting down.
ATTGCTATGCGCAATTGGCTGCCGCGTTCGCCCACAAATATACAGTCAATTCACTTTACAGTATATTCTGTGAAGCGCTTTGGGACGTCTAGAAGACGTGAAAAGCGCTATATCAAATGCAAGGATTATTATTATTATGACTCCTGTTTCTATATTCCAACAATTGTTTTAAAAAGTTTCCATTCTCTTAGTTGAATGAAGAGTGTATTTGAAGTACTAGCTTGGAAAGTATCTAAAGAAAATTGGATGCATTGATGAACTTCGACCTCACCATTTTTAAATCCAGAAAGGAAATCATTCAACTCAAGTTCTTAAAAAACGCATAATCAGCAATTCATGAAGATATCATGTCGTTTTCATGTGATATCTTCCACATCGTGTTTTGTTAATACTTATTAAGAATACAAGTTACTGTTGCTGAACTGATCTGCTTGAAATTGATTTCTTCAAATTACTGAAGGGATTGCTCAATATTCATTTTAAAGTCTCAGGACTTGCATAACATTCCAGTGCTTTTAGCCAATGATTAAGCAAATTTTAAAGGTAATTGATTAAAAGCAAAGTTGAAGCTGCATGATTTATGAATCCGTGAAATTATACCCATAATGTGCAAACCACACCACAGTCATCAGTAAATTGGAAAAATTAGAGCGTTCTATTTACGCAAAGCAATTGTGTGTTCATATTAGCTACCCCTGCTTACCTCCAACATCTAGCACAAATATTATTTTCACAAGCAAAGTCTCAATTCTTAATCTACTGCTGAACAATCAAACCAACTACATTGGTTTGCTTGAAAAGGATAGAATAAAAATAATGATCATAACCTACAACATTCATGGTGAGATAAGATAAAAACATAGATCAAGAAAGCAGATTTCAAAGGGATGAAGGAGACTTAGCCTACATAACCTGGTTAGAAAGATACCGAATGAAACTGCATACTTGAAATTGGAGATATTTAAATGAGATGGGTAAGGGACGAGTTAAATGTATGCTACTAAGACTAAATGGGTACATTAAAGGTCTAATTATTAAATGGGGAAAACAGAAAAAAATTAGTTTACAAAGGTAACATTTGAGAGATAGTTGATTATACATAAGAAAATAATGAAAAATGTAAAACATTTAGAGAAGCAAATAGGAAGTTAGAAAGCCTAAATGGAATGAAAAAAGATTGGTAATCAACATTAAAAATAGCACAGGTTGTTATAATGTTACAAACACTTATAAAGTAAGCGGTTATTATAAATTAGATGGGATCATTTGAGAGCCAAAGCAATCAATCTAAAATAATAAAGAATGGGAGATAATAATATTCCGTCAATTTGGTATACCTCCCAGAGGACATCCTAAAGTGCTTCACGGGATAATAATGTAGAGTGCGGTGACTGTGTTTTGTTGGCGAACTCAACAACTAATTTGTGCACAGCAATATCCCAAAAGCAGCCTTGAAGAGAATGATTAATTTTATTTGGGGGATTGTTGGCCAGGGCACAAAGAGAAACTCCCTTCTCTTAAGAGTTGCTTGATACACAGGAAGGTGAAATCTGGTGTAGGACAATCAGAGCAAGTCATGAAAGTTAACAAACTGCAGCTAAAGATTGCAATGCAAACTACAAAAAAGTAGCCAAAGAGCTTAAAAGTAAAACCAAGAGATAGTAAGCGGCCCAGGATACTGAAAGACAATTGAGGAGATTGGCCACTATCCTTTTTTTAAAAAAAATGAAGATGAAAAGATTATTGTATCAAAGGACTAGAGGGTGATAAATGTTCAAAAAGGGATTAAACATGGAATTACAGTTCAATTAGTCTTATCTCAATTGTGGTGAACTTCAAGACCATAATTGGGGATGGAATTTGTAAATCCTTAAAATGGATCAGGAATTGATCCAAGAGGATCAGTTTTACTCATTTATTTTTCAGGGCATCAAAGATGTGTTGATGGGAAGAGATGTAATTGAAGTTGCATGTTTGTATTTTCTTCAGAAAGCATTTTATAAGGTATCCACATCAGGAGAAATTGGCAGTTAAAATCGTGGGCGATGTTAATATGAAACAAAAAGAGGGCTGATCAAACACAAAGAAAAAGTAACAATACAATGAATACAGAAACTATAACAAAGACAAACATTATAAAATATAATAATAATCCTTACATTTAATATAGTACTTTTCATGTCTTCTAGACATTTCAAAGCGCTCCACAGAATATACTGTGAAGTGAATTGACAGCCAATTGCACACAGCAGTGTCCCACAAACAGTCGTGGATTGAGTGACCAAATTATTATTTTTATTTATTTTTTCTTGAAGGATTATTATCAGGCATATGGAGTAAGGAAACTTGCCCAAGGTTTCGCCCTGCCGGGAATCAAATCCAGGTCTCTCACTTGCGAGGTGAGTGCTCTAACCGCTGAGCTACAGGACTCCAAACTACTCCATATTTATTGTAAGTAGTTGACAAAAAAGATACTTAATAATATAGGTAAATTGATGGAATAGTTGAAAGGTAGAAGGTAGAGAGAGCAAGGGCAAATGGATTTCTTAAATTTCGTTGGTGGTATTTATTGGATAAAATACTGGGACTTCCATCACTTGCCATTTTTATTAATCATTTGGAAACGGACATAGTTGTCTCGTACCAAATGAAAACAAACTGAGTAATTCAGGAACTTCCAAAGATGTACCTGCTGTTCAGTGCGCAGACAGGTGATCAATGCAGTAATTGGGGTTGAAGCAAATTCAGAAAACATAGCTCAGAAATTAACAAGCTTAAGTGTGGTACATGGTATGGGGGGCAGAACCACTATGACGTCCCATTACAGAAAGGCATGGAAAGGGTACGACTTAGGTTCACTCTGTTGTTACCAATGATAAGAACTTGCAGTTACGAGGACAGCTGAACAAAGAAAATTAAGAGGGCTTCAAAATTCAGAAGGGTATTGTGAAGGTAGATCATAAGTTATTATTCCTGCTGCTTGGTAAATCAGCAAGGTGGCATAAGGTCAAGATTGTTACTAAAAGGGGGAGGTTAGAAGAAAACTTTTTTTTCCATGCAGAAGGTTATGGAACACATTAGCCCAAGTGGCCATTGAAACATGGACCAAAACCACATTTAAAAAGGTATTACGTAAACATTTTACTAGGAAGAATATAAAAGATTAAGGGAACAGAGCAGGGAATTAGGATTAAGAGCAGTCAGCATCAGTTTAGGCTCAAAGGACCAATTAGCTTCCTCCTTTGCTATAATTCCAACATCTGGCAGTTATGGTTGGCATGTAGACTCCAAGCAACTATTCACAAAGCTTTACAGCTCCAAGAAGAGTCTCAATTTGACAGCTTTAGACTGGATGATGGTGACAACCTATTTGCACCAATGTAGCTAAGTTGTTCACTAAACTGTTCGAGAGACATTCCTGGTACTGGCTCGATGTTCTGCAGGAGCAGGGAGTGCACCTCTTCAAGGAAAATATGTCTTATGCACCTCTTCAAGGGAAATATGTTCTCACCCATGGAGTTTTTCATAGCTTCTATCAATTTTGTTCCAGATCAGCCAACAAAATGCAAATTTAGCAATGTATTTTATATGGCNTTTTTTTCTCTCCTTTAAAATTCCTTTATCAATACTCAAATGAGGCTCCATGCAGTAATTCTGATTAGTTGCCAAAGATTAGNAAAAAAGCAAGCAGTGGTTATGGCTATAAAGGAAACCGAGTCCACCATTCTGACCCAGATAATAAGCCTTTGATTTTCAACAGCACATCTATCTTTTGATTCTTTGTCACAGGAGATTTATAAGCAGCAAATAAAGATGTGAATACTTCATGCTTCACATACTAGATCAGTATTTTGTACTATAAGTACTAATTGGTTTGGCTATGGCTTATTCATTCTTTTGGTTGGAGCATTGTTGGTAATTGAAACACATTGAAAAGTTGAACTTTGTTTCTCTCACAGAGAAACAAAGAGATTCACAAACACTAAGATTTCTAAAGCTAAACTACCAATGCTTTAACAATTATATTTCTATGACTGGAAGTTGTTTGCTCTTTTGAAAGCAATTAGTGGTTGCCATTGAAGATAGAGAACTTTTATTGAAAACCGTTTTATGTTCTCCATTCAGCACTGTACATTGTGCTGCACACAAAAATAGAGGCCTTGCTACTTCTAGATCCCAATTTCTAAACTTCTATTTGATAACCTAAAGCTATAGAAGCACCTGCAAAGTGCACCAAAAGAAAAAAAGCAATGTAGTCTGAAAGGCCACAATATTACTAGTAACTTCAATCTATTAAGGATTCTTTATTAATTTGTATTTAAAAGATATAAAGAGAAAGAAAGTGGAAGTGGACAGGGAAAGATAGTTTTAAAAACTGTACTCCTTGATGATTCTGTGCCATCTCTCTTCACCAAACACCAGCATGGAGTCAGAAGACAAAGACGTGCTTATTGTTAAATTAGCCTCATTAAATTAGCCTCAATTAGTAATTACCTCTCTTAGTATTTGGAATTGTATTAGTTTGACTATTATTTGAGCATCCATTTACATTTTTACTGAATTCATAGATAGCTTTGCTTTAGTCACCTGAATCTTGAAATTCAATGTTTTATACATAACAGAAATCTAAAGATATTTTGTTAGGAAATCATGTTACTTCAGTGCAATATCAGCAACATACTGTTTTTTAAAGTAGCAGCCTGATTTACAAACATATTGGTCAATATTCCCTGCAAATTTAGCATTGCTGGCAGAAATCAGGAGAAATTTTGCAAGAGGAAAGAGACAAGAGTAGAAAGGAAAGAACGAAGGGAAGAAACGGACTGGCAACATGGCAAGTTGCAATTCTTAAACTATGCAAACAGCCATTTACTCTTGTAGCCACATCCATTACGTTTCGATATAAAATTAAACAAGTCACAGACGATAGATTTGACACTGCAATACCAGTAAACAACCGTAATGCATAAGAAGTGTACCATATTTCCATTTCTACATCGTAGACTGATGGGGTGAGGTTCTGCAGTCTGCAATGTTAAAAATGAAAAAAAATGCTTATTTAGTAAAAGGAACGACTATATGCAAATTTGAGCTTAGGTTTTGCCAAAAACATTCGCGATAGTAAAATAAAAGATGTATAACATCAGTAATTAGCACAAAATAAAAACATCTTCTCTAAGTAATCGTGTAATATGTGGCATGCAACCACCTGCCGAAACTTATGGTGAAAGACTTGACAGAAAATACAAGCTTCAGAACCATATTACCAGGTTTATTCATCAGATAAATGGCAGCATCGATCAAAGCAGAAAGAAATTGTGCAAAGTAGTTTGATTTAACTTTGTACTGTTTATTACACTATGTTTAAATTCTTGTATTATTTCTCCAAAGCGGACAAGCTTACACAGCACAATTTTTGTTATGTGCATGAAATACAACTGAAAATATTACAGCAACACAACATATTCAGCAAGCACTTTATAAATGAAATATACGTCAGCCAAGCTGACCCATAGTTATCAGAACAGGTAGATTCTAACACAATGAATGATTGATTTTCTGAAATTTATGTATTGTAATCTTGAAATGAAACTGCAGTAATATTAACTTCAAATCTGCTTACGTTATAGAAAGTTCCAGTCAAAAGTAGTAACATTTGCTGCAAACATCTTCAATTTTAGGGGAACAACTACATTTTTAAAAAAGTAGTATTTACATTTTTTTAAAAACCTTTAATTTGTTTTTGTCTCCTCATTTCACAAGTTCTGCAGGGAAAAAGGGAAGACACCAGGAGACCTCTACGGATTTCTGTTCTGGTTCCCCTGCTATTCACACAAATCACTAACAATTTGAAAGAGTCTACATCAAATGTTACAAAATTTACTGATGTTATCGATCTGCCAAATGCAATGACAATAAATGTATTCAAAGGGCACTAGAAAAATGAAGTAGATATGCTCAGGTGTAAAAGCTTGTTATAACTGTAAAGTAATACATATTATTTTGAAACAGTAATCATCAAATATGTGCTATAATTAAGTGCTTTAGGTAAAAGGAGAAGAAAAAGGAAACTATGGATGTAGTTATTGATCAATCACTCAAAATGTTGAGTCATCATGAAGTCATCACCAACAAAATCAATGAGAGTATATCTCAAGGGCATTAATATGCAAATCCAATGTTTTATAGATTACTGGTCAGGTTATATTTGGAATAATGCATGTAAACCGTTGGAAGGGACCTTAATGCATTGGAAAAGAGACAAGGATGATCATAGTAATGAGGGTACTAATTCCTGATTAGAAACTAGCAGAGATCAACTAGTCATTGGAGAAATGATTGAGGGGTTTGTAGGCATAGATGATGTAGATGTAAGTAGGCTATTTAACTGGACAGTCACCACAGAACCAGAGGATAAATTAAAAATGAAAAGATTCTTGAGATTAGAAATTAATCAATACTCTCCTTTCACCCTAGACTTTACTTGAAAAATGTAGTTTTAATCAACAATTTAAAAAATAAGAAGTTAAATGAATAGTATAAACTAAGATGCTCAAATACATCATTGGACGTAATGATAGAGATTAGTGAAATAAATGGTCAAAGGGTAGGAAGGTATTCATATGGCTAAACATTCTGCAGTTTTGCTTTAGGATCTGGGAGTATTTCTGCAGGACACTGTCTCACATGACCTAGCTAGGCCCCGATAATGGTCAGTCTGTGGAAAGAGCAAGGGTGATAGGCTAAATAGTCTTTTCTCTCTCCCCTTGCTTTTTCATATTCCTCAGACAGGGCAATCTGGGGTACTGTATCCACAGCCAACATCAATGCTACTATCAATAATGGAACTTAGTGGGATTGGATCTTCATTTGTATTCCTAATCTTCATCTATCATAGATGGAGCTTTTTCTAACAATGAATGGTGGTTAGGATATTCATCTTAGAAATTGACATGTCAATAATGCACTACTCTAAATGAACCTCATGCAAATCATCATTTTTTCAAGAAGTGACATTTAGACTTTTGTATGTCATGTGATAAATCAATTTTCAAAATGCTCAGAATGGATTATGTTGTTTGATGTAAATCTTCTTACTGTAAGTAGCAGAGATGTTTATTGTAAGGATAGCGAATCATTACTAAATTGAAATAGTCCATCCCTCTTTTTGAGGGAGAAAGGAAAAGCATTTTTGACAATTTACTCAAATAATTGCCTAAAGCACAGTACTAACAGTGCCAGTTTACTGATTTCTCCAGGGCATGAATGCTATTTTTCTACAATAGATCTACATGTTGTTAAAAGCCTGATCAAATAGCAGAACAAACTTTTAATTTAAATAACGAGTCAACCATTAATTAAGATTTGCATTTGCTTTCTTCCCTTGCATTTCAGTTTTAAGTAATTATAGCTGAAAAACATGCATATTCTTACCTTTCTTCCATCACTTGCATGACAGTTCACGTTTAGTGGAGTAAGCAATGCCATGAGTTTTTCTTCATTACCACTCCTGGAGATAAAACAAATTGATAGTAAAGACTACGGAAACAGCAATACAAAATTTAGTTTTTAAAGCTATTTTAAAGAAATGAGACTGATAAGCCATCTGTTAAGGTTTAAAATAATAATCCTTGAATTTGATATAACGCCTTATCAAGACTTCAAAACGTCTCAAAGGCCTTCACAGAATGTACTGTAAAGTGAATTGACTATATTTTGTGGGCGAAACGCAACAGCCAATTGAGCACAGCAGGGTCCGACAAACAGTTGTGGATTGAGTGACCAATTTTTTTTTGAAGGAATTATTACACTGCTGTGCGCAATTGTCTGCCGTGTTTCGCCACAAAATATACAGTCAAGTTTTGTGAAATTTAAAGGACGGTGGCAAAGCAGTCAGGACAGCAAGCCATTTTTTCCTTGTTAGCTTTTGTTTCTTTAACTGTGATGATTTATTCAATATTACACCCAGCTTGAATCAGATCTTAGCACCTTCTTCTGACCCAATCAGCATTCAAGTCCTAACCACATTGCATTTCTGATTCAGAATTCCCCTTTCATGTTTGATGTCCATTATAGTCTTCCCTCAAAATTTGTAACTATTGCTCATTCCAGCTCTCACAGAAAAATGCTGCTGAGAACTGTGAGAGCCTCCGCTCCTACTTACCGTAGCCAATAAACAATGCAATAGGGAGACTCAGAAGTGAGTGTGGGAACAGAAAGTTGCAGGCACAAACCCAAGTAGAATGAAGAGGAAAATAATGCCAATGATACTGTTATTTTTTCCAGAATCCAAATATTGCTCCCAGTGCTTCCACAAGAACACAAGTCACAGCTCCCAATTAAGAATGAAAAATTTGAGGCCTTGACCTTAACTGGCTATAGTGTCTATTCAATTCCTGACCATTTCGTTTGGTGAGGGCTTAAAAATTAATATTATTCTTTTTTGGGCACTCAGGGTTAAAATCAATCTCTCACTGTTATATGTATAAAACATGCCCGATGGAGAACAAAGCCCTATTTGTCCTAATCCAACATATACCTTAAGCTCAGAACACCACTTATCGCATAAATGTGAGCTCTACAATCAATGCACCAGTTACCTTCACTGTCTCAAATAATTGTCTATAGCACTGTACTAATAGTGCCAGTTTACTGATTTCTCTATGGTATGAATACCATTTTTCTACAACAGATCTGCAACTGTTGTGGGTTGATGGCAAGGAAAAGTACCAACTTAATAATAATAATCCTTGCATTTGATATAGCGCTTTTCACGTTTGCTTGAATCACTACAGTTGAACCTCTTTGTTTGAAGGATCAGTTGTATATTCGTCAGTCTCAACTTTCCTTTCCACATAATGTCATTGCTAAGCAACAGGATGACGTAGCACAGTTCCTGCATGCACAGAGATTCTGTGATTGCCATTATCTAAATATCAAATGTCACTATTTAAATAAAGGTACCAGAACAGAAAGAAAAACAAAACTGTGAAGAAAGTTGCCTTATATACAGGCACAACTCCTGGCCTCAACTCCTGGTATTTGGCAACAGTTGATTCAAGATAAAACTATCCAAAAAGTCCTACATGTACGTGCTCAAAATGTATTGCATTATCAGATCAATTATGTCAGGGTGGTCCAACCTTTTGGCTGGATGCCCCATTTGAGAAACGTTCGCGGGCTGCATAAGCCACATTTTTGCGTTTCCCTTCCAGAATCATAACATATTAATAATAAGTTGCATTTGATGTGGCGCCTGATCACGTCATTGAGATAACTCAAAGCGCTTCACAGAATATATTGTAAAGTGGATTGACTGTATTTTGTGGGCAAACCACGGCAGCCATTTGGTTAGTTATACCTGTTAACAAACTTCACATGCAGCCAAATACATCAATTGAGTGAAAAGTAACATTTTAATTTAGATGTCTGCACCCCCAAAGAAAAATGCAATAGTTAGCAGGGAATATTTCCACCAGAACTACCCACAGCAAAACAGTAGCAACAACTGCTAAGGGAAAAATAGCATCTTATTTTCTGGCTTGGTAGTTTTTTTTGCTGTTATGATAATAATAATCCATGCATTTGATATAGCACTTTATTATTTTGTTGCGATGTCTCAAAGCACTTCACAGAATATATTGTAATGTAAATTGACCTTGTAATTTGTGGGCTAAAAGCAGCAGCCAATTGTGCACAACAACTGTGCAAAACAGCCATGTATTGAATGACCAAATTATTATTTATTTATTTTTGAAGCGATTATTCCCTCTGTAAAAGCGATCCGCCAATCGGCTGACAACCGGGCTCCTAATTACTGGTGGGTAACCAGAGTTGTGTAGAGTAGGAAAATTTGCCCAATGTTTTGCCCTGCCCAAGAATCAAACCCAGGTCCTCTCGCTTACAAGGTGCCCTAATCACTAAGCCTTATTTTTTGAGGGATTATTGCTACCGGAAAACAATCTGCCAATCAATTAACAATCTGGATCCTACTTACTGCTAGTTAACCAGAGGCATGTGGAGTAAGGAAATTTGCCTAAGGTTCACCTATCTAGGATTCGAACATGGGTCCTCTCGGTTGCGAGACAAGCCCGCTAACCACTAAGCTACTAACTTCTCTCCTTTTTTCCCTTTTCCCATGTATGCTCACATTACACAGTGAAGCACAAAAATGCAATGGGGTTACTCAGCAGGTCACAGATTTCCCACAGCTTTTGGGAAACAGTTCTGTTTCTGGAAGTGATGGTTAGCTTTTGCTCATTTTGAGTTTCAATCTAGAAGGTGAATTGTACGATGGACCTTAGCTCCTAGCTTTTGTATCTTAACTATTAACATCATGCACTCATATAGCACCTTTCACATAGGATAACATCTTGCAGCACTTTGGAGAGACACCGGGTAAGAAATATGAGTACTGGAACGAGTCATCAGTGGCATTTTGCACCCTTCACACCCTGTTGGAAACCCTCTGGATTATTACCATATGCATCTGAAAAGCTGACAAGACAGACAGCACTGGTGGTTTCCCCCACAAGCAGATTTTCAGCCAGTTTTCTTAGTGAAAAACAATACTAGGAAGATTTATACCAGAAAAAGGGTGGGGGGGGGGGGAGAAAAACCAGAAAGCGCATGACAGGGGGAAATAGCATTTACTCCAAGCTTTACATCTCCTCTCTTCCACCTCCTCTCATTTCATATTTCACACATTTCACATGGAGTCTTGTGTTATACTAAAACAGTCCGTCTTCCTTGCATTTGCATTTGGCGAGCAAGAAGATAAAGTATAAAAATTGGGTTATCGGCAAATCTACTCCACTTACAATAGTTCTAAAGTTCTAAACACCGGACACAATTTGAGCACTGCCATATACACCTGAGTCTTGGAACTTTTCAAAATCTTCTCTCTCCCCCCACATAAATAATCACCATTAAACCCTTCAGCCGTCTCACAAAGGATCATGCATCGCATGGTAAATGTTCTAATTAGTGCTCAGCTGGTATATTAAACATCAGGAAATGTGAAAGTAATGCATTATGAACAGAAAAACAAATACAGCTGAAACATGTGACCATAACTACAGCCGGTTTGCAGTCACCTCAGTAGTCCAGCCACCTCACAATTGTGCGCACATTTTCAGTCTCTTTCATTGTCAATATTAAAAGATAGTCTGTCTGCTTCAGTAAACCAGAGATCTCACTATTCAGGACAACGGTCATTGATTGTGGCCACTACAGCTCCCTCTTCTGCTTCAAACACAGTACAAACACCCTCCTCCGCTACTAATCTGTACAGAGTGCGTTAGGCCTCGGGCTTCTCACGCTGTATCCTCGACGCTGGTACTGTGGATGGATTGGGCTCTGGTCGTGGATACATGGCGCGGGGAGTGTTGGGATTGCGGAAGCGGCGCGAGCTGAAAATCTACTTTACCCGGCGCCCGCGGCCTAACCTGAGCTCCTGCGGCCAATTCTTGGTAAGTGCTGTATTCAGAGCACATGGTTTGTGTGAACATTGTTTGTTTTGATTAAGTGACTGTTGACAAGTGTTGTAGACACGCCACCATGGAAGGAGCTGTCCTTGTGTGAGAGAATGGACTTAATCAAAAACAGCAAGCGCAACAGTCACAGTTAGCTGTGATCTATGGCATTGCCAGAACACAATTTGGATGCATTCTCAAAAGGTAAACTGAATACATGACAGCTTTTGTTTTAAATGCGACAATGCCTTTATTTTAATGAGATTGCAAAGTATGATTGTTGAATGTTCATCACCTTTTTCTCATTACCAATGCCATTAACATTACATCAGTGACCTGAATCACCCGACCTGTTCAGTAATCAGGTCACCTCACCAAGGTCACTTTTACCCAGTTCCTTGAGTGATCGGATTAGTGAGGTTCTACTGTACTCACACATGTAATTTACAGATCATCACTTTTCAGGCTAGAACTAAAAAATGGGGAAAAAAGAGAACATATTATTGCCTTCGTTCATTTTTCTATTGGACTGAAAAAACAGATATAACCAGTGAAACCAAGCATCACAAACATTAAAATCCAATTCTGCCATAGTTTTTATCATACATTGTGCAGAAATGTACCACATACCTAGCTGCTTCAAGGAGTTCATCTTTCTTGTATTCACCTGCATGATTGCAAAAAAAAAATCATGTTAGTGTTGATTGAAAAAAAACAGGAAGAGAAAAAATACTGAAAAGTTACACCCTATTGGGTAATGAAACATTTTAACACCTGAAGAGAGAAGTAACATTAATGTTTTGGTTCAATAATAATAATAATCCTTACATTTGGCATAGCGCCTTTCACCATTTGGAGGACTTCACAAAATGTTTCACAAGATACACTATAAAGTGGAGGAACTTGGTGTTTTTGTTGACGAACCTGGCAGCCAATTTACACATGGCAATATCATTAAGTGAGTGACCAATTTTATTTGAGGAAATGTTTGAACGTAACAATAATAATCCTCATCCTTGTATTTGGTATAATGCCTTATCGTGTCGGAAGGTGGTCTCAAAGCACTTCACAGGATTTACTATGAAATTAACCGACTTTATGTGTAGGCGATAAACTCGGATTTTGGCCTCAGTGGCATGAGAGAAAACGTTGTGGTAAAGGCGGGCAATATTACGGAGATGCAGAAAAGCTGAGTGGGTCAGAGCACGGATGTGGGATTTAAATAACGGTCCAGAGTCGAACTCGCTCCGTGAGGTGGGGCGTGCATCCATGTGGACTGATGCTGTCATTGCCCAAGATGAGAAGAGTCTTCTGTTGACATTCAACCAGAGAAGGTTAGAGCTTATCCAGGACAGGCAACCAGTCGGAGCAGCAGTGCTCTATTTACACAGTCAAACCACCATTGAAACTGTGGAGTGCAAGAAGGGGCCTATGGTTCAACCTGGCTCAGTTCGTAGCGCTCTCAATTCCGAGTCAGAAGGTCCCAAGTCAGGACTCGGTTTATAGTCAGTGTAGCCTGACAAAGTCCTGTGTTGCCAGAAGTGCTATCCTTCAGATAAGACAATCAAATGAACTACAAGTTGTGATGAATGTTAAAAATCTTAGGGCACTATTCGAAAAGAGACCAGGCCCAAAGAACCAAATGGTCCGTTTCCACTCTGCACTATATTTGAAAGCCTGGCGATCTGCCAAACACCCAAGGTCACCATCTCCTGCCTCTCGGGACCGCCATCGCACACAGACACAGAGAGAGATACACTCTGACACACACACACAAAGCTAGGCATACTCAGATTCAGAGAGAGACACAAACATTCAGACACAGAGAGACACATTCACAGAGAAACACACTCACAGAGAGACACACTCACGGACACAGAGAGAGACACACACAATCACTGACACACGAGAGATACTCACAGGCACAGAGACACTCAGACAGAGAGAAACGCAGACTCAGCGACACACTCACAGACAGAGAAGACACATATACACACACACACAGGAGAGACACACACAAACAATCTCAACAGTGGGGCCTTGGGGTGAGATCCAGAGAGAAGCTGGGCTGTCACGTGACAAATATTGTTTAAACAGTAAATTGGCCCCACCCAGGATGGACAGTAGGGAGGAGGCCCTATCCATTAACAATCTGTTGATTGCAATCATAGGTATACTTCAGGAATGAGTCTCCGATCGTCACCAACTTCCTTTGTGGTTTACTCTCCATCATTACCCATTTCTGACTTCCTCTCCAACCCGATCCACTCTACCTGTGGGTTTGTTCTGTCACTGGCTTGGTGAGCGTAACTGACAGCCTCTTTCTTGTCTGTCAGTCTCTGAATGTTTTCCCTCACGATTTGTCATATTTACTTGGTCTTTTCCATCTGAACAACTGCAATTTCTGAAACTCCCTTCACGTACAGTGGCACAGAGTTTTGTAAAGAGAGTGCTGGACACTAAGCAGGGAGTATGGAAGTGCGCGGTCACATTCAATGGCACTTATTTCCCCCTTTCCCTAGAACTGAGTTAATTTCCCTTTGTCTGCCTTTTACTTCCGTATGTCTGATTGAATCTCACAAACTTTGTGTTTTGTCTCTCATACTCACCCATTCACATTTTTGTCACGGTCTTGCCCCTTATTCAATTACACACACCTATCCCTTAGTCTCCTATCATTATCTTTTCATTCATTCTTTCACTCTCCATAATCTTTTTTACATTCACATTTAAGATTATGAATTTGTCCCACGACTTAGGAAGCAACTAGTAGTACCAAAATAGACTTTTCCTTGACTTGGAGCCAGCTCATCTGTTGTCTCCACACAAAGGAAACCTGAGTTGTGAAAATCTACCAGGATGGACTGGCATGCACATGCGCAGATGTCTTGATGACCACCTGCGCAGGGTTCGCAATTTGGGAATTCTTTGTTACCTCTGCTAATGAGAGAAGTGTGAAAAACACCAGGAAGAAAAGTACCAGATCTTCAGGCACATCTCTGGGCCTCCATTATTTGAGCAGCAGAGAATGCAAGAAAAAAATTGAGACAAAAATATTTTTTTAAAGGTGTCTCTAGAATTTTGGAGGTTGTGGAAAAGCAGCAGAGGCAACGCTTCACGTTTTGCCCCATATATCAAGCCTGTGGAGCTTATCAATCCACAACTCAGTTTAGGTTCAATACTTCATTTCATCCTTACACTTCCACTCTCTCCAACACTCTGTCCCCCAGTCACTTTCCCACAATCCTTTCAATGCTTCCTGCTCGCTTCTCATTGTCAATATCCAATTGCCAATTTAGCCTCAAAGCAATATGCAACAGCTGTAGTATAATCTTGGTGAAGTTGGAAATCAATCTTCTTTGATCCAGAGGGAAAATTGCTACTAATAGAGCCAAACTGACATCAATTTAGTTACTTAACAGATGTTTATTACTAGATTAAGTTGCTATTCCAGACAAAAAGCATCACATTATAAATGAAATGAAGGCAGCCAGAGGGTTCAGCCAGAGGTGCATGGGGAGGCTAAATTGGCTTTGGGTTTGAAATGGGAAAACCAGCCAGGTGTTAAAAGCAGCATTAATCTAGGTGTGAGGCTCTGTAGCTGGTTCCGTGTGTGTCTGTCTGTGTTAGCGCACACCCGCCCATGCCCGCCAGCATGCGCCCACCCACGACTGCCAGCTCACGCCCGCCCACGCCATGTGCATGTCTGTGTTTGTGTGAAGAAGTCAGACTCAGCTGCAACACCCTCTACAGTCAAGTGGTCAGCCAACATTTCCTACCTAAGCTGCCAGATGAACAATGGTCACAGACTAATAAAATTAGAAATAAAAATGTAATGTAGAATTATGCTTGAATTAATATTCGTGCCTACAACAACAAGATTACATTTGCATAGCATCTTTCACGTCGGGAGAACGTTCCAAAGTGCTGGACAGGGTGCCTCATTTCAGACCCGAGCTGGGGTCAGGTGGGGGGAGAAGAGAGGGAAAGGGAAGGAGGGTGGTCGATGGCATGGTCGAAGAGGAGGGTCTTGAGGTGGGACTTGAAAGAGGCTAAGGAAGGGGCGAGGCGGAGTGAATGGGGGATGGAATTCCAGAGTTTGGGGGCAGAGTGGCTGAAGGCTCTCCTGCCAATGGTGAGGCGGATGAATCAGGGGACGTGGAGCAGGCATAGCCGGCTGAAAGGAGGAAACGGATGGGTTGGTAGGGGGTTAGGAGGTCGCAGAGGCCACGGAGGGCTTTGTAGGTGAGGACCAGGATCTTGAACTGGATCCTCTGAAGGATAGGGAGCCAATGGAGTCGGGCGAGAATGGGGGAAATGGGGTCACGGAGTTTGGTGCGGGAGAGGACACGGGCTGCAGAGTTCTGGATCATCTGCAGCCTGTGGAGGGAGGAGTTGGGAAGGCCGACAAGCAGGATGTTCGCAGTCAAGCCTGGAAGTGATGAAGGCATGAACAAGAATTTCAGCGTCCTGAGGGTGAAGTAGTGGCGGAGTCGGTCGATGTTACGGAGGTGAGGGAAGGCAGAGTGGGTCATGGCTTGGATGTGGGGAAGAAAAGACAGTTGAGGGTCAAACAAGACACCTGGGTTCCTGACTGGCGGTGAGTTGTAGTGTGTAACCATGGAGGTTGATGCTGCCAGAGCTTGAGGTGCAGAGGCACTGGCGCGAGCCAATCAGGAGGGCCTGTCTTGTTCACATTCAACTGTAATTGCTTGTACATTAAAAATTTGAGTATATATTTGTATATGTAGATCAGCAAAAAAAATGTGTAATGGCTCAGAATTACATTGAAATGCTCAAGGCTTACTTAGTAAGGCTTACAGCGCCTTGGGACGTCCTCCCGACATGAAAGGCGCTCAATAAATGGAATCTTGTTGTTGTTGTTAGTGCTCTGGAAATTGCTGTTTGTACAATGTGGTAAATTGCACAGCAGCTAGAACAGAAAACCTGCACGTGCCCAATCTCAAATACAAACACTGGTATTTCGCCATTTCACAGGCCCATTCAAGTAGATGGAAATGCTAACCTGGCAGCGTATGCTTCCATTCAAATAATTCTCACCACAGAAGGAGCCAGCCCTGCTTGCCTGTGATGCCCACCTACATCAGCAGGTCCCAAGACCTCCAATGATACCATCAGGAGGAGCAAAACCTCAGCAGTTTATTTTGGAAAATAGTGCCCTGAAACTGTTACTCACTAACATGGAAGTTCTAAGCAGCTGAAAAAGTATAACATTATGTATGTGAACGATAGAGGCTTGAAGGGGTATGGGGATAAGGCTAAGATAGTGGGATTGAATTAATACCTTGAACTGCAGAAATGATGGGTCGAATGTCCACTTGTTGATTCTTATCGGCACCTCAAGGTTGTGGAAGACACCAACCTTTGCCAGGTCACTATTCTGAAGGACCACGATGATAAGTTGTGGAAGGGAGGGGCACTCATCGCACTTCAAGGACAGCAAGATCTCAATACTTGTGGCACATAAGACCAGTGTGCAAACAGTCCTCCTTTATGGTTCTGAGCTCCTGGGGTTTCCTCTGGTCCATTTGCAAAGTTCAGGATCAAGCAGTGAGGTGAATTTGTAGGAAACATAGGAAGCAACTGCAGGGAGGGAGGGCTCCGGCCAACACTGACCTGTCACTAAGCATCCTGGAGGCAGAGTCAGCTTCACAGTGGACACGTCTATTCGCCAAAGGCCCCTCACATGAGGACCTGGATTAATCAGCTCGTGCTGAGTAAGCCAAGAACGTAGCATTGAGAACATCAAGGTGGCTGGCATGTCACAAGCTGTAGTGTAAACATTCCCCCCACCACGCTGAAGGCCGATGTCCGCCAGATAGCTGATGAGGAAATTCGGGTTTAAGGCGACAGCTGCTGGAAGGCTTTACCTGGAGACCAAGTTAATGAACAAACCTTCGTACATCCAGTACCCAACGTCCACCCTGGGGTTCCCAAGCCTTGGCTCTTGCCAACCTGTAGCTAATACTTTCTGCATTTAGGTAAGCAGGATGCGTCCCTCCAACAAAAGAGTGTGCATTCCATTCCAAAAAAACTCTGAAATTTCTATGCACAGGCGGGATGCATGGAACTCTGTTTGTCTGGATACTCTTAAGCATGGTGATGGACACCCAGCTGACCAAAAAAAAAAGTCTCCTTCTGTGCTGTAAATGTCTAGTAATCTGTACACTACAAACCATCAAAGATCATTAATTGCTTGTACATTGAAAATTACATTATACAGAGGTCAATGTTTAACACAATAACAAAAAGTTTTCAAAAGTACTGTTTGACATGGTCAATTGAACCAACCTTAACAACAGTTCTATGATTGATGAGATCACTAATCCATAATCCATTTTTGAAACAACTATAATGACATTTCACAGTTTATTCCAAAGCACAGGGAAGCAGGTGGTACTGAGTGCTCAAAGCAAGTTATTTTGCATCCAGTAGCAGCAGATTCCTGTCACAGCAATTGCTAAAACCATCACCACAAATGCTTTAGAATTTACCAAGTCATCAGCTAGTGGGAAAAGCTGGCCTACCTCTAGTAATTGGAAAGGAAATGTAAATGCAGCATAGCAATTAATAACCAATTGGATATATAGTTGCACATTTCATTCAGTAATATAATCAAGCAGTATAATTGTTGTTTCTGTGAGGGAGAAAGACAGAAGAATAAATAATTCAGCAAAAAAGATAGTTAACATCAAACCAGTTTTACCTGTAAGCACAGCTTTTGCAGAAGGATCAGCTAAGTCTTGAGCAGTCTTCCCATCTGTATTCCGAATGTTGGGATCAGCTCCATGCTGCAGAAGAACTGTGCATGGAAAACAGAAGCAGTGCATCATTTCAGGGTCGCAAACGCTGTTAAATGGTGAGAATCTTCTAGGTATTGTGAATGAATAATAATACATCACAGCAAGAGCCTATGAAGCTGAATCAAGCAACAATCATACAGGATATGACCTTGATGAAATAAAAAAAAATCCATGGACACACTGTGATATTGAGAGGTAGCAATACCAGAACCACCAAGAGACAGTCATGTGAAACGGCCTCATTTTTGCTATGTTCATTATACCTTCGTTATGCTACCTTGTACTGAAAAAATGTTCCATCTTCACAACAACATTCCAAAAGGCTCAAATCTTCCATTTCATTCAACATATTTATACATTTAAACAAACATCCAAGCACATTGGCTGTATCGCATTATTTGTATAATTGATATACATGTTGATAATTGATTGAGAATGAATAAGTGCAAATGAAAAAGAAGAGTAAGCACTCAATCAAGTGAATCAGGGGGTGAGTGAGAAAGAAAGTCAGGACTAGTCCAAATGAGAAAAAAGAGGTATTCAGGGCGAGTGAGAGAAACACAGAGAGAAATACTGTTTTGGAAGCAAGGTTTTGTATGAAAATTGAATTAACAGTTCAGCAAATCAAACCCTATAGGATCTCAAACATTATATTGAATGTTGATGGCATCAATAACTGATGTGTAGGTTTTCTAATCTTACAAACTTTTCCTCAAATGAAAAAAGTAAAACATCATGCATCTGTGTGTTAATTTAATCAAATTCAGCTCTGATTCAAAGTGCAATGGCAGCAAAACCGTTCCATGATTAACAGGCACATGACTTAAGCAGACCAGTAGAACTGTTAGCAAGCAATGTGAAGTAAGTGTTCACTGAGCAATTTTTTACAAGTACATTGATAGGGTTATAAATATGGGAAGGGAGAGAGTCAAAGATATTCATCAAGGAGTGAGTCAGTGAATCTAGGGGTAGCGAGTTAGAAAGTCAGCAAGAGGGGTCAGCAAGTGTGTGTGTGAGAGAGAGAGAGAGAGAGAGAGAGAGAGAGAGCGAGCGATAGTCAGAGGTGCAGAGAGGGAGTGATATATAATATAATAATGACCAATTTATTATTGTTTTTTGTTTTGGGAGAGAGAGAGGTACTATCGTAACAATAATTCCTAATGAAAATTTTGGTTAGTGAATATTACTTGATGACTTTATATGCACAATGGCCTCAATTAATGAAGATAACAGGTTTTATATATATATTTTCTTTAATTTATTTTATTTATTTTGGTCAGCCGGGTCAAACCAAGCCTGAGATTTCCATGCATTCCACCTATGCCTGGAAATCCCAGAGATAAGATTGTTGGAATGGAATGTGCACTCTCTCCTTGGAGGGACGCATCCTGCTTACATAATTCTGCAAAGTATTAGGCACAAGCTGGCAAGAGCCAAGGCTTGGGGTCTCCAGAGTGTGCGTTGAGGTGCTGTTGGGAGTCTAAGCAGCTAAACCAATATAACTTGCTGCTGATCTTGCTGTCTGGCAAGCTTTTCCATTGCTTGTCCAGCTAGGACCACCCAAACCATTAGGGCTTTGGCTTGCAGAGTTAAAAGGACTCCCTGCTCCCAGTGACTGGTCTGCCCTTCCAAGTCCTGCTGATGAGCCAGGCTGGCTGCGCTGTTATCAGCAGTGCCATGAAGTACTGCCGATCCGGTTGGCTCAGGAACCGGATTACTGAGACCGCCACAGAGGGTTGGCTCAATTCTGACATTCCGAGAAAAAACGGAGAAAGAGAAAAGTAACTCTTTACTTTGGAGCAATAATAGGCAATCCCTCGAAAATCTAATAAGATTGTTCCTCCGCTTTTTAAAAAAGGGAATTTGAGTTTTATGATTGGCATAGTCTTTGGTGGGCAATTAGGTGGCTTTGCAGACCAATCCTAAAGAGACAAGTTTTACTACAAGTGGGACAGATGAAGATGACCCAGTTTGTGATGCAGTCGCAGCAGACTGACGCTCCTTCCTTTGTCTCTTTGTAAGTTTCCTTACTCCACACGCCTGTTTACCCAGCAGTAAGTAGGAGCCCAGTTGTTAGTCAATTGGCGGATCGCTTTTCCGGGGATAATAATCCCTTCAAAAAAAATAATAATTTGGTCACTCATTCCACGACTGTTTGGGGGACTCTGCTGTGTGCAATTGACTGCCATGTTTCACCCACAACATATGCAGTCAATTCACTTCACAGTATATTCTGTGAAGCGCATTGAGACATCTAGAAGACATGATAAGGCGCTATATCAAATACAAGGATTATTATTGTATTAACTCAAAGTACTACTACTATTTTTTTGCCAGAGCCACTTAAATCAGCAAACTGATATTCTCACTATTCATTTGCCCAAATGTTTGACCAATAGTAGAGGAAAATCAGTTCTTCAAGCTAGATTTAAGGAGAGCTGTATTTTATATGAATGTCTCGTCTATTCTTTGCTCTGTTCATAAAAATAGAATGTAGAAAAGGTATACATATCAAGTATCTCAAACAATTTATCTACCCAAACCAGACAGTTTGGATTTAATACATAACAGATGAGTTAATAAAGATGGGGAATAGTAAGACTATCATACTGTATATTTCACATTTTAGGACAGGACCACAATTATTGTTTCTGGACTTACACATTCCCATGTGCCTAAATTTTAATGTAACAGTCCAATCTAAGTGTGATCATTTGGCTCAGAGGAGATGCTTGGATGTCTAAGAGCTAAAAAGTAACATTGAGTTTCAGCATCAAACACTTTTGGCCACCAGTATGTTAAGCAAGCAGACAGCACACTTGTAAAGGTCAAAATCTTATCTTATCCGGCTAGTGGGAAACATATGGTATCCACAAGCAAAAAAGACACAAATGGCAATTTCAAGCATGCACTTATAAAAACCTGCATAATCATACTTCCTTCATTACTGTTTACCAATGAATGTTCTCTGCAACATAAACTAAAACAGATTCCATAACCCTGAGGTAATGTTGCACAACAGCTTTAGGTGGTTTAATGATGTGATGGGGAAGGACTTCAGTTATCAGGAGAGGCTACAGAAGGTGGGATTATTCTCCTTGGAGTAGAGAAGGTTAAGAGGAGACTTAATAGAACTTTTTAAAATTATGAGGGGATTCAATAGGGTGAACAAGGAGAAACTATTTCCTCTGGTGGGTGGGTCGGTAACCCGAGGACACCGATTTAAAATAGTTGTTAAAAGAAACAGTGAGGAGAAATTGTTTCACACAGCGAGTTGTTCGGATCTGGAATGCATTGCCTGAAAGGGTGGTGGAAACCGATTCGATAACAACTTTTAAGAGAGTTGATAATTATTTGGGTTTGCAGGGCTATGGGGAGAAAGCTGGGAATGAGATTGATTTGGATAGCTCTTTTCAAAGAGCTGGCACAGACACGATGGGCTGAATGGCCTCCTTCAGTGCTGTATAATTCTATGACTCTATGATGCAAATCTATTAAAAGTGAATCTTAATGGTAGGCAGTATTCATTTGGATTGGTTAGACTATAGAAATGTAAAGGAGTTGAAACCAATACCAGTCCACACTATCGTTAACTCAGAATGGTTGTGCTGTGCATATAGTGAATTCAAACTACTGTAAACCCTCACATTGATGGGCTCAATTACAAACTACAACAACAACAAAATTAAATTTATAGAGCGCCTTTCACGTCGGGAGGACGTCCCAAGGCGCTGAAAGTTTCAAACTACTCCCCTTGTTCTGAACAAACACTATTGTGATATATTTTTGTTAGTATCTAGAAGGATGTTCATTTAAACCTTTTTAACAATATTTTTTTAAATAGCAAGACTCCTACCAGTTTCCCCCAAAGCATAAGCTGCACTACATAATCTTCTCAGCAAGCAAAGCACTCTAAAAAACAAGCCAGTAAATGTCTTCCCCCAAGAAACGATTTTCAGTCATGAGTGAATTAGTTACAAAGCACTCGAGGGATTTAAATTAGTGCTTCATGTAAAGCCATTGAACGTTCAGTCAATCACATACGGCATCTTGAATTTCCAAAGGTTTAGTAATTCAGTTTTATTTAGGTCCAACAAACATATCAAATCATTGAACCTTTAGGTGACAACAATGAATCACTGTGCAGCTGTGCAAATAGACAATAGATTTAAATTGCTAGCAGATCCAGTGTTTAAAGGCTAAATGTGGAGCTCAATAGTGTCAAACATAGATTTTGAAACTAACAAGCATCTTTTAAAGCGCTGCTTGGCATACTGTAGACAAGTGCACCCAGCGCTTTGCGACGTCCTCCCGATGTGAAAGGCGCTCTATAAACGTAATTTTGTTGTTATTGTTTCTGCGCTGACAAGCCACCTTCACGCACTAAAGCTTGGCTGACACCATCTCCTTGTCATTGGTATCATGTCACAAAGGAAGTGATCAGTGGCACCATTTTTCCAGTATGCAGGAAGTGATATTAGCAACCACCTGATGTCCTGGAAGTCAGACATACTGTCGCACTTCACTCATAATGCAGCTCTGAGAAAATGTACCCAGGGAACCACATTATGAGGTTGTCCTGTATCTCCTCCAAATATACTTCACCATCAAGTTGCTCCTACAAACATTTCAATACATTTAGCACATACATGTCCAACCTCTATTCATCATCACTCTAACAGACTGAGAACACCTGGGAGAAAAATATGACAAATCAGATGAGCATCAAATGACCAAGTTGTCCACTTTCTTCAAGCAAACAAGATACAGATTACTTTTTTTTAAAACCAGAGATCAGATTGAGGGTTACAAAAAAAAGCCTGCAAAAGTCAACAGCATATCTTCCAGACCCTTTGAAGTTCAACAGCTGATCTGACTCAGAGCCCAATTTGGAGTCTGGAAATTCATCATTTTTATATTAGCATTTGCCTCCAGATACAGTTTCCAAATTGAAAGTGGTAAAATAAAATCAGCATCAGTGCTACCTTACCACCTAGAATAATGTTCTCTCCATTATTCCACTCAATTATTTTGGAAGTCCACAATAGTTGATGTGGAGTCCTGTGGCTCAGTGGTTAGAGCACTCGCCTTGCAAGCGAGACACCTGGATTCAATTCCAGGCAGGGCAAAACCTTGGGCAAGTTTCCTTACTCCACACGCCTGATAATAATCCCTCCAAAACAATAATAAATTGGTCATTTTCGATCCACGACTGTTTGTGGGACACTGCTGTGTGCAATTGGCTGCGGCGTTTCACTCACAAATATACGGTCAATTCACTTACAGCATATTCTGTGAAGCGCTTTGAGACGTCTAGAAGACGTGAAAAACGCTATATGAAATGCAAGGATTATTATTATGCAACAAATAAAACCAGGATGCTCCAAGTAGTTTCAAAGAGTGCAAAGAACATAGTTGTGGGTGGCTTTTATGTTTTACGGTTAAATTAAACCCAATAATTAAAAATGGAAACCAAAAAAAATTAGGTAATATTGTTCCTCATTTGCTGTGAATAACATAAGCCAGTACAGAAAAAAAAACAAGTGTGTGTGTACTTATCTCTTGTACTTATCTGCCTGATCAGACCTCTCAACCTTGTGCTGTTGGTTTCCACGCCATTAAATTCCAATGATGTGATTTTGATGGAGCGAGCGCAACTAAACTATATATTTTTTTACATTGAGTTTGACTTTACTCCTCATCACAGCCTGATATAGAAAGTCGGCATGCATATAGGTAGCTATGATAAAGCAAGAAGCAACGTTTTAAAATTTTGGGGTAGGAGCTTCAACATAACATGTTGCAATATGCTGTGAACCAACAGGAATGTGATAAACCAGAGTGAACAGAACACCAGGCTTCCATAAGTTGTGGTCTGCATATCCAGCAAAAGTATTGTAGGATTGTAAAGTGTTGTAAGATTGCCGGCTCAAACTCAACATTACTCTCAACAAAATCACAAACTTGTACCCAACTTTACATATAACCAGCAAACGTGGTTTTCTTACCAGTCAAGAAGATGAGGCTTCAGAATTTTTAATAGTGTTGTTTTGGGTTAGAGATAGAGATATTGTGGAGATAACGAGATAGGAATTTCGAAAGACTCTCAGAGACTGAGACACAAAGAGTGACTCAAGAAACAAGCAGGTAGATGCACAGATGCATGCACATGCACACATAGTCATAAAGACAGATGATCCAAAAGAGAAAAAGGGAAAGAAAGAGACAGAGCAAAATAAGGCCTGGCACAGTGTGGGATACTAGTAATGATTAAACTTTTTTTAAAAGCCAATTTGTAGTGTGTGATGGCCAATTATCCACACTATTTATCCATGCTGGTCCCAAATAGCATGAACTGTATCCAGTTGCAATTATAAAAAGTTCACACTAAACTATGGTTATCTTAATTAGGCATTACAAGCAACGCAGTAGAGTCCTTGCTCACACTCTTAATCCATTGGGCCCAGCTAGAAAGTACCAAGTACACCAGGAGATTGGGTGTCTGTCTATTCACAACACTCAATGCGAGCTGTGTCATAGTGGTTTAATTTTATCTGCATAGGAGACAGCATTTTGTGCCATCCTGAAGCCCAAACCAAAGGCATAAAAAGTTTAACAGTGCTGTGCACCCAGCTAGTACAGCTTGACCATCAAATTCACTTGCTCTTTAGGCAGGCAGACATCTGATTTAGAGATCTGCTACCAAGTAAGAATATTTATAATGGGAGAACATGGTTTCTCTAAGATATTTTCCCTAAAGTTTCAATCTCTGAATTCTGAAATATCACTCTGCTTGACTACTGCTCAAAAATATCTTCGGTCTGAATTCTTGTTAGGAATTTTTCAAACAATGTAAGTTACTTACCAATGCAAACATCAATCTTTCCTTTGATTGCTGCCTCGTGGAGAGGAGTATAATTCCAATTATCCCTGGCATTTGAATCTGCCCCATGACACAGCAACAAACTGACCACCTCGGCGTGTCCAAATGAGCAAGCATTGTGCAGTGGAATTAATCCTCCATCATCACGTGCATGAACATTTGCACCATTTTGTAAGAGATGTTCCACAACATCCTTTCGGCCAAAGCCTGCAAAATAAAACAATTTTTTACTTTAAAAGTCAAGTTCTTAAATTCAATCTCAATTGTTAGACAATTAACTTTCAGCTATTTTAAGGGTCTTGGGTTATATGTAATACAGTTAACAATGGTACACTGAATGGGGTATTCAATAAACATTTAAAATATACAAGTACATTTTTCTCTAAAGTCCAGAAGCAGCTTCCAAGTTTAAATAGATTATTAGTACTAAAATAAGGAAATGTATTCAGTCAGCTTGCTCAGATAATAAATTCAGACTATTTCAATTCAGATCCATGAATTGAAAAACTGCTACTTTTAATCTTATAAATGATTAATTTGGTTCTGCAAAGGTTCTCACCCCTAAATGTGTACCTTCAGCTCCCCTCTCGACTCTCTACCCCTCCTCGCTCCCTCCCTTCCCTCCCCTCACCCTGACCATTTCCCCACTGCTCGGGTCCAGACCCAACTGACCAGCGCCTTGGGACGTCCTCCCGACGTGAAAGGCGCTCTATAAATGAAATCTTGTTGTTGTTGTGTTGAGTTGTAACTTTTTCCCCGTTCGTCCCAACCATCGTCTTACAAACAGACCATACACCGTGGATATATCCAAAGTAAGATTTATTGCAATTGCAAGAGGTGATTCAAGAGCAGTCAACAGTCTCTAAGACAGTCAAAAGAATGAACTCTTGCACAGAGTAAGAAATAATGAGGGAAGGGAGCTCAGGTTAGGGGAGGATTCAGGGACGTTAGAGGCATAAGCTTATCTCCAGATGGTGTTTGTGTCAGACAATGTCTTATTCATTTCAAAGTTGCAGAAGTTACTGCTTGTTACTGCTTCTCTGCTTCTATGGAATGTCCAGCCAGATAAGGATGCAGTTGGCATTGCCAAGTCTGAGTTTTCCCAAACTTGTTTTTTTTAATGTTTCAGCTAATGTTTGATTTAAAAAGACATAAAATTATTTCTGGGTATAAAAGATTTTTCTACAATTTCACTACAATTTCATTACAATTTCACAGTTGTAAAGCGCACGGCGTACTAAGTGGCTTCTCTGTGACATGCAAGTTCCCTCTCTATGTGAAATTTCACTATACGAGAATCAACACAACGTCCCAATCAATGCCTTACAGCGTAACAATGAGATGCATCAATCAGTGTCCTTCGCATTGCCAGACAACTGACTTCCGCATTAATCTGCTTGTTCTCCAGAATTTAAGAGACTCGAGAAGCACTTTTTAGAAAACATAACAGTATTTTGTTGGACCTAACAAACCTATGCCTCATATATACTGTCCAATAATACAATAAACAGTTGCAAGGTTAAGAAATAGAAAAACCCTGACACCATAACTATGACACTAGCAGCGTTATCTAAAGTTAGTAGACAAAGAAAAACAATCTTGACCTGGTGGTAACCTCCCAGGTCAGGCATGTACCTCCTTGATGACACTAAAGATGAAGAGCGACCCAGAGTTTAATGAGCCCTCCTTTTACGCATTTTTTAAACTCCTCCCCTTCCAATGTATCACTGGGTTTCCGCTCTAGGGCCCATGTAACCCTTTTCAATGCATCTCTCTATACCTCCTCCCAATAATTTTGTTGCAACATTCACCCATGTCAGACTGTATTTCAGGGCAGTACACTTGGAATTATACTTTTAGTCCCTGGACCGCTTAAAAGCAAAGCGATTAATTTTAACACAAACTCTCTATACAGACTATCTACAGCAAATATCATTAGAATGAGGCAGAGCATTAATAAAAACAAGGTGTCCTTGTATCTCAAATATCAAAGAACACATAAAAATGAATGAAACTAAGCAAAGATGCAACTGACCCTCAAAGAATCAGAAAGATCAGCAAAGCTCACAAACTGAGTATCAAAGGAGTTAATTAATGGATGTTTTGAAATCTATTTAAAAAGGGAATTCAAATGTATACATAAGCGTGGTCCAGGTGACAGCCGGGCGGGTGATTTTATGCGGCCCGCGATCATTTCCATCATTCTAACTTCCCTCCCTCCCTGGTGAATGTTTTCCCAGGGTAGCAGCAGGAGCTGGTGGTTGGGAGGCTCAGCACCCAGACCCTTTATTGCAGTCTGTCAGGAAGGCGAGCGCGGCTCTTACCTACCACGTCTTTAGCAAACAACCACCAGCTCCTGCCGCAGCAGACAGTGACAAACAATCCCCCCAATAATAGATAAGGCATTGATGCACCAATTACTGAAACATTTTGTGAACAAAAATTGTATAAGACCAAACTACAGCTATTTAGGGGACAATCTTTACTATGTAATAAAATATCAGCACCTTCTGAAGGTAATTGGAAGTAGTCATTTTAATGTTGTTGAAAATTCTTTAAGCTGTAGTTTTATTGCTTGACTTGAAGTGATATTTTGAACTCCTTTGAGATTTTCTTGGTCTGTTGTCTTGACAAGCAGAAATGTGAATTTGCATTGTACTGTAAATTTATAAATCAGTAGGATTAAGAGTAAGAAATTGTAAAGCACTGATTTGGGGAGAGATAATACTAAATAAAATCACGCCCTGGTCTGTTAGACCAGAGCCTACTCTTCGGTTCCCAAACAAACAAATTGTTCCCTTCAGTTGCTAAAATAGCTAAGAATGGTGTTTCCTGGATGAAACAATTGGATGGTCACCACAATTTGCCCATCTTAAAAATGCTAATGGTAGCAATGCTTTTCAGTCTCCCAACTAAGTAATGATATCCCTCCAGTGGACCATTAAACTGAATTCATTACCTCCAACAAAACTGGAATTGTAGCCTCCAATTATTCCTAATCAGTCAAGCTGGGTACTTCTGAAACCAGGAATTAATTCATTTTGAATACTGCTTCCAGGGAGCAACTGGAGAAAGCCTAGAATCCACAATAATGCAGTCTCATCATTTGGTGGTTGCCAAACCAATATAATCAGCAGGTCAACTGCCAAGAGTGTACTTTACTGTATTGTATTGAAAAGGCCAACATTTGCTTCTTATATTTGCTTACTTATATAATAATAATCATCCTCTGAAGCACCTTTCAAGTTAGGATGACATCTCAAAGCTCATCACAAGATATATTGTAAAGTGTAGTGACTGTATTTTGTAGGGGAACATGCAGCCAATTTGTATGCGGTAATATCCCGAAAGCTTTGAAGTGAATGACCAACTTTATCTGTGGGACTGTTGACCAAACAATAGGAGAAACTCTCTCCTCTTTTCAAATAGTACCATAGGATCTTTAACAACCACCTGAACAGGAAGACAGGACCTCGGTTTAATGTTTCACCCAAAAGACAGCTCCTCCAACAATGTAATACTTCCCAAGCATTGCATTGGAGTGACAGCCTAGATCGTGAATTCAAAGTCCAAACGTGGGGCTTGAACCCACAAGGTTCTGACTCAGTGACTGGATTTCTACCAACTGAGACATTCTCCCCATCAAACCAACTCCTGCCACAGCAATGCAAAATTTACAGCATGATTAAACTAGCCAGGCTCAGTGGATAGCACTCCACAAGCAAATGCCTGATGTAAAAGAACCATTCATCAGTTTGTATCTTTAGGAAAAAATTCACGTGGCTCCTAAACTTGAGACATAAATAGAATGAGTCCTGCATTTTGATCCACTTTCAAGAAACTGTACACTTAAAATTCCATGCTTTGAATAAGCTGAAGCTTTTAATTTTGAATCTTTCTTTCCTCGTCCATAGTTCATTATTCTCTGTGTACTACATCTGGGTTTATTTAATTGCTCCATTGTACAAATAAACCTATTTGATTAGAAAAGTCCAGTGACAGCAGCTTGTAATACCATTTTACAAATACCATGGTCCATCTTCTAAAAGATATTTACGCTACCGCTAGCATGAGATCCTGCTTATTTAAATTATATGCCTTAATATGATGAAAGTTCTGAACAAATTTTTGAATTGTAACAGCAACCCTTACTAGGCCCCTCAAATATAGCCCAAAATGTTGGTTCCCAGGCCTTCATATTGATAGTTCAGTGACTGCAATTGGCCATTGTACAGTGATTGAATGGAAAAAAAAGTTCTAGAAACAGAAGCAAAGCTTTTTTTCCCCCAGTTGTGCAGTGGTTGCAAATTTAGCATGAAACTTCTCTGGAGGAAATAGGCCTTTTAAAAAAACAGCTGGGGTTGAGATCTGAAGACATACTCCTGACAATTTTCTAATTTTTATTTTTAAATTCAGTACAATTCTTCTCCACCCTTCATTTTTATTGTTTTCAACTGATCACCTTCAGAGTAGTAAAACAAATAGTTTTAAAACAGAATTTTGTATTATAGCTACTTTGA
Organism: Callorhinchus milii; assembly: GCF_018977255.1. Lineage (NCBI taxonomy): Eukaryota > Metazoa > Chordata > Chondrichthyes > Chimaeriformes > Callorhinchidae > Callorhinchus > Callorhinchus milii. The sequence goes on along the minus strand of NW_024704742.1, from coordinate 74,717,823 downwards.
GATTATCATGTTCATTAATAGAGCAAAACAAATTTTGGCAAAAGTAAACCTTTCTCCTATTCTATATATTGCCCCCCACACCCCCCCCCAAAAAATACACAGACACAATTTGCCAGTAAGTTGGTAACCTTAACACCTCCAAATTACAAATTGCTCAGATCTTGCAGTTAATTACCATTACTTGCAGTTAGGCAGAATAAATTGACTGGAATTTTCTGCATGGAGCGCAGAATGTCTAATGTTTAGTTTTCATACTGGATATTCAACATTTTGGATACTAACTGGTATTTTTGGGGGTTAGCCAGGTATCTTGACATACATTGAAACCCATCACCATGCATGTATGCAAATCAAACTGATTTCAATGCATCCCATCTATACATGGAAATTTCCCAGATATTTAATGGAATGCGCATTTGTATAGCGCCTTTCACGTTGGCAGGACGTCCCAAGGTGCTGGACAGAGTTTCGACCCGAGCTGGGAGACGGGATCGGGGAGGGTGAAGTGTGGGGGGAAGCAGGGAGACCAAAAGCACGGTCAAAGAGGTGGGTCTTGAGATTGAAGGAGGCAAGGGAGGGTGTGAGGCGGAGGGACTCCGGGGTAGAGTTCCAGAGGGTGGGGGCAGAGTGGCAGAAGGCCCGCTCGCCAATAGTGGGGCGAGCGAGGAGGGGAACGTAAAGCAGGCTGGAGCCCGCTGAGCGGAGGGAGCGAGCAGGATGATAGGGTGTTAGGGTCGCAGAGGTAGCAAGACCATGGAGGGCTTTGAAGATGAGGACCAGGAACTTGCACTGTATCCTCTGTGTGATGGGAAGCCAGTGGAGTCGGGCGAGGATGGGGGTAATAGGATCACAGAGCCTGGTGCGGGAGAGGACACAGGCTGTAGAGTTCTGGATGATCTGCAGTCTATGGAGGGAGGAGTTGGGGAGGCCGACATGCAGAGAGTTTGCATAGTCACGCCTTGAGCTCTGAGACGCCTTCCGGCGTGGAGGGCATTATATAAATCCAAGTTGTTGTTGTTCTTGTTGATGTAATGAAAGCAGGTAGGAGGGTTTTGGTGGCCTGCGGAGTGAGACAGTGGCAGAGCCGGGCGATGTTGCAGAGGTGGGGGAAGGCAGAGCGGATCATGGCACAGCTGTGGATTGGAAAGGATAGTTGTGGGTCAAACAAGACCCCAAGGTTACGGATTGGCTTAGTAAAGTGGAGGGTGCAACCATGTGGAGTCCTGTAGCTCAGTGGTTAGAGCACTCGCTTTGCAAGCGAGAGACCCGAGTTCAATTCCAGGCAGGTCAGCGCGAAACCTTGGGCAAGTTTCCTTACTCCACACAGAGCCTAATAATAATCCCTCCAAAAACCAAAAACAATAATTAAATTGGTCATTTTCAATCTACGACTGTTTGTGGGACATTGCTGAGCGCAATTGGCTGCCGCGTTCGCCCACAAATATACAGTCAATTCACTTTACAGTGTGTTCTGTGAAGCGCTTTGGGACGTCCTCCCGACGTGAAAAGCGCTATATCAAATGCAAGGATTATTATTATTATTATGGATGGTGATGCTGTCAGTGCCTGAGGTGTGGAGCCAATTAGGAGGGCCTCGGTCTTGTTGACGTTCAACCGAAGAAAATTAGCTCTCAACCAGGTCTTGATGCCTGACAGACATTCTGTCAGTGGTCCTGGAGCCAAGGGTGGAGACAGAGAGGTACAGTTGGGCGTCATCTGCATATATGTGGAAGTTGACCCCATGTCTGCGGATGATGTCACCAAGAGAGAGCATATAGATATTGAAGAGGAGGGGACCAAGGACAGAGCCCTGAGGAACGCAGCATGAGACGCTGCGTGAGCTAGAGGAGAAACCATTTGTGGAGATGAAGTGGAGGCGATGTGAGAGGTATGATCTGAACCAGTCAAGGACAGAGCCGTGAAGCTTGAGGTGAGAGGAGAGGCCGTGGATGAGGATAGAGTGATCGACGGTGTCGAAGGCAGCAGAACAGTGAAGGAGAACCAGGAGGCAGAGGGAGCCCTGGTCACAGATGGACAGAATGTCATTTGTCACTTTGACCAGGGCTGTTTCTATGCTGAGGGCGGCACGGAAACCCGACTAGAGGGGGTTCATGAAGGAAGTGGCGGGAGAGGAAGGAGCGAAGTTGAGAAGCAACAACTTGTTCTAATGTACCTTCAGCCACCTTCCCACTCCCAACGCCCTCCTCCCCTTCTGACACCAACTCCCAGCTCTGGTCCAAAACCTGATTGTCCAACGTCTTTCCGACATGAAGGGCGCTATATAAGTGTAATTTATTGGTTGCTGTTCTATACATATGTGGACCTCAGACTGGTTTGGACACTTTTTAGCACGGTGATGGATTTTCCCCAAGTCAGACACTGTGCAACCAAAAATAAATCTGCCCTATACTCTGAATATAACACTAATTATTGAAAAATCTCAAACAACTCAAAAGCAAATAATTAAAAGCTTGCAATAATGAAATTAAGCACATTGGGATATCCTCACGATGTGAAAGGCACCATATAAATGTATTCTACTGAAAATTAATCTTAATTTTTTATCTTTTATCCCAATAATAGGCTTTGTTTTACTTTAAAAAATACACCCTTTCAGCTAGTGCATAATTTATCAAAATTATATATAAAATATATTGCCAAGCCTCTGTTTAGTTCTTGAATTCTATTTTATGACATAGGGTTTATGCAGTATACACTGTATGGAATTATGTATACTGCACCATTTTCAGTGAATTGTCACAGTTATGTCAACAATTTGCAAATCCAGCAACAGAACTGGTGGCTCAGACAAAATGAATCATATTGGGAGTCCTGCTCTTGTGGAGTGCAATTTACACCCAAATATAAGTGTGCCTAGGCAAATTGCACAGGGCTCATTCTGCAGTCTCTGCTAAAAGCTCTTAGGTTTCATATCACAGCATAGGAACTTTGTACTGTGTTCTTTAATGCCATGAAACTAAATTAGTCATGAAAGTAGCGATATAGCCAAGTTTCCGCCATTTCAATCTGTTCTATAGCAGGAACTATAAATCGTGATTCCATATAAAGAAAAATGTACATAGGTCCTGAAAATATTAAATTAAGTAATTTTTAAAAGACTTAGTTTAAGATTGAACTCCACATAATTTTTTAAACCCTCCTTTTTTTTACTTTATTACATCGTGAGTTGTTCTATTTCGCAAATCTTCTAGAGAATTATATTGATTTAAGTGTCCATATTAACCTAAAACAGCTGTACAGGTTTCTAAGGAATATATATATTGTCCACATATTAAAACTACAAAAGGCTGCTGTATGCAATAATGTAAAAAAGCAAAGAAAGGGAAGTCTATTGCTCTAATCCACCAAGATAGCTTATTCCTCAAGATTTGCACAATCTATCCATTCATAGAACCTATGCAAATCATTTATCTCATGGGGGAAATGATGAATAAATATTCCCTGACCTCCAAAGTAATAAAAATTGCAGATTAATTATGTGCCTTCTCATTTCAACTCTTCACCGCAGGTCTGCTGCATTCCATACATAACACTTCCCCATCCCAGCAGTTTGGGAATCAAGTCTATCTTATCTGTTATTATCCAATTTCTCAAAAGTCTATATAATTGATTACTAAAGCTTTACTGGCCGGGAATTGGTTTCATCCATATTTTACAACTTAGAACAATGAATATGTGAAATTATATATGTACAAACATAGCTAAATCAAATTATTTAATTCTGATAATCGATTTACATCACCAAACAATAATATTGCCAGGTCTAGTTTAATAAATGCTAGTCCCTTCACTGTAATGTATTCACTTATGCCACCCAATACTAATTTGACATAGAAGTAAAAGACCTCAGTCAAGGGGGCAACATAGGACAAGGAGCACTTGGATCTTTGTAATACTTTGTCAAAACACTTCTGAATGCTTCACATGTAATTGTTTCTAAGTGTAGCGGCTGTAGGCAAATGCAATAGCTGAGTCCTACAAACAAGGTCCCACAAACAGGCATGAGGTAAATAACTAACATTCTGATGCACTCTCCGTTGGCCAGCATCAGAGAAAAAAAACTTTTCTTTTCAAGAGGTGAGGTGTCATAGGATCTTTGACGCATCATCCAAAGAACAGCAACTCCAACAATACTGTTGAACTCGAGACTGATTTCAAAGAATTCAAGGCATACTATAAAGTAGTGTTACATTTGGCAAAACTTAATTACATTTTGTTTCTGCTTTCCCTCACCTCCACAACATCTCACGTCTCTAACACTTCTTTCTCTCCACAGGCTATGGAGACAATCACTAGGATCGCCTTCTCAAATACAGAAGTTGCCAGACTCCCCAACTCCTTCCACGTAAGCTGTAGGCCAACCAGAACCCTGCAGCCCACACCTCAATTCAAAATTCTTATTCTTTCAAATGCCTCTATGGCCTCACTCCACCTGATATCTATGACCTTGTGACCCCTCTGCCCTGTTGAGCAAACATCGGCCTGCTTCATGTAGCCTGTCCAAAGTGGAAGAGTTTTCAGAAATTCTGGGAACCCGGCTCAATTAGTAGCACTCGTGCCTCTGAGTCACAGATTGCAAGTCAAGACTTTGAACTCTTAAAAAGTCCAGGCTGACACTCCAATAAATTTCTGGGCATCTGCCTCATTGTTGAAAGTGTTGTCCTTTGGTTGAAACATCTACCTGTTCCGGAGGATGTTATAGATCTAATGGCACTATTCAAAAAGAAAAAGGAGTTTCTCCTGATGTCCTGGCCAACAAATCCCCAAATAAGATTGGTCATTCACTTCATGATTGTTTAGGGAACATTTCTACAAGCAATCTATCTGATATGTTAGGGCTACAAAATACACAGTGATCACACTTTACAGTAAATTCTGTGCTTTGAACTGTCCTCCCAATTTAAAAGGCACGATATCAACCACAAGGGTTATTATATTTTGTCAGCTGGATGTCTGAGACATGCAGGAGCCCAGCACATTACCAAGAGTATCCAAATCACTAAGTAGTTTTATTAGTGATAGTCAGTCCCCAGTTAAGCTCTGAGCTGCTACCTACCCTGTGTGAAGGGCACTATATAAATGCAAATTGTTGTTAAGTCCCCACCTAGAAACCATATCTATAACCTACTCACTCTACTGTCAACTACTGTATTTGCACAAATACTGCTTATACCTAAATCTATTTTGCCATTTCGATTATTTTCAGTAATCTCTTTTCTCAGTTCTGCCTCAGAGAGTGCTTTTGCCTTCCCCTATTCCCTGCCATTTGATTTATCTTTAGCTCGTTTTATAATTTCTCATCCTAATCACTCTTTTCCTTTTGTTCTTTCTCGGAATTATGTTTCGCACCTTCTTATTACAGAACTTGTTAGCATCATATCAGTGAGATATTCTGTGTAGCCCAAGATCAAAACATCATTTCAGCTTCATGGAAATGGAGATACATTACTGAACAAAAAAATATTTTGCATGTGTAGGCAACCACACACAAACACCCATTTCTTTTCGTGAGGCTGATCACATGCCACAATTCAGCTTTGTCTATATGGCAGGGTCTGGACTATTATGTCACTGGATCTCGCAGTGTCTCCAGTCAGTCAGGTTGTGCTCTCTCTCTCTTTCAAGTCAGTCCTGATTGCAGACATCTTCATAGATTTACATTACATTTAGATTTACATCCTCTAAGAGACTAGATTTGTTAGTCAGTATCTCAGGTCACGGCGTCTCTCCTACTGACTCTCAATACAAAAGCTTATACAAAAGCAATACAAAAGTTCTCAATACAAGAGCTTATTCTTCCTGCAAACGGTGCAATGATATAATATAGCGGCAGTTAAATGGAAACCATCTGCGTACACATTCGGCGAGAATGCGGTTTACTCTCCTACAAAGACTTGATCATTGTATCCTGCAACCTTCAATTCCGCTCTCAACCTAAACATGTCTACGTGATTTGAGTGAATTGACGCTCATTAGAAAGATGGCATTGTGTTAGCCATACAAAAATATTTAAAATGCAAAAATGTGCACAAAATCCAGTCGTGCAGTTCAGCGCAGCGCCCACAAACCACACAGAGAATGAAAGCACTGAAAAAACAAGGTGCATTTTGTGCGTACAGACGGGAGAGAAGAAACAGATGAGCTTTGAGCGCATTCACATACGTGAAAACGGGAGCTGCTAAAGCAGCAGCGGCGCCGCTCCCTGAGCCGAGGCCACAGAGCCCAGGAGGCCGGAGCCGGGGCCTCCCGCCCGCGGCCTGACACACACACACACAATGGCCGCCCGCCCGCCCGCCGCCCCTCCCCGGCCTCAGGCGGCACACAAACCTGCGGCGAAGTGGAGCGGCGTGGACTTCCTGCCGGCCATGTCCTTGGCGTTCACGTTACCCGAGTCGACGAGTCTCTTGACCCGGGAAACGTCGCCGTTCCTGCAGGCCTCGAACAGCTCGCGGCCCGAGTCCCCCCCGGGGCCCCCCGCCCCAGACGGGCTGGCGCTGCTGATAGCGGCCGTGAATCCCGGGGAGTCGGGCCTGTCGGAGCCGGAGGCCGGGCCGCCGTTGGAGTCGAGAGCGGCGGGAGAGAGCTGCCCGCGCCGCGCCGCCATCTTCCCCGTCACTGCGGCAACGCGGCGGCGTTAGCGTCAGCGGCACGCTCCCGAGGGGAGAGGGCGTGCGCGCTCCCGCGGCGATCGCGATATGTGCGCGCTCCCAGGAGAGCAGCGCGCGCAGCTCGCGCACCTCCCCCCCCACCCACCTCACCCACCTCACCCTGGCGGAGGAGGGGCAGTGAGCACGTGGTGGTGATTGTGACGCATAGGAGGAGGTGGGGCTGAGAGGGAGGGACAGACACAGCGACACAGCACACACAGGGCGTGGGTGTGGGCAGAGAGGGACGTGCACTGGGTTCGCAGTGGAGTCATCATAATAATAATCCCTCCAAAACCCCAAAACAATAATAAATTGGTCATTTTCAATCCACGACTGTTTGCGGGACATTGCTGTGCGCAATTGGCTGCCGCGTTCGCCCACAAATATACAGTCAATTCACTTTACAGTGTGTTCTGTGAAAGCGCTTTGGGACGTCCTCGCGACGTGAAAAGCGCTATATCAAATGCAAGGATTATTATTATATTATTATTATCATCACATCAGCCCCGGAGCAGATAAACGTTTCCGGATGGTCACCCCCTCATCAGAATTGGCAAATGTCGTGAATGGGATTTGCGCTCGAGTCAAACACGATTGCGATTGCAGTTCGGTTATGCCTGTTCTTCTGAAGTACACGGCTTACCTTAAAACTATGTTATTTTTAAACTTTTTCTTTCAACGGGTGATTTCACCCACAAAATACACGGTCAATTCACTTTACAGTGTATTCTGTGAAGCGCTTTGAGACGTCTCAAACCACGTGATAAGGCACGCTATCAAATGCAAGGATTATTATTATTATACCTAATAAATAGTCATACACCTGCTGACTCAGTTGCTCGCATTTTCACATCTGAAACAAGGTTGCAAGTTGAAGCGCTGCATCAGGGCTTTGCTCTTACAAGGTGACACTCGAAAGCAGTACTGGGAGAGTGTGGCATTGTAAGAGGTGCCATCCTTTGGATAAGAAGTTGTGGGTTCAAGCCCCATCATCAGACTAAGATGACGCTCCCAGTGCTGAGGGTGCTCGACATTGTGGGAGGTGTTATAATAATCCTTGCATTTGATATAATCCCTAATCACATCTTCGCAACGTCTCAAAGCGCTTCACAGAATATACTGTAAAGTGAATTGACTGTATATTTTGTGGGTGAAACGCGGCAGCCAATTGTGCACAGACGTGTTCCACAAACAGTCGTGGATTGAGTGACCAAATTATTATCCTTTGGTTGTGATGCTAAATCTAGATCCTGTTTGCCTGTTCAATTGGACCTTAAAGATCCCACGGGAAACTTGAAAAGAGTGTCCAACCAGCTCTTAAAATCTGTGTTAATTTTAATCCCTGTGTCCTCGTTAACAATCCCGCAAATAAAATTGTTCATTAATTTCATTGCTTTTTGTTGGACAGTGCTGTAAATCAAGGTCTTTTATGCGTGTTCGCCTACAAAATACTACAGTCACAACACTTCAGAGCAAAATACCTGTGATGGATTTTGATTTGAAACACCTTGCTGAAGTGATAAAGTAATATATCAAATGCAAATTTATTATTATTTCCAAGTATGAGCTATGTTGAAATACAATCAAAACAATTGAAAAATTGAACAAACTGGTTTAATTGGCTTATTCTTTGTGTTCATTCATTTTAATTATTTTGCATTATGTATCACCTTGTTTTGATTTAAAAATAAACACAGATTTTAAAACTGATTGGATTATTTCACTCCTAATGTTTACTCTCATATTGACAGGGCTGGCCTGAAATATATATTTTCGATATATTGGTTGGAGTTAAAGAGACGTATTTGTTTTCAGGACTTGTCTTCACAACTATTGTTTTCCAATGGAGGCAGCAGATGAATGGAAAATGGATTTTAGTGGCAGCGACAACAGCCAATATCAAAACTAACGCGATGGTGATAGCACACATCATGTTCAGGACACAAACATGCAATTATAGAATAACCTTACAGATTTTGGAAAGGTTTAACGTTATGCAGAAGCAAAATTTAGAAGAGAACAGGAATATTTTTCATGAGCGTTCCTTAGACATTATGATTGGGTTTCATGTTCATACAACAGATCAAAGCTTAACAATTACACAGAAAATAGCTAATTAAAGAAATGGTAGCATTAAAGCATATACAATAACAAGCAATTCTTACATTTGATACAGAATGTAAAACATCCTTTGGATGAGATGTCAAACCATAGTCCCATCTCCCTGCTTTAGTAAATGTTCACGATCCCACAACACTATTCAAACAGAGAAGGGAGTTTTTTAAAAAAACGCTGTCCTGGCCAGTTTGTCGTTCACTTTGTGTTTGTTTATGGGATATTAACTGCTGTGTTTACAGGTACACAGTTGCTACAATTTATAGTAAAATCTTGTGAAGTGCTTTGAGATGTCCTCCACATGTGATAAGGTGCCAGAAAATTCAAGGATTGTTATAATCTAACATTGAAACTCAAAGCACTTCACAGATAATTAGTGTCAAGCACAGTGTACTTGTAGGCAAACACAAAAGTCAGTTTGCACACAGCAACTGCAAACAAATAAGCACAAGAGGAATTACAACAACTACAAGATTCCATTTATAAAGCGCCTTTCACGTCAGGAGGACGTCCCAAGGCGCTGCACAGTTGGGTCATGACCCGAGCAGGGGGGAAATGGTCAGGGTGAGGGGGGAGGGGAAGGGGAAAGGGAGGGAGGGGGAGGGAGGGAGCGAGGAGGGGGGAAATGGTCAGGGTGAGGGGAGGGAGTGAGGAGGGGGGAAATGGTCAGGGTGAGGGGAGGGAAGGGAGGGAGCGAGGAGGGGGAAGAGAGTCGAGAAGGGAGCTGAAGGCTCGGTCAAAGAGGAAGGTTTTGAGACCGGCCTTGTGGAGTCCTGTAGCTCAGTGGTTAGAGCACTCGCTTTGCAAGCGAGAGACCTAAGTTCAATTCCAGGCAGAGGGCGAAACCTTGGGCAAGTTTCCTTACTCCACACAGAGCCTAATAATAATCCCTCCAAAACCAAAAACAATAATAAATTGATCATTTTCAATCTACGACTGTTTGTGGGACATTGCTGTTCGCAATTGGCTGCCGCGTTCGCCCACAAATATACAGTCAATTCACTTTACAGTGTGTTCTGTGAAGCGCTTTGGGACGTCCTCCCGACGTGAAAAGCGCTATATCAAATGCAAGGATTATTATTATTATTATTTGAAGGAGGAGAGGGAGGAAGCGGCGAAGGCACTGGGGATAGAGTTCCAGAGCCTGGGGGCTGAGAGGCTGAAGGCCCGACCACCGATGGTAGGGCGATTGGGGCGGGGGACGTGGAGCAGACCGGAGCCAGAGGAACGGAGGATATGGGCAGGTACGTAGGGGGATAGTAGGTTGGAGAGGTAATTACCAATTAATTTGGAGAACTGTTGGCCAGGACACAGGGAGAAAACCCTTCTCTCTCAAAATAGTGCCCTGGGATCTTTAGCAACCATTTCAGCAATATATTATGAAAAGACATTAACCCGATTTTTTTTGTCAGGGGTATGACTTCATGTTTTTAGGCAGTAGGCTGTGAACTATTTAATGTGTTGGGAACTGCCACGGACACTTATGGACCTGTGAGAAGTCCAGTTCTTTCAGCCTATGAGTAACTGTGGGGAAGAAACATTAAAGATATATTGCCACTTTCTTTTTTATTTGAATTTCAGCATGTGTGCACCCACAGAAGTGTATTCTCATCAAGATGAGGCATATAATTGCTGGGAAATTGAACATTTTTCCAATTCAGATGCCCTGTATCAGCTTTCAGCATTCCCAAAGTCCAAAGTATAGTAATGTACTTTAATGTCACACTAACCTTTCACCTTCTACTGTCTAATAATGCCCCATCACAACAACTTCAAAATAACATTTTCTCCTACACCAGTGAGTAAACAAAAAGATTATTTGTGTCAATAATTAATGTTTGAATGAAGCCATCCCATCTATAAGTTTTTTCCTCTTGCAACATCGGTTATGTTTATGGTATATCTGAATGAGATTGTAAATTTCATATCAATTAATAGGCAATTAATCTCTAACTGGTCCACAGTTTGTGCTATGGACCAGTTAGGAAGTTTCGAAATGTAATAACTACAAGGTCCTTACAGTTCACAGATTCATTTCATCAGTCTTGAATGGAGTCGAAGAAATGTCCCAGATGTAAATGTACTAATCTACTGTATGACCAGGTTCACTTACAGCCATGCAAGTGCTGTCTTTAGTTGACTGCACTAAGTTGAAGTTTTTTCAAAGGAGAAAACTAAAAAAAATAGCTATTGCATTCTGTAAAGAATCATTTGTAAATTTGATGTTTGTAGCAAGTTACCTACATTTATACTGTTTAAGCAGTTGGCTGATTTAAACTTCCCATATCCACATCACATTGCATCAGGGCAGGATTCCAGGGCAATTCACACTGGCTAATAGACTATTTATCCTACATATTTTGTGGTAAATTACTGCAAAAATAGCAATGATTTACCATGAATAATACTGCATAAATGTAGATATTTGAGAAACTTTTCTGAATAAATTAAATAATGAATTAACAATTATATGTGGTTTAATATCCCCATTAATGAGAATCACAAAAATATAAAATGTAAAATCTATCTGAACATTGAATATCTCAGAGGATTTGATAGAAAAGGTAAGGAGCAGGGAGAAGAGGAGGGAGAATTTAAGTTTGTTGACCAAAATCCATTGTATAGAGCTAGGTTTTTAAGAGGATTTTGAAGGCTGAAAGAGGAGACAAGGCGAAGGCATTTTGGGAAAGAGAACAGATTAAATAAACAAGACATCTTCCTAAAATACATATCACTGTATTGATATCTGTATGCTGTTTAAAAATATAACAAGGAAAAGGTTACTTCTAAATGGACATAATAACATAATGATACATAACATTTTCTCTAATTAAGTACATTTTTTGTGGTTCCTAAAGTATAAAACAAAAGTTGTAGGTTTCCACGTTTCCTAATTTATAATGAGTGTTTTATCTTGGTCCGTGCTGAGACATCTTTGGTTACATTGTGCCAGAGAATTACATCAGCATATCAGCGAGAATCAACAGAATGTGTGCAGAATAGCTCTCAGCCATTACACTTCCCATTCGATAATCTTTGAGATTCTTGTCACCAAATTTTATGGTCTGATGGAAATGTGTTGATTTTGGATTTGGCTCTCTCCAATTTTTTCCAAAACCTAATCCTAGTCGCACGTAATGAGAGCAGCGGACTTATCTGACCAGAAAAATAGATGGAAAATGTAATAAAGGGAAGATTAGGAAAAAAATCCATACACAGAGTTGGTTAGAATGTGGAATTGTCTGTTGAGGCAAAGTTCATAAATTAGTTTGAAAGATAAGCAGATAGCTTGGCATTTAAAGCATTTTCTGGCAAGCTTGGCACTGCTTGTACATTTAAGACCACCCTACCCACTATGATTTTGACTTGCTGGGTTAACTAGAGCGGAGTTGGAAGATTCCTCACCCCACTGACTGCCCCTCCGAGTCCTGCTGTGAATTCCTGATCTGTTATCAATGCTCTGGAATTCTGTAAACTCATTTGGTTCTGGAGCTGGACTGCCGAGCCTGCCATAGTGAGTTGCTTTGATTCTGCCACTCTTTTGACAAGCTTGTAATCTTGGAGGAGAACCTGCTTCTCGCCCTTCCCTCTTCATAGCCCCCACCCCCCGCCTCCCCATAGAGGATGGTCACTGGTTCATTTCTATGACTGATGCTTGTTTTCCCACAGCTTTTATTTAGTAACTCAGACATGGAGAAGAATGATAGAATGCATGTAGGCTTAATAATAATATTCCTTGCATTTGATACAGCACCTTCACGTCATTGAGACATCTCAAAGTGCTTCACAGAATATACTGTAAAGTGGATTAACTGTTTATTTTGTGAGCGAAACGTGGCGCACAGCAGTGATCCACAAACAGCCATGGAGTGAGTTACCAATTTCATTTAGGGGATTGTTGGCCAGGACACCAGGAAAGAGAAACTCCCTTCCCTTTTTGAATAGTGCCACAGGATCTTTAACGTCCACCTGAATAGGCAGACGGGACCTCAGATTATCGTCTCATCCAAAGGATGGCACCTCCAAGAATTCAGTATCCCAGCACTGCATAAGTGTCATCTTAGACGATGTGATTCCAAGTCCAATGTGGGCCTTGAAACCACAACCTTCTGACTCAGAGGTGAGAGTGTTACCGCTGTACCAGTCTGACACAATAGGTTATTATGCCAGTTGGAAAATGAAAACAATAAACTATTGATATGAGAAGGCTAGAGCTGCGGCCTGCAAGAATACTCCAGAGTGATTTCTAAGAGTAATTGAATGGAAGATGCATTTGACAGTAGTTAGAGACAACAGCTAGGGAAATTGTATGCTTCCACAAGGTGCTGAATGAGTGGTAAATAATAAATAATAATCCTTGCATTTGATATAGCCTTTCACTTCTGGAGATGTCTCAAAATCTTCACAGTATTTATTATAGAGCCTAGTCTAGTGACAATTACTTTCATTACTGCTCAGGTGATGAAATGTTTGACTACAGGTTTGTGAAAAACTATTTAAGATGCAGACTGAACCTTCCTTGGTACATATGAGCACCAACACTGGTTTGTGGAGTTTGAAAGTTAACTCTAGTGATGTGCCCCAGAATTGGCAGGAACACAAGATGAAGCTGTTTGCTGTCTAAAAGCACTCTGAAAGCCCCAGTTGCTGCAATGCTGTGGTACAAACGCTATCCAGTCACGATCGGAAATAACTGTTTATACTCTCCGACCTCACAGAGCTAGAGACATCTTAATGTCAACCTGGACCTCATCCAAAGGACATTGTCGCAAACAAAGCATCTCTCTGTCAGCACTTGACTGGTCTGTCAGCCTAGAATACCATCCCAAACTCCAGGTTAGAGCTCAAACCACAGCACTTCTGGTCCAGAGAAAATAATGCTACCAATTTACCCAAAGTGACATCACCGTTAGTTTTTGGTTTTAATTCTGACTGTTGGGGGCATGTCGAGTCTTCTTTACACTTGCAGTATCAATCCTCTATCTCCACTGTGAAAACTGAAGCAAATTTTTCATTTAACATCAGCTTTTGAGGGCTTGGAATGTTAAGGGAACACTAAACAATTTGTTTTATCAATCTCAAAATATCCCACCTGTTTATGCAAGCCCTTTAAAATTAGAAACTTGATGCTTAAAAAGAACTCTGGAAAACTGGATTCCGAATGAAAGTAAGAAGTTTCTTGTACATACAGCAGTTGTAAGATATTGACGAGCTTCAAGCAAATGCTATCTCCAGTGCTCTCCCTGTCTGGGTTTTGATCAGCTTAACATTTTGTAAACTCCTATCTTTTTGGCATCATTTTCAACCCCCTCCCCCACTCCTCCCCTCTCCCCTGGCTGGGACTCCCAGTCAGCTGTGTGAAGTGCTTTGAGATGTGAATGGCACTACATAAATGTAAATTATTGTTGTTGTAAACAGTCACCTCCACAATAAATCTGACTGTTCAGAATTTTCCATTCGAAAAGCAAAGTTTCCAAGTCAAAAGTTCAGTTGCTTGTTTTCATTCATTCGTCATGGAAAGTGCCTGAATCCCTTGATAATGTACAGCTGTTACAATCAGACTGTGAGAATGAAGCGAACGAGAACCGAGGCCAAGCATTGGGATCAAACGCAACTTAGGACGTAGCAGGAAAGAAACTGCTCCACAGCAGCAAAGGAAAGGATTTCTGTCTCCAGAGGGTTGATGATTCCGTTATAGTTTCCTTTATTTAATGTTGCAGCAGATAATATAAGTGCATCTTTTCCTGTTCAGAGCTACAGAAATATATCGGTCTATGCTTTGACTCATGCCCTTGAACTGAAAATAACCACATATATAAATGATGAGAACATGCTTCCCATTCACGGCTTGTGAAACCTTTTTAAATTCTATTTCACAAAGTATCAATCTGGACATTCATCACCATGGGAAATATCTTGGCTTGGTTTCTAACTGTTGCAAAAACATACTTCATAGTGGTAAATAGGAGCACAAGTTGGCTCCGGCCTCCTATTTGTCCCTCATGCCCTCTATTCCACCATTGGTTGCCATGCCTTCAGCCACTTTGCACCGAAACTCTGGAAATCTCTCCCTCAATCCCTCTGCCTTACTCCCTCCCTCCCTACATTCAAATCCTGCCTAAAGACCTTTTTTGATAGTGTTTATGGTCACATTCCCCCCTCCCGCTCCACTTGGCTCATTGTCAAACTCTTGTGAAGTATTCCGGGACACTATCCCACGTGAAGGGCACTATATAAATGCAAATTGTTGTTGTTGTTGTTATTATATTAATGTCAAAACCTTGCTTAAAGCACAGTTTCACAGTGGGGTCAAAAATGCAAATACACTATAATACAAAATCACATTTGTATAGCACCTTTCACATCGGGAGGATGTGAATATTTACAAAACAGAATCATTGCATTAATGGCAACTTTCAGTTTGTGAATACTATAGTTGCAGTGTGATTTTCAGAGTGAGATTCCCCTCCTTGTCTTGGCCTATCGAGATTAGGAGACTGTGTTGGTGAGCAGACTGCAGCTGTGTGATAAGAGTGGGATTAAAGTGTGGAGAAAAATCATCTGCCTCACATCAAAATGTCAGCCTAAGGAAGAAAGTTACAGAACAGCTTGGGTTTAAAGCATATCTTGAGATCGGAGCTGGGTGATTGGTTTGACTATGCAAACTCCCAACCCTTCCCTCTACACCTGCAGATTATTCGGAACTCTATTATGAAGATTATGCAGATTATTCATGTCCTTTCCTGCATTAAGATCTGTGAGCCAATCACCCCATCCTCACCTGGCATCACTGGTTCCCCATCCCCAGAGGATCAAGTTTAAAATGCTGTCCACACCTGTAAAGCTATCCATGGGCTTGCTCAGCTCTACTTCTATGACCTCCTAAAACCCCACCAAGCTGTCTGCTCCCTCTGCTTGGTTGGTACTGGCTTGTTCTATGGTCCTCTCTCTGCCCGCAGATCGGGTGCAGACCATTGACTGGCCAGCTCCTTGGGACATCCTCCTGACATGAAAGGCTCTATATAAATGCAATCTGTTGTTGTTGTTGTTGATACACAGTGAAAGAGCCTGCACCATGAATAGATACAGGGGAGAAAGAAAAAAATACAAGGTAAATGCCACCATCAGACATTTTCAGAAGATCCTTTAGGTCATGATTGGAAAAGACGCGGTATATGATATCGAGGTATACAATATTTTAGTGGGATCAACAAAATAAACAATAGTTTATTGTCCTGCTAATAAAGAAGATAATTAACTATTGGAACAGTTACCAGGAAGGGTGATTGAGGCCAGAATATTAGATTCATTTTAACAAAATGTAATGCTGTGATTGGAGAATAGTCCTGTGGGTATTCTGGAAAGATGAAATCAAATGGGCTGAAGTATTTCTTCATTTGGACTTCTCTTGTGATCTTAAAGAGGTCCTGGACTTCTTCTCAAAGACAAACAACATCTGCTTGGCTGACTTCCTCCTTCATGTCCCCGAGCACCTCCCCCTCCCCCAAGCCTTCTGCATCACTTTCCATCAGGGCTTCTCCTGCTGCCCCCATCTTACACTCCTTTGATCTTATTACTGCCTCTTCCCTCTCAGCCATCATCAGTCATATGAAGGCCACCTTGTATACACCCCACTCCACTTTGCTCAGTTGGCTCTGGCCTCCTGCTTGTCCCCTGTCTCCTCCCCTCCGCAAATGGTGGTTATGTTTTCAGACACTATGCCCCAAAACTCTGGAAATCTCTGCCTCAGTCCCTCTGCCTTGCCCCACCCCTTCCTGTCTTCAGATCACCCTGAAGACCTTCCTATTCAGTCACCTCCCCATTCCCCCCAGCTCAGCATCAAACCCCGCCATGAAGACCATGATAAAAATGCAAGTTATTATTGTGTCAGAGGTACTGTAATGCATTAATGTGGTCTTGACAGTAAGTATCTTAACCTCATAGTGCAAGCAGTAACCAGACTGAACAGCTTTCAGTAATTGTTTGTTTTTCCATTGAGTTTCAAAGTGCATTTCAGCTTATGTCGTTCTTTTCATACATAATCTTTATAAACTGACACATTAAAATTGCTTTATGCTTCACTTAATACAATAGTAATATCTTCTTTATGAGGTTAGAGTGAAATAATAATAATCATAATAGACACTAAGATGAAACATTGGATTCAGTCAGACCTGATGAAGCTTAGCCTTCCTTTTAAACACACACCACTATATTACAATGAAAATTAGACAAAATCAAATTCCTGTCAGTAAGAACAATCCTTAATAATCAAATTAATGTAATTCTAACAAATTTAAATACAGATTCATGAGTTGGAACATTTGATGAGTTTAAGACCAATTATCCCTCAGGAAATTTTAACTTCAGTTCTGTATTCAAAACATTTCACCAAGACATCAGAGTAAGGTATTGGTAAATAGGCTCCGAAAAATGGAGTTATAAATATGAACAGGCCTCAATGGTTACTCAAACACATTGTGTTGCAAAGTTGCGCAAAGCAAATTTGCTCATTTACCTTTATAAGTTGGGGAGAAATTTTACAAGAATATTTACCACACTTTAGGAAGGATGTCAAGGCATTGGAGAGGGCGCAAAGGAGATTTACCAGGATGGTACCAGGAATGAGGGACTTCAGTTATCAGGAGAGACTAGAGAAGCTGGGATTATTCTCCTTGGAGCAGAGAAGGTTAAGAGGAGACTTAATAGAATTTTTCAAAATGATGAGGGGATTCGATAGGTTGAACAAGGAGAAACTATTTCCACTGGTGGGTGGGTCAGTAACCCACGGACATCGATTTAAAATAGTTGCTAAGAGAAACAGAGGTGAGGTGAGGAGAATTTTTTTCACACAGCGAGTTGTTCGGATCTGGAATGCATTGCCTGAAAGGGTGGCGGAAGCTGATTCGATAACAACTTTTAAGAGAGAAGTAGATAATTATTTGTGGAGGACAAGTTTGTAGAGCTCTGGGGAGAGCGCTGGGGAATGGGATTGATTTGGATAGCTTCAAAGAGCCTGCACAGATATGATGGGTCAAATTGCTTCATTCTGTGCTGTATAATTCCATAATTCTCTGATCCTCAACGGGACTGAAAGGGCAGCATTGCGAAAGAAATGTGGGTGGTAGAAGGAATGGGCATAGTTCTGGGAGGAGACTTGGTTGATCTTTTCCTGCTCCTTCCTTTTTTATTCTTCATGTTTATATATACGTTTCCTTTGTGCAAAGGAACTGCATTTTATTTGCTCAGAGGAAAATCATCCCCAACTATCGTGCATCTGGCTATGGTATATCTGATGTAAATGATGCGAAGAATAATGATCTGCGACATTTCATTGTGGAGTTGTCAGACCATCAATTACAACATTTGATTCAGATTTTCTTATCCTGCATGTGAGAAGTCAAACCTTTGAGTATTCTGATGGGTCACAGATACAGAATTCTATATGACGGTAGAACAGAAATGTTTGTTGTTGTATTGCAGCATCCTCCAGTGGCCGATTTACAGTACTGTTAGAACTATCTAATACAACTTTTATCTTGCCATTCTTGGGGGCTGATGGGGGAGAGGGGAATCACAAAATGCTTTTATATGGTCTCCAGGACAACCACAGCAAATGTCACTTCAAAAGTGCCAGATGTTTTGACTTGTTTCTATGTTTTGGAGCGCCTAAGAATTGCAATGATAATAATATAAGAATTATTGCATTTAATATTGCACCTTATTGTTGTCGAGATGTCTCAAAGCTTTTCGCAGTATATAGTATAAAGTGATGTAGCTGTGTGTATTTTATGGGTGAACAGGGTAGCCACCTTGTGTACGGCAATGTCCCACAAACTGCCATGAAGGAAGTGATCAATTTTATTTGGGGGATTGTTGGTCAGGACACCAGGAGAAACTCCCTTCTCTTTTTCAGTAGTGTGGGATACTTAACATCCACCTGAACAGACAGACCATATTTTGGTTTAACGCCTCATCCAAAGGACACCACTTCTGTCAATGCAGCACACACAATTATAAACATTGATCAGAGTGTCAGCATGGACTCTGGGTGTTCCAAAACCCAATGTTCTGACTCAGTGGCGAGAGTGCTACCAACTGAGCCAGGCTATCAAAAGATGTCAATATTTCACAAACAGAGTGGGACCACCACAGAGCGTTGACTCAATTCCGATATTCCATTTCCAAGCACGTAACCTTGGAACCAGTTCAGCACCAAATAGGGAAGCGAGTAGTGGAACCTAGTAACTTAGTGGTGAAAACAAACAAATATATCCAAGTATTTTTTTGCAAACTGATGGGGACAAACAGCAATTACTCTATTTTTATCTTTTTCTACAGTTAGATTCTATCATGCCATTGTATTTTTACTTCTCACTCCATCTCTTTCCCGCTCTCTCTGTATCACTCTCATGAATCCCACTCTCACTGCCGCTTTTCACAGAGAAACACTCGACCCTTTGCTTCAGATCCTCTCTTGGTTGTATCCTGTGAAGTGTAATGACTATGCTTTGTGGGTGAACGTGGCAGCCAATTTACGCAATGTCCCACAAACAGTAATGGTGTGAGTGATCAATTTTATTTGGGGGATTTTGGGCCAGAACACCAGGAGAAATTCCCTTATCTTTTTGAATAGTGCCATCGGATCCTTAACATCCACCTGAACAGGCAGATGAGGCCACGGTTTAATATTTCATTCAATGGACAGCACCTCCAATGATGTAACACACAATCCCAGCACTTCATTGGACTGTCACCTTAGACTATGTGATTCCAAGTCCTGACATGGGGCTTGAATCCACAACATTCTGATTCAGAAGCGAGATGGCTACCAACTGGGTGACCAGACCCTAAAGGCAATACAGAGCATGACAACGAGGATGATTCCCAGTGTTAAGAGTATGAGCTATGAACGTTGATTAGAAAAGCTAGGAGTCGTCAGTCTTGAGATAAGGCAACTCAGACACTCTGATAGAAATGCATAACATTTTAAATGGAATTAAAAAAGTAAAGCCAGATCAATATTTTAGGATGTATCAAAACCTTAGGACAAGAAAACATAGATTTAGAATTGCAAATTGCAACTTCAGAATAGATATCAGTCTTTTTGTACACAGTGTACTTAATGGCTGGAACAGGTTAGCAAGGAAGGTCATTGAGGCCAGGACATTGAACTAATTTAGTATGGCTTGATGATGGGTCCAGTAGTATACGTGTTTTGGAGAGCTGAGATTGGATGGACTGAAGGGCCTTATTCATCCACACAAATCTTATGATCTTGTGATCTGTGAAATCCAGGATCAAGCAGTGAGGTGGATTTGTAGTAAACAGTGCTAACAGCTGCTATACTGGCTAAACTGATCTGTTTTTGAACTCCCTGGAGACAGTTGTCTTCACAGCGGCCATGTCTATTTGAGAAGGCCCCTCACATGAGGACCTGGATTAAGCAACTGGTACTGAGTAAGAATGCTACACGGCATTGGACTTGGACCTCGAGAACATCAAGATAGCTGGCACATCACAAGCTGACCTGTGAAGATTCTCTCACAATGTTGAAGCCAGGTGTCTGTCAAATAATTGATGAGGAAACTGAGGTTTGGGATGACAATGCTGGAATGGAAGGTGTTACCTGGAATCTGAATGTGTGAACACATGTTCATATATCCAGGCCTTGGAATTCATCTGCTGCTCCAACTCGATGGGAAGGGATGTGTGTCAGAGATGTGGTCAGGAAGATGTTGGCAATGCTCATTTCATACTGAGCTGTGTTACTCACCAGGAAGCTCGTAGGGAGTTCCTGATATCTGCCATCCACCAAGTGAGGGCTCCAACCTGTCAAGTTCTGCCACTGTTAAGAGTTCCCCCATTTAAAGGGCACTATATAAATTACAACATCAAAGTTACAACAAATGTATTAATTACAGTTTAATGGCATCTGATCCCCAAATAATCTAACATTAACAAGATTTCTGTGAAAGCTGTCATTTTTTAAAAAATAGGTCTTTTACAGTTCACATCACAAAACAAAGGGCAAATAGTACACCAGTTACTTATTGTAGATATATATATACTTTGATTAGCAGCAATCATTTTCCATATGTATTGAGTAATTTAAGATTATTTGAATAATGTTTCATGTAAAAACATCTTAAAAACATTCACAAGATACAATGTCACTGTTCAGCATTCCATCACAGCAATATTCCACCCCACACCTTCCCCAAAACCCAAACCCTGGGCTCCAACCCTCTGCTTAGCAAACACCGTCAACAGCAGCTCGCACTTATACAGTGCCCTCCACGCCGGGTAGCGTCTCATAGCGCTTAACAGTGGCGGAGCCTGACTCTGAGCCGGGGATGGGGGTGGGGGTGTGGGGGATTGGGGGGCGGTGACTGTAAGCATGATCGAAAAGGAAGGTTTTCAGGCGGGACTTGGAAAAGGGGAGAGAGGGGGAAAGGCGGAGAGATTGAGGGAGAGTGTTCCAAAGTTTTGGGGCGTAGTGGCTGAATGCGCGATCTACAATGGTGGAGCGAAGGATGCAAGGGATGAGCGGGAGGCCGGTGCCAGTCGAGAGCAGGCACCGAGTGGCGGATTGGGGAGTGAGGAGGTCGGAGAGGTAGGGAGGTGCCAGAGAGTGAAGGGATTTGAACACGAGTGTGAGGATCATGAAGTTGATGGGATCGGTGATGGAGAGCCGGCGGAGCCTGGCCAGAACTGGTGAAATAGTTCCCACATCAGATCTGCCCTTCATTGGTGAGGTTTGAACTCTCCACAACTCCATCTCCAAATCCTTCCTTCCCAGTTCCCAGCCTTCAAAATCTGCTGAACTATCTCTTGCACTTCAGCTTCCCCCCCCACCCCCACCCCCTCCCCACCCCCCAACCCCTCCCCCTCCCCAGCTGGGTGTCCAGCCACTCTGACACCCCCTCCTGATGTGTAAGTTGCTATATTAACACAAACAGTTGTTATGGTAGAATGGCTGAGCCCAATAGTTATCAATGCTGTACTTCGGTTTCACTTTAGCAAATGCAGAAGTTATGAATCGAAAGTTTTCAAAAGTTTTGACAGTCAAATATTTCTCTCCAGGCGATCTCTCTCTCTCTCTCTCTCTCCCCCTCTCAGAGGAGGTTATTTTCATCTCATTTCATTTCATTTCATTGCATTGCATTGCATTCCTGCAACGATTTCAGTCCTCGATGACTTCAACCCACACGGTCCCCCCCCCACCCCCCACCCCCCTCTTCCCAGGCTCCAGACGAGCAGAGAGCGAAAAAAAAACATACAAAGAGTTATTTGCGAGTCGGTCACTGCGAATCGCAGGTTTCTGTGCACGATTCAGACGTTGCATCGATTCCCAATAAGTACGTATTGAATGGGGGGGGTATCGATCACCGTCGCCCCGCGAGCAGCCGATCGATCCTCTTGGTCCCTATAGATCCGCGTCCCAGGGGGCGGAGGGGGCGGACTCCGCGGGGATATCCACCACCTGGACGGGGTTGGAGATCCCCCGCGGGTAGAGCTTCGCGGGGCGTTGCGCTTCCTTCTTCTTCTGAACGTACGGTTTGGCCTTCGCCCTCTGCTGTTCGCACAGCTTCCCGAAGCTGAAGGCCAGGGAGAGCCCCCCCAGGATCTCCAGGCAGCCGCCGATGAAGCCCAGGACGATGCTGTAGCCCACACTGAGGGACTGTCCGGCCGCGGAGTTGGGCAGCGCCTGGAGCTTGTCCGTGTACCAGGACACGGCGACCAGGGTCAGCACCCCCCCGACCCCCAGCACCACACCCCCCGCCCCGGACACCGCCAGGTTGGGGTGCTGGGTCCAGCAGCGGACCCCCAGCGAGGAGAGCAGGACCCCCAGCGCCGTGACCACCAGCCCCGCGATCATCAGCCCCCTGGACAGCCCCAGCACCTGGTGCTGAAAATAGGCCACGTCCGCCACACCGCAGGTGGTTTCTCTGACGGACTCCTTTTCCCGGCAGATCTCCCACAGCCCCTGGTGCAGCACCGTGTCCAGAGCGTCGGTGGGGATGTTGCTCACGTCTCTCCAGGCGGGAGCCACCGTGGAGACCAGGATCAGCACGAACCCGGCGGGGGACAGCACCAGCCCCAGGATCATCACCGGCGGGGTCCGCATGCCGCCTGCACCCCCTGCCAGCCCCTGCCCCTCACACTGCCAGCCCCTGCCCCTCACACTGCCAGCCCCTGCCCCTCACCCGGCCAGCCCCTGCCCCTCACACTGCCAGCCCCTGCCCCTCACACTGCCAGCCCCAGCCCCTCACACTGCCAGCCCCTGCCCCTCACACTGCCAGCCCCTGCCCCTCACCCTGTCAGCCCCTCACCCTCACCCTGCCAGCCCCTGCCCCTCACACTGCCAGCCCCTCACCCTCACCCTGCCAGCCCCTCACCCTCACCCTGCCAGCCCCTGCCCCTCACACTGCCAGCCCCTCACCCTCACACTGCCAGCCCCTCACCCTCACCCTGCCAGCCCCTCACCCTCACCCTGCCAGCCCCTGCCCCTCACCCTGCCAGCCCCTCACCCTCACACTGCCAGCCCCTCACCCTCACCCTGCCAGCCCCTCACCCTCACACTGCCAGCCCCTCACCCTCACCCTGCCAGCCCCTCACCCTCACCCTGTCAGCCCCTCACCCTCACCCTGCCAGCCCCTCACCCTCACCCTGCCAGCCCCTCACCCTCACACTGCCAGCCCCTCACCCTCACCTGCCAGCCCCTCACCCTGCCAGCCCCTCACCCTCACCCTGCCAGCCCCTCACCCTCACACTGCCAGCCCCTCACCCTCACACTGCCAGCCCCTCACCCTGCCAGCCCCTCACCCTCACCCTGTCAGCCCCTCACCCTCACACTGCCAGCCCCTGCCCCTCACCCTGCCAGCCCCTGCCCCTCACCCTGCCAGCCCCTGCCCCTCACCCTGCCAGCCCCTGCCCCTCACCCTGCCAGCCCCTGCCCCTCACCCTGCCAGCCCCTGCCCCTCACACTGCCAGCCCCTGCCCCTCACACTGCCAGCCCCTGACCCTCACCCTGCCAGCCCCTGCCCCTCACCCGGCCAGCCCCTCACCCTCACCCTGCCAGCCCCTGCCCCTCACCCTGTCAGCCCCTGCCCCTCACCCTGCCAGCCCCACACCCTCACCCTGCCAGCCCCTGCCCCTCACCCTGCCAGCCCCACACCCTCACCCTGCCAGCCCCTGCCCCTCACCCTGCCAGCCCCACACCCTCACCCTGCCAGCCCCACACCCTCACCCTGCCAGCCCCTCACCCTCACCCTGCCAGCCCCTCACCCTCACCCTGCCAGCCCCTCACCCTCACCCTGCCAGCCCCTCACCCTCACCCTGTCAGCCCCTCACCCTCACCCTGCCAGCCCCTCACACTGCCAGCCCCTCACCCTCACAGCCCCTCACCCTCACCGTGTCAGCCCCTCACGCTCACCGGATCCCCTTCACAAAGCTGCACAGGTCTCACACACTCCCCGAGCACAGAGCCGGCGAGTCCACTCCACACGCTCACTCCTCTCAACTAGTGCATCGTGCGTGTTGAGCACTGGGCGAGAGGAAGAGGGTGTCAGGTTACACCGAAACTCCGCAGTCGGGGGGACTTACCAACTGCAAACCAAACCGGTGTGAAACCGCAAAGAAAGCGCAGGTCTCGCTTTTACCGAGAGCGCCTTTCGTCGTTTCTACAACGATTTCAACTTGAGTTGCGAGTGTGTTGCTGAAGAACGAGGCACAGCGACGTTTCCTCCCGAGGCTCCTGCGTGTACCAGAGTTAAGTTGAGTTGAGTCCTTGAGAGGTTTCGGTGCAGGTTTCTATGGAGATTTGACCTGGTATGTAGGTATGCACAAAGGAAAAGCTCCCTGACCGGTCTGGTGTGACTTTGCATTCCTAAGAGTTTAGAAACCTGCACACAATGCACACCTAGTTTGTGAAGCAGCTGAAGATTGTGTAGGTGTGACTATATTCCTGCACTGTAAAGGTTTTTTTTTACTTTAGCTGTTAGATTTGCAACAGCAAACACCTCCAGGGGATGCTTTAATCTTACACACGTCGGTATTACAATATATTGGGGGAAAATGTCATGTGTGATATCATTTTCACACAGAGACAAGCTGTCCCCCGAGATATCTCAGTTGCTTATCTGCTGTGGGGTACACTCCTTTCTGACCTTAAACAATTTGGGTTGAAAATCTGGTTCCTGCAGCTAAAAGTAGCATTGCAAACAGCTGGCCTGTGTTGTTGCATTTGAACTGCTGCCAACACAAAAAAAATCAACTGTAGTGATTTTTTTTGTAGGCAAACACAACAATCATTTAACAGAAATATCCCATGACTCTGTTTGAAAAGAGAAGGAAATTTCTCCTGGTGTCCTGGCCAGCAATCAACAACAACAAATTCCATTAGCACAGCACCTTTCACTCGGGAGGATGTCCCAATCCCCCAAATAAAACTGACCATTCACTTTCACGGCTGTTTGTGGGACAACTGCTGTGTGCATATTGGCTGCTGCGGTTGTCTACAAATACATATAGTAGAGATATCTTGATGATGTGCGAAGCTGAATGGAGTGTGAGGAGCGGGTCTTAGGGATGGGACAAGAAGAGATTTATTTTTATTTCTTACAGATACTATTGTGGGTATTTGTTTTAATGTGGATATACAATATTCTTGTGTGTACCTTGTTTCCATACACAATTGTCTGAATATTGATAAAAATCTGAAGGGTTGTACCTTGCTTGCCTGGCAGAAAGTCAACGAGGAGCAATCAAATGATGGAGCAACAGCAACAAGATTACATTTGTATAGCGCCTTTCACGTTGGGAGGACGTCCCAAGGCGTTGGACAGAGTACAGCATTTCAGAACCGAGCTGGGGGTGGGGGGGAGAATGGAGGGGAGGGGAAGGGGGAGTGACCGATGGCATGGTCGAAGAGGAGGGGCTTGAGGCGGGACTTGAAGGAGGCTAAGGAGAGGGTGAGGCGGAGTGACTGGGGGATGGAATTCCAGAGGTTGGGGGCAGAGTGGCTGAAGGCTCTCCCGCCAATGATGGGGCGGGGCGGTCGGGGGATGTGGAGCAGGCCAGAGCCGGCTGAGCGGAGGGAGTGGGCGGGTTGGTAGGGGGTTAGGAGGTCGCAGAGGTAGGGTGAGGCCATGGAGGGCTTTGTATGTGAGGACTAGGATCTTGAACTGGATCCTCTGAAGGATAGGGAGCCAATGGAGTCGAGCGAGAGTGGGGGAGATGGGGTCACGGAGTTTGGTGCGGGAGAGGACACGGGCTGCAGAGTTCTGTATTATCTGCAGCCTGTGGAGGGAGGAGTTGGAAGGCCGACAAGCAGGACGTTCACATAGTCGAGCCTGGAGGTGATGAAGGATGAACAAGAGTTTCAGCGTCCTGAGGGGTGAGGTAGTGACGGAGTCGGGCGATGTTACGGAGGTGAGGGAAGGCAGAGCGGGTCATGGCTTGGATGTGGGGGAGAAAAGACAGTTGAGGGTTGAACAAGACACCTAGGTTCCTGACTGGCTGGTGAGTTGTAGTGTGCAACCATGGAGGTTGATGCTGCCAGAGCCTGAGGTGCTGAGGTGCTGGTGTGAGCCAATCAGGAGGGCCTCAGTCTTGTTCACATTTAACTGTAGGAAATTTGTCCTCATCCAGGAGTTGATGTCCGACAGGCAGTCTGTCAGGACAGCAGTGGTCCTGGGGTTGAGGGTGGAGGCAAAAAGATAGAGTTGGGTGTCATCCGCATATATGTGGAAGTTGACCCCATGTCTGCAGATGATGTCACCAAGGGGGTGCATGTAGATATTAAAGAGGAGAGGGCCAAGGACAGAGCCCTGGGGGACACCAGACGTGACAGTGCGGGGGTTGGAGGAGAAGCCATTAGAGCCAACGAAGTGGAGATGGTGAGAGAGATAGGAATCAAACCAGGCAAGGGCAGGTCCGTGAAGATTGAGTAAGGCGGAGAGGTGGTGTATGAGGATGGAGTGGTCAACAGTGTCGAAGGCAGCAGAGAGGTCAAGGAGGACAAGGAGGCAGAGGGAGCCCTGATCACAGATGTTCAGAATGTCACTAGTGACTTTGACCAGGGCTGTTTCCGTGCTGTGGGCAGCGCGGAAGCCGGATCGGAGGGGTTCAAAGAGGGAATGGTGAGAAAGAAAGGAGCAGAGCTGGGACCCGACGACTCATTCCAGGACCTTGGAGAGGAATGGGAGGTTAGAGATGAGGCGGTAGCTGGAGAGAAGCTGGATCCAGGGAAGGTTTTTTCAGGATGGGGGTGATGACGGCTGTTTTTAGGGGGGTGGGAACTGAACTGGTGGACAGGGAGAGGTTGATGACATCAGACAGGAGGGGGGCCAGAATGTGGAGCTGGGGGACAAGGAGAGAGGTGGGGATGGGATCGAGGGAGCAGGTGGTGGGTTTGAGTTTGTGGACAGTTGTGGTGAGGGAGGAAGGAGAGATAGGGTCAAAGGAGTATAGGGGGGAATGAGTGGGGTATGGGTCATGAGGGAGAGGTTATGTGGGGTTGGCTGTGGACGGGGCTGAGGTGGCTGAATGTATCCCCTCGATTTTGGATTCAAGGAAGTCCAGCATCTCCTCACTGTTGGCGTTTGAGGAGAGGATGGGCGAGGTATGGGAAGGTGGACGGAGGAGACGGTTAGTGGTGGAAAAGAGAAGCCGGGGGTTGTGCTTTGCCTCCAAGATAACCTTGGAGTAGAAAGAGGACTTGGCGGAGGCAAGAACGCAGCGGTAGATCTTGGTGTAGTGAAGCCAAATCTGCCGATGGACTATTAGTTTGGATTTGGTCCAGGCGCGTTCGGCAGCTCGCACTTGTGCCTTGAGGGAACGGAGAGGGTTGGTGTACCAGGGGGATTTACAAGAGTATGAGGCAGTTCAGGAGGTGAGGGGGGTAAGGGAGTCCAGAATGGAGGAGTGGGAGTTGTGGAGAAAAGAGAGTGAGGAGGAGAGATCAGTCAGTGAGGGTCAGAGGTGTAGGAGTTCAGATGACTCCAGGGCAGTGGAGAGGGAGAGAAAGGAATTTTTTTTCCATGGACAGTATGTAATGGTGGAGGGTTGAGAAAGGGGAAGGGGAACTGAGGTGTTGAGGGAGATGAAGTGGTGGTCCAAGATGGCTCTATCGACGATGGTGATGTCCAAGACAGTGAGGCTTCGGGTGATCACCAGTTCAAGGGGGTGATCACGGATGTGTGTGGGGGAGTGGATGAGGAGGGAGAGGTTGAGGGAAGAGGCGAGGGAAGAGAAGTCGTAGATTGAAAATGACCAATTTTATTATTGTTTTTGGTTTTGGAGGGATTATTATTAGGCGTGTGGAGTAAGGAAACTTGCCCAAGGTTTCGCCCTGCCTGGAATTGAACCCAGGTGTCTCGCTTGCAAAGCAAGTGCTCTAACCACTGAGCTACAGGACTCCTCCATGTCTTCTAAACGTCTCAAAGCGCATCACAGAATATACTGTAAAGTGAATTGACTGTATATTTGTGGGTGAAATGTGGCAGCCAATTGTGCACATCTGTGTCCCACAAATAGTCGTGGATTGAGTGACCAAATTATTATTGTTTTTTTAAGGATTAATATCCCCAGAAAAGCCAATCGATTAACAACCGAGTTCCTATTTACTGCTAGGTAAACAAAGGTGTGTGGAGTAAGGAAACTTGCACAACATTTCGCCCTACCAGGAATAGAACTAAGGTCTCTCGCTTGCAAGGCGAGTGGTCCAACCACTGAGCTACAGGACTACATAAGGCGCTATATCAAATGTAAGGATTATTATTAACTTATTATTTTCGGAGATGTCCTGCAGAAGAAAATAAGTGTTATGTGTGTCAATGGTATGGGCATATGCAAGGCAATGCAGGAGTAGCCAACCAGAATCCATAAAGAGCTGTGACAGAGGAACATAGGAGAAAGGGCTGGCAGGGTGAGAAGATTACAAAAGGTCAAGTAAGCCACAGAGAATCAGAATAGAGCAAATAAGAGCAAGACAACATGAAACCAGGTACAATTCTGGTACAATTGAATCCAGAATGAATGAACAAGAAGATGAGTTTTATATTAATGGAATTAAGAAAGTGTGGGGGATTGCGGTTTCCCCTTGTAGCTGAACTGGCTCCAAGCTGACATGCCTGGCAATGGAATGTTGCTATCGAGCCCTCTGTGGCAATCTCTAGTCTAGTTCCTGAGCCAGGCAGGCCTGCAGTATTCCAGCACAATACTGATGACAACACAGCCAGCCTGGCTCATCGGCAGGACCTGGAAGGGCAAACCAGTCACTGAGGGCAGGACTCATCCAACTCTGCTCCTGTTAACCCTGGAACCCAAAGCCCTAACGGGTAGGATCGCAATATCAATGACAAGCTATGCCATACGCCATGCAAGCTTTGCCAGATCGCAATATCAATGGCAAGCTATGCCGTTCTAGCTGGTTAGATTCCAGCAGTTACCCCAACACACACTCTGGGGTCCCCAAGCCTTGGCTCTTGCCAACCTGCACCTAATACTTTCCAGAATTAGTTAACCAGGATGTGTCCCTCCAGGGAGAGAACCTGCATTCCATTCCAACAATCTATCTCTGGGATTTCTATGTATAGTGGGATGCATGGGTTGCTCTGTTTGGTCTGGATACTCTTAAGCATGGGGATGGGTTTCCTCATGTTTCAGACACACACTGACAAAAAAGAGTGCATAAAGAACAAAGTGGAAAGAAATGAATGGATGGTATTATGATGCATAGAAGAAATGAAATTGATAAGGTACAAATTGAATACAGGGATTTTAGGCCAATCTAATGTCAGGGGATGAGTATGTACAGAACTGAATAAAGATAAGATAGAAAAAGGAAAATGCAATCTAATGGCACAAAACAAAACAAAGGAGACATTGAATGGTGTGCAGAGTGGCTATAGAAATGGTGAACAAAAGCAGATTAGACAGTATAAGATATTATCATTGTGAAAGTAAAAGCTGATCCTCTGCTCGGACGACAAGACATAATTGAAATGGGACTGCTCAAAATAATTCAGAGTGTGAGGACAAAAGATGACAGACAAATGGAGATGGAAGAAATACTAGAAAAAATCAATGGATTATCAGGAAAAGAGGACTGATCAAAGGAGAATATACAATATGATTAAAAGAAACAACAATGCAGTCTTTTAAAAGAGGCCTGAAAGCAAGATTAAAATAAATATTACATAAAATGGAAAGGGACCAGATAATAATAAAAAAGTAGAGAAACCCATTAATTGGGTGAGTGCTTTGGTGATCCAGAAAATAAATTTGCACCAAGGGTTTTAACAACAAAAAGGTAGATTTTATTTTGATAAAATTTTATTTTGATAAAATATCACATTTTGGGACATTCTTTGGTTACAAGACAAGGTCCCTCTCTACAACCCCTTAGGCAGTAGGTACCTGTTGCTTTTTACAGCCATCTTCTCCAGATTCACTACCTCTCTCTAGCACCCAGGCTATATATTGCTGCTAATTCATTAGCAGGATGCTAGGCACAAATGAGCACTTAGGGCTGGAACTTCAAATAATCCTGTTTGGAGTCCAGCCCTTGTTAGCTCCCTTGGTTGAGGCACCTTTTGTTAAATAAACAGGTTCAACAAATTTTCAGGATGTGGCCTCGCTGGCAATCGAAAGAGCCCCATCCCTTGGGAGCTTATGCACGACAGAGCTCATCTGCACACTGCCCTTGAGAGAGTTGTGGAGGAGAGGAGAGTGTGAATCACCTCTTCCTGCAGTGCACATATGCCAAGGCAGTTTGGAAAAAGATAAGTGGCTATACTTGTGTTTTATACCGGGAGATCCCCTGTCATGGCACTCAGTGCGGCCTTTTCCCAGGAAGGTGAAGAGACCGATATCGAATGTGCTTGGAAGGTCATCAACTTGATGAAGGAGGCCCTTTGGGACTCCCAAAATCAGATGGTCTCACAGCATAGGGACGGGTCGGTAAATCAGCTGCAGACTTGTGCACGCCAGAGTCAGGGAATATGTGATGAGGGACATGCTGAAGCTTGGATTGGCCGAGGCAAAGGCCAGATGGGGTCTGACCCCAGCCAGAGTGCTCCATGCTAGGTGGGCTCGCATCGGTTCCACTTCCTTGCATAACAGGTACCTACTGACTAAGGGGTTGTAGAGAGGGACGTTGCCTTGTAACCAAAGAATGTCCCAAAATGTGATATATGTGAGTGTGTATATATAAGTCTCTGCCGATAAAGGGGGGAGCAGCTGAGTGGGTATTTTGGCTTGCCATCCAGTAAGTGAAGGATGGCAGAGCTGGGACTCGCCCAAAAGTGTAACAGCTCCTTGTAGATAAAGGCAGCAGAACACAGGAGTGAGAAGGCCGGGTCCCTCCACTTGACATCCTCCCGACGTGAAAAGCGCTATATCAAATGAAAGGATTATTATTATAAGGATTATTATTATTACTTGAGGAGAGTGTGAGATAGTCGTGGCTGCCACAAGGAAACGGGCACCATATTGAAGTAGATGCTTTTTCTTTTTTGTGTTATGGGTGTGATTTCTTCCTCAATGTAAGTGGAATGTATTGTTTATATATTTTGTTTCTCAAACATTGCATTTGAGGATGTTTTTTTTTCTATGATGTGTGTGTTTGTTTATAAGGAAAGTTGAATATATTTTTTATATACCAAAAATGTATTTTTTTTAAATAAACAAAACAAGTTTCCAAAAGTCAATGCAAAATTGGATAGTTCCATTTTGTTTAGGCACCATCACAATTGGGCTACACCGTTCACCATTAGACTCCTCAATGATTTTCAGCTAGAACATATCTTGCAGCTCTTTCCTCACCATATTCCTCCTTGCTTCCGGGATCCGGTAAGGAAGGGGCTTCACCGTCACACCTGGTTTGGTGACCACCACTGATAGCTCTTTCCCGCCCTCTTCAAAATCAAGTCCCTGTATCAGTTATACCTTCCATTTCATTTTTGGATGTTAATATAGGACAGAATGGGCGCCCCCCTCACCTGACAACCATAAAATAGATACAATTGTTGTCCAGCACACCTCTAAATCTCCAGTCCTGGCTGGTAGTATACTGAATGGTCCTATATACTTCCACTATTAACACCCCTGTACAGTCTGGGTCCTTTCAAACTTACTGCATCCTACTACTCCTGGTACTGACATTTATGTGGATGGCTCCAGCTATTGCAAAGACAGTTCAGTGTGTGCACACCCATATATCTGATTACCCAGTTCCTGTGAACATTATTTCTGATTCTGCCTGTGTGTGCAACTCACTTACTGACTTTCTCCATATTTGGGAAGCCAGGTGGTACCAAAAGCTCTAAGGAATGAGTTTATATCTGCAAAACCTGATAGCCCCACAGGGGGTTATTCAGGCTTTTTGTTTCATTTTATTTTGTTGCACAAAATCTGTATAAGAACTATAGGGATCATCAATGATGTTGGAAAAGCAGCGGTTCACAATAAATAGTGACTCAGATTTGCTGATGGCTGTCACATGGATTCGACCTCATGGGTGTGTAACTTACAGAAGTCACCATTCTCTGGCCTAACAATGTACTTTTAACATCAAGACTGAATGTTAAACCGGATAGCGTCCAGCCATTACTCAGAATCATATATTTAACAATTCTTGGTATGTGTAAAATTTCACATTGCACCTACCATAAGAATGGTGACTCTAAGCCAGGGGTGGGCAATTATTTTTGGTTGGCGGGCCACTTCATGAGTTTTGGTAAGCTTTGTGGGCCACAAACTTAATATAGATGCAAATGCTTAATAATAGCTCAAAATCAAGTCTTACACTTGTACATGCATAAAATAAAGTCTATGTAATTGACATTCACTATTTTTTCCACTCCACTCCTAATTTTAAGATACACTTATCTACTGCCCCCAAAAAGGCTTCTCCAGTTGTCGTGTCTTTCATTGACTCCATTGATGCCAATTCTTCTGTGAGCTCAAAATGTTTGGTGATATCTTGAATAAAAATTATCAACTGGGCTGTGTCTTCGACATCACAACTCTCATCGAATGCCAGTGAAAAACATGCAAAATTGCTTACTTTATTTTTGTAACTGCAGATACAGGTTCTCAGAGATATCCTCAACACATCTCACAATAGTTCACCTTGACATGCTAATGTTCTCGAACTAGTTTTTCTTGTCTGGGCATAAAATCGAGGCAGAGTCAACCATACATTCCTTTATAAATTCTCCTTCAGAGAATGGTTTGCTGTTCTTGGCAATTTTGTGTGCAATCACATAACTCACTCTTGTAATCTCATCCTGGAACGCAAATTGTTTTGTGAAAATACTTTGCTCTTTTTGCATTCAAGCAACTATCTCATCAGCTTTCTTTCCTTTTTCTTCGGCAGAAACATTCTTATTTGCTCTCAAAATGGCGATTCAAGTTGTAGTCTTTGAGCGCTGCCACACTTTCTTTGCAAATTAAGCAGAAAGCTTTTCCACCCACACTGGTAAAAAAAAATTTAGAAGTCCATTCTTTGTTGAATATTTGGCCTTCAGCATTCACTTTCTGCTTCTTTGATAAACTCATTTCGAATTAACATCATCTTTGGTGAAAAGTATTGCCGCGGTTGTCACGCGTGTTTGAAAATTTGCTGATGCATACATTTCTGACGTCAGTCTGATTCAACACTTAAGGGAGCGTGCGCACAACTAAGCAATGTGATTGGTTGATGTTCCCGGTTAGATTCAAATGTGAAATTTGTGTGACTTTCTGGGATTGAACGAGCTATAATTTTGTCTATTACTAGACACAATGAGGGCCGAGTGGAATCATTTGGCGGGCCCGATATGGCCCGCGGGCCGTCTTTTGCCCACCCCTGCTCTAAACTATAGGGCAGAAAAGCAAGACAATCATCAAGAGCACAACAAAGTACGATCTCCATCTCTTCCAGGCATGAAACTGATCACTCTAGTTACCTCAAACTACACTCCGGAGTTGTAAGTATTAATCTGATTATTAGAATTGTACTGTGCCAAGAGTCCTGTAGCTCAGTGGTTAGAGCACTCGCCTTGCAAGTGAGAGACCTGGGTTTGATTCCTGGCAGACGAAACCTTGGGCACATGCCTGATAATAATCCCTCAAGAAATTTTTTTTTTAATTTGGTCACTTCAATCCATGATTGTTTGTGGGACACTGCTGTGCACAATTGGCTGCCGCGTTTCGCCCACAAAATATACAGTCAATTTACTTTACAGTATATTTTGTGAAGCGTTTTGAGATGTCTCGAAGACGTAAAAAGCGCTATATCAAATGCAAGGATTATTATTATTGTTAAAGCCCACGGGATTAATGGGAACATATTAGCATGGATTGAAGAGTGGCTAACGGGTAGAAAACAGAGAGTAGGGATAAACGGGTCTTTCTCGAATTGGCAGGATGTGACTAGTGGAGTGCCACAAGGATCAGTGCTTGGGCCTCAGCTATTTACAATCTAGATCAATGATCTAGACGAGGACATTGAATGTAACGTATCTAAATTCGCGGATGACACTAAACTAGGTGGGAGAGTAAGCTCTGAGGATGATGCAAAAAGCTTGCAATAGGATATAGATAGGCTCAGGGAGTGGGCGAGTAGGTGGCAGATGGAATTTAATGTGGGGAAGTGTGAAGTTATTCATCTAGGTAGAAAAACAGATTATTTTCTAGAGGGGGAGAGATTAGATAGTGTTAGTGTTCAGAGGGATTTGGGTGTCCTTGTACACCAGTCTCAAAAAGTTAGTTTGCAAGTGCAGCAAGCAACATGCTAACAGCATGTTAGCGTTCATTGCAAAAGGTTTAGAGTACAAGAGTAGGAAAGTTGTATTGTATTGCAACTGTATAGGGCATTGGTGAGACCGCACCTAGAGTATTGTGTGCAGTTTTGGTCTCCTTATTTAAAAAAGGACATACTTGCTCTGGAGGGGGTACAGCGTAAATTCACTAGGTGAATCTTACTATCTTACCAGATAGGACCAAATGTAATTACTCCTATTTTGGTGTATCAAAATCAGTCCAAGCAAACGGTTGTGAAGAAATGTATATCTGATTTTAATATACGTATAGTACTGCTGTCATTTGTGTTAGAACAATTATTGCAAAGAAAAGATACTCATTTGGTAAGCAATTCCAATTCAATGGATAAGATAAAGACAGACTTAGATGAATTACTAGCAGAAGAGGACTATGATTTGCTAATCCAACTAATCCAAGGAACCCTGATGGAATTGATTTTTAAATGCTTTGTAGTCACACAATTTGTATTATTATACTGGTAATTATGATGTGCTGCTTTTGTAAAATGTAAACTCACTAATAAGAAAATTAAGAGGTTGGACCTCACTAATAGTATTCAATGGAGGCAGTTGTTGAAACGAATGAGAGGCACTGAGTGGTCGGGATCAAAACCCAGAGGAGAAAGAAAACCTGGGAATGATTGACAAAAGTTTGGTTTTCGTAGAGTGACCACAGGAGGGACCGTAAGTTACAGAAGTCTCCATTCTCTGTCCCAACAATGTTCTTTGCACATCAAGACTGAATGTTAAACCGGATAGTGTCCAGAGTCGTTACTCAGAATCATACATTTAACAACTCTTGGTATGTGGAAAATCCTACATTGCACCTACCATACGAATTGTGACTCTGAACTGCAGGGTAGAAGAGCAAGACACGACCATCAACAACAACATACGATCTCCATCTTTTCCGGGCAAGGATTGAGCCATTGAGTTTGTGGTGAAGTATTGGAGGCTATAATAAAGGGTAAAATTGCAAAGCTTCTTGAGAAGGAGCCAGCGTGGATTTATGAAGGGAAGATCATGCTTGAAATATGGGATCCGATATGGGAATGGTGCTGCTGAAATCTCAGGATTGCAACCCCTATTGATAGCCCTCATCAAATTCTTTGAAAAAGTAACAGATAAAGTAGATATGGGAAATGCAGTGGATATGGTGTAAATGGACAACTAGAAGGCCTGAGATAGAGGCTACATAAGATCAAGGTATATGAAGTCATGGAAGGGGGTAGGAGAATGGATTTAGAGACAGCTGGAAAATAGGAAACAAAGAGTGAAAATAAAGGGCATTGTCTTAGCCTGGTGAAAAACTTTTTCACTTGAATATCTCTTATCTCCTCCCTGAGTCTTACTTTCCATAAGATTAAAACCTAAACTTGAGATCACCTAACAAAGAACTTTACAGCACCCATAAATGGTTGACTAGGTCACTGGGAGAAAATTTCTTCTTGTTTTAAATACTACAATGTGATCTTTACCAAAAAGGCAGACAGGAGCTTGTTTTATCATCTCACCTGAAAGACAGCACCTCCAATCCTATATTTCTTCCAAAAGGAGAATGGTACAGCCATGGTACAGCAAAAGGGAATAACCCATGTGAGAGTACAAAACTCAGTTCAATCTGAATTTACTGGGAGAGAAGTTTTAAATGAGAAAATTTAAAGAGGATTCAAATAACCAGCCATACTGTTTATTTGGCAATCATTTATTTGTAAACTTAATCCCAATGAGCATTATTTAAATACAGAGAAAGCACAATTAAGAAACGCTAATGAAATCAAATTTTTTATTTTATGAATCATAGAACCACTATGCAACAAATCATTTTACTTTAATAAATAATGATTCTTACATTTGATATCATGCCTTTCATGTTGTCAAAAGGTCTCAAAGTGATTAACAGGATTAAGTATAAAGTGTAGTAACTATATTTTTGTAGGTGAATGTGGCAGCCAATTGCGCACACGGCAATGTTTCACAAATAGCCATGATGTAAATGTTTCTGGAGGATTGTTGGTCAAAGCTCTGGGAGAAAATCTCTTCTCTAATGGTACAATGTGATTTTATATCCTAAACAGATGGTATCTCAGTTTCATATCTCATCCAAGGGACAGCATCTCCAACAGTGCAACACACTGTTTAATTCATTTAATTAATTTATATTAATTTAATTAAGTTATTACTCTTGTCTCTGAATTTGTTTGTTAAACCCCCACTTTGGACTTTCAACTCAGTCTAGCCTGACATTCCGGTGTAGTGCTGAGGGTGTGATGTGTTATCCTTTGGATGTAATGTTAAACTGAGGTCCCGCCTTCAGTGTTCGGGTAAGAATTTTAGTTTAGATTGGTATTTTATGAATTAATTTTAATTTAAGTTTGCCTCAGTTTTTTTGCTGAATTGTTGGATTCAGGGTTCTGTGAATGCAGTCTGAGGTAAACAAGGACAAATGTGGTCAAAGAGTTGATAAACATAATCAGCCTCGCCATCAAAGATGCTAAAGCAGGGCACCCTGATTAGAATGATGCATATACACTATTGCTAGGCTTTGCCACCATGAACCATACACTGTAGTCAGTCATTTTAACACTAGGGATTGTTGAGTTGATCATTATATTGTATTAATATGTATTTTGCCTATAATGGAATTATTGAACTGTTGTACCTTTAAGTGAAATTTCGCTTATTAATCTTGCTAGATTCTGTCTTCTTTCTTATATCTTTGCTGTTGTACTCATATAATTTGTTTATCTGCCAGAAATGATTAGTGTCTTTGTTTTAGCTAACGTCCTTGCTTGGACAATGACCCGCATGGAGTTTACCACTTGCTGCATCAACTCCCTCCCCACCCAGCTGCTGGTCACTCAACCTCCCCTCCCCCTGCTGGCCGACACGGTCAACCAGTCTCTTTCCTCAGGCTCTATTCCACTCCCCCTGAAAACTGCTGTTATCACACCCCTCCTCAAAAACGCCCCCTCGATCCCTCTAATCTCTCATAGTATCATCCCATTTCCAAACTGCCTTCCTTGCCAAAGTCCCAGAATATATTGTTGCAGGTCAACTTCAGTCACACTTCTCGCTCAACTCCCTCCTCAAGCCCCTGGCTCCCTATAACCAAACAGATCAACTTCAAGATATTCACACTCGTGTTCAAATCTCTTCACTCCCTGGGATCTCGCTATCTCTCTGACCTCCTCACTCCCCAGTCCACCACCCGATGTCTTGGCTCAACTGGTATTGGCCGCCTGCTCATCCCTCGCACCCTCTGCTCCACCATTGGAGGTCGCGCATTCAGCCACTACACCCCAAAACATTCTCCCTCAATCCCTCCACCTTGCCCCCTCTCTCCCCTTTTTCAAGTCCAGTCTGAAAACCTTACTTTTTGACCGTGCTTACGGTCACCACACACACCACCACCCCCCACACCCCTCCCACCGGCTCGGAGTCAGTCTCCGCCACTGTTAAGTGCTCTAAGATGCTGCCCTTCATGGAGGGCACTATATACGTGCAAGTTGTTGTTTCATTAATTTTCACCAATTTTAGAGTCAAAATTTTGATGCCAAATTAAATACACAATTGGGCCATTTCAGTCAACGTACCTACCTGTCAGGTGAATGTTAAAGGGTCCCCATGGTATCATTGGAAAAAGAAAAGCGAATTTCTCCTGGTGTCATTGTCAGCAATCCCCCACATGGTCATTCATTTCATGGTGGTTTGTGAGATGCGTCTCATGTATTTATGGTCATTTCATATTGAAAATCCTTTGAAACATAAAGGCATCATCTGTCATGCCCACCAATAATTTCTACCGTTTAAAAAGCTGAAGTTTACGAGCATTGTTTAGATTTAGTTTACTTTGCTTAGAACATTTAATGCATCAAATTGAATACATGTTACACAACACCAAATAGAAACCAACTTCATCAATGATGAGCAACATTAAACATTCAGCTCTTCAGATTATCTCATTCAATCTCTTAGGTTGTACATAACTGGTACTCAGATAGCATAAATGCAAGAAAAAATTGCAATACAATATAAGTTTACAATTACATAGCAACTTTCCACAGCGCAAGGATGTCCCAAGATGCTTAAACATAGCTCAATTATTACTCAACTGAGAAGGGTTCATATTTTATTTTGCATCATCCATAGATAGTGATGGACTGACTGTAGCTTAGACTTCTCTATATCCTCAAACCAAACGCTTGATACTTTATATCTCTTTGTGAAAAGACATTAATTAACACAGTACATATACTGTGTACATATACTGTGTACAGTACATATAACATATACATATATATATATATATAATCATTCATTATCCTGTCCAAATGTTCTCTTTCTAGACTGAAGGCATTGACTCATGAGGTACAATGGGCACCAACCTACACATAACCCAAGTACCCAATCTTGATGTTTGAGCCCAGAGAATAAGTGTCAACAGAATATCTGCTGTGGGGAAATTGCAACTGAATGTGATCCTGTCCATACACAATCATATTTCAGTGGTGTCACTAGATAGAGCAAGAACTTGGCCTAATTCCTCCTCTCTGTAGCCCAGAGACTCTGAAGACAAATGGAATCTTTGCCACCCAGCTGAGATAACTCTTTATATTGGATATACAACCTTTCACATCCAGACATCATATCAGAGTGCATTACAGTGATTTACTGTGAAGTGACTGTATTTTTAGGTCAATGTGGCAGCCATTTTTTGCATAGCAATGTCCCACAAACACCCCAAGTGAATGATCAATTTTATTTGGGGGATTATTGACTAAGACACCGGGAGAAACTCCATTCTCTTTTCGAGATGACTAACAGCACAGATGCTACATTGAAACTTGAATTACCTTATTCAGAACTTGTTCAATTGTTGATTTGGACAAGTATTTTAGGTTTTGAGTGTGTGAAATCANTTTTTTTAGGTTTAGCATCCTGATTGGCTTTGTAGGTCAAGGCATCGTCTATTATCACAATGAACATATCAGCAGAGGGTCATAGGCTCAAATCCCAATTTATGTTGAACTAGAAATTACAGCAAAAGAGCTATTTAGGGCACCAAGCTTGTTAATTACCTTTTCTGATACCAGTTCCCCTCTCCTTCCATTATTGTTTTCATTTGTTCATGCTCTAATGTTTATTCATTTTCCTTTTAAACGTTGTTACAATCTCAAGCATCAAGAGCTGTTTGTTGTAAAATAATCCAGATTCTAACAATCCTCTGCAAATACATTTCTTCTAACTTCTTCCTAAAATCTTCCAGTGACAGCCTACATTTATGACTCACCCCCACAATTACCAATTTATCAATCAGCAGAATATTTCATTATTTATTTACACTCAAAACAATTCAGAATTTTACAGATTTCTCTCAGATAACCTCTTAATCATCTGTTTCTGGAAAAATTGTTTTGAGGGAGAGGGGATTAACATGAGATCAGTCATCTCGATCCTGAAAGGGGAAACTGAAAAAAACAGAATTTTCCTGTTTTCTATCGGTGCCCTGTGCTGGAAAGTGTAGATATGTGGATGTTGAATGAAGACATTCTCGGCTGTTGTGTCCTCCACTGCTGACCAGCTAGTCATTACTCACTTTCTACTCACACGCGAGGAGTAATCAATTAACTGAGTTGCTGGAGGGCAGTCAGCAAACATGAATCTCTAATGAGTCCAGGGCCCCAAACACAGATTTCAAGTAAGACAGTGATTTACGTGCACTACCACCAATGTAGTTTACTGCATTCACTGCTCACGATGTGGTCTTCTCTACGTTGGGGAGACCAAACGCAGATTGGGTGATCGGTTTACTGAACACCTCCGTTCTGTCTGCGAGCACAACCCTGAGCTTCCGGTTTCTTGCCACTTCAATTCTCACTCGCACTCTGACCTCTCCATCCAGGGTGTTCCAATGAGCCACAGCACAAGCTCGAGGAACAGCACCTCATTTATCTGCTGGGAACCTTACAGCCGTCTGACCTCAATATTGATTTCAATGATTTCGGACCATCAGCTCACCTTCCCACCTCCTTTCTGTGACCATTGCCACATCATCTGGGTTCCAGACACACCTTTTCTCTCTGGTCTGCTTATTCTGTTGTAATTTTTTCCACCTTTTTTGCATTATTAACACTTCTATTCGCCTGCTTTGTTGCAATCCCCCCATTTGTTTTGCATCATTAACACATCTTTAACCCATCATCCCCTCCCTCTCACCCGCCTCTGTCCCCCCCCCCCCCCCCCCCCCCCCCCTCCCCCCCCCCGTCCCTCCCCCCCACCCCCCCCCCCCCCCCCCCCCCCCCCTCCCCCCCCTCCCTCTCCCCTCCCCCCCCCCCCCCCCCTCGCCTTCAGCCTCCACTCTAACCATCAGTCCCCTTTTCCTTCAGCCCTCACCTCCTTGACCACCTCAGTCCCTCTCACTTCTTCCTGCTCCCATTTCTCCTTTGTCTTCCTTGCCCTGCCTCCCCCCTTTCTGTTAGCCCTTAAGCGCTCTGAGACGCCGTCCGGTGTGGAGGGCGCTATATAAATCCAAGTTGTTGTTGTTAGCCCTTAAAAGCCTCTCCCTCCCAACATGCCCCGGGTCTGACGAAAGGTCGTGGACCCAAAACGTGCCTCACTTTCCTTTCTCCATAGATGCAGCCTGACCTGCTAAGTGTTCCCAGTAACTTCTGTTTCATGAATCTTTACTCCACCAAAGAGTCAGTACGTTCAGCCTAGCAGGAGCAGTAAGAAAACATAACAAAATATTTTTTTCAAGATTGCTCTTCTTTCAGCAGCAATGTAATTGACTCATTGTGATAAGTGGCACTTAGCTGCAAGAGTCTTATTTGTCTGCTGGTAAATTTCATATATGTGCAACAGTCAAACAAAATAAGATCCAATAAACAGAACAATAAAGGTTACTTGTACAAGTCTAATTATTCCTTATGGTCCTTCCAGTCCTTCTGGACTGACAGTAACTCTTCTTGGAAGGTTTATGCATAAATGCTTAAGATACTTTATTAACTATCAATGAGCATCCACCAAGAAAGCATCTACCGAAATGATAACACCTTATGATAGTCAATCTGTAATATTGAGAATTTTACATTGAATGACATATGGGTGCATGCAGCAGCCATCTTAGTTATATTTCCTTAAATCAGAACCATAAATCAGTACAATAATATTTTGAAGAGAATAAACAAGTTTCAGTTATTGCCACATGACATCGCTCTGCATGTGTGATTGAGCAGATCTGAGCAGCAAAAGTTCTGGAGCAGCTATTGACAGCTTCAGATTCTGAAAACCTTGTGTCTTCCAGCTACTCAACAAAGTAATCAGTCATGATCATAATAATAATTACAAGTAATAATCCTTGCATTTCATATAATGTCTTTCACTTGGGAGGATATGTTAAAGTGCTTCACAGCTAGTGAAGTTAATATTGTATTTTGAAGGCGCAGCACAACAATATCCCACAATGACCTTGAAGTGAGTGACCAATTTTTATTGCAGGATTGTTGGACAGGACACTGGGCGAAACTCCCTTCACTCTTTGAATAAGTATGATGAAAGTTTGGTTTTATGTGTGTTTTCGTGGAATTGGCAAAGTATTGCTTTTTTCTTCATACAACAGGTTTGTTACAACTTCAATATTTTTCAAAAAAATCTTCACCAGGATTTCTTAATGGATGAATTTCTCATCAAAACTGTAGTTCCTGGTTTACAATTTGTAACTGTTCTGCTGCTGACTTTCTCAGAAATTATTTTTCAAAGCACTTACTTAAATATTCATTACTCTTGGTTTGCTGACAAGCTTCAGCTTTTTTTTTGGTTCAAATTAATTTAATCCCATTTATTTAAGTCAATATGATTGATTTCATAGATATCAATCCTTGGATTTTCTTGAAAATTCATTGAAATAATTGTCAACTTGGTTGGTTCAGTGCCAGATTGCTTCCACAACACACGCTCATAAAGTTAGTCATAAGTAGTTTTATTACTGGAATATTATGGTGACATTATGAGGGGTTTATAATTGTTACCTTATATTTAATAGACTTTCAAAACTTTCACAAGTATTTTCTCAATTATGCTCCATGAAACCAGCAATTAGCAAAAGGTTACAATGTTACATTACCTCGAGGTAACAACATTGTTCATCTCATTGCAGGTCAAGAAAGCACCTTGTGTTTACCTAGCTGGACTATTATAGCTACGGCGAACCCCTGAATTGCTTTTGATTTATGTTTTACTTACAGTGTCTAATGATAATGTGACAATGAATAAAGACAGTCACTAAGCAATATGATGTGCATGTAAATCCCTTCGTATAGAATTTGAAATGATCACTATATTCCACAATTGTTGCCATGTACTAATTTCTGGGGACTGACGAACCAACTTGGTGAACCACTTCCTGGCTCACTCGGAAGTACATTCCATCCACCTAGTCAGAGTTTAACTCACACTTGTCAGATGTTAAATGACCAACTCGTGTCTATCCTCTTTGTGGGGGGGGGGGGGGGGGGGGGAGAGGTAAGGGACCTCTCCTGGGATCTGAACTGGCTCCAAGGTGACATGTTTGACAATGGAATGTCAGAATTGAGTTAACTCTCCGTGACAACTCTTGAATTGTTGAACTGAACCCACACTCAACTCCTGTTAGCCCTGCAAACCAAAGCCCTAACGGGTAGAGTAGCGGGAAAGCTTGCCAGATAGTGGCAAGCTATGGGTTTTTAGCTGGCTGGACTCCAGCAGTATCCCAATGCATACTCTGGGGTCTCCAAGCCCTGGATTAAGGTGCCAACCTGCACCTAATACTCTCTTATTTAGCAGGAAGCATCGCTCCAGGGAGAAAGTATGCATTCCAATAACTATCTCGGGAATTTTCATGTATAGGATGCATGGAACTCTCAGTTTGATTTGGTTACTCTTGAATTGAATTCAACAGGCATGTTTTGGTGGCACCTACTTTGCTGGGTCGTAAGTGAATTGAAATGCCTGAAGTCATTATGAGATTGAATTACATCCAGGCCAATTTTTAATGTCTCAAGACTCGGTTGGATGAAATAAGTTTTTCAAATAGATTAGGAAACTATATGTTATGTTAGGGCTCAAATAAATGTTAAAATAATAATAATCCTTGCATTTGATATAGCGCCTTATCACGCCTTCTAGACGTCTCAAAACGTTTCACAGAATATACTGTAAAGTGAATTGACTGATATTTTTGTGGGTGAAATATAGATACTAAATAAGAAATTGTAGTAATGAAAATTGTATCAATAACATTGAAACTAGAAAAGATGAAGAAAATAAGGGAATAAAAAGGTACCACAAATAATTTGTCTATAATTTTAAAATTTTGATTTTTTTTGTCATTTAGACAAATAATAGTTAAGAAGGTAGTCTAGCATCAAGTAACCTTACTACTTTACTCAGAGGGTAATCAATGACTGGAATAGGTGGCCAGGTAAAGTGGTTGGGATCAGGACACTGGACTCACTTAAAAAGCAACTTGATGCAGTGATGAGGGAATGGTA
The DNA here is from genome assembly GCF_018977255.1 of Callorhinchus milii. NCBI lineage: Eukaryota > Metazoa > Chordata > Chondrichthyes > Chimaeriformes > Callorhinchidae > Callorhinchus > Callorhinchus milii. The sequence goes on along the minus strand of NW_024704742.1, from coordinate 74,673,696 downwards.
GTGTAGGTGTTCAGGAAGGCTGAAATTGGATGGGCTGAAGGGCCTTCATCATCCAGATAATCTTTTGATCTTTTGATTACCGTTCTTGTGAACTTATGATTACTGTCCATTAATGGCGTCTCCTCTAGCCCCACACTGTCACGTGCTGCATCTCTCAGGGCTCTGTTCTTGGTCCCCTCCTCTTCCATATATACATGCTCCCGCTCGGTGATGTCATCCGCAGGCATGCGGTCAATTTCCACATGAATGCGGATGACACACAACTCTATCTCTCAGCCTCCACCCTCAACTCCAGGACCACTACTGTTCTGGCTAATTGTCTGTCACACAAAGTCCTGGATGAGAATCAACTTCCTCCAGCTGAATGTTGACCCTCTTGCTTGGCTCCCAGCAGCACCTCCTCACCTCAGTCGCTGACATTATCACTGTTCATAGCTGCACTCTTCACCTCACTGAGCCAATATGAAAACTTGATGTCCTTTTCGACCCCCAGCTATCCTTCAATCCCCACATTCATTCCGTGACCCATTCCACCTTTCCTCACCTCCGCAACATTGCCTGCCTCTGCTTCTCACTGCAGGCCGCTGAGACCCTGATCCACTCTTTCATCAAATCCCAGCTTAACTACACCAATTGCCTGCTCGCTGGACTTCGCAACTCTTCTCTCCACAAGCTGCAGATTATTCAAAACTCTGCAGCTCATGTCCTCTCCTGCACCAGGCTCCGTGAACCAATCACCAGGTTCTTGCCCGACTTCACAGGCTCCTGCCGATGTGAAAGGTGCTATACAAATGTAATTTTGTTGTTGTTGTAACTCTATCCCGCAATCCCTCCACCTCACCCCTCTCTTGCCTCTTTCAAGTCCCATCTGAAGACCTTCCTCTTCGACCGTACCTTTTGGCCACCACCAATCACAATCCTCCACCCCTCCTGACCGCAACCAAAAAACCCTGACTGCCCAGCGCCCTGGGACGTCTTTCCAATGTGAAGGGTGCTATACAAGTGTAATTTGTTGTTGTTGTTGGGTAACATTGAGTTCAGTTAGTGAGCCGAATGAATCATACTGACCCAGGGAGCACTCATGTGAGGTAACGTCTTGGAGCACTTAAGTGCTCTGAGATGCTACCCTGCGTGGAGGTTGCTATATAAATGCAAGTTCTTGTTGTTGCTGAAATTACTTGGGATTTCTGGCAGAACGGAGATACATTTTTAGATGGGCAAATTTTGTAAATATAAAATATATGATTGCTGAATTAAGGAATGCTTGACAATAATTTTTTTTAGCAAAAACTGCTTTGTACATTCTCTCTAGAGCAAATCTTTGTGCAAACCATTGTTTGTGCCTTTGTCTAACTCTTCAAGGACAAGATCATCATTATATTTACATTCATTTTTGACTGATTTGCTTGTGCCAGGCTCAACAACATCCTCTGTGTTTATAGTTATCGGATCCTGTGCAATTTTATTCAGTGTTGGTAAAATTATTTTGTTTGGTATGGTACGAGAATAGGTCTCTCTGCGTTTGTTTTTGAAGGCGAACAACTGAAACCTGAAAGCAGTTTGAAAGCCACGGCGGAAATTCTTATTGAAATAGCCATAGATAATGGGATTGACACTACTATTGAAGAAGGCTAACCAATGTGCAAACGGATAGATGTAGAAATTTATCACTCTGAACTGACTGTTGGTGAGCCTTGCATAGTCAGATAACATCATTAGAGTCCACAATGGGAGCCACGACAGAGTGAAAAGCAATGCTACAATGGCTAACATCTTGATTACCTTTTGCTTCTTCTTAGGTACAGAATTTTGGTTTTCCTGACCAGGTTTTCCACCAGCAGGCAAAATGCTTTTAAGTAGTGTAATCCCTATCCTTGCATACATGATAACAATCAGTGATAGAGGAGCCAAATAAATGTTGGCAAACAAAACTGTGGTATAGATATTTCTCATCTTCTGATTAGGCCATGCTTCAAAGCATTGGTAGTAAGCATACGTTTTGTTGCTGGTAGTGGAGACCACTTTAACATTGTCAGGCAATTTAATCACTTGCAGCATAATAGCAGAAGGACACATGATTGAAACGGCCAAAACCCATATCACAACGATGATTACAGTGGCAGTGACTATGTCGAGCTTTTGTTTGAAAGGGTACACAATGCACCTGAACCTGTAAAATTAAAAATACATAGTTTAATGCTTGGGTGATTTCCTCTGCTGTATACATTTAATTGGTGTGCATGCATGAAGAAGCAATGAATGTTAATATTCTCCCAATGGACTACTTCAAACTATTGATGGAATGCCTTTCCTTTTTTGACAGCTATTATAAATACAAATTATGAAGAAAAATACAATAGGTTCAGTGCTGAGGAATGGTCAGTTTTGAGATCTTGATTCCAAATAGAAGCCTTGGTCATTTTGGGGAGGATCAGATCAGTAAGAGATACTTTTGCAGACCTCTGCATGATCTTGAGCATTTTTTTGTTTTTTTATTTACAGGCTTCCTTTATAGCAGCAGCTCACTGTTTCCAAATTCTTTACTTATTCTATCGTAAGCTGAATTGATGTTCAAACCCTCCTTATATTGTTATTTGCCCACCCCATACCATTTACAAATGGCTGTTTAATATCAGCACAGCACTGGAGCCAGCTCATTGATCCTGGAACCAAATTATTTCACTTTCTCTTACCTGTCCACTGCAATTGCAACTAATGTGAAAACTGAAGCTGAAACAGAGACTCCTTGAACCAGCCCACTCATCTTGCATACAAAACTTCCAAATGGCCACCCTGTAAAACAAAATACACTTCACATTGTTTAACATAGAGAAACAAATGTTTACTTGGTTTCAAGCCCTACATTAGGACTTGAACTCATAGTCCATCTGACACATAGTACAGTGTTGGGGAAGCACTGCATTATCAAAGGGCACATTAAACAAAGGTTATGTATACCTGTTTAGGCAAATATTAAAGATTCCATGTCACTATTTGACAAGGGAAGGGAGTTTCCCAGTGTCCTGGCAACAACAAACTTCCAGATAAACTGGTCATTGATCTCAAATATTTTGGGGACCTGACTGATGCAAATGGCTGTTGTGTTTGACAGTCACAGAATCTGTGAAGGCTTTGAGACATTTTGATGAAATAAGTTTACAATAATAATGATACTCCTTACATTTGTCATAGTGCCTTTCGTGTCAGAGGACATCCCAAATTGCTTCACAGTATACAACGTGGAGTGTGTGTTTTGTGGGTGAAGATTTTATAAGATGTTTTGCCCACAAAATATACAGTCAATTCACTTTACAGAATATTCTGTGAAGCACTTTGAGACGTCTCAAAGACATGATAAGGCACTACATCAAATGCAAGGAGTATTAGTATTATAAGCACGCAACAACAACAACAACAACAACAAGATTCCATTTATAAAGCGCCTTTCACGTCAGGAGGACGTCCCAAGGCGCTGCATAGTTGGGTCATGACCCGAGCAAGGGGGGAAATGGTCAGGGTGAGGGGAGGGAAGGGAGGGAGAGAGGAGGGGGGAAATGGTCAGGGTGAGGGGAGGGAACGGAGGGAGCAAGGAGGGGGGAAATGGTCAGGGTGAGGGAGGGGAGGGAAGGGAGGGGAGCGAGGAGGGGGAAGAGAGTCGAGAGGGGAGCTGAAGGCACGGTCAAAGAGAAAGGTTTTGAGACCGGCCTTGAAGGAGGAAAGGGAGGAAGCGACGAAGGCACTGGGGGATGGAGTTCCAGAGCCTGGGGGCTGAGAGGCTGAAGGCCCGACGACCGATGGTCGGGCGGTTGGGGCGGGGGACGTGGAGCAGACCAGAGCCAGAGGAACGGAGGGTACGGGCAGGTAGGTAGGGGGATAGTAGGTTGGAGAGGTAGGAGGGAGCAAGGCCGTGAATGGCCTTGTAGGTGAGGATGAGGATCTTGAAATCAATGCAAGTTGTTCCTTTCAAATTCTGTGTAGATTAACAATCGTACTTAATCCTATAGGCAGAAGTCACACTTGTTCATCAAATGGGGATGGTTTAAACCAATTTGGCAGGGGGAGAGGTACCAGGATTAAACATCAGAGAGGAGAAACAAGGTGCACAGAGGACTAAAAGAGACAAACAGCCTTGAAATAAAGAGTCGTCCACAAATAAGAGGGATCAGACACGGGATAAAACAAAGTGGAATAAGAGATTTTTGGAGTACATAAATGCACAGAGCGTGACAAATAATATTGGTGAGCTGCAAGCACAAGTTGCCACATGGGGTTATGATATAGTGGGAATAACGGAGACCTGGCTCAAACAAGAGCAGGAATGGGAGCTTAACATTCCTGTCAACAATGTATTCAGGAGGGATAGGGAAGGAAATAAAGGAAGAGGGGGGTTGCAATATTAATCAAAGATACTGTTACAACCTGGAAAGGGATGATTAACTAGTGTGATCAAAGACAGGATCTATTTGGTTAGAGTTAAGGAACAGAAAAGAAGCTGTTACGCTGCTGGGTATATACTATAGACCATCAAATAATGGGAAGGAGATGGAGGAGCAAATCTCAGAAAGATGTAAAAACAGTAAGTAGTGATAATGGGGCCTTCAATTATCCAATAATAGACTGGGAAACAAACAGTCTAAAGGGTAAAGAGGGGGAAGAATTCCTGAAATGTGTACAGGAGAACTTTCTTGATCAGTATATTTCCAGCCCAACAAGGAAGGAAGCAGTGCTGGATCTAGTCTTGGGGAATGAAGTGGGGCAAGTGGAGCGTGTGTCATCTGGATAACAGGGATCACAATATCAGCAGGTTTAGACTAGTTATGGAAAGGGACAAGGAACAATCCAAGGTGAAGATACCCAACTGGATGATGGCTAATTTCAGAGAGTTGAAAAGAGATTAACCTATATGGATTGGAAACAAAGATTGGCAGGTAAAACAGTAAACGAGCAATGGGAGGCCTTCAAGGAGCAGATAGTTTGGGTACTCCCTTGGTACTCCCCCTTGGTGACATCATCCGCAGACATGGGGTTAACTTCCACATGTATGCGGATGACACCCAACTCTACCTTTCCTCCTCTACTCTCAACTCCACGATCACCGATGTCCTGACAGCCTGCCTGTCCGACATCGAGTCCTGGACGAGAGACAACTTTCTTCAGCTCAACGTGCGAAAAACCGAGGCCCTCCTGATTGGCTCACGTCAGCGCCTCCGCACCTCAGGCGCTGACACCATCAGCATCCAAGGCTGCACTCTCCACCTCTCAAAGCCAGTCAGGAACCTCGGCGTTTTGTTCGACCCTGAGCTGTCCTTTCTCCCTCACATCCGCACCACAACTGGCACCGCCTTCCATCACCTCCGGAACATCGCCAGACTACGGCATTACCTCACCCCTCACGCTGCTGAAACCCTGGTTCACGCCTTTGTCACCTCAAGGCTGGACTATGGGAACTCTCTCCTCGCCGGCCTTCCCGCCACCTCCCTCCACAAGCTGCAGGTCATTCAGAACTCTGCAGCTCGTGTACTGTCCCGCACCAGGCTTCGGGACCACATCACTCCCACCCTCGCTCGCCTCCACTGGCTCCCCATCCCCCAGAGGATTGATTTCAAGATCCTCATCCTCACCTACAAGGCCATTCACGGCCTTGCTCCCTCCTACCTCTCCAACCTACTATCCCCCTACCTACCTGCCCGTACCCTCCGTTCCTCTGGCTCCGGTCTGCTCCACGTCCCCCGCCCCAACCGCCCTACCATCGGTGGTCGGGCCTTCAGCCTCTCAGCCCCCAGGCTCTGGAACTCCATCCCCCAGTGCCTTCGCCATGCTTCCTCCCTTTCCTCCTTCAAGGCCGGTCTCAAAACCTTTCTCTTTGACCGAGCCTTCAGCTCCCCTCTCGACTCTCTTCCCCCTCCTCGCTCCCTCCCTTCCCTCCCCTCACCCTGACCATTTCCCCCCTCCTCGCTCTCTCCCCTCCCCTGACCATTTCCCCCCTGCTCGGGTCATGACCCAACTGTGCAGCGCCTTGGGACGTCCTCCTGACGTGAAAGGCGCTTTATAAATGGAATCTTGTTGTTGTTGTTGTTGTTGTACAGAATAAAACCCATTCCCATGAGGGGGAAAGATAAGGCATCCAAAGTGCTCCCTGGATGACTAAAGAAATAGGGATTAAAATTAAACAAAAAAGGAAGCTTATGATAAATGTCAGGATCATAACACAGTAGAGAATCAAGTAGAAACAAAGTGCAGAGGAGAACTGAAAAAGGAAATAAGAGAGGCAAAACGAGGTTATGAGAAAAGATTAGTGAGTAACATAAATGGGAACACTAAGGTCTTTTATAAACATGTTAGGAGTAAAAGAATCGTCAAAGGAAGGGTGGGGCTGATTAGGGACCAAAACGAAAACTTTTTGTGGAGGCAGAGGGCACGACTGAAGTGGTGAATGAATACTTTTGCATCTGTCTTCACAAAAGAAGAGGATACTACCAATTTCACAGTAAAGGAGGAGGGGTAGAGAAATTGGATAAAATTAAAAATAGAGAGGAGGTACTGGAAAGGTTGGCAGTTCACAAAATAGAAAAGTCACCTGGCCTGGATGGGATGCATCCTAGGTTACTGAGGGAAGCAAGGGTGAAAATAGTGGAGGCTCTGGCCACAATCTTTCAATCCTCCTTGGATATGGGAGGGGTGCCAGAGGACTGGAGGGTTGCAAATGTTACACCCTTCTTCAAAAAAGGGGAGAGGGATAAACTGCAGGCCAGTCAGCCTAATGCCAGTGGTGGGGAAACTTCTAGAGACCATAATCTGGACCAATATTGATTTTCACTTAGAAAAACATGGGTTAATAAAGGACAGTCAACATGGATGTGTTAAAGGCAAATCGTGTCTGACTAACTTGATTGAGTTCTTTGAAGTAACAAAGAGGGTTGATTAAGGTAGTGCAGTTGATGCTGTGTATGTGGACAAGTACCACAAAATTGACTTGCTAGCAAAACTGAAGCCCATGGGATTAAACGTACAGTGGCTGCATGGATCCAAAATTTTCTGGGAGACAGAAAGCAGAGGGTAGTGGTGAACGGTTGTTTTTTCATATTGGAGGGAGGTATACAGCTGTGTCCTAAGGGGGTTGGTATAAGGACCACTGTTCTTTTTAATATATATTAATGACCTGGATTTGGATATAAACCTAAAACCCTCATACACGCATGTGTCACCACAAGGCTCGACTGCGGAAACTCCCTCCTTGTCGGCCTCCCAACTCTTCCCTCAACAAGCTGCAGAACTCTGCAGCTCATGTCCTCTTCCACACCATCCTCCGGGACCCCATCACCCCCACCCTCGCCCATCTCCACTGGCTCCCCATCCCTCAGAGGATAGAATTCAAAATCCTCATCCTCACTTTTAAGGCCCTCCACAGCCTTGCCTCCTCTTACATCTCTGACCTGCTGACCCCTTATCAACAGGCTCCTGCCTGCTCCAGGTCTCCAGCTCGATCCACCCTACCATTGGCAGCTGGGTTTTCACCCCCTCTCTGCCCCCACTCTTCGGGACTCTATCCCAAGATCCCTTCACCTTGCTCCCTCTCTTGCCTCATTCAAGACACGACTCAAGATCCTGCTTTTTGACCATACCTTCAGCTATCCTCCTACTCACTCTACCCTCCCTCATCCCAACCCTGCCCCCCCCCCCTGTCCTCCCGATGTGAAAGGTGCTTTACAAATGTAATTTTGCTGTTGTATAAAGAACACAATTTTAACATTTGCAGATGACACAAAACTTGGAAATGTAGTAAATAGTGAGGAGGATAGTAGTAGCAGACTGCAGCAGAACATAGACAGGCTGGTGAAATGGGCAGACACATGGCAGATGGAATTTAATGCATAGAAGTGTGAAATGATGTATTTTGGGAGGAATAATTAAGAGAGATAACACAAGGTGAATGGTACAATTTTAAAGAGGATGCAGGAACAGAAAGACCTGGGCGTTCACGTACACAAATCTTTGAAGATGGCAGGACAAGTTGACAAAGCATATGGGATCCTTGGCTTTATAAATCGAGACATAGAGTATAAAAGCAAGGATGTTATGTTGAACCTTTACAGATCACTGGCTAAGCCTCAGGTGGAGTATTCTGTCCAATTCCGGGCACCACACTTTAGCCTTTGAGAAGGTTCAGAGGAGATTTACAAGAATGATACCAGGGATGATGGACTTCAATTGTGTGAAGAGACTAAAGAGGCTGGTTGAGGAATGATTTAATAGAGGTGTTCAAAATTATGATAGAGTAGATTTTTCCTGTCGGGTGGGTCGGTAACCAGGGGACACAGATTTAAGGCAATTGGCAAAATAATCAAGTGGGAGATGAAGAGTTTTTTTTTAACCAGAGAGTTGTTACAGTCTGGAATGCATTGCCTGAAAGGATGGTGTAAGCAAATTTGATAGCAGAGGTATACAAAAGGAAAAAAATATAGGGTTATGGGGTAAGGGGGGGAGTGGGATTAGTTGGTAGCTCTTTCAAACAGCCGACACAGGCACTCTGGGCTGAATGACCTCCTTCTGTGCTGTAAGATTCTATGATTCTACGATTCTATGAAAGTTGCAGCTCTGATATAAAAGAGTAACACTCAGTGGGTCCACTGCACAGAAAGAAAAGCAATCTCCTAGCTGATGAGCATCGTTATAATAAAGATACACCAGCCTGATGCTCTGCCCAAATATAAAAGAATACAAATACCTGTTCATGAATGAAGAAGGAGCTACACGGTTCATCACTGATTGAATGACCACTACTTCTTCACTTCCATTGTTCCAGGTGAATTCAATGGAAATCATTAACAATGTAAAATGTTTGCACCTTAGAAAATCAATGAGGTAGTTATCTGAGAAATCTTTAACAATGAGTATTTCTATCCTCATGCTTCTATCATTAGTACCTTAGTAATCTGCACTTTCTGTTCTTTGGCAATTCGGACTGATTTGGCTTTGCAACAACCAAATTTTTTAAAAAAAGTTTAAAAGCAGCAAATATCTTCTAACTGCCTGTGAATTTTTTTGCATGACAAATCTTGATCCTTTGATTTTATGTCCTTTTCTTAATAATTCATAATAATAATCCTTGAATTCAGCAAAACACTTTAGTACGGCGTAATGCCTGTAAGGGTTCCACAGCACTTTACTGCTGTAGTGACTATAATAATAATCCTTACATTTGATGTAGCACCTTATCACATCTTCGATGTCTCAAAGCACTTCACAGAATATACTGTAAAGTGAATTGACTGTATATCCTGTGAGCAAAATGTTGTACCCAATTTGCACACAGCAGTGTCCCACAAACAGCCGTAGAGTAAATTACCACTTTTTATTTTGAGGAATGTTGGCCAGGAAACCAGAAGAAACTCTTCTCTTTTCAAATGTGCCATGGGATCTTTAACATCCATATAAACAGGCAGACAGGACCTTGATTTAACATCTCATCTGAAAGATGGTACTTCCAACAATGTAGCACCCTTTCCCCCCCGTCCTCCCGTGGACTGGATCAGAGTGTCAGATTGTGACTGTAAGTTCAAAGCCCTGACTTGGGGCTTGAAGCTACAATCTTCTGACTTGGAGGTTGGAGTGCTACTAACTGAGGCAGGCTGACACCTGTTTATCAATCAGTAGGAACAATCTTCCACTCTTTCTCCTCTCAAAATCGGCTTTTTGGGGAATAGATCCAAAACAATGGGATCCACTATGCTAAGTGTAAGCTATCTCTCAATGCATGAAATTACAGGTATTCCTAATGTTATAATTAACAACCAATGAAAAGGATTTATTATGCAATGAACAACCGATCCTTTTCTTTGTAAATTTCACACTTACTTGTTGAAGGGTTGTACTTTTTGTACCTACCTGTCAGGATGTTATCCACAAGAGTTGTAGGCATACAAAATAGACCCACAAGAAGATCACTAACAGCGAGGTTAAGGATGAAGAGGTTGGTAACTGTGTGCATGTGCCTGTTCCTGAGCACTATAAAACATACCAGCCCATTACCCAGCATACAGAGGAGGAAGATTATCAGGTAGGAGACTATAAACACTGTTGCAATGGAATGAGAATGCTGGTAAAAGGGAAGATATGTTATGTTGCTCCGATATGCGTAGGAAGATGATCCATTCAAATATCGCCAGTGAGACTCTTGTAATGAAGTATTCTGATCCAATTCTTCATTCATTGCTGTAACTGTTCACAAAAAGAAACAGTGAGTGTTATAACAAACCAATGATAATTCCATCGTGAGAGTTAGAGGAATGAGCTATAAGCAGTGATTAAACTGGTGTTGCCTACCCTTTTATGGTCTGCTAACAAAATACATTTTCTTGATTGAATATTTCTTGATTGATGCCGTAAATGAAGAAAATTCAATCAAGAAAAAACTGGAAACTCATTGATTAATCGAACACATACTTACCTAGATTAGCGCCAATGTTCAGTGTTAGAAAAGGTTGATTTTAATATAGTTTGTAAGAAGAGCAATAGAAGAATTAATAGTGAATGTGTATATATAATATGTATATCGATATCCATATATGCAAGACGGAAGAAAACAGGGGGAGAAAGAAACTGTTAGTCGTAATTAGAAACTGTTTTACTAACATTTTAGGAATTGGCAGAATAAGCCATCCTGGTTCTGAAAGGTCAATGGTCAGTCAGTTGTGATGGTAAGAGAAGGCATAGAACAGGCTTCAAGAAGGGCCTAGGAAATCTGCATTCCATGAGGGCACCTAAGTAAAGCTGCTCAGTATTCTGTGAACACATGCCAATCACCTTAAATGTTTCTACCAGACAGAGACAGGCTCCGGCCTTGGAAGCGAGAAGCAAGATGTCATATGTTGAACAAAAATGAGCAAGCTGCTTTGTCTCAAAAGGGTTTGCTTATCTGGAAGATATGGGTACAAGGATGTGCAAGGGTCGAGTAAGTTGGGTACGAGCTAAGATGCTTGATTAGAGAAGAAGGGGGGAAGATCCCTAGGTGGAAAAAGTATAACTACCCTGACTTTAGGCAAGTAAGGCAGCAGATCCAGCCAGACAAAGAGGGCAGCCGAACCATCAGAGAGAAGGTGTGCTGAAACCATCGCAACTGACTGACTGGTAGTATAAGTTCTGCTTGGATTTGTCGGGTCATTATTCGAACCTCGGGATCGGGAATCCCAACATCGGGGAAGGGGAAACATCTTGACGGCCCTGCAAGCCACTTCTGGTCCTTAGCCATAGGTTGGCCACCACTCGATTAGACAAATAGGGCTTGAAATGAAGGAACCTTTGTAGCAATATATAAGTTAAATGGCATTGGTAAAGTAAACTCAAAACAATACTTTCGGATACACTGAGACAGCAGAAAAAGAGGACACAGGTTCAGTGTTGCAAAGGGCAATTTCAGAACAGACATCACAAAATAGTTATTTACCCAGAAGGTATTGACAATTTGTTTCGACTCTTATTCTTCTTCATAATATTTTATCTGTGCTCTAGCAAGTACCATTTCTCAATGTCATCTGCTTTCGATACTACCTCAACATTTCCCAAACCCTTTTCTCTGGATTTCTCAGCTCCACCAACTCCAGACTATACAGAACTTCACAACCATATTGTAAGCAATCCCAAAGTTCACCTGTATTACAAATTGACCAATGAAAAAGAACGCGAGGCCTTATGCGCTTGTTAGTGATAATAAAGCTGACTCTGAGGAATCTCTGATGCAGATACATGGCTGCTGCTAAGGCAAAAGAAGAAGTGTCAGGATGCTGATGAGAACAAAGGTCTGAATGATTGACTTTGAATATATGCTTTTAACCACACAACAAATGGTTAAAACAAACTTTTGAATCTGTGGTATTAATTACCTTGGAACTATTGTTGGAAACAAGCTGTTGGGACTGATAAAAGATGACAGCTATGGATATCAGTGACAAGATAAAGCTATTTTGACTTTCCAGAATTAGGTAAGCAACAACAAGAAGATTACATTTGTATAGCGCCTTTCACGTCGGGAGGATATCCCAAGCAGAACACGTCCCTCCAGGGAGAGAGTGCGTATTCCATACCGACAATCTATCTCTGGGATTTCCATGTGTAGGTGGGATACATGGAAATCTCAGCTTGGTTTGGATACTCTTAAGCATGGGGATGGGTTTCCGCATGTGTCAAAAAACAACAGCTGACCAAAAAACAATCTGATCAATTTATTGCTGTGAATTGTACTCCGAAATCGTGGAGTCTTGTAGTTCCGTGGTTAGAGCACTCGCCTCGCAAGTGAGAGACCTGGGTTCGATTTCCGGCAGGGCAAAACCTTGGCAAGTTTCCTAACTCCACGCACATGATAATAATCCCACAAGAAAAAAAACAATAATAAATTGGTCACTTCAGAACAACCCCAGGCTACTGTTTTCCACCACAACCCGACTCCTCCGTCCCCCCCGCCACCCCGCGCAGGTCATCTCCTCCAACCTTCACTGCGAGGAGATGCTGGATTTCCTTGAATCCAAGATCAAGGGAATTCGCTCCGCGGTCACTTCCCCTCCAACATCCACCAACCCCCCACCCCCTCACTCCCACACTCCGACTGCTACCCATCCTCCCCTACTCACTTTTGTACCCGTTTCCCCACCCTCTGTCACCAAACTCATCCTATCCCTGAAACCAACCACCTGCTCCCTTGACCCCATCCCCACTCCACTCCTTATCTCCCAGCTCCACTTTCTTGCCCCACATATCACCGACATTGTCAACCTGTCCCTCTCCTCTGGCTCTGTCCCCATTCCCTTAAAAACTGCCACCATCACGCCCACCCTGAAAAAACCCTCCCTTGATGCGTCGCAGCTATCAAGCTACCGGCCCATCTCCAACCTCCCCTTTCTCTCCAAGGTCCTGGAAAGAGTTGTCGCCTCCCAACTGCGCTCTTTCCTTTCCACCCATTCACTTTTCGAACCCCTTCAGTCAGGTTTCCGTGCTGCCCATAGCACAGAAACTGCCCTGGTCAAGGTCACCAATGATATCCTGACCATCTGTGACCAGGGCTCCCTCTGCCTCCTCGTCCTCCTCGACCTATCGGCAGCATTCGATACGGTCGACCACGCTATCCTACTCCACCGCTTGTCCTCCCACCTCAACCTTCAAGGCACTGTCCTTGAGTGGTTTAGGTCGTACCTTTCTCACCGTCTTCACTTTGTCTCGACAAATGGCTTCTCCTCCACCCCCGCACTGTCTCATGTGGTGTCCCTCAGGGCTCTGTCCTCGGTCCCCTCCTCTTCACCCTCTATATGCTCCCCCTTGGTGACATCATCCGCAGACATGGAGTTAACTTCCACATGTATGCGGATGACACCCAACTCTACCTTTCCTCCTCTACTCTCAACTCCACGACCACCGATGTCCTGACAGCTGCCTGTCCGACATCGAGTCCTGGACGAGAGACAACTTTCTTCAGCTCAACGTGCGAAAAACCGAGGCCCTCCTGATTGGCTCACGTCAGCGCCTCCGCACCTCAGGCGCCGACACCATCAGCATCCAAGGCTGCACTCTCCACCTCTCAAAGCCAGTCAGGAACCTCGGCGTTTTGTTCGACCCTGAGCTGTCCTTTCTCCCTCACATCCGCACCACAACTGGCACCGCCTTCCATCACCTCCGGAACATCGCCAGACTACGGCATTACCTCACCCCTCACGCTGCTGAAACCCTGGTTCACGCCTTTGTCACCTCAAGGCTGGACTATGGGAACTCTCTCCTCGCCGGCCTTCCCGCCACCTCCCTCCACAAGCTGCAGGTCATTCAGAACTCTGCAGCTCGTGTACTGTCCCGCACCAGGCACCGCGACCACATCACTCCCACCCTCGCTCGCCTCCACTGGCTCCCCATCCCCCAGAGGATTGATTTCAAGATCCTCATCCTCACCTACAAGGCCATTCACGGCCTTGCTCCCTCCTACCTCTCTGACCTACTATCCCCCTACCTACCTGCCCGTACCCTCCGTTCCTCCGGCTCCGGTCTGCTCCACGTCCCCCGCCCCAATCGCCCTACCATCGGTGGTCGGGCCTTCAGCCTCTCAGCCCCAGGCTCTGGAACTCTATCCCCCAGTGCCTTCGCCGCCTCCTCCCTTTCCTCCTTCAAGGCCGGTCTCAAAACCTTTCTCTTTGACTGAGCCTTCAGCTCCCCTCTCGACTCTCTTCCCCCTCCTCGCTCCCTCCCTTCCCTCCCCTCACCCTGACCATTTCCCCCCTCCTCGCTCCCTCCCTTCCCTCCCCTCACCCTGACCATTTCCCCACTGCTCGGGTCATGACCCAACGGTGCAGCGCCTTGGGACATCCTCCTGACGTGAAAGGCGCTTTATAAATGGAATCTTGTTGTTGTTGTTGTTGTTGATGACTGTCTGTGGTGTTGAGATTTCCGATCCCCAAGGTTTGAATCAATGACCAGACAACCCAATATGGTGCAATGTAATTTTATTAACAAAGAGGTATACAGTCAACCTAGGAAATGCAGATTCTAAAAGATATTACCCGATCTTCTGACGCCAGACAGTGAAGATGTTTGCAAAAGTACCCTGATGCTCTTCTACCTCCGACTGTACCGCTTAAGCCCCTTGCTCTAGATTAAATAATGTTTTACTTCCCTATCGCATCAGTTTCTACTAACAAATAAGACACACCATGCACCTCACCCCCTCTCTCTGTCCCAATCACAACTCATCATGCTCCTGATCATGCACTGATCAGGCACTGACCACTCGTCACATGGGTGTTTGCAACATGTTCGTAACGACCCTTGACTCACTTTTCCCCTGTGATTTTGCAGTCTACTGACTATGTTACTATCTCTTGCTAAACATCTATTTGCCTCACACAACGCTGTTGCTCAATTTTGCAACTGCCTGTTTTCTCAACCCTGAGCTTCCCTCGACAGCGGGACACTGCTGTTCGCAATTGGCTGCCACATTTCGCCCACAAGTATACAGTCAATTCACTTTACAGTATATTCTGTGAAGCGCTTTGAGACGTCTAGAAGACATGAAAAGTGCTATAACAAATGCAACGATTATTATTTGTTACAAATTATAATCATACATTTGATTAACTGTATAACCATGTTAACTTTTATTAAACATCATACTAATTAAAGGAAATTTTGTGTCAGTTCATACTTCACTGCAAGACATAAATTTGTAAAATCCTATAGTATCCTCTCCCAAACTAAGCTTTGCAGTTTGCAAACTACAAGCTCTACAGTTACAAATAAAATAATAATAATAATCCTTGCAGTTGATAGAGCGCTTTTATCTCTCAGTTTCTCTGTTAAGCAAATAATGGTGATGCTATGTAATAATGCTTAATAATAATAATAATCTTTGCATTTTATTCAGCATTTTGGAATAGTGATATGGGATCTTTGTTGGTCACCTGAATAGGCAGATGGGTAAGGCTGTATGAAAATCGCAGCCCAGAGAGAGAGAGACCATGGAGAAAGCCCAGCGCTTTGAGACAGTCTTCTGATGTGAAAAGGGCTTTATGTAAATGTTATGTTTATGGTCTCTCCCTCTCTCATGCTCTCTCTCTCTTTCAATCACTCTCTTTGTCCTCCTCTTTGGCAATTTCTCTCTATTCCTGGCACCTCCCTACCTCTCCGACTCATCACTTCCCAATCCACCACCCGGCACCTCCGCTCGACTGGCACAGGCCTCCTGTTCATCCCTCGCACACTCCACCCCACCATCGGAGGTCGCGCTTTCAGACGCTACGCCCCAAAACTCTGGAACGCTCTCCCTCAATCCCTTCACCTTGCCCATCTTTCCCCTTTTTCTAAGTCCCGCCTGAAAACCTTCATCTTCGACCGTGCTTACGGCCATCACCCCCCACCCCAGCTCGGAGTCTGGTTCTACCACTGTTATTAAGCGCCCTGAGATGCTACCCTGCGTGGAGGGCACTATCTAAGTGCAAGTTGTTGTTGTTGTTTCTGGAAGGGAAACACAAAAATATTGCTTATCCTGCTTGTGGATATTTCTCAAACAGGGCCAAGCCAGGGGGAGGGGAAAGGTGACCATGGACATGGTCGAAGAGGAAGTTCCTCAAGTGCAACCAATGTTAAAGATACTCTATCAAATGTACGGATTATTATTTAGGCACAAAACTACAAGGGGATTATGGATGAAGAAGACCTTTGACCTATTTAATTAATCCATTGAGAACACCCACCCTACCATCTTCCCATTACACTATCAAGCTGTTTCTTAAATAGGTCCAGTCACCTGGCTCCAACCACCCTTCCTGGCAACCCATTTTGCTTTATAAATGCGTTATGGTATCTATCCTAAACTTGCTCTCACACCTTTCAATCTGTATCCTCTTGAGTTATTTTCTTGATGTTTCTGAAATTTTGATCTTGAATTCTCTATTACTCTTCTATTGTTAAATAAATTAAATCTACGGCAATAAATTTAGCACCACAAGGGGCAGCTGGAGGCTGCATCAGTGTTGCGAAAGATTTAGACTTGGGTCTGTCTGTCTCTGACCCACAGTCTGTGGCAAGTATTAAACAACAACAAAATTAGATTTGTAAAGCGCCTTTCACGTCGGGAGGATGTCGCAAGGCGCTGGACAGACAGAGTTAAGGACCCGAGCTGGGGGTAGGGTTGGAGAAAGGTGGAGGGCACGGGGGTAAGGGGGAGATCAAAAGTACAGTCGAAGAGGAGGGTCTTGAGATGGGTCTTGAAGGTGGCGAGGGAGGAGGTGAGACGGAGGGACTGCGGGATGGAGTTCCAGAGGGTGGAGATGGAGTTGTGGAAAGCCTGCCCGCCAATAGTGGGGCAAGCAAAGTGGGGGATGTGAAGCAGGCTGGAGCCCGCTGAGTGGAGGGAGTGAACAGGATGGTCAGGGGTTAGGAGTTCGCAGAGGTAGTGGGGAGCAAGACCATGGAGGGCTTTGAAGATGAGGACCAGGATCTTGAACTTTATCCTCTGTGTGATGGGAAGCCAGTGGAGTTGGGCGAGGATGGGGGTGATAGGGTCATGGAGCCTAGTGCTGGAGGGGACATGGGCTGCAGAGTTCTGGATGATCTGCAGCCTCTGGAGAGAGGAGTTGGGGAGGCCGACAAGCAATAAGTTTGCATAGTTGAGCCTCGTTGTAATGAACCGGTGTAGACTAGATGGGCTGAATTCACATGTACATAGCTTTGTTCGGTCTGAGTCAGTGTCCTCACGCTTGTGTACATATGCTATCGGTTGCCCTTTCTTCAACTGCTCCATTCCTAATTGCATCAACTGATATTGTCACCTCTTCCTCGACATTGTAACATTTCAGCACCGGTGCTTTGCTGAGTGCTCCTCTGGTGTCCTAATGCTTTGGTCGACCCTATTTCTCACTTAAATTCATTTTTGTTTTTCAAGTTTACCTTCAGTGCCTCTGATCTTGTTGCTACATTTGCAATGAATCTGGCCAACCAATTCATCATCCCTCGTATTCTATTTGTTGCTTCTTTATCCTCACTATAACCTTCTCAGGATCTAGGTCCACCCCTCTTTCTGATATTATATGGCCCAAGTATCATACTTTGTTTTCTTCATCTTGCAGTTTTCTTTCTTTAATTTGATTCTTACCTTCCTCACCTTTCTAACACCTAGCATAGTCTCATCCTCCTTGCCTGTAGCCCCATAAATATAATTAGCTGTCCCTTCTAAAGCTTCTGATGCTCCCATTAGTTATCTCTGGAATACTCTTGGTTTAATATAATCCCAAACAGCATCCTGATGAATCTAATATAATTCAAATGGTATATTAAATAGTCAGGAATAAGCTCTCTTCTGCTAATATGACTTGCCAACATCCATTTGAGTAGTCCATTGTTGGAAACCACCTTGCTCCTGCCAGTTTCACATAAATATCCTCAATCATTGAGGATATTTCTGTGAAACATTCAAATGGATCACAGCAAGGTGCTACACAGCAGCAACATAGAAACTCAATCTAAGTTCCTTTGCAAGTTTTTGACTGCTGGCAGGTGCAGTACCCTCATTGATACTGAAACCTTTTGAATGAAAAGACCACTTAGATAAGATTCAACAACATAATTTTTACTGAAGTCAAACGGTGCAGCAGCAGAACAATCAGGATGAGTAAAACAAAATAGCTTCATGTTAATGCTGAAGGAAATAATAATGGATTCACATTGTACTACACTCTCTGATTGATTGCTTAACAGAAATGCGCAGCAATTAAATCACTGGAAGACGGGAAGAATGGAAACCACAGCTCCTATGTCTTACAATACAATACAAAATTACATCTGTATAGCACCTTTCACGTAGGGAGGACGTCCCAAGGCGCTGGACCATCAGGGATTTGGACCTGAGTTAGGGACAGGATCGGGGATGGTGGAGGGCAGGGAGGGTAGGAGGATGGCTGAAGGCTCGGTTGAAGAGGAGGATAGGAGAGTGGTTAAAGGCTCAGTTGAGGAAGAGGGTAGGAGGGTTGCCGAAGGAGCAGTTGAAGAGGAGGATTTTGAACTCTATCCTCTGGGGGATGGGGAGCCAGTGGAGCCGGACAAGGATGGAGGTGATGGTGTCACAGAGCCTGGTGTGGGAGAGGACATGTTCAAATCCCTTCACTCACTACCTCCTCACTCCCCAATCCACCACCCAGCACCTCTGCTCAACTGGCACCGGCCTCCTGCTTGTCCCTCACATCCTCTGCTTCACCATCAGAGGTCATGCATTCAGCCATTATGCTCCGAAACTCTGGAAAACTCTCACTCAATCTCTCCGCTTTTTCCCCTCTCTCCCCTTTTTCAAGTCCTGCTTGAAAAACTTCCTTTTCAACCATACAGTCACCATCCACCGACCCCCACCCCACCCCGGCTCAGAGTCAAGTACTGCCATTGTTAAGCGCTCTGAGATGCTACCTGTGTGGGAGGCGTTATATAAGTGCAAGTTGTTGTTGAAAGATGTGGTTCATCGATGTGCAACAATAATGAGAAATCACACGAGTGACCAACAACAACAAAATTAAATATATATAGCGTCTTTCACATCAGAAGCACGTCCCAAGGCGCTGGACAGCCAGTGTTTAGAACCCAAGCTGGGGGTTGGGATTGGGGAGGGTGGAGGACAAGGTGGAGAAGCAGGGTGATCAAAAGCAGTTGAAGAGGAGGGTCTTCAGATGGGACTTGAGATGTGGGCAAGTTGGGGATGTGAAGCAGGCCGGAACCTGCTGAGTGTAGGGAGTGGACAGGATTGT
This sequence comes from Callorhinchus milii, assembly GCF_018977255.1. Classification (NCBI taxonomy): domain Eukaryota; kingdom Metazoa; phylum Chordata; class Chondrichthyes; order Chimaeriformes; family Callorhinchidae; genus Callorhinchus; species Callorhinchus milii. The sequence continues at coordinate 74,654,440 of NW_024704742.1, read as the reverse complement.
AGGGAGTTAGGAGGTCACAGAGATGGGGGGGAGCAAGGCTATGGAGGGTTTTGAAGGTGAGGACCAAGATCTTGAACTGTATCCTCTGTGTGATGGGAAGCCAGTGGAGTTGGGTGAGGATGGGGGTGATAGGATTGTGGAGCCTGGTGTGGGAGAGGACACTGGCTGCAGAGTTCTGGATGATCTGCAACCTATGGAGGGAGGAGTTGGAGAGGCCGACAGGCAAGGAGTTTGCATGGTAGAGCCTGGATGTTGTGAATGCATGTATCAGGGTTTTGGCGGTCTGCGATGTGAGACAGTGGCGGAGCCGGGCGATGTTGCGGAGGTGGGGGAAGGCAGAACGGGTCATGGCATGGATGTGGGGTAGAAAGGATAGTTGAGGGTCAAACAAGACCCAGGGTTCTGGACTGGCTCAGTGAGGTGGAGTGTGCATCCATAGATGGTGATGCTATCAGCGCCTGAGGTGAGAAGGCGCTGACGGGAGCCAATCAGGAGAGCCTCGGTCTTGTTGACGTTCAACTGAAGAAAGTTAGCTCTCATCCAGGACTTGATGTCTGACAGACATTCTGTCAGGAGAGCAGTGGTCCTGGAGTCAAGGGTGGACGCAGAGAGATACAGTTGGCTGTCATCCGCATACATGTGGAACCAACATGCCCAAGACAATGCATGTACTGCTGAACAGAATATTCCCAGTTGTTTTTGGGAAATTGCTTTCCCCTTCTACACACCCCCACCCAACAACTTGCATTTATATAGCGCCCTTCACACAGAGACTTAGCGTCCCAGAGCGCTTCTGTCTCTTCAAGTGTCAGAAACAAAAGCGTCTCACCTCCGTGTCTCTCTGCCCACATCCCCCACCCAGCTCAGTGAATCTCCACCCCCCCACCAGCTCAGTGTCTCTCCCCTCCACCCAGATCAGTGTCTCTCCCCTCCACCCAGCTCAGTGTCTCTCACCCCCCAGCTAGGGGTCTCTACACCCCACCAAGCTCAGTGTCTCTACCCCACTCACCCAGCTCAGTATTCCCCCCTACCCCAGCTCAGTGTCTCAACCCTGAGCTCAATGTCTCTCCCCCACCCCAGCTCAGTGCCTGCCCCCAGTTCAGTGTCTCCCCCACCCCTAGCACACTGTTTCTCACAAAAAAACTTCTCCCAAGCTTTCCTTTTGCTCTTATGGCTAATTTATAACTATCTCCATTTGTCACTGACTCTCCTATCTAGTGGAAATAGCTTCTCCCTATCACCCTGTTAAAACCTTTCATAATTCTGTACACCTCTAGCAGCTCCCCTCTCAACCCTCTAAACTCCAGTGAAAATACTTCTTACTGGATGAAAATACTTCTCACAATAATAAATTGGTCACTTTAATCTATGACTGTTTGTGGGACACGACTGTGCACAATTGGCTGTTGCGTTTCGCCCACAAATATACAGTCAATTCACTTTACAGTATATTCTGTGAGGAGCTTTGGGACGTCTAAAGACGTGAAAAAGCATTATATCAAATGCAAGGATTATTTTTATTATTATTTTCTCCAATCTCTTCTCACAATCCCTGAGCTCATTTTGATAAACCTCCTCTTCACCACAGGACTCCAGTCTGAACTTTATAGTTTCCACCTGAGAATTATAGTAATTGAGAGGGGTGGAGGGGTACTGAGGTCATTCACTAATTATATATTTGTGAAACTGACTCTCTACATGGAACGTTCATTCTGGTTAGAATACTCTGAGATATTGTGATGAGCTTCTGCAGATATCAGACACCCAACTGACTAAAATAATAAAACAAATAAATAATTAAACAAATAAATATCATCTGCAGGCATAAGAAGATATAAGTAATCGAAGAAAAGCATTTATTCAAATTTACCTCCTTCATTACAGATCCCAGAGATTAAAAAACAATTGTCTTTCTCGGCAACCTGGCCACTAATCCCCCAATAAAATTGGTCATTCAGTTCATGGCTGTTTGTGCAACTTTGCTGCCGCTTTACAGGATATATTCAGTGAAGCCCTTGGGACATCCTCCTGACACGAGGATGAAAAAAATATACAGTCAATTCACTTTACAGTATATTCTGTGATGCCTGACAGGGCTCAAGCTCATGTCTGTCAGATTGTCTACTACTAACCATAATAATAATACTTCTTGCATTTGGTATACCACTTTCACGTCAAAAGGACATCTCAAAGCACTTCACAAGATTTACTGTAAAGTGGAGTGATTATTTATTTGTTGGCAAACACAGCAGCCCATTTGTGTCCCACAAACTGCCATGAAGTAAATGATCAATTTTATTTTGGGGGATTGATGGTTCGGAACTGGGGGAAACTCCCTTCTCTTTTCAAATAGTGCCTTGGGGTCTTTAACAACAACAACACATTGCATTTATATATTGCCTTTCACCTCAGGAGGATGTCCCACAGTGCTGTCCATCTAATGATATCCATCTAATGAAATGGTTTTGCATAATATACAACTGGGATAATGAAAAAGAAAAAAAACCTATTGAATGTTCCAGTCTATAATTGGCAATATCTATCTGGTGGAACAGAAGCTTGGAACACAAAACCCTGGACAGGCATAATTAAACTAACACTTCTGAAATAAGAAGCAGAATTAAAATGTATCCAGATAGAAATTATAAAACAAAATCAGTATCTGATGCGGAATGCATAACATTAACGCTGGGGGTTAGCTATTTATATAACCTGCTTTTTTCGACACATTTTTTATCTTAACAAACATTCCGCTCAAAATTCCATTGGACAGCAGTGGAATTCATGATCAAATTTTATGATGTCAGCAGCAATTTCTTTTACAATATAAGAAATTCTATGATCACTTTTTATACAATAAAAAAAATAGTGCTACTATCAAAATCTTAATTTTGTTTAATTGGTCCCTTAGATCCCAGCATTGCTTTATACTACAAATTCCATTGCTTTTATCAGCATTACTACAAATAAAATATACTTTTACATCTTGTATCTTAAATATACAAACAACAATATGCATTGTATTCTTTACATTGGATAACATCTCAGTAAACGCAGTGCTGATATTCTGTTATTTTCATATGGGGTAAATGTGTCAGATTTAGGCCAAAATTTCAGATGAACAGAACAATTATTCTTATGTGTGTTTTCTTTAGACATATAAATGTGAGCAAAGCTTTATATTTAGAAGTTTAGAAACTACCTTTTCTTAAGGTCTGCCTACATATTATTATCTTTCATTTATTCACATGTATATGTTATAAGCTTTGTTGTGAAACTTCACATGCTTTTAGTATTAAGTGACGAGGCTGTATAATGTTTCATTTTAAGTGAAACTTGTAATAGATGATGTGGTGTTAGTGCATGAGAGCCACAGGAAAACTCTGCGTATTCTTTAAAATAATTGTTACGTTTGATATAGCATCTTTCACATCTGAAGAGGACGTCTCAATATATTTCACAGGATATCAGTAAAGTATAGTGACTGTGTACAATACAATCTACATTTGTACAGCAGCTTTCGTGTTAGGAGGATATCCCAAAGCACATTCACAGTGTTGGATTGGCACTTAAGCTGGGGTGGAAGTCGAGAGGGTTGAGGAAGGAAAAAATGACCAAAATTGCTGTCAAAGAGGTACGTTTTGAGACGTGCTTGAAAGAGGGGAGGGAGTCCGAGGATGGAGTTCCAGAGAGTGGGAATGGAATAGCTGAAAACCTGCCCAGTGATGGTAGGATGGATAAGGCACATGAAGCAGGCAGTGCTCGCTGAGGCAAGGGATCGGTCGGGTTAGTAGGGTTGAATGAGATCAGAGAGGAAGGGTGAGGTGAAAGCGTGGATTGATTTAAAGGTGAAAATGAGGATGCTGAATTTGAACCATTGGGGGATGGAGAGCCATGGAGTTCAGCAAGGATGAAGATGATAGGTTCACAGAGCTTGGTGTGGGAAAGGATACAAGTTGCAAAGTTTTGGATAATCTGCAGCTGCAGCTTGCATAGGGAAGAGTTGGGGAATCCAACAAACAGGTTTGGCGTGGTTAAGCTTGGACATGATAAAGGTGAATGAGGTTCCCAGCTTCCTAAGAAGAAAGGTAATGGTGATAGCAGGCATTGTTGAGGAGGTGGGGGAAAGCTAATGGGACAGAGCATGGATGACAGTTTAAAGGACAGTTGAGAGTCAAACAAGCTATTGAGGTTCTGCCCTGGCTCCATGAGATGGAGTGTGTATTGGTGTATCTTGATACTGTCAGTGCCTGATGTGAGAAGGCTCTAAAAGGAGCCAAGCAGGGGAGAATCTTTCTTGTTGACATTTAACTGGAGAAAGCTCGAGCTCATCCAGGACTTGATGTTCCAATAGGCAACTGATCAGAACAGCAGTGGTTCCGAAATTGAGAGTAAAGGCAGAAAAAAGAGTTGGGCGACATCTGCTACACATGTCTGCAGTTAACATTGTCAAGTGGGAGCGTTAGATACTGAAGAGGTCAGGACCGAGGCTCGAGCCCTGAGGAATGCCACATATGTCTCTACAGAGTGAGGAGGAGAAGCTGATTGAAGAGACAATGTGGAGATGCCAGGATAGGTAACAGTGAAACCAGGATAGGACAGACCTGTGAAGGTGGAGCGGGCAGAGGAGGTGGAGAAGGTTAGAGTTTTCAGTCGTGTTGAATTTGGCAGAGAGATCAGGTTATGACGTGGATATGGATGTTGGAGTTAATATAGAGAGAGAGGTTGAGAGAGGAGAGAAATCAGCAGCCTAAATAAAGGCAGTTTCTGGTGATCCAGTCTTGCGAAACTCCTTCCCTTTGTATGGTGCTAAACGTCTTAACAACAAGTTGCATTTATAAAGCGCTATTCATGCGGGGTAGTGTCCCGGAGCGCTTAACTATTGCTGGACACTATTATTGGCAGTGAGTGCTGCACACAGGATATTTGTACATTGAGCCAATGCTAAAAAAAAGTGCAACTCTTTTTATGCTTTAATTATTCCATTACTGGAATTTCTAGCCTCCTTGTCTTGAAATCTAAGATTGTGCAAAATTTTGGAAAAATCTGAATTTCAATCTTAATTTGGGAGATGTTTTCCCCCACAATTTTGTGTTCCACGTTAAGACTATTAAAAAATATACATTTCGTTTCTGATTACTGGATTATCAGGAATCTTGTGTCAGGGTCGGGATCAGTACAACCTTTTTGCAGGATGTGTTAATATTTTCTCTGGGGTCTGGAGTACATGACTGACATTAACATGAAAATTGACAAATAAACTAAACAGTCAGATAATATGCAACAGCAGTTGAAAACGTTGATCTTAAATAAACTGATCAGTGGATCTTTTATGATACCACCAACACGCTGCTCTCCAGATCAAACACTGTCACAGTTTCCTACATTTCACAAACTAAACTGGATTTGATGGGGGGGTGAAAAAAAAAAGCTCCCGATTTGAAACGAACGGTTCAATTAGAATTAGAAACAGAAAACGGAATCCACAAACGTGTAGCAATCGCCTTACCTTTGGATCGCCGGATTTCATGAAAACTTAAAACCTTTCGACTCTGTTGAGTTTAACAGCCAGAGAGCAGCCTCTGCTCTGAGCATCATCCATGAGAATGAGGAGGAGGGTGAGGACCAGCTCCTGCTCAGTGTGTCAGGTTGGATGCTCTCTGCATATAAGCGCTTCACAGAGAAGCCCACAGGGCTGAACTGATGGAAACGTTTCGTCACCTTCAGGGCTGAACCATTGCAGTGTGAGCTGAGTGCGAGTGGGGGACGTGGAGTAGCCAGAGGGGGGGGAGAGAAACAGAGGGAGTTGGGTCACAGAGAGAAAATCATTCCTTCCCTCTCTATCAAAAACACAGACACCCACCGCACTGCACGTTCAAATCTGTGAAGTGTTTTGAGACGTCTCAAACACCTGATAAATCATTGTATCAAATGTAACGATTATTATTATGGAAATTAGACTAGAATGATTCTAGCAAGGAGGGAAGGAGGGGGGTTGGTGGGAAAGAGGGATATGGAATGGGTGTAAACAGGTCAGAGAGGTGGGGCGGTGCAAAGGCACGGATAGACTTGTATGAAAGTGTGAGGATATTGAAATGGATCCATGTTACAATAAGCAGCGAGCGGAGCCTGACAAAGACTGGGTGTTGGCGGTGCAGTGGCCCAGTTTTGAAGCATAAAATAATTTTATTATGAGGAGGGCAGTGGAAAATCAAGGCAGGAGGTGACAAATGCGGGAATAAAGGTTTCAGCTGTATTGGGTGTGAGGTATGGTTGGAGGCAGGTGATTTGGCAGAGGTGAAGGAGTCACCAGTTTGGATGTGGGGTAGGAAGGTTGGAATGCATCGAACGTGACACTTAGGTTGCACAAAGGGTTCAGTGAGTCTGAGGGATAGACTGGGAAGATTAAGGAAGTATGAACCACAGATGAGAAGATGTTGATGGGAGCCAAGTAGGATGGCTTCTGTCTTGTGAGCATTCATCTGCAGAGTATTAGCGCTTATCCATGTCTGATAAGCAACAGGATAGAACATTAGTCTGCATACATGACGATGACAATCCTCCAAATGACATTGGTCATGCACTTTATGACTGTGTGTGGGACATTACTGTCTGAAAATACTGTGTGTCACTTAAAAACTGTTGTGGCTGTTCACCTACAAAAACACATGAGACTTAGAAACTTTGTTGGAAGACTTTACAGTATATCCTGAAAAGTGCTTTGTGACATTTTGGAGTCCTGTAGCTCAGTGGTTAGAGCACTTGCTTTGCAAGCGAGAGACCTGGGTTCAATTCCTGGCAGGGCGAAACTTTGGGCAAGTTTCCTTACTCCACACGCCTGATAATAATCCCTCAAAAAAAACAATAATAAATTGATCACTTCAATCCACGACTGCTTGTGGGACACTGCTGTGCACAATTGGCTGCTGTGTTTTGCCCACATAATATGCAGTCAATTCATTTTACAGTATATTCTGTAAAGCGCTTTGAGATGTCTAGCAGACATGAAAAGCATAATATCAAATGCAAGGCTTATTATATTATTATTTATTTTCTCGATAATGTGAACAAGCAGTATATCAAATGCAAGGATCATTAAGTGCTTTGATACATTTCAACATGTTTTAGCCTCAGTGACTTTGACTGAAAAGTGCATATGTATGGAAATCAGAAGGGGGAATCAGTTCTGTTACACTGCTCTCCACAGGTGAATGGCCTGCCCAAACTTACTGACTGGGCTTTGACATCAAGCAGAATAATTTTGGTTGCACTATAGATTTCTGCTGAAACTCATGGGAGCCCTAGCTTTCCAGAGAGGAGTGAAGACTGAGTAGGGAAGGGAATTTATTTATAAACTTCTTTATAAACCAAGAAATGTATTGCCTTTGTTCCTCCGGGTCTGGCCTCCTCCTGATTCCCCGAGTCCTCGGCAGCCGTGCCTTCAGCCACTATGCCCTGAGGCTCTGGAATTCCCTTCCTCACTCCCTTCGTCTCGCTCCCTCCCTTCCCATTTTCAGTTCTCTGCTGAAGACCTTTCTTTTTGACCGCGCCTTTGGTCACCTTCCTCCCCCTCCCCCTGGCTCGGCCCCGGGATCCGTTACTGTGAAGCGCTCTGAGACGCCGTCTGGCGTGGAGGGCGCTGTATAAATCCAAGTTGTTGTTGTTGATAAACATTGCAAGCTGTTTGCTTTTTTTAAATCTGGGAAATTAATATGACATAACAGAATGAAATATGGTAAAAATAAATGCAGGTTCATTTATGATCAGGCAAAGATAGGTAAGGTTGAATATCAAGCTATAGTTTTGGATATAGTGCCATTTCACGTTATCCAGACGCCTCAAAGCACTTTTACTGTGAAGTGCAGTGACTGTATTTGTGGCAGCCAATATGCATGGTGTTCCACAAACTGTCATGAAGTGAATGATTAGTTTTATTTGGGAGAGTCCTGGCCAGGACATAAGGAGAAACTGGACTAGAATGATTTGAACAAGAAGTGAAATGAGAGGTGGTAATGAAGTTAGGTCGCAATGATACATTCCAGTGTCTTGAATAGGAAGGGTAAAGAAAGGTTGTTAGATGGAGAGTTTCGAAGTGTCGATTGTGTTCCTTTTGAGAAGGTGATGTTGATGACAGAATTTGAAAGGGAGGAAATGCAGCCATAGGATAGAAAAAGTTGGATTACACTTGCAGGAGACAGAGAGGAGGACAATTGTGTAGCCAGAAACTGAGTGGTAAGCGAGTCAATGTTTTGGGATGCACATGGGAGATAACAATAGAGAGGAACAAGGGGAAAAAATGTGTGAACTTTAGGGATAGAGGGAGATGCATTTTGGGAAGGGAGAATGGAAGGAGTGGAGTAGGGGAGAAATGGTCAGGTAGATTTTATAGATTTTGGACCTGAGAAAGTCCTTGACCTACTCACATTTGATAAGGCGCTGTACCAAATGCAAGAATTATTATTATTATTATTTGGAGCCAGAAGTTAGGATGGATGGGACTTGAAGAGGATGGAGGGCTGAAAGAAGTGAATAGGAGGCAACGGAATGATAGGAGGCAAAGAAAGGTGAAAGGGTTTCCATATATGTAAGGGACACATGGAAAGTTATTTGTTTCTTTCAGCTTGATTTGGCCATGTCTTCTGTGATTCCTACAACACTGCAATTACTGACATTCCTGAGCCCCCAGTTCCACCATGTTATTATGATGGCTAACCTAAGCTTCTCTTTTCTACCATTCATCGAATGTTCCAAGACTATTCAAACACCCCGCTCACTGGACTCTCCAGCACCTCCCTACTCAAGTTGCAGACCATCCAGAACTCTGCACTTAATATCTCCTCCTGCACCAGGCTCTGTGGTCCTCTCACCCCCATCCTCGCTCAGCTCCACTGGCTCCCGATCCTCCAGCAAATTGAATTTAAGATCCTCGTTCTTACTTGTAAATCTCTCCATGCCCTTACCTCTGCAACCTGCTATAAGCCTACTGCCCTAACTGCTTCCTCTGCTCAGTGGCCTGCTTCATGCCCCCACCTTTCATGAAGGAGCTTTCAGCCATTTTGCCCCCACCTTCTGGAATTCTATCCCGGAGTTTCTCTGTCTTGCCTCCTCCCTCCTCACCTTAAAAATCTGCCTTAAGATAATAATAATAATAATCCTTGCATTTGATATAGCGCTTTTCACGTCTTCTTGACGTGAAAGTGCCCCACAAACAGCCGTGGATTGAAAATAACCAATTTATTATTGTTTTGTTTTGGAGGGATTATTATTAGGCACGTGAAGTAAGGAAACTTGCCCAAGGTTTTGCCCTGCCTAGAATTTAACCTAGGTGTCTCGCTTGCAAGGCGAGTGCTCTACCCACTGAGCTACAGGATTCCAGATCTTCCTTTTCAATAATGCTTTTAGTCACCTTCCTCAGCTCTCCAATGTTGGAGAAATGTGTTGGAGGAAAGACTAGATAAATTAGATCTCTTGAGATTAGATCACTGTTGAAAATTGTAAAGATATATACGATGATAAATGGGATTAAATAAGTAAACTGTTAACATATATTAAACAAGCAGAACAATAGTGCTCTGGGATGCTACCCCACGTGAAGGGTACTATATAAATGCAAGTTGCATCAGAGCTTTGGGATGTCCTCCCAACGTGAAAGGCGCTCTATAAATGTAATTTTGTTGTTGTTGTTGTAGTAGTAGTAGTAGTAGTAGTGAGCAATGTCAGGAAAGGCACAATGAAGTATTTATTTAATCAGAGAGTAATTAATGACTGGAACAGTTTCCAGGAAGAGTGTTTGAGGCCAGTTAAGAAACAGCTGGATGAGGTGTTGGGAGGACGGTAGGGTGAACATTCTGGAAGGATAAGATCAACAACAAATTGCATTTATATAATTCCTTTCATGTCAGGAGGGAGCAGATGGCTTGGTAAGGTTTTAGAGCATGTTAGAGGTAGGATGGGGCTGCAGGATGGGGAGCCAGTGGATCCAGGTGATGATGGGGTTGATAGGGTCACAGAGCCAAGTGTGGGAAAGGATACGAGTTGCAGAGTTCCCGATCGTTGGCAGATTGTGGAGGGAAGAGCAGGAAAGTCAGGCGAGCAGAGAGTTGGCATAGTCAAGCCTGAACTTGATAAAAAATTACTTCACTTTACAGTATATTTTGTGAAGTGCTTTGAGACACCTTAGTGATGTGATAAGGTGCTATATGAAATGCATCGATTATAATAAATTCTTTGGTCTAGTCTTAATTTGGGAGCTGTAAATTTGGAGAAAAAAAGGCTTTTTTAAAAAAAAACTCAAAGAAAACAGTGAGGCGTGTGAGGATCAGAATTCAGTGTGAAAGATTGAGATTGAATGGGCTGAAGACCTTTCCCATCTCGAATCCTGTAGCTCAGTGGTTAGAACTGTCGCCTCGCAAGTGAGAGACCTGGGTCCAATTCCCGACAGAGTGAAACGTTGGGCAAGGTTCCTTACTCCACACACCTCTGTTTACCAGCAGTAAGTAGGAACCCAGTAGTTACTACCTCATCCCTCAGGTCGCTGAAACTCTTGTTCATGTCTTCATCAGCTCCAGGCTCGACCATGCAAACGTCCTGCTTGTCGGCCTTCCCAACTCATCCCTCCACAGGCTGCAGATAATCCAGAACTCTGCAGCCCGTGTCCTCTCCCACACCAAACTCCGTGACCCCATCTCCCCCATTCTTACCCAACTCCATTGGCTCCCTATCCCACTCCACCCTACCTCTGCGATCTCCTAACCTCCTACCAACTCGCCCGCTCCCTCCACTCGGCCGGCTCCGGCGTGCTCCACGTCCCCCGACCCACCCTCCCCACCATTGGCGGGAGAGCTTTCAGCTACTCTGTCCCCAACGTCTGGAATTCCATCCCCCAATCACTCCTCCTTGCCCCCTCCTTAGCCTCCTTCAAGTCCCACCTCAAGACACTCCTCTTTGACCATGCCATCGGCCACCCCCCTTCCCCTCCCCTCGCTTCTCCCCCCCTGACCCCAGCTCGGGTCTGAAATGCTGTATTTTCAGCGCCTTGGGATGTCCTCCTGACGTGAAAGCCACTATATAAATGTAATCTTCTTGTTGTTAGTCGACTGGCAGATCGCTTTTCCAGGGATGATAATTCCTAGAGTCAAATTTTTAGATTCCTTCAAAAAAAAATTATTTGGTCACTCAATCCACAACTGTTTGTGGTACGTGTGCACAATTGGCTGCTTCATTTCGCCCACAAAATATACAGTCAATTCACTTTACAGTATTTTCTGTGAAGCGCTTTGAGACGTCTCGAAGACGTGATAAGGTGCTATATCAAATGCAAGGATTATTATTATTATTTTCTGAATCTTTGGTGGCCTTATGTAAGTGCTGGATTGAGGGCTTGTGTTAATGTGAGATCCAGTCAATGTGCGTCAGTCTGACTAAGTTGGTAGCACTCTCGCCTCTGAGTCAGAATGTTGTGGGTTAAAACCCCCAACGTCAGGACTTGGAATCACACAGTCTTAACCTGAAGCTCCAATGCAGCGCTGAGACGTTAAACTGAGCTCCTGTCTGCCTGTTCAGGTGATTGTTAAAGATCTCTAGGTTGGTTCCAGAGATGAGTGGGTTGACATACAAGGAGAGATTGAGTAGCCTAGGCCTATATTCTCTAGAATATAGAATAATTAGAAGTGATCTTATAGAAACCTATAAGATTCTTAAGGGTCTTGACATGGTAGATATTGTGAGACTGTTTCCATTGGTTGGAGAATGTAAATCTAGGGGTCATAGTCTCAGGATTAAAGGTCAGCCCTTTAGAACTGAGTTGAGAAAACATTTCTTCAATCAGAAGGCAGTGAATTTATGGAATTCTCTACCCCAGAAGGCTGTGGATGCTCAGTCCTTGAACATATTCAAGACTGAGATCGACAGTTTTTTTTAGAAACTAAAGGGATTAAGGGATATGGGGATAGGGCAGGTAAATGGAATTAGGTTGGAAAATCAGCCATGATCTTATTAAATGGGGCAGGTTCGAAGGCCGAATGGCTTACTCCTGCTCCTATTTCTTATGTTCTTATGTTCTCATCCCGCGACACGATTCAAAAAGGAAAGGGAGTTTCTCTCTCTGTCCCGGTGTTCTGGCCAACATCCCCTCAAATAGAATTTGTCACTCAATCGACAACTGTTTGTGGGATACTGCTGTGTGCAAATCACTTTACAGTATAGTGTCAAGCACTTTGAGATGTCTTGAAGACTTTAAGGCGCTATATCAAATGCAAGGATTATTATTATTATTAAAACCATGGATAAAGGTCTTGGCGTCCTGAGGGAAGAGGTAGTGGCAGGTGGGCAATTTGCGAAGGATGGGGAAAGCTGAACAGCTCAGGGCATGGATGCAAGGTTTAAAGGACAGTTGAGAATCGAATAAGACATCGAGGTGCTGCACTGCCTCTGTGAGGTGGAATGTTCATCTGTGTAGATTGATGCTGTCAGTGTCTGAGGTGAGACATAGGTTGAATTTCTTCACCCATATCTCTCCTTTGATCTTGTAAAAATGAAACCTGAGTCAGAGCTCACTACCTGTAAAATGTTAAATTAAGTTTCACTTTTGTTTTAGTGTTGAAATTATTTCTCACCAATTTGAAAAAGGGTACGTTTTATTAAATTCTGTCCATCATCCACAATTGTATTCAGGATGATTAATTCTTCATGCCTGGGTCAATCCTAAAAAAAAAGGCACCCAAGAAAGCAACATAATTTATTACTATATATGTCTCTGGTACATCAGCCAATGCCTGTGTGCTAACTATTTCCAGTAGAATGTGCTGGAAGATAGCGAGACACTGATACAGAGAATGATACAGAGCATGCCAGCAGGAGATGCTGTTGTGAAAGTGTTTGAAATTAAATTTCACAACTTCATTTTAACTGCATTCTACTCACTTTGATCCTATGGCTACATTTCTCTGAATCAGAAAACTTCTAATGACTTCAGAAAAGCCAATAAATGTTACTGTTCAAAGGAACAAGAAGAGGTGGGCTGCAAAAGAGGTTCTGTACTTATATTCCTCTTCTCAGAGACCACCCTCCACTCCCCCTTCCTCTATCTTTTTTCTATCTCTCTTGCAGATCACCGAATCCTTTCCTCTTTTTCACACAAAACACCCTCTCTTCCTTCTTCCCTACCCCTCTCTGAGTCTCGCAGACCTTCCTCTCCTTCCCAATCTCTCTCTCTCTCTCTCAGACCACCCTGTCCTCGTTTTTCCCTCCAGTTTCATACACCAAACAGAACGCCGTCTTTCCCTCCATTTCACAGCCAGAACAGTTCCTTCAATAAGGAGTCATCCCAATTGGAGCATTATATGGGCTCCAGCCCTAGGACGTACCAAGTGATTAGAAATCAACATCACAGTGACATAAGTGAGTTCAGCAAGGAGACTTTAAACTAGTTCTAAATATAGAACAACTGTATGAGTAATCCTTAACGAATTCCTGACAAATCTAGTAGAATTCTTTGATGAGATAACCAAAAGAGTAGATAAAGGTAATAGAGGATGTAGAGTATATGGATATTCACAAGGATTTAAAGAAGTTGTATAAGAGTTTTGGTAAACATTAAGGAGCATTGCACAAATGGAAAGGTGGCATAGGAACAGGAGTAGGCCATTCAGCACCTCGAACCCTGTTCCTTTTTTATAAGATCATGGCTGATCTGTACCTCAATTGCAATTACCTGCCTTTGCTGCATATCCCTTGATACCCTGACCTAGAAATCTATCCATCTCAGGCTTGAAAATTTGAATAGATCCAGCATAGATAGAGAGTTGATTAAATCCCATGAAACAGAGAATGGAAGGGTGTGTATGGTTGTTGTTCAAAATGGAGAGATGTAAATAGTGATGCCCAGGGATCAGTGTTTGAACCACTGCTTTTCTTCCTTTAATTTAATGATCTGGATTCTGATATAAGAGAACAATTTCTATTGTTTTGGTGATATAACATTTGGGAATATAGCTTACAATGAAGAGATAGCAAATCCAGGAGAACACAGACAGACGAGAAGAATGGGCAAAGAGGTGGGCGATCTTTCAGGCAGAAAAATATGAAGTTAAAAATTTTGGAAGGAAGAATAAGGCAAAGTAACTATATCTGCATGCAATATTTTATTTAGCAGGTAATATTTTAGCATACCGCAAGTTTCAGCATGCGCATCTTGGCTGCCGCCCCCGACCCAAGCTGCTTTTCTCCCCAAATGCTCCCTACCCTGCACCCACTCTGTCCTCCTCACTCTCCTTCCTCCTCATCTCCTATCACCACTTAACCATCCCACAGTCTCCCTCTGCTCCAGCCTGGGAATCCTCCATCACGCTCACTGTGGCACTCGCCGCTGGCTGTCCAGCAGCAGCCACACTGACTGCCCCATTCCCCACTATCACCACAAGCCCCTCTGGACCCAGACCACAGGCGTTATTGTCTCCTCCCTCATCCGCATTCCCACCCTCCATGCCAATCCTCCCACCACCCCCTCCCATCTCACACATTCCTCTGCCAACTGTCCCCTCTGCATCAGCCTATAAAATGTCCGCTCCCTTTCTAACAAGGCTCTCGCCATCAACAACATCATCTTTAATGAAAACATCAACATCCTTGCCCTCACAGAAGCCTGGATCACCCCAGGCAATACCTTACCCAGATTGAACCCACACCACCTGGCTATACCTTCCATCATACCCACGTCCTAACCGCCATGGGAGTGGTGTGGCCCTCATCTCCAGGACCTCACTTGCTCTAGCCCCTTACTCCTCTGGCTCATTCCCTTCCTTTGAGCATCTTACCCTCTATCATCCTGCCAATTTTTCCCTTCAAATTCTCCTGATTTATTGTCCCCCCAAACCATCCCCACCTTCATCTCTGACATCTTCGCTTGCCTAGCTTTCCTCTGCCTCTGTTCTGAACACGTCCTTATCCTTCAACCTGCATTCCACCCCTTCTTGCTATAACTCCACCGACTTCTCCTCTCTCTTTTCCTTCACAACCTTTCCCTCCATATTCACTCTGCCACCTGTGTTCATGGCCACTCACTCAACCTGGTGATTACTCAGGGCCTCTGTGTCTCGGACCTCACAATCACAGATAAAGCCATCTCAGATCACCATTTCATCTCCTTCAACTCCTCAATCCCTCTCCCCACCACCACCAAACCCACCTCCATCTCCTACCGCCCCTGGAAATGAATCTCCCCCCACTCCCTCTCCGCTGCCCTGGAGTCATCTGAACTCCTCCCCCTCTTGCCTACCTCCCGCACTGACTTATCCTCTTTGGTCACTCTCCTCCACAACTCCCTCTCCACCATTCTCGATGCCCTTGCCCCCGTCATCTCCCAAATACATCCTACTCACGAACCTCATCCTGGTACAACAGCCACCTCCGCTCACTCAAGGGTCAGGTGCATGTTCACCAGCAGACTGTCTGGACCAAATAAAAACTTACTTGTCCATCCTTGTCTCCGCTAAATTATCCTTCTATTCCAAGATAATCTTGGAGGCCAAGAACAACCCCAGGCTTCTCTTCACTATTAACTGGCCCCTCTGTCCATCATCTCATGCCTCACCCATCCTCTCCCTCTTCCAACTCCAACTGTGAGGCATGCTGGACTTCCTTGTGACCAAAATCAAGGGGATTCATTCAGCCGCCTCCACCCTCCCAACCATCACCTCCTCCCCATCTCTCCTTCACACTCCGGCCCCTTCCCATCCCTCTCTCCACACCTTCAAACCTGTCTCCAACTCCTCTCTCACCACTACTGTAACCCACACAAACCCATCACCTGCTCACTTGACCCCATTCATACCACTCTCTTTAACCCCAGCTCCATCTCCTTGTTCCTTTACTCTCAGACCTCAGCAACCTCTCCCTTCAACTAGTACTGTTCTCACTCCCCTAAAAACATTTTATCTCCAGCTTCTCCTCTAGCCCCCGCACTGTCTTGTGCAGTATTCCTCAGGGCTCGGTCCTCTCCTCTTCAACCTGTACATGCTCCCTCTTGCAGACATTATCCACAGACATGGGGTCAACTTCCACATGTACGTGGATGACACCCAACTCTATCTCTCTACCTCCACCCTCAACCACTGCTGTCCTGACAGACTGTCTGTCAGACATCAAGTCCTGGATGAGAGCTAAGTTTCTCTTGAACGTCAGCAAGACCGAGGCTCTCCTGATTGGCTCACACCAGTGCCTCCGCACCTCAGGCACTGGCAGCATTAGCATCCAAGGATGCACACTCCACCTCACTGAGCCAGTCAGGAACCTAGGCGGTATATTTGATCCTCAACTGTCCTTTCTCCCCTACCTCTGTGCCTTGACCCCCACTGCCTCACCCCTCAAGATGCCAAAACCCTCATATATGCCTTTATTGCAACCAAGCTCAAATATGCCAACACCCCGCTTATCAGCCTCTTTTGTCATGCAGTTTTGCAATATTTCTTGTCTGATTTCTGAGTTTAGAAATGCATAACACTGACTTGTTGGTCTGCTATCCCAAGTCGATCTGTTTTCAGATCAAGATTCCAATTTTTAAATAAGAAATTATTTTGCTATTTAAGAGATCTCACAGCATTGACGCTGATTATAACTACCTCATTGTCATGTGTGAGAAGAGATCAGAGAGAACGTCACACACTGAAAGTGCAAACTGAGAAGGGACCAGTGACTGACTGTTCTGAACATGTCTTGGACTGTGGGTGGAGCAGTATTGCCAGAGACTGAGGCTGTCCCAAGAAGCAATGACAAAACTGTGCAATGTGCAAACCCCACACACAGTCACATTCGCTCATTGCCAAAACATCATCAGTGGCAGCAAAGTCACTGTGAGCCTCAATCATTACTGAGATTCACAACCCAGCAGCAAACAATTCACAGACACCAACGGAGTTTCAGGTTTCTGCAACCAGCACAGGAAGGACCCTGCCTTGAATTGACTTGCTAGATATGATTTCATAATAAAATCTGCAATGGCTGATGAACACCACAGAGATGTGGGACAAATTACAGGTTTCTCTAAAATGCAAAGATAATCAAATGTGTGGCATAGCAAATAGTTTACAAATGGGAGTTTGTACAATTTGAGAAAAAGAATGACCCCACTGTCAGATTTTGATCCTGCCAGGGAGTAACACACAAAAGGAGGAATATGGCACTGTTAACACTGATGCACACAAATATAAACCCCATCATCCACACAGTATTATCCATGAATGTCTTACACTAATTAGTTTTTCAGGTCAGGTGTCATAAAAATATTCTCACCACATCTTTGTTGGACTAAGTACTCCGAGACGCTGTCCAGTGTGAAGGGCACTATATAAATGCAAGTTGTTATTGTTGTAGCTATGGACATTCAGACAAAAGCTTGAATGATGCCTGTTGCTGACATCTGAATACTTTGTATAATTCTGGTACAGTCAGGATATCTTAACATTGAAGGAGTACAGAGTAGGGCAATTATGAAATGTGAAGTAACTCACCACCTGTTCCCTTGCCCTCATCCCCACCCCTCTCCTGACCTCCCAGTTTTACCTCTTTAACCCTCTGCCCTCTGTTAGTGGATATCATTATTCTCCCCCTTCCACTGGTACAGTTCCCATTACCTTCAAAACTGCTGTCATTACCCCCTTCTCAAGAATCCCTCCGCTTCCATGCGCTCAGATTACTGCAAGATCTCCAATCTGCCTTTCCTTTCCAAGGCACTCTCTGCATGAACCCCGTCAATCCATTTCTCCCCTGCCCACAGTACCAAGACTCCCCTGACCAGAATCACCAATGGCATTCTCTCAACTTGGGACCAGAGCTCTCTTAGCATTCCCATTTCCCCCCATCTCTCTGCTGACTTCAACAAAGTTGACCACTACGTCTTTCTTCACTGCCTCTCCTCTCAGCTCCACCTGTACAATTCTGTCGAATCCTGGTTTCATTCTGATCTATCCCACTGTCTCCATTTTGTCACTTCAAATAGCTTCTCCTTCTGCCCTCACTCCATTGTGTGCTGTGTTCCTCAGGCGTCTATCATTTGTTATATCCTCTTTAATATTCACAGACTCCCACTTGACACCATCATCCACAGGATGGGTTAATTTTCATATGTTTTGCCCACAAATATACAGTCAATTCACTTTACAGTCTATTCTGTGAAATGCTTTGAGATGTCGAAGACATGAAAAGCGCTATATCAAATGCAAGGATTATTATTTATTATTATTATGTATGCAGATGACACCTAACTCCATCTCTCTGCCTCCACCTTCAATTCCAGGATGACTGCTTTCCTGACCAATTGCTTGTTGGATATCAAGTCCAAGATGAGCTCCCGACGTGAAATTTTCAATACAAATGTAATTTTGTATTGTAAATCAGATCCAAGGATTATAATTATTCATACTTAATATTTTCAACCTGGTCAAAAATGAACACAAATAGGAAAGGTAAACAAAATTGAGAAAAAATATTGGGATAAATATATAAAGAATATAGGAATGTGGTGGAGGCAGATTCAAGATGAAATAACATAGGAATTTGGCAAATATTCCAAACAAGAGGTAAAATAAATAGATTGTAACATTTAATTTTCATTAAGTTTAGTGAGATGTACAATAGTATAAACCAATATTAAAAACTGATGATATAAACCATAAGGACAAAAAGGGAAAGAGACAATACAATATAATTTATATAGCTTCTTTCACATCAGGAGGATATCTCAAAGTGCTTTGAAATGCCTGACAATAACATGCCCTACAATAATGAAAGTCCCAACAAAGAGACAGAATTTTGTCATTACTGAATGAGAATTGGTTGTGAATTATTTGATTTTTCCTTCAAGTGTCGATTAAGAAGCTATGGATTTCCAGCATTTGTTTTATTGCAGTATTATAGCATTTTCTATTTTTGCTGAAATAAAACCTTTTTCAAACAATGTGTTTCTTTATCACAGACTAATTGATCAACAGACACTGTTCTGAAATTTGGAACACAAAAATCTTAGAAATAAGGTTTTGATAAACAGTTGGGGAAAAAATTTACTCTGGTCAAGAGGTAGTTTATGATTATATACGGAGTCCTTTCCAGAGCCTTGGGACGTTCTCCCGACAAGATTATCTGGGGATAATAATCCCTCCAAAAAAAATGTGGTCACTCAATCCATGCCTGTTTGTGGGACACTGCTGTGTGTAATTGGCTGGTGCATTTCGCCCATGAAATATACAGTCAATTCACTTTACAATTTATTCTGTGAAGCGCTTTGAGACGACTCAACGATTTGATAAGGCGCTATATGAAATGCAAGGATTATTATATTGTTATTGTTATTGTGTAGCAATTTACAACATCTAGAATTGTTGAATTGTGTCTTAATGTTAGAGTTGGCTTCCTAAGGTTCTTAAAAGAACTTAAGAAACTTGTCATGTGAAGCAGGGTGGAGCCCACTGAGCGGAGGGAGCTGATAGGTTGGTAGGGGGTTAGGAGGTTGCAAAGGTCTGGGGAGCAAGGCCATGGAGGGCTTTGAAGGTGAGGACCAGGATTTTGAACTGTATCCTCTGAATGATGGGAAGCCAGTGGAGTCAGGCGAGGATGGGGGTGATAGCATCCCAGAGCCTGGTGCAGAAGAGGACCCGGGCTGCAGAGTTCTGGATGATCTGCAGCCTGTGGAGGGAGGTATTGGGGTGGCTGACAAGCAGGGAGGTTGCATAGTTGAGCCTGGATGTGAAGACCACGTGGATGAGGGTCTCAGCGGTCTTCGGTGAGACAGTGATGACATTCAACAGGAGAAAGTTAGCTCTCATCCAGGACTTGAAGTCTGAACGGCAGTGTGAAGGCAGAAGTGGTCTTGGAGTTGAGGGTGGAGGTGGGGAGGTAGAGTTGGGTGACACACCTGATCATCTCAAAAATATGCCAAAAGTTATGAATGAAAAAATTAAAAGAAATTCTAATTATGGTTGTACTTGGAGCAAAATAAATATTTTGGTGTACTTGCATTGATAAGAATAATCAATATTCTTATAAACACTGTTTTAGAGTAAAGGAGAGTATAAAAGATGTGAAGGCATGGAGTCCTGTAGCTCAATGGTTAGAACACTTGCCTCGCAAGCGAGAGGACCTGGGTTCAATTCCCAGGCTGGGCAAAACATTGGACATGTTTCCTTACTCCACGCGCCTGTGTTTACCTATCAGTAAGTGGGAACCCGGTTGTTAATTGATTGGTGGATCGCTTTTCTGGGGATAATAATCCCTTAAACAAAATGTGGTCACTCAATCCATGACTGTTTGTGGGATACTGCTGTGCACAATTGGCTGCCACGTTTCGCCCACAAAATATACACTCAATTCACTTCACAGCACATTTGTGAAGCGCTTTGAGATGTCAGGAAGCCGTGATAAGGCGCTGTATCAAATGCAAGGATTATTATTATTAAGGAACAGATAGTATGAGAAAATGACTCATAGCCACATATGCTCTGAATCCTCAGAGGTACATGAAGATGGATAAAGCAGAGAGATCTAGGGGTTGAGTGGGAGACTGAGACACTGTTATACAGTTGTTGAACCATAGGAATTTACAGCACAGAAGGAGGCCCTTTCTTCCATCCTGTCTGTGCTAGCTCTTTTAAGAGCAATCCTTTCCATCCCATTTACTAGTCTTTCCGCATATCCCTGTAGCTGACTATTTTTAAAGAATATATCTAATCCTCTTTTCAAAGCTAATGTGGATTCTGCCTCAACCATCACTACCAGCAAAGCCTTCGATATCCTAACTACTCTGTGTGAAAACATTTTTCCTAGCCTCTTAATTTGCTTGTGTACTATTTGAAACTGATGCCCTCTAATTACTGACCACTGAACAGAGGATATAATTTCTCCCTATTGACTCTACCAAACCCCTCATAATTTTAACAATCACTATCAGGTCACCCTTCAACCTTCTTTGTTCCAGCAAAAAAGTCAAAGTTCTCTCAGTCTCCACTAATAATCCAAACCTCTCTTCCCCCATATAATCCAAGTAAATCTTCCCTGCACCCCATCTATCACCTTGATGTCTTTCCTAAAGTGGGGTGACCAATACTGGACACAATGTTCTAACTAATGATTTATACTGTTGTAGGCATAAGGATCACAGGGGA
The DNA here is from genome assembly GCF_018977255.1 of Callorhinchus milii. Classification (NCBI taxonomy): domain Eukaryota; kingdom Metazoa; phylum Chordata; class Chondrichthyes; order Chimaeriformes; family Callorhinchidae; genus Callorhinchus; species Callorhinchus milii. The sequence continues at coordinate 74,633,291 of NW_024704742.1, read as the reverse complement.
GGAAGGCTCAAGGGGCGGAGCCTGTGCCTGCTTCACAAGGTGGCCATGCCCCATCAGGCTGGAGTTGTGGGCTGGGAAGGTGTGGATTGCCCAGGGCTGGAAGGGGCCAAAGGGCTCAGCCGCATGGCTTGCCTAAAGTTAATCAATGTTTAGAGCGGTAGGGGGGCTTGCGAAGTTACGGGTTTGTAAGGCGGGATGGAGGCACTGACCACGAGCCCAGGTGACTAAAGCCCTCAGTAATTGATGTTGTTGCTGTTATTGTTACGGGTTATTTTTTATGTTTAATAGTTTATGTTTAATAAAAGAATAGTTTTGGAGGGGTGAAGAGTATAAAGAGAAATTGTTCACAAGCCCATAATGGAATCATATTAGAGGGAATCTGGATCTCGAATCAGTGGTGGAGTCTTTCAGATCCAGCTTGCAATATGTAAGTAGAACTGTGCGTCTATATGATGCCAACCAAGAGGGCTTGATTTGAATTGTTCCACTTATGGTGACTCATAAGAAATATCACGCTGCGTTACAGGGGAGTCTGTTAATAATGAGGTTTACCTCTTAGATCATGAGTCAGGGAAAGGTATCAATCAACAACAACAACGTGCACTTGTATAGCATTCTCCATGCACGGTAGCCTCTCAGAACGCTTCACAGTGGCGGAGCCCTGACTCCGAGCCGATGGTGGCAGTGGGGGGGATGGGTGGTCATACACCCGGTCAAAGAGAAAGGTTTTCAGGTGGGACTTGCAAAAGGGGCAAGAGGGGGTAAAGTGGAGGGATGAGGGAGAGTGTTCAGAGTTTTGGGGCATAATGGCTGAAAGTGCGACCTCCGATGGTGGGGATTTAAATCAATAATTGAACAGAACATTTCAAATCACTACTAATATCTAAATCTATTGTATTGTAAAGTCTGTCACTGTGTATTTTGTGGGTGAATGTAGCAGCTAATTTTACTTACAGCAATATCCCACAAACAGTCATGGAGAAGTAATTAATTTTATTTGGGGGATTATTGGCCAGGACACTAGGAGAGACTCCCTTCTCTTTTAAAATAGTGTTTCGGGATCTTTAATAAACAGATAGAACTCGATTTAATAATCTTTGCATTTGATATAGCGCATTACATCAAAGGGGCACATCATCTCAGGTGGTCGATGCACTTCAAGTCATTCATTTGCTGGCTGGTCAGTTTGGGACTACAGTAGTGAAGAACAGATGTGAGATCTTAATGTGGCAGTCGTGCACATCAGCATGTGTTCTATATACAGAAATGAAACAACAAATTGGCCTGGTCATTTAAGAATTGGAGACACTGGAATGATATAGCGCCTTATCATTTCAAGCCACTTTAAGTGCTTTGGAAGATTTACTGTGAAGTTGGTATTTTGGAGTCTTGCAGCTCAGTAGTTAGAGCACTCGCCTTTGCAAGTGAGACACCTGGGTTTAATTCCAGGCAGAGCGAAACCTTGGGCAAGTTTTCTTACTCCACACTCCTAATAATAATCCCTCCAAAAAACAAAACAATAATAAATTGGTCATTTTCAATCCACGATTGTTTGTGGGACACTGCTGTGCACAATTGGCTGCCACGTTTCGCCCACAAATATACGGTCAATTCACTTTTACAGTTTATTCTGTGAAGCGCTTTGAGATGTCAAAAAAACGTGAAAAGCGCTATATCAACTGCAAGGATTATTATTATTAATAGGTGAACTTTACAACAACAACAAAATGACATTTGTATAACGCCTTTAACATCGGGAGGATGTCACAAGTGAATCTTATTGCGACAGTTGTTTACAAGTGAGCAAGGGAGAAGAAGCCCCAAGAAAAGTGCCTCACCTAATTTTCACGATCAATATTATCTTAATCGATTGTTTTTGAACTGTGTTTTTAAAGTATCACAAAGCAAGTTTTCTTGCCCCCAATTCTCCACTACATTAATGTTATTAGCAAAGCATTACATTGAATATAGATTAGATCCCTATATCTAACAAAATGCTTTATCAAACAAATTTAATGAATCTCCATTATAATCAGTCATCTGATCATATTTTGTCTCATCACCCAGATTCCATTTATCCAGTCTTTCCCTCTCCCCTGAGAAGTGTCAGTCTTTGCATTCTTCTCATGTACCTCACTACATCCATCCAGGATTATGGTGTTGTGTAGCTGAAAAAAGTTCTACATTGCTTTTTACACTATATCAAATGCAAGGATTATTAATATTATTATAAATGCAAGGTTGTGTTATTGTTCTGTCACATCCAAATGCTATTCCACTTAGTTATAAATTTTGTTAAATTGAACCTCACTTTTCTTCTCTATTTAGTTTGATTGTCTGCTTTCCACAGTTACTTCACTCTTTATTTTCAAAAGTTATCCTTTTCCTGAATTTATACTCCTCTTAAACAGTGAACAAGTTCACAACAATTGATAAATTTGATGTTTTATCCCATTTTAACCCAATGTTCCTTCCTGATATAAAACATATATATTCTAAGATCTCCATATTCTATAATATCATTAAATTTGAGTGCTGAGAAATGTTAATTGTTTCTTTACTTGTGAAAATTATTCATCTGCTCTTTATTCTGCACTACACAAGACCAATACGCGTTCCGTAGGGTATGTGTTGTTTTGCATAAATTTTCTAATTGCAAGCTTAGGCAAGTTTCCTTACTCCACACACCTCTGTTTACCTAGAAGTAATTATGAAACATGGTTGTTAGTCGATTGGCAAATTGCTTCCTAAGGGTAATAATCCCTCAAAAAAAATAATAATAATCTGTTTATTCAATCCACAACTGTTTGTGGGACACGGCTGTAAACAATTGGCTGCCTTGTTTTGCCCACAAAATACAGTCAATTCACTTTACAATATATTCTGTGAGGTGGTATTAGACATCTGAATGAGGTGATAAGGTGCTGCATCAAACACAAGGATTATTGTTATTATTTGCATTTTTAATGCAACCTTTTGCATTGAAACATTACAAACATGTTACTTTCAGATATAGTGAACATGGCAGTTAACCTGTGCCAGGAGTGAATCTCAAAGAAATCTGGACAAGGTCAGCGGTGGAAATTCCTGCTCTTCAAAAAATTGTCATGGATCTTTAACAATCATATGAACCATTAGAACAGGCAAAAGATTTAATATATCAACTGAAGGACACCACCTCCAGAAATGTGCCATTCCCACCAGCATTGCACTAAAGTGTCAGTCAGACTTAAGTCTCAGTGTATTGTATACAGCTGTTTCTATTTTTACCTTATTCTAATACTGCCTAATATAGTTGAGAAGATTCAATCATGCAGAAAATCAGGCGAGGATGGTGATTACTAATGATGTGCCCGACCTAAATAGTCACTTAGTCACATGGGCACTGGTCAGTCGTGGCTCATGCCTGCCTGTCTGTCACTGATGGGAGTCAGAAGTTCACTGTCAGTGCTCTTTCAATTGTCAATGTAGCTGCACATATGCATATTTTAATATAAATATTATTATTATTACAAGAAACATTTTTAAAATTTCAGCTCCTGTGATAGGAGTAGTGCTTTTTCTGGTATTTTATTACCTACGGGATGACAGATGGCTGTCTCATTAGATCTGATTACGGTAGAAAGTGAAAATAGTGAGCACCTGTACTCCATGATTTGGATAGATTTAATTCCCATCAAAAATAAATAAATAAAATAATAATTTGGTCACTCAATCCACATCTGTTTGTGGGACACTTCTGTGCACAGTTGGCTGCTGCATTTCGCCCACAAAATATACAGTCAATTCACTTTACAGTATATTCTGTGAAGTGCTTTGAGACATCTTGAAAACATGATAAGGCACCATATCAAATACATTGATTACCTTTTGTTATTATTTCCCAATGGAGAAGTTGAAATAATAATAAGCCTTGCATCTGATATTGCACTTTATCATGTCTTCTAGACGTCTCAAAGCACTTCACAGAATATACTGTAAAGTGAATTGACTGTATATTTTGTGGGCAAAACGAAAGAGATCTAAGTCGATTGTTAGTCGACTCATCATTCAACAGTGTGAAGGAGCAATAAACAAGGCATACAGGATGCTGGGCTATATTACCTCTGAGTCAGAACGTTTTGGGTTCAAGCTCCATGTTGGAACATTGAATTCACAGTCTAGGCTGATGCTCTAATGAGGTGCTGGGGATGTGCTGCAATGTTGGAGGTGCCATCTTTCTGATGATAAGATAAACTGAGGCCTTGTCTGTCTGTTCAAGTGGATGTTAAAGATCTCATGGCACTATACAAAAAGAGAAGGGAGATTTTCCATTGGTCCTTATGGTACATTGCTGTGTGCAAGCGAGAAAAAGTGGAAACCCAGCAGACTGGGAGAGCTATAAAAAGCAACAAAGAGATACAAAGAAAGTAATAAGAGGTGTAAAAAGGGAATTTAAGAAAAATCTTGCAAGGGATATTAGATGTTCAGCGCTTTGGGATGTCCTCCCGACGTGAAAGGCGCTCTATGTATGTAATTTTGTTGTTGTTGTTGGCCAACACTGAGATATTTCAACAACAATCTGCATTTACATAGCACAGAATAGCATTTTGGAGCACTAAATAGTGGTGTAAATGTGGAGTCCTGGACCTACTTATCCTGGTTTGTATTCCTTCTTATTCAAATTTACCATCACATTTCATCTGGTCTCTCATTGTTTATAAGATGTTTGTGTGCAGATTAGCTGCTGTGTTTGCTTATATAACAATAATCACTTTAATTACTTAACAATTATATTTTGTAAAGTGCTCCAAGACATTTATTTGACGTGAAAGGTACTATATAAATGCAAGTTATTACATATAGCACTTTTCATAAGAAAGAATATCCCAATGTGCTTTGCCAAATGAGAATAATTTGAAATCATAAGGTCAAAAGATTGTTTGGGAAGAAGAATCTTCTACCCATCTGTCTCATCCTTACAGAATATTGATTTTATCATCCTCCCATTGTAGACTTAAGCTACTTTTTCATTAAATTCAGTGTCCTAACCTAAATCACCTTTCCTGATAACAGATCCAGTCATGTATAAAGAAAAATTTTCTGGTGTCTATCATGAAATTGCCCTTTGCAACTCTAAACCTATGTCCTCTTTTTGTACAGTCTCAGTGCATCTTAAAGTAGTGATTAGCAATATCAAAGTACAGGGAGAAGTCATTCTTTCAAGGTAGTTGCCCATTAGTGATTCTCAGAGGGTTGCCTGGAAGAGTCGACGGACCGTGGCTGTCACTCTTCTCCTCCTCAAACTCCTCATATAGGTTGGGTGCACATTTGGAGGATGGCATAAGAGGCAATGAAGGGTGTGTGGCTTCAGGACACTCCGTCCACCCAGATAGGCTTGTATCGGGCTGTATCCCGACTCCCAGTGATGATGGGGACGACGATATAACCTGTCTCATAGAGACAATAGCCAGAATACAGCTGTATTTTTGGGTTCAAGATCTGTTGGACCAGTTCCATAACGTCAACCTTCACAAGCTTGGAGCTTGTCTTCCTCATATAGTGAGAATGGCTATACCACAGTGCAAGATAAAAGTCATGGTGCAACAACATGTACACAAACTATCGTTCAACCATCAAACAGCTTGCTACACAACATTTAAAATTAAACCAGAAAAACATCTCATCATTTCCAACTTGTCAAAGAGTTGCTCACTGAATGACATTTTCCTAAATCCTGTTTCTCTCTCTCGGGCTCTATTTCAGGGTTTGCTGATCAGAGAACAGACTATGTATAATGTTTCCATAAACTAATATGGGAGGAGGGTGGCAATCAAAATTGAATATTGGAGCTGCTCCCTGGAGTTTGAAATGAACTATGTGAAGTTATCTCCAGATAGATTGGCAGAGAGAGAGAATAGGAGGTGAGAAAGGGATGGAGTTTTTGCAATATGTGCAGGAATCTTTCCTGTCTCAATATGTAGAAACTCCAACAAGAGGAGAGGCACTTCTCAACCTAGTTATGGGCAAATAAGCCTGAGCCAGAACAGAGCTGGGTTTAAATGTGCAGCAGCACCCTGGGGGTTAGTGACCATATTATAATAAAGTTCAAAGTGATTCTAGAAAAGGAGATAGACAAGACAGGACCAAGGTCCTTGGAAGATTTTTAAGCATGTTGGAGTTTCTACATATTGAGACAGGAAAGATTCCTGCACATATTGCAAAAACTCCATCCCTTTCTCACCTCCTACTCCCTCTCTCTGCCAATCTATTTTGAATAATTGAAATTCCCCATAATTATTACTTTACTATTCTTGCTCATCTCCATCATCCATCTGCAGATTTCTTCCTCTACTTCTTTTCCGCTGTTGGGTGACAGAAGAAATATATAAATATAGGCGGTAGGAGAAATATATTTCATTAAGAAATAAGGGGAAATTAACATATAATGGGATGTCATGGAGGAATTTGTCTATGAAAACTGCAGCTAATTAAAAAAGCATTTGGAAAGCACAGAATAGATAACAGGGAGGAAAACAGGAGTTAATACAGCAAACTTTAGAAAGAGGTTAAAAAAACTATTAGGAAGGAACCATGAGGAGAACATAGCAAACAATGTAGAACGAAATAATAATATGTTCCATAGGTATGTTAGTAATAAAAGTATGGTTAAAGTGGGGATAGGACCATAGAAGGAGAAGCTCACAGCAGATAATAAGGAAATGGCGGAAATACTAACTCAAGATGGTCCAACCTTTTAATTCTGTTTCCATTGGCTGGTAAACAGCCGTTAGGTGACAGTGCCCTCACCTTCTGTGTGACTGTATCTCTCACTCACCCTCTGTGTGACAGTCTCTCACACAGTGAGTGAGAGACACCGTCATACAGAGGGTGAGTGAGAGACACTGTCACACAGAAAATGAGTGAGAGAAACCGTCACACAGAGGTTGAGTGAGAGAGACTGTCACACAGAAAATGAGTGAGAGACACCAACACACAGAGGTTGAGTGAGAGAGACTGTCACACAGAAAATGAGTGAGAGACACCGTCACACAGAGGTTGAGTGAGAGAGACAGTCACACAGAAAATGAGTGAGAGAAACCGTCACACAGAGGGTGAGTGAGAGAGACCGTCACACAGAGGGTGAGTGAGAGAGACCATCACACAGAGGGCAAGGGCACTGTCACCTAACGGCTGTTTAGAGTTTTCAACTTCATAAACTAACCAGTACCTTACATTAGTTATTGTCAAATGACTCTGTCGCTTTTATAGACAAATGTCGCAGCCATTTTGGTCACAGCAAAGTTTCACAAAAGACCATGTGATAATTGATCAATTAATCTGGAAGATGTTTGATCGTCCTTTCTCTTTTCAAATAGTATCATGAGATCTTTAATGTCCACCTGAAGAAGAGACAAATGAAAAGAATAGGCAAATTGTTTCAATTTCTCACCCTAAGGATGACATTTCCATCTATGAGGTCAGCCTAGACTGAGATCTGACGTGAACTCATAACCTTGAGATGAGAATGTTCCCAGCTGACACCAGTTTTTAAACTAAAACCAGGCAACTTCAAGGTGTGGAAGTGATGCAAAAAGAATAGGAAAAATACTTTTTTGAGGTAGCCATTCAACTTCTAATAGACTCAGCTGAAGGCAATAAAAGCCAAACCTATTGGATGTCACGTTCTGGGACATGCATATTGAAGGAAGGCAACAGATCAGGGAAGAGGTGGTAAGTACATGTGAGGAAAGCAGAGAAGAAAGCCCAAACTAAAGGTATGTGAAAGTATATCTCAAAATAGGGCTGAAACGTTACATGGGTACCAGTGGTCATTGTTTTAATATTTTAATGTACTTCATTACATTAACTACATTAACTTCATTACATTCACAAATGTCCATTAAAATACATGAAAGGTTTTATTTTCATGTTTTAATAACAAATTTCTCTGCTCTCTTGGAGTGAGATTAGAAATATGTACCTGTAGTCCTGTAGCTCAGTGGTTAGAGCACTCGCTTTGCAAGTGAGAGACCTGAGTTCAATTCCAGGCAGGGCGAAACCTTGGGCAAGTTTCCTTACTCCACACGCCTAATAATAATCCCTCCAAAACTAAAAAAAACAATAATTAAATTGGTCATTTTCAATCTACGACTGTTTGTGGGACATTGCTGTGCGCAATTGGCTGCCGCGTTCGCCCACAAATATACAGTCAATTCACTTTACAGTGTGTTCTGTGAAGCGCTTTGGGACATCCTCCCGACGTGAAAAGCGCTATATCAAATGCAAGGATTATTATTATTATTATTATTACCTACAAGAAACCTGTTATAATTATAATAATAATATAATAATCCTTGTATTTGATGTAGCTCCTTATCACAGCTTCAAGGCCAGAATGTCCTTCACCCCTTCTCTGCACAGTCCTTTAGGACAGTGTCCAACCAAAGGTTGATGTCCACCACAACTGATAAGAATCAACAATTGGGATTGATGCTCCTTGTATCTTCTCTGATATGAATCCTGCATATAGTTCAGGTCATTATGACATAGGGAGCTGCCCAGGCCTTAGAGGCAGTGCAGTGCAGAAAAGACAATGAGGATGATGCCCATTAATAATAATATAATAATAATCCTTGCATTTGATATAATGCCTTATCACGTCTTCAAGATGTCTCAACTCGCTTTGCAGAATGCACTGTAAAGCAAATTGACTATATATTTTGTGGGTGAAACGTAGCAACCAATTGCACATAGCAGTGTGCCATAAACAGTCGTGGATTAAGTGACCAAATTATTATTTATTTATTTATTTATTTATTCATTTTGAAGGGATTATTATTCCCAAAAAAGCGATCTGCCAATCGACTAACAACCGGTTTCCTACTTACTGCTGGGTAAACAGAAGCCTGTAGAGTAAGGAAACTTGCCTAACATTTTGCACTGTCAGGAATCGAACCCAGGTTTTCTCACTTCCGAGGCAAGTGCTCTAACCACTAAGCTGCAGGTACTTTATCTGGGGTTTTAGATTAATATATGTTTTCCCTTCCCACATTATCAGGTGGAAATTAGTTGATAATAATGCAGAAGAACTGAAGAGATTCAGTTGACAGATCACCCTGAAGGAAAGCATTATATGTAACTTTGTCCAGAAATAATTACATGAGCTGTAATGGTTTATGTAATGAAAAATATTTATCCCATTGATAGTTCCGAATATTGATCCATTTCTCTATCTCAACACAACAAGAAAATCCAGGCCTGCTGAAGAGTCCGGAGACTCATTCTGTCATCCAGAGAGTTGCTCAAATGACTTTCTCTACAACAGGGCAGGACTTTTTTTCTTCTGGAAAAGGGGCTGACCATCCAAAAAGGAAAACATTGATGCTAAAATGCAGATCAGAAACTGGGACCATTGTACGCATATCCTAAGGAAACTGTGATGATTCAGAAATCCTAGGTGTTTTGCAACTGATATTCCTTGTTTTAGCCATGAAGACAGTTTCACCTTAATGTGATGTAGATCTATGAACATGTTTTAAATTCATGCTTAACATGAAAGCCAGTTTTCTCAAGTTCTTAAAAGAAACCAGCTTCCAAATTAAGACAGAATTTAAGAATTTTCCACAATTCTGCACAATCTTAAATTTTCAAACAAAACAACAACAACAAGATTCCATTTATAGAGAGCCTTTCACGTCGGGAGGACGTCCCTGCAGTCTTGCAGGTGAAAAACTAGGTGGAATTTCAGGCCTTGGTGCATGTTGAGGATATAGGGTTAATTTTGCTAAAAGGTCTTCTCACCTCTATAAGAAATCTAAATAAGAGGGTAAATGTTACAACCAGACATTTTTGGCACCATTGAAGACTTGTGGGATCAGATTTTGCATCATGACAGGATTAATTGCAATGATTATCAGACACAAGTTATAATATTGAGCTTACCTTTTGGGTGAGTTTCCTTAATTACTAAGAACATCTAATCCATCTCTTTACTCACATTAAATGAACTAAGGTACTCTTTTTAAATTCCAATCAATATTTAATCAAACTCTGTTAATTCAGTGTCTGGTAGAACAACAGAAAAATACAAATAAATCAGGATGAGGATTCGATTTGCTTTCAGCTTCAGACTTACCTCAAAATCTCCACTTTCAGCATTTCAGCTGAGTCTGAACCCAGCAACAGCCTGCTAAAACTGCAGCACAACTCAAAACAGAGACATTTATTAAGAATTCACTTCAGCGCTGATCAAGTTGCTGCCTTCTTCTGAAACAGTTTACTTGCATTGAGCATAATGGAGGAGAACAAAACAACAACTTACCTTTAACAACAAACAGCTTCTTCTCCAGCCCCCGCAACATCTTGTGCGGTGTTCCTCGTTCCTCTCCTCTGCAACCTGTACATGCTCCCTGTTGGTGACATCATCCGCAGACATGGGGTCAACTTCCACATGTACGCGGATGACCCCTAACTCTATCTCTCTGCCTCCACCCTCGAATCCAGGACCACTGCTGTCCTGACAGAATGTCTGTCAGACATCAAGTCCAGGATGAGAGCCAACTTTCTCCAGTTGAACGTCTGAATAACCAAGCCTCCTCTGATTGGATCGCACCAGTGCCTCTGCACCTCAGGCACTGACAGCATCAGAATTCACAGATGCACACTCCACCTCACCGAGCCAGTCAGAACCTAGGCATCTTGTTTGACCCTCATCTGTCCTTTCTCCCCCATATCCTTGTCATGAACCGCTCTGCCTTTCCTCACCACTGCCTCACTCCTCAGGCAGCTGAAACCCTCATAGATGCTTTCATTACACCTATGCTCGACTATGCCAACTCCTTGCTTGTCAGCCTTCCCAACTCTTTCCTACACAACTGCAGATCATCCGGAACTCTGCAGCTCGTGCCCTCTTCCGCATGGTCACCCCATCACACCCACCCTCGACAGCTCCACTGGCTCCCCATCTCTCAGAGGATCGATTCAAAATCCTTGTTCTCACCTTCAAGGCCTCCACGGCCTTGCCCCATCCTACCTACTAACCCCTTATCGATCTGACCACTCCCTCCACTCAGCAGGCTCTGGCGTGTTTTATGTTCCCCGCCCATCCCTCCCCACCATGGACAGTTGGGCCTTCATCCTCTCTACCCCCACTCTCTGGAACTCCATCCCACACTCCCTTGCCTCCTTCAAGGCGTGTCTCAAGACCTTCCTCTTCTACCGTGCATTCGGCCACCATCCTACCCTCTCTGCCCTCCATCCTCTCTGACTCCAACTCCCAGCCCGCTTGGGGTTTAATCCCTAACTGTTCAGTGCCTTGGGACATCCTCCCAACGTGAAAAGTGCTTTACAAATGTATTTTCGTATTGTATTATAAATTTGAGATGTATTTGAGCATTCTATTTGATATAAATTATATTTTATATATTATTGATATAATATATAAAATATACATTTGATATATAATATATAATACAATATATGGTGGAGTCCTGTAGCTCAGTGGTTAGAGCACTCGCTTTGCAAGCGAGAGACCTGAGTTCACTTCCAGGCAGGGCGAAACCTTGGGCAAGTTTCCTTACTCCACACGCCTAATAATAATCCCTCCAAAAACCCAAAACAATAATAAAATTGGTCATTTTCAATCTACGACTGTTTGTGGGACATTGCTGTGCGCAATTGGCTGCCGCGTTTGCCCACATATATACAGTCAATTCACTTTACAGTGTGTTCTGTGAAGCGCTTTGGGACGTCCTCCCGACGTGAAAAGCGTTATATCAAATGCAAGGATTATTATTATTATTATTATTATTATATATATTGTATATAAAATTTATATTTGAGACGTCTCAAAGACGTGATAAGACACTATATCAAATGCAAGGATTATGATAATTATTATATAGTGCCCTTCATGTGGGGTAGCATCTCCAAGTGTTTAACAGTGGTGGAGCCTGACCCTGAGTTTGGGGGAGGGAAGTGGTGACTGTAAGCATGCTCAAAGAGGAAGGTCTTCAGTCATGATTTAAAAGAGAATAAAGTGGGGGCAAGGCAGATGGATTGGGGAAGAGAGTTCTAAAGCTTTGTGGCATATTGTCTGAAATCATGGCTGCCGATGGTGAACTCAAAGAGATGAGTTACAAGCAGAAGGCCAGAGCCAGCCGAATGGAGGCAGCATGTCGTGGAGGTGGAAGAAAGCAGGTCAGAAAGGCAGAGAACCACCAATATTGTAAATTCGCTCTCATGGGAACAGATACTACGCTTAGTAATCACAGTAGCAAGGTCGGTGGGAAGAATTTCCATTTGGGATTAAATGTAATCTCTTTAGTGTTGACATTTTAATTGCTCATCAACATATAGCCTGCAGAAATTTGCCTACCATGTTGCCCAATAATCTGGTCTAAGATAAATAACCCCACCGTTGTGTGAAAGTAAACAGTATCTCTTTGGGGATGAATTGGCTCAAAATTGTCATGCCTGGCATGGAACATTGGAATTAAATTTTCTGTAGTCGTCTCAGTAGTCTGGTTCCTGAGTTAAACAAGTCCACTGCACTCAAACATACTGCTGACAAGAGATCATTGGTTTCTCCAATTGTAAGACTCTTGGCTGAACAAAAAAAACAATCTTTAAATTGGGTTCAGACATCCATCATATTATAACAGTTTCACATTTTCAGAATTTAACAATGTAAAATATAGTGTAAACTCGCAGAGACGGAACTGTCATCATTTGATCCCTGGAGTACTGCTGATCCGTCCAGCTCAGCAACTGGATTTCTGAGGCTGCCACAGAGGGTGAACTCAATTTTGACATTCCGTTACCAAACATGTCACCTTGGAGGTGCAGAGCTTGAGCAGCAGCTGCTTGCCTCTCTGCCAACCAATCTCGGTGGATTCCAAGTGCTAGATATATGAATGTGTGTTCACGAACTCGGACGCCAGGTAACACCTTTCAGCAGCTGTCACCCCAAGCTTCAGCGTTTCCTCATCAGAGATCTGGTGGACATCTGCATTCGGCATGGTGGGCGGATCTTTACAAGACAGCTTGTGACATGCTAGCCAGCTTGATGTTCTTGAGGTCCAAGTCCAATGTTGCGTACCGGGCTTACTCAGGACCAGCTGCTCAATCCAGGTCCTTAAATAAATGGCTTTGGCAAATAGACCGCTGTAAAGCCGCCTCCACCTCCAGGATGTTCAGTGACAGGCCGGAGCCTCCCTCACCACAGCAGTCACCTATGCTTGCTGAAATCCACCTCACTACTTGATCCTAAGCTTCACAAATGGGCCACAGAAAACCCTTCACCTGTATCCCCAGGAGCTCAAAAGTTTTAAGGAGAACCGTATGCCAAAAGCTTGACTTGCATTTGGACCTTGCTATCCTTGAAGAGAGGTGAGCACGACCAGAGTGTCTTTCACCCCTTCTCTGCACAGTCCTTCAGGGCAGTGTCCAACCAAACAAGTGATAAGAATCAACATTTGGGATTGATGCTCCTTGTATCTTCTCTGATATGAATCCTGCATATAGTTCTGGTCATTGTGACATAAGTTTGCTGGCCAGGCCTTAGAAGCAGTGCAGTGCAGAAAAGACGATGAGGATGATACCCATTAATAATAATATAATAATAATCCTTAATATAGCTCTTTATCACATCTTCGAGACATCTCAAAGCGCTTCTCAGAATATACTGTAAAGTGAATTGACTGTATATTTTGTGGGTGAAACGTGGCAGTCAATTGGGCATAGTAATGTCCCACAAACAGTCATGGATTGATTGACCAATTTTTTTTTGAAGGAATTATTATTCCCGGAAAAGCAATCCGCCAATTGACTAACAACCGGGTTCCTACTTACTGCTGGGTAAACAGAGGCGTGTGGTGTAAGGAAATTTGGCTAACGTTTCGCTCCACCGGGAGTCAAACCCAGGTCCTCTCGTTTGCAAGGCAAGTGCTCTAGGAATGAGGTTTGAGCAATGATTAGACAAGCTAGAGCTCTTCTGTATTGAAAGAAGATAACTCAGAGAGGATCTCATAGAGGTGTATACAATTTTAAATTAATTTAGTCAAGCGAATCTAGATCAATACATTAGGCTGCAATGAGACAGTAGAACAACAGGACATAGGTTTAGATTTCAAAAGGACAATTTCAGGACAGTTACCAGGAAGTTTTTCTTTACAGAGAGGGTGTAAAGAATCAATGACTGGAACAGGTTTCCAGGAAAGGTGGTAGAGGCCAGGACACTTAAAAGGCAGTTTGATGCTTGATAGGGACGCGCGGCTGAGTGGCGAGAAGTTGGCTCAGTTCTGGACAATAGTAGCTATCCAGTAATTGAAAGCATTTCATGTAAGTAATGGTAACAGTCATGAGAATTCTTGAAAATATGAAGAATATTGATAGCACTAGTTGTCTATTATCAGGTTTCAAGCTGTCCTTCAGTTTTCTCTGCCATTTTCAGGATTATTTTCTGTCCCCAGTTAATGTCGAGTAGGATAGTTATACAGTCAGATTGGTCCTTGCCTGCACCTTTCTTCAGCTTGTTGCTGTGATGAAAGTTCTTCAACTGCCCGTTAATCAGGTTCCACTAGTTGGTGGTGCAGTGTTTGAGCAGCAGCTTCTTAAATCATTGTAATTCAACCAGGTGGATTCCAAGCCCTGAATACACGAACATGTAATGCATTCCAGCAGCTGTTGCCCCAAGCCTCCGTTTCTTCCTCAATTGTTTGATGGGCATCTGCCTTCAGTGTGATGGGAGGACCTTTACAGGACAGTTACTCTGATGTTCTTTAGGTACAGTCCAAGTACCAGGTTTACTCAGCATCAACTGCTTAATCCAGGTCCTCATGTGAGGGGCCTTGCCAAATCTACGTGCCCATTGTGAAGCCGCTTCTGCCTCCAGGGTAGTCAGTCAGTGAAGGCTGGAGTCCTCCTTTCCTGAGGCCATTTCCCATGTTTACCACAAGTTCACCTTACTACTTGGTACTGAACTTCCCAAATGGGCCAGAAGTAAGTTGACCATATTTTGTAAACCTGGGAACACATCTATATATAAAAAAATAATTCACCACAATTCTTAATGCTGACAGTACTGGAGAAGCTTGTTGAATTAGTGGTTGTATTTCTGTCTCTGATGAGTGTATCTGTTTTAGAATTTAGTTATTCATGGTCAGTTTGTCCTGAACTCAAATTTGGCCCCAGCTACACAATACCTCATCTGGGGACTGTCCCTGGAAATCAGGGACGTATGGTCACCCTACCAGAGAAAATCAAACCACTGCATTCCCAGAGGTTCAAAACCATAAAGGAGACATGTTTGCACACATCTTATATACCACAAGCTTGACCCACAATGGGACCTTGCTGTCACAGAAGAGAGACAAGCATGACCATATTTCTCAGTGTGGTTCCACTGGACAGTATCCAACCAAAGGTTGGAGTCCTTTGCAACCACCAAGCACCAATACGAATTAGCAATTGAGCCTACTGCCCCTTCTATCTTCCAATCAATACCCACCAGCCAGAGCCATGATTCCACATTTTGGGGCACCCATCATTATGTCTCACTGGGTGTTCAAATTCCCTAGTAACACAATATTATCCACAAACAGAAGAGCAATACGCCTGTCAAGTATGTCAGTAACAAATACACTGAGTGCATCTTCCCCAATGCCATTCTAATACATTGATGAATACATCAAAATTATTGGGTGATAGGGGCTAAAATTGCCTAAAAATGGTGACTTCCATATCAGGTTACTGCCAACTCACTTCCTTTTTTGCTGATGTCAGCCACTTTGTTAGTGTGGGAATGTAAAATTGCCAACTTCCGGGTCATTAAGTCATCATCGTCTTCATTTCCTCCTTAGCAAATGAATAGCCTTCTAGTGTGAAAGCCAGCCAGCATGTGGGAAGTGAGTAGGTAGCTTGGGGATACCACAATGAACAAGAATTCACAATGTAACTGCATTATAATTTCAAATTTGTGCTATAATGAAATGAATTATCACAGAGGCATTAGAGCAAGTGAGTCCTGGCCTCAACCATGCTTCCTGGCAACCCTCTCCAATTAATGTTTAAACCTCTGAGTAAAGACAATCTTCCTTGTGACTGGCCTGGAATTGCCCTTTGCAACTCTAAATCAGGAAATGAGAGGTATTGAGGGAAAGAGAATGTAGAAGGACTTAAATAGATTAGAGCAATGAGCAGATAAGTGGCAGTTGAAGGTTAATGAAGTGAAATATGAGATGATTTATTTTAGCAGAAAAAACAAGGGAATGGTTATATATCGATGGCAGTATCTTGCAAAGAGTAGAGGAATAAAAGGATTTGGGAATTGCATGCATAGAAGTCTGTGAAAGTGGCAGCACAAGTCGAAACAGCTGTGAAAAAGCTACTACAATGCCGGGTTTTATACACACAGGCATAGAGTACAAAAGTAAAGTAATGTTGCTAAGTTTGTTGCTAAGGCCTGGAGGTCCACCAAACACCAGCATTGCTCGCCAGCGTCCTGACTGTGGGGCTCCAGGAGGATCTTCTGACTCTAGGGACCGCCATTGAACATAGACACAGAGATGCAAAGAGAGACACACGCTCACAGACAGAGAGAGAGACACACACTCACAAACACAGAAAGAGACATACACTCACAGACACATAGAGAGACACACACTCACAGACACAGAGACACGCACACTCACAGGTACAGAGAGCGAGTCACACTCACAGAGAGAGACACACAACACGCGCACACTCACAGACACACACACAGAAAGAGAGACACTCATAGACACAGAGAGGCACACACTCACAGACACATGTCTATATATTGTGTTCGTGCAGGTTTGTAGCAGAGGGCTTGTTTATAGCAGATTCTGCGCCAAAATTGCGGCCACACTTGTCTATTGGTCCAGGATGTTAGGTAGACACAACAAGATGTTAAAGGAGAGATGAAGAGATTTTTTTTATCCAAAGAGTTGTTGAGATGTGGAATGGAATGCCTAGTAATGTGACCGATACAGAGTCCCTTGTGGTATCAAGAAAGAAGTAGACAGGTAGAAAGATAAAGCCATGAAGGGATAATAGGGATGGGATAAAGCAGTGGGATGAAAAATTCAGCTTGCTCTGAGAACCAGAGAAGATTTGATGGCTGAATGGCCTTCTTCTGTGCTGTTAATTTCTATGATTCTATGTCCTATTGATCCACTGTCCTGGTGCAGCTGAAATTAATCTGGGTTTACTTGTTCTATCCCATTTAACATGTTATATATCTCTATAAGATCCCCTATCAGATGCCTGGTTTCAAGACTGAAAAGTCCTAACTTTTCTAATTGTTGATCACAGCTCGTTCCTCCATCATTGATGCTCTCCTCTGCCATACCTCTAGGCCCAGGGCAGCCCGCTTATGTCCCAGTGACCACAGCACTGTACGTCCTGAATATGGCATCTAGGGATCTAAAATCTTTGTGAGGCAGTGATAAACAAAGCAAACAGGATGCTGGGCAACATCTGTCATTGTCGTCCAGCTGCCTGTTTGTTTTGTTTATCTCTGCCTCACACAGGTTTTCACAACAACATCAACAAAATTACATTTGTATGGCGCCTTTTACGTCGGGAGGACTTCCCAAAGCGCTGAACAGACAGAGTTTCGGACATAGTGAGCAATGAGTCAATTATTATCTCTAGATCTCTTGTAGGTTCCCCCTTGACAAGTTGCACGGTGTATTTACTGCCCAAATGAAAGCATTATTCTGTCAGCATTACAATGGGACATGGAGCTTGGGCTGGTTATTTTATGGATGTTGCAGCAAGTATGTGCCCATTAATCGGTGAGCTTTCAACCACTTTACTGCTCATAAAATCACATGAGATCATGAGAGGTTCAAATGAAGAAGGCCCTTCTGCATCTTAATCTCATTCTTCCAAAATACTGATTCTACTCTACTGTCCTTCCATCACAGCATCAACCTGCTTTTTA
Organism: Callorhinchus milii; assembly: GCF_018977255.1. NCBI lineage: Eukaryota > Metazoa > Chordata > Chondrichthyes > Chimaeriformes > Callorhinchidae > Callorhinchus > Callorhinchus milii. The sequence goes on along the minus strand of NW_024704742.1, from coordinate 74,615,341 downwards.
AATGGGTGCAGTGTCTTGATCACTCCTTTCCTAATAACCTTCAATCCGTCCTTCGAATTGTAAGTTTTAAAGCTGTTCTGTCCTGTATAAGTTTAAATTGATAGTATTAATATTTAGAAATAACTGGAGAAATTATCATGAAGCATAAAAAGGGTTAAATATAAGATAAGAGAAAGTAGATAAGAGGCCATATAACCTTATATGGAGTTGTGGAATGCTGTGGAGTGTTTGTGAAGGTCACCCAGCCATATACCTAGATAGTACTAACTTAAACAACTCCTAATAATACAAAGGGATGATGAATTACAACCATTAACAATATAAATAATAACAATAATTGTTGTATTTGATATAGTGCTTTATCATGTCTTCAAGATGTCTCAAAGCACTTCACAGATATACTGTAAAGTGAATTGACTGTACATTTTGTGGGCGAAACGCAGCAGTCAATTGCACACAGCAGTATCCCACAAACAGTTTTGGATTGAGTGACCAAATTACAATTTTTTTTAAGGGATTATTACCCCCGGAAAAGCGAGCCACCAATCGACTAACAACCGGGTTCCTACTTACTGCTAGGTAAACTTGAGAAGATCTAGAGCGAAATAGTTGGTATTGGGTGGAGCAGCCAGTGTGTTCCCCATGGAGGGTGGGAAATATCATTCTCTTTGTATTTTACTGTCTAATAATTATTTTGCTTAATTGTATGTTTTGTCAAGCTGAATAAAGTTCTCTTGGAACACAACCTTATGGAATAGCTTCCTTCTGATTCTCTTATAGGATGAGATGTTAAATTGAGGACCTGTCTGCCTGTTCAGGTGGATGTTGAAGACCCATGGCAATGTTCGAAAAGAGAAAGGAGTTTCTCCCTGTATTCTGGCCAAAATTCCTCCAAAACAAAATTGGTCATTCTTTTCATGGCTGTTTGTGGGACATTGCTGTGCGCAATTGTGCTGCCACATTTGCCTATGAATACACAGTCACTCCATTTCACAGTAAATCCTATGAAGCACTTTGAGACCTCCCTCTTCCACGATAAGGCGCTATACCAATGTGAGGATTATTATTATTATTATTGTTACTATTATAACCTACTACAGTCATTAATTACCCTCTGGGTAAAGAAAAGCATCCTGCTGTCTGTCCTGAGAATTGGCCTTTGCAACTCTAAACCTATGATCTCTTATTCAACTCTCTTACTGCATCTGAAAGTATTGTACTGGGTTTACTTTGTCAATCTCATCTAAAATTTATGTTTCCCACAGAGGCATGATTTTTCAAGCCTGATGAGCCCTCGCTCATCTAATTGTTCCTCATTTGTCTGAAACTTGGATTATTCTGAATTCTCATTGCACTGCCTAGAGGGTCTAGGCAGTTCCCTTATGTTCTCTTATGTGACTAGAATTGTCTCCAATACTCTAGGTACAGCCTGACCAGAGGTCTACATGGTTTGAGTATTATTACTTCTGGGATCTGGAACTCTTTCCCTAAAGATTTGCACTTTGCACCCTCCCTTTCAAAACACTGTCTAAAAACCTACCTGTTTGTTACGCATTCGTGAAGTCCTATAGCTTTGTGGTTAGAGTATTCGCCTCACAAGCGAGAGGATCTGGGTTCGATTCCCGGGCAGGGTGAAATATTGGGCAAGTTTCTTTACTCCACACACCTCTGTTTACCCAGCAAAAAGTAGGAACCTGGTTGTTAGTTGATTGGTGGATCGCTTTTGCGGAGGTATTAATCCCTTCAAAACAAAAATAATAATAATAATTTGGTCACTCATGACTGTTTGTGGGACACAACTGTGTGCAATTGACTGCTGCATTTCGCCCACAAAATATGCAGTAATTCCACTTCACATTATATTCTGTGAAGCGCTTTGAGATGTCTTGAAGATGTGATAAGGCGTTATTTCAAAATGCAAGGATTATTATTATTTATTATTATATTGGGACAATAATGTTCGCTTCCCAATCAGACCTCAGTTTAACAGACAAGGGAAGAATAACCACATTGTATAAGGTCACTATTAATAATGATAAAAGTAAAGAATTAGAGGTAAAGTTGAAGTTGGAATGAATAATGCTTGTTCATACGTCTGCATTTACTAAAAGATAGGAGTATTATGAGGTCTGCTCCATTGCATTTGGAAATGACAAGTAATTACTCAAATTCACCAGCACTGAATGACCTTCTGTGAGCATCAACACTCGATGTCCATTGTGATAGAATTAACTTAGAAAGAGTTGAAGGATAATTGTAACTTGGAGCTGGGTGGGAGTGGTGGAAGAAGACACCTCACCCACAGGAGTAGATACTAATCCAGAACATCCAAGAACAGCCTTGAAGGGAATTCAATGGCTGTAGCTAATTATACATCTGCTTCACCCCGACTACCCAATGTAATTTCACAATGCTGTGCAGCCTCAGAGTTTCAGTGTGCTTCCAGGATTTTGCAGACTGTCATAGACATTGCTAATGGTGTAAATAATAATGATAAGGGCACTGTATAAATGCAAGTTGTTGTTGTATTTCAACAAGTAGATACAGTTCCTCCCCACTGCTAAGACGGTGGGGGAGATGTCTGTGAGAGTATTTGCCTCTTGGGTTACTGTAGTTCCTTCTCCACTCTGTTCTACCAAGCTGTGTGCTTGTGCCACCTCAGAGAAAATAGTTGCATGTCAATGTTGATGGTGACATTTCTCTCCTTGGGTGTCAATATTCAAGAGCTATGAATAACTGACATTCAGCAATGGATTTCCCTTCCTCCTCAGGATGGAACTTGCTGACATTTTCGAGCACAAGTTGAATAAATATTTTATTTCAATATTTTAGTTTGGCTGTTGCAGTCGAGTAATATAGTTTCCACCAAACAATGTTGCTCGACTGGAACTGCCAAACTGGAGCTAATCTGAGACCGGTTACACTGAGCACGAGTGGTGAAGCAGATATGCTATCTCAACAATCTGCAAATCACAGTCACCCTCTTCGTCCATAATACTCCGGATACAGTCTTCAATGGGATATTGTTTCTGCATGATTGAGAAAAAATAGCTGCTTAGAATATTGACTCATTTCATGATACATCATGAGGTGTTTGGAGTTACTGCTGTTGAATAATGATTGAGACATCCAATTAAGAAAAAAGCTTACTGTGATAAAGATCATAGTCACTAAATAAGACCTATTTCACCTCATAAATAAACTCCCTACAAGTCAGTGGATGCTACCTAATTGTTCAGCTGAAGATTACTACACTGTCACTTGACATTTACAAAAGGCTGCTATGCCAGAAATCAGTGCACAGAATGCCAGCTTTAATTTGGAGGTGGTTGGCAAGGGCAGACGGTTTTATGTAAAGTGACCACTAATCTGCTTAATTTCTACTTAATCTGGCTTGACTTTGATTGAGATTTCCAACCAGCAATAAAATTTCCTTCTTAATAGCTCCCCTTACCCCTCTTTCCGGCCTTCCAAAGTACATTAATAATAATCATTTGTTTGGTATAATGCCTTTCAAGATGGGAATCCATCTCAAAGCGCTTCAGAGTTTACTGTAAAGTGCTGTGACTGTGTAATTTGTCGGTGATTTGTAACCAACGTACACGACCAAAGAGAGGTTAAGATGAAAAAGATTCATCAGCCCATTTCACCTCAAACTTCCAGAAAGCACATGATATTGAAAATGAATATTCTGGCATCCGTTATCCTTCTAGCTGTTGATCACCCACTCCTTAAACAAAAAACTCCTCCGGATGACTATTGATGGGGTTAGAAAAGAACGTTTGTAGACATTAAGTTAAAGATGAATAGAGAGAGAAGAGAGTAGGAGAATAGAATTTTCTCCGATCAGGCGCCCTACCCACAGACAGCTACATATGAATCACAATCCCGCCAACTCCCTCCTATACCAACAGCAGCTCAGATTTAATCATCAAACTCTCTCTCCTGCCATTCTGCACTTGTTAAAGTGACTGGAGTCTGAAATAAATTACAAACTGGTAAGCTTCTTCCTGCATGTTTAAGTAACAAGCAGTTAGGGTTAATGTACTGACTTGCTCAGTTGGTGTAAATAAACACACTACAAATGGTGAGCTGGATGTTGGTATATACCCCACTGAGATGTGTTCCCCACTCAGTTGATCATGTGCACCTGGGAATGGGCAGCTGCCACTTGGGAAGAGTTCCTGATAGCCACAATCCATCTAGCTTGTCAGCTGTCTGACACCCAACACGTGATATTCCTCCATGCAATGGAAGTCAATGGGGTTTCACAGGGATTGAGCTGGTTCTATGGGCTGGCAAAGGAAGAGTGGGTCAATGCTCTGTGGTAAAATACCACAATGATTCAATACCTATGCCACTTCTCGGCCTTTTGGCTAAGATCAAGTGCAGTTTATGTTCTTATCAGTTACTCTTTGAGCTAGCACCTGTCAGAAAAGTTCTCCAGTTGAGATCTGCTTGTGGGTCATGGAACACAACAGAATCTCACCCATAACTTGGGCATTATGGAAAGGATTGAGCTCCGAGCAACAGCTAGGGTTTCAGCCCGCTGTTAGCTGGCATCAGTATTGCAAGACCGCCGATCTGAGGAGTTTGATCTGCCCTCATTAGAGGAAACAGATACTGGAACACAGCTCACTTGAGCACTTGGTCACAAGGCTCAGGCCGGACATCCCCTGCCAGAGAGGAGATCCTGTCATTTGACTTTTCTCAGGAGATTGTAAAGACAGATTTCAGATCATCATTGCCATCATCATCATCATCATCGTTTTTGACAATTTGGGACCTGGAAGAATGGGGTGGGGGGGATTGGGACTTATCTGCAGTTTAGGATTCTGTAATTAATGTGTTAAATAATGTCTCAAATTATATTTGTGATGTTTATATTTTTAAAACTTATAATCAATCTCATAATATATGATGGGAGTTGGTTGTGACTAGCTTTGCAGAAGATCCTTTCATAGAATCATATAGTAAAGAAGGAGGCCATCTGGGCCATCGGGTCTGTACCCGCTCTTTGAAAAGAGCTATCCAAATCAATTCCACTCGCCCGCTCTCTCCCCATAGCCCTGCAAACTTGTCTTCCCCAAATAATTATAATTATCTACTTCTCTCTTAAAAATTGTTATCAAACCAGCTTCCACCACCAACTGCTTAGAATGATTTGAGGTGCTTTCAATGAACAGAAATGAGACATTTGACAAAGTAGATTATAGTGTTTTGGGAAGAGCACTGAAGAGAATACACTTTGGTAAAAATTGAAGAAGATGTTTTTTACTGGAATGATGCTTACCAATAGTCAAAGTGGTTTGAGCTTTGGACTCTCTAAAAGAACAAAGAAAGGAAGCCCCTTTAACCCATTGTTATTTGTCTTGACTGATCAAATTCTCAATGGCCCTGATTCCACCTAGATACCTGAGGGTTTTCACTTTAGCTTGACAGTGAGATCCAATTTGCAGGTTGGATTAACAATTCGCAAAATGTGTGTTATCCTTTTCATTGATAATGATTACAGAATTAATCAAGAGTACTGGTGAACCTTTGTACACGATTAACCCAACCTGTAAATTCTGCACATGGATCATTAAACCCAATTGCAATATCCTCCTGTATTTTACAGGTCTTCAGATTGTAAGGGTTAATTAAATTTGTGACCTGCAGTGAAGTAAAGACTGACAAAAATTCTTCAATCAATTAATATTTATTAATACAAATCAGTAAAGAAATCCAGTCAAAATTATACATTTCATCAAATCAAATTAATGCTTACAACAGGTTAGTAAAGTTCACCGCAATTAATTGATCAGACCAAATACAACAACTTGCATTTATCTAACGACATTCACGCGGGGTAGCTTTTTCAGGGCACAGTGGCTAAAGGCACCACCACCAATGGTGGAGCGGAGGACATGAAGGACGAACAGGATGCCGGAGCCAGCCGAACAGAGGCAGCAGGTGGTGCATTGGGGGGGAAGCAAATCGGATAGGTAGGGAGGTGCAAGGGTGTGAAAGGATTTTAAAACGAGTGAGAGGATCATCAAATACAATGGCTTTGATGAGGAATTGGCTTGTTAATCCACGTTGATTATAGTATATCTGTCTTTTCTCAAAATTATTTACGTTTAAGTACTATATTTCCAAAACTCAGCTCCGCTCGCAAACTCAGTTCTTCTCCTTTTCTTGAGACCCATTGAACTTGTAAAGACATCTGGCATTCAACTCCACAAAAAGGCATCTTTTTTTTAATCAGCTCATCCTTTTTACCAATATCCAATAGTTGTCAACATCCCCTCGTATTTTTCAAGATTCCAGCAGTTTGTTTTAAACAAGTTTGAAAAAGTCTGAGAAATTCTGTAGCCAACAAGAATGTCTTATCAATGATGATGTTAAAACTTTGTGTTCTGTGAACATGCTTTCACTGTTCAGACCTGCAGTATTTCTGACGAAAACAAATCCATGAGCCTTTGCAATTTTTCTTTCGTCAACCCTTTGGTCAACTCAAGCAATCCAGAATTCTGTGATTGCTTACCCCTTCCCCGTGTGCAATGTTGATTATATTAAAGCCGATGGTCAGATGATAAAGTGAATTAAAGTCTCCTGATGTGAGGTTTGCAGTTATTTTCTATTTAGTGGGACTTCAAAAAGGCTTAAATACTGGATGAACCCTCATCGCCACTGCCTGTATAAAGCCAATATACTCCCAATTTTTGAGAATCTGATGTGGGTTTCTGCCTATCTCACACCCACAAAAACAAAGTGGTAACATCTACAGTATCCATTAATGCATTGCTTAATTTAATTAACTTAATACTGATGTTGATTATTGCCCCAATCAGTGTTTAGTGATTTTAGCATTCCTAGCTCAACCCTGAACCTGCTGTAATACATTACATTTACAGAATATTCTGCGAAGAGCTTTCAGATGTCCACCCCCCCTCCCCACCCCCTCATGTGGAGTCCTGTAGCTCAGTGGTAAGAGCACTCGCTTTGCAAGTGAGAGACCTGAGTTCAATTCCAGGCAGGGCGAAACCTTGGGCAAGTTTCCTTACTCCTCACGCCTAATAATAATCCCTCCAAAAAACAAAATAATAAATTGGTCATTTTCAATCCACGACTGTTTGTGGGACATTGCTGTGCGCAAATGGCTGCCGCGTTCACCCACAAATATACAGTCAATTCTCTTTACAGTATATTCTGTGAAGCGCTTTGGGACGTCTAGAAGATGTGAAAAGTGCTATATCAAATGCAAGGATTATTATTATGTGAAAGGTGCTATAACAATGGTAAGAATTCTTTATTTATTTATTTATTCATTCATTCATTCACTGGTGATGGAATGTATTGATGATTTGTGCTAATGTATTTGTGTTATTTACAATAATGCTCAAAAATTTTGAAGTAAGCAATTCCGATGTATATTTTTCCCTATGAATATGCAGTCATTACAAGAGTGGTTACTGTAAAGTGCTTTCAAATGGTTCCACTTCTCGATTATAGGCACTACATTACATTTGTTTATTGTAAGCAGTTTGTATCCACTTTGCACATTCTAGTATTAATTCAGATCAATTTAAGTTGTGAAACAATTTGAGTTAGAGATTGTAAAAACATAATCAGTGTACTGTTGATTTGTTTTATTTTCTTCCTCCCCACAGAGCATTAGACCTGCCAACACAATACATTGAGCCTGTGAAGATATTAAATACACGGTGTTTTGTCCCTTTCCCCAAACCCTGATGGTGAATGCAAATGAACTGAGGATATATAAAAATGTATTGTAAACTATTCAATCTAAATTCAGAAATAGTAATTAGGATATCTTTTTAGCCGGTCATGCATAATAAAATATAATCCTTTGCCTGTGGATTATATTATAAGGTTCAAGAAGTTTGTTCCTGCTGTTTGGGTGGTAACCTGTTTATTGTGGATTAACAATGATGGGGTGGAATTAATTTTGCACTTGGAATCAAATTGCCCCTGTATCAGAAAATATTACATTCCTATGTAGGCAACAGTGGACCAAAATGCACCAAATAGTATATTCTGAGATATTGTTTCTTAAGTTGTGAAATCACATACTTATTTATTTATGTCTCTTCAGTTTATCTTCAGTGTGTCTTATGTCTTTCGTGCTGTAGAAATGCTCACAACATTAGAAAAAGGTCCTGTGATAAATACACCCAAGTATTTATCATAGGAATAGAATTTGAGATAATTTCTGTTACAAACTCCATGCACTTTTCTATCGACAAAATAATCTGAAAGTGATAGAATTTTCAGGAAAAAAAATTATGATTTATTTTGTTAAAAAGCATTAGCCTGGCTCTCTTGGTAGTACTCTCGCATTTTGGTCAACCCTCGACTGTTCTTTCTCTCCCACATCCGTTGCATGACACACTCTGCCCACCTCTGCAACATTGCCCAACTCCACCACTGTCTCACCCCTCAGGCTGCTGAAACCCTCATACATGCCTTCATTACATCCATGCTTGACTATGCCAATGCCCTGCTTGTAGGCCTTCCCAACTCTTCCCTCCACAAGCTGCAGTTCATCCAGAACTCTGTAGCTCATGTCCTTTCTCACACCAGGGTCCGTGAACCCATCAAACCCATCTTGGCCCATTTCCACTGGCTCCCTATCCCTCAGAGGAACAAGTCCAAAATCCTCGTCCTCAATTTCAAGGCCCTCTGTGGCCTTGCCCCTTCCTACCTCTCCGACCTGCTAACCCCTTATCAACCTGTCTGCCCCCTCCACTCAGCAGTCTCCGGCCTGCTCCATGTACCCCGCCCGACCTTCCCCACCATCGGCGGTTGGGCCTTCAGCCTCTGGTACTTCATCCCCCATTCCTTAGCCTCGCTCCCTCCCTTGCCACCTTCAAGGCACGCCTCATGACCTTCCTCTTCGACCGAGCCTTTGGCCATGCTCCTACCCTCTCTGCCCTCCACCCTCCCTGATCCCAACCCCACCTGCTCGGGTCCTAATTCCTGACTGTTCAGCACCTTGGTAAGTCCTCCCGACGTGAAAGGCGTTTTGCAAATGTAACTTGGTATTGTATTGTATCTGATCAAGGCTGTGGGTTCAAGCCCCATGTCAGGACTTTAAATTCTCTAATTTGAAAAGAAAAGGAAGTTTCTCCTGGTGTTTTGGCCAGTTCCCTTCATGGTTGTTTGTGGGACATTTCTGTGCAGAAGTTAGCTTCTGAATTTGCCTACAAACCCTGTGAAGCACTTTGAGATGTTCTCCTAGGATTTTCTTGGTTTCACTATGTTTTTTCCATATATCCCTGTCCAGATACCAATAATAACAATGTTGATGGTTTAATGGCCATGTTGTGGGTGCTTCTGTAGCTTCATTCTGAAACAAAAACAAGAACTAGCATTTGTATAGTGTCTTTCATGTAAAATAGTGTTTCGGAGCGCTTAACAGTGGTGGAGCTTGACATTGAGCGTGGGAGAGATGGGAGCTGACCCGAGGCATGGTCAAAGAGAAAGGTTGTAGAGGAAGGTCTTTGGTGTGATTTGAAGATGGACAAGTGGGGCAAGGTGGAGAGATTGAGGCAGAGAATTCCAGAATTTGGGGCATAGTAGCTGAAATCACAGCTGCTGATGGGTTAGGGTTAGGGTTAAGAGCAGAAGCGGAGAGGGGTGTACAGGAGACTGGAGCAAGCTGAGTAAAGGAGGCAGGTAAAGGAGTGGTGTGTCAGCAAGTTTGAGAGGTAGGGAGATGCCGGGCATGAAGTGAGTTGTACGTGAGCGCAAGAATCTTGAAATCGATCCGTTTTGCAATAGAGAGCCAATATAATTCAGTTCAGACTTTCCAGAGAGCGTTAACGTTCCAACATTAAAAAATATAAAAACGTTAAAAACTTTACTCTTATCTTAAAAACATTTGAACTTTTTCAGGATAAAAGCAACCCTTATTTCGACCATTATATATTTGATTCCCTGAATCCCTCTGCTCTTCCATAGCATTGACTATTCCACTTCCCAGGGTATAATTTTGTTTCCTATTCTTTCTCACAAAATACCATGTCACATGTTCTGTATTGAAATCCATTTTCACAAAATTGCCCACTTCTCTAACTTGTCAATATCTGCCTGTAGCTTCCTACACTTATGGTTACTGTTAACAATGCCAATTAAATTAGGATCATTCACAAATTTAGAAATCATTCCCTAAACTCCTGTATCCAGATCACTGATAGATATAAAGAATTATTGAAGCTCTAACACTGAACCCTGAGGCACACCACTATCTAATCTCTGCAAATTGCAAAAACATCCCTAAATTCCCACTTTCTACCAGCAAACCATTCCTCTATCCACATTGCTACCTTTCCACCTATTCCATGTGCCTTATTTTGGCCACAAAGGATGCACATTATTGAACATCTTCCTAAAATCCAAATAAACAACATCACTGCAGGTCCCTCATTCAGATTCTTGGTTACCACTACAAATAATTTAATTGAATTTGTCAGACACGATCTTCCCTTTACAAAGCAGTGCTGAGTATCCCATAACAGTTCTATATTTTCTATATTTTCCACAATGACACTCTCAAACAGCTTCCCTACAACTCACATTGGGACCCATTGGCCTATTGTTCCCTGGCTCTTCCTTTTCTCTTTTCTTAAAAACAACGGAGTGATATTGGCCACTTTCCAATACTCTGGACAAACCACATAGGTCCACATTTCTGAAAATTGCCAGTCAGCACATGGAACCATGGAGCCATTCCATACATTTTCAAGATGGTAGCTCACACTGTTTTGATATACTGAGTGATCAGTCAACTAACGCCCCTAGGTCTCTTTCAGCTTTCCTCTTGGCAAATCCCATCCATGGATTACATGCATTTTCTATTCTTACAGTACAGAAGGAGGCCATTCGACTGATTATGTTTGTGCAGCTTATCAAGCAGTGAAAATACTTTCTTCCTATTTACAATATCCCAAACCTCTAATAGTTTTATCACTCCTCTCAACCCTCTGCCTCTGCACTGAACACCTGGTCATAATGCATGATTTCAACCTCCACCTAAATTCCTTTTGCATCTCCTCTGACTTAACTGCCCTCCTCTCCACCCTAAACCTCACCCTCCACATAAACTCCCCAACCCACAACCGTGCACCCCCCTCAAACTCGTTATCACTCATGGCCTTGACATCTGGTTTAGGTTTCATGCCTTGTACAGTGGAATAGCCTACTGCTAGTTGTTCTCTAGGGACAAAAAGGAAGATTGATATTTCATTTAGTTAATACAGAGTTATTCAAATATGCTTTCATACCCAAGCACATCTCTCCCTTCAGGAGTGCAGGAGAAAGGGGGGGGAAATAGAAAATTAATTTGCAAGCAATTCAGAGATGATTAAATAGCATATTAACTGAATACAGTTAGTAATGAACAGATATTGTCAAATATATGATATTAGTAGCCCTCAGTCATCTGTAAGGGTAATTATTCACACTTGATTTAACAAGCCTTGACTTTCATTGTAGATTAATCTAATGTACTCTCTGATGAAGGCTGTAGCACTTATCCAGAAAGCACAAGAGAGAGCAGCTGTCATTGCTTTAATAATAAGCTTTAATAATAACCTTATCTGGGGTTTCACCTGGGAATCCTGTAGAAAGTACAAAGAAATTTCAGGGGTGCTGTTTAGATAAATGGTAAATGAAGTATAGTTTTACATTGACGAAGGAGGAAAGTACAAACTTCGAGATAATAAAAATAATCCTTGGATTCAATATATCGCCTTATCACGTCATCAAAGTCTCAAAGCACTTCACAGGCTTTACTATAAAGTTTGTGGGCAATTACAGTGCAATAAATTCTGTGCTGAAGATGCTTGAGGAAATGATCTGATATGTAATCAATGATAATCTAGAAAGTACTGAACTTCATAGCGCCAGTCCATATGGTTTTAGAAGGTCATGTTTTATTAATCTTCTGACATTTATTATAGAGATCCAGGTGACAAGAGAGCTTAAATTTTCACAAGGCATTTGACAAAGTTTCTTATGGGAATCTAATGAAGAAGATATATGGTTTCATTATATGAGAATAGCACAAAAGCTACATGGTGACTTGTGAATGGGAAGTAAGCGAACAAGCCACTGCTGATCCTGGAAATCTGAAATAAAAACAGAAGTCGCTGGGAACACGGTCATGCAGTTTTATGAAGAGTGGAAAGTGAGTTCTGGTGAAAGATCATCAACTTGAAACATTAACTCACTTTCCTCTCTCCATAGATGCTGCTTGACCTGCTGAGTGTTCCCAGCAACTTCTGTTTTTATAAGCAACCTGAACGAGGTTGGTTGGTGGAGTCCTGTAGCTCAGTGGTTAGAGGACTTGCCTCGCAAGCGAGAAACCTGGGTTCAATTCCCACAGGGCAAAATCTTGGGCAAGTTTCTTTACTCCACACTCCTGATAATAGGCCCTCAAGGAGAAAAAAACAATAATAAATTGATCGCTTCAATCCACGACTGTGGCAAGATACTGCTGTGCGCAATTGGCTGCCGCACTTCGCCCACAAATATACACTCAATTCACTTTCCAGTTTATTTTGTGAAGCGCTTTGAGACGTATAGAAGATGTGAAAAGCACTATATCAAATGTAAGGATCATTATTATTATAGCTAGTTGTGCAAATGAGTTGATAAATGACAGGTGGCAAATGTAAGGGGAAAAGACATGCCAAATACAGTATTTGTATACCATAGAAACATATCATTTGTAGAGCTGCATTGAAAAAAGGTGTGGGCGTGTTTATCGATCGTATCCTGACAGTAACTAGTCCTGCTGTCAGGAAATCAAGTCAAGAGAAGTATTGTATTATAAACCAAAGCAAGTTAAGTTATCCTCACATGGTAAGCCACACGAGTAAGGCTGATTCTGTGTGCAGCTGTAGTCACCATACTTCAAAAAGGATATTAAAGCTTTGAGCAAGGTTCACAGAATGTCTAGAATGATGATTAAAGGCTTAAAGGGAATGAGTTACGAACAAACTATTATATATTGAATTTGATTCCTTATTACTTATATACAGGACATGGAGTCCTGTAGAGTATGGTTAGAGCACTTGCCTTGCAAACGAGAGGACCTGGGTTCAATTCTCAGGCGGGACAAAACTTTAGGCAAGTTCCTTACTCCACACTCCTTGCAATAAGTAGGAACCCGGTTGTTAGTAGATTGGTGGATCATTTTGTGGGGGGAATAATCCCTTCTATAAATAAATAAATAAATAACAATAATTTGCTCACTCAATCCTCAACTGTTTGTGAGACACTGCTGTGTCAACTGGATCAATTGCCGCCTTTTGCCCACAAAAATTATACAGTTAATTCACTTTACAGTATACACTGTGAATGATGTGATAAGGCCCTATATCAAATGCAAGGATTATTATTATTACTATTCAGATCTTATTAGGAAGACTGTTTCTCCTCAAATGTCTCCCAATTGACCCTATAAATAAACTCTTATCATCGCTTACAATCTGTCCTATTGTACAATTGTGTTCTAGAGTTCATAATAATGGATCACATTAAACCACTTTTGGAAAGAATGCAATGATGCACCATAATTTGCCAGACAATAATAATCTTTATACAGGGTGACCAAAAAGACATGATACCATTGCATTGTCTATGATTTTTTTAGATAATAGGGTAGTTATCATGACTTTTTGGTCACCTCTCCACTGCATTCAACACAGTCGATCATGCCATCCTCCTCCACGCCTATCCTCCATCATCCACCTCAATGGGACCTCATTCACTTGGTTCAAGTTCTACCTTACAAACCGCCAGCAGTACATTCCTGCAAATGGCTTCTCTTCACGCCTTCTACCCAATCACCTGCGGAGAACCCCAGGGCTCCCTTCTCTTCCTCATCTATATGCTCCCTCTCGGTGATGTCATCCGCAGACACGGGGTTAACTTCCACATGTTTACGGATGACACACAAATCTACTTTTCCATCTACAGATGCAACCCCCAGTCCCTGTCAGCTTGTCTATTGGACATCAGGAGCTGGATGAGTGCAAATTTCCTGTAGTTAAACGTCAACAAGACAGAAGCCATACTCTTTGTCTCCCGCCGACATCTTCTGTCCTACAGTTCTGACCTTCTCAACCTATCAGACTTGTCCTTAAAACTCTCTGAACCCGTGCGCAACTTACGCATCAGGTTCGATCCCCAGTTATCCTTCCTCCCCCACATCCAGTCCCTGACCAGCACTGCTTTCTTCCACCTCCGCCACATTGCCCGGCTCCAACAATACCTCACCCCAAAAGCTGCCAAACTCTTGTCCATGCCTTTGTCACCTCTCAACTGGGCTATAATGCCCTCCTCACTGGTCTTCCCACCTCCACTATTCACAAAATTCAGCTTATTCAAAACTCCGCTGCCCACATTCTCACCCGCACTAAGCCTAATACCACGATTACTCCAGTCCTTGCCAAAGTTCACTGGCTCCACAAACCATCCCATTTTGGGGTTATTTGTCACAAAGCGGATTAACTTCAGGATCCTCACTCTAGTGTTTAAATCCCTCCATTCCTTGGCACCCCACCCCATCTCTCTAACATCCTCTCTCCCCCCAGCAGTACTCGCTGCCTCCGCTCTACTAGGTCCGGGCTCCTCCATGTCCCCCGAATCCTCCGCTCCACCATCAGAGGCCATGCCTTCAGCCACTACACCCCAAAACTTTGAAACTCCCTCCCTCAACCCTTTCGACTCACCCCCTCCATCCCCATCTTCAGATCGTGCTTGAAGATCTTCATTTTTAACCACACGTACAGTCACCTTCCCCCTTCCCCTGGCTTGGCCTTGGGTTCCACCATTGTTAAGCGCCCTGATACACTGCCCGGCGTGGAGGGCACAATATAAGTGCAAGTTGTTGTTGTTGTTTGGTCACCCTGTATTTGATATAGTGCCTTTTACGTTGAGAGGACGCCTCAAATCGCCTTACAGGATATTCTATAAAGTGTAGTGACTCAGTATTTTGTTGGCAAATGTGGCAGCCAATTTGTGCACAGCAATGTCCCATAGACATCCATAAAGTGAATAATCAATTATATATAATGATGATTTTTTGCATAAACAGCATTGTTTTGAAGCATTAGGCACAAACCATCCCATTTGGGGGTTATTTGCCAAATTCTTCACACTCTATTAACTGTGTAGATTATTTGAGTCAAGTAGCTGTTTGGTAAACAATACTTTACCTGTGATTGTTTTTTACTGATGATATTTATTGATGTTATTTACAGTGATTATCTGAAATCCCAATAGACTTCCAGCCATCGATCATCCTCCTTATTAATCATAACTGAAACATAGGCAAACTAACTAAACTGATTAAATCCAGGCTCGACGTAATAGCAGTGCTTGAATTACCTGAGTGCATCTATGACACAACTTGTCATTCCTTGTGACATTTATTGCATTTGATTTTAGAGAATATTTTAGTCAGTAAAAAATCTGTTATTTAGCAGCTGCTCTTGTAGGTGGGAGCATCTCTTTAACAGCAGGGTGAGTTCAGGGGAAATAAGGCAGTTATTTTTGAGGAAAAATGCTTTGAATAATTATTTTATATTGGATTGAAAATAAAAAAAGGTTTGTTAAAATGTAGGATACAGATTGGGAAGAAAAAAAGATAATGATGTGGAAAAAAGGTAAGTATGTCAGCCTGGTTTAGGTGGTAACACTCTCATCTCTGAGTTAAAAACTTCAAGTTTGCAACGCATTTAGCCTAAGGGAAGTGCTGTGGGTGCATTAAATAGTTGGATGAGACGTTAAACTGAGGCCACATCTGTTTGTCCAGGTGGATGTTAATGATCCCATATTCGAAAAGAGAAAGGAGTTTCTCCTGTTATCCTGGCCGAAAAAATCCCCCAAAGTAAGATTGATCATTCACTCCATGGTTGTTTGTAGTCCATTGGTGTATGCAAATTGACTGCCATGTTTGTCCACAAAACACCCAGTCAGTATACTTTACAGTATATCCTGTGAACAGCTTTGATACGTCCTTCCAACGTGAAATATGCTATATCAATTGTAAGGATTATTATGATGATTATTATTAATAAAATATTTACACTTTTTTTAGTATATATGTGTTTTGATGTTTGGTTTTGTATTTGGGATTAAAAATTAACGTAATATTACAATTGGTCAAATAGCTTCTTTCTGTGCTGTAAGCAATCTATGATTGCAATAAAGGCTACTCCTAATATTTGAGTAACCTTACCATTTTAATGTTTGTTTGTTTCTGCATTACCATGTGTCAAATAAAATCCTTGTTCAGGCCAGAAACTTGCAGTATATCCTGACAATCAAGGTTTGAAGTTCTATCTCTCCAGTAAGAGATTGAGTTAAATCTTTCCTATAAATACGTTCAATGGCATTAATATAATTGCCTGAATTCTTGACCCAAAACACACTTGAGTTTTGATGGATGCATGTAATTTTAATCCAGAACTTTGGACAACAGCC